>NC_140088.1:10427151-11027151 GCF_964237585.1 Gallinula chloropus
CTTTCTTTAGCGGAGGGAGGGGGAGAGTGATGGTAAGGGGCTTGTTGGATGATTATAACCGCTACCACTTATAAATAAGTTTCTTGGGGAAGGGCTGATATCGTACCCTTGATATCAGTGGGTGTGTTCATGTATTATTTTAATATGATATGTCTTTTATACAGGGCTTGTTTTCCTCCTCCCTCCCTCCCCAGCCCACCCCCCTCTCCCAGCTCCCTCCCCCCCCCCCCCCCCCCCCGCTTTGTTTCTGGAATTTGTTTCGCTTTTAAAGCACCAGCACAAACAAACAAACACACAAAAATGACTGGCAACAAGTTAAATCCCATTTGTGTCCCTCCCACCGAGCACGGACGGTGCCTCGCTAAATCCCGGGGTTTGTAGTTTTGCCTTGACAATAATTTGACCAAGAAAGGGAAGGGGCTGCAGTCAGACTTTCCATGCAGTGACAATGTGGAGAGGAAAAACGTTGAAAGAAACAGTTCTCCTGGGATGCATCTCCTTTGTGTGTTTTCTGCTCTCCATCTTTTAGATGGGGCGCTCGCATAGGCTTGCGCGCACACACACACACACACACAGAGGTTATGTTTCCTAGGGAGTTTTTAGAAAACAATGTTTATTATAATCGAGCTATAAACTCCACCTAAATAATGAAATCATGTCGTAACTCCGGAAACTCCAACAAATAAATGTTTTCCATTTGCCTACTAGCAGAATACTAGCCGAGTATGACATTACACGTTATTTTTACACCAATTTCACAACATAAATAAAAGAGGGTAAATAAAAGGTTCTCAAGTCCCTGTCCCCGCTGGAATGAACAAAACGATATCCTTTTAGGAGTAGATAACTTTTTCCTTCTTTTTCCAAGGCGACTACAAGTTAATTTCTGTGGTTATATTAAATAGTAAATCCGCAAAGGCAAGAAACATGTTCTCACAGAGGGTCGGGATCGCGTCCCGCCAAGGCTTCACTTAAAGCCTCTCACAGTGCGTCACCTGAATTCCCGCGCCTTCCCTTATTTTTCCGTTATTTTTGCAGAATCGTGGAAAAAAAAAACCCCATTCGTGTTTGGCTGGGCTAAATGTACCTAAGAGATACCTTTTCACGCAATCTCACGGTTTGCAAATGATAGTTTAACTTTATCTGTTGTGGTGGGCACGTGTTTTGTCATATGAAATTAACTTGTGAAAGCCTTTGTATCATTTTTTGATTTGTGTTTGGCGACAACGCGGATCATATCTCATCGCGTTGATGGTTGATACAATTGCTAAATTAAAGGCATGTTTTCGGTTTTGAAAAACAACAACCCTCTGAGAGCTCATCCTCAGCACAACAACCCGAGGAGCAGTATAATAACGCAGCGCAACGTTTTCCATGCGTGAGCGGTATCTGCATGTATTCCTGCATCATTCTGCGTCTCTATTGTCTGTGCCTAAAGATAGACTCCTGGGCTTGTCACCTATAATGGCCACCTAAAAGAACATACGGACACTATACAGATAATCGCTCTAGTAGCTTGAAGGAATGTAATTTGCACTGTATTTTTTCCCTGCCTGTACCTATTCTCCCGTAGTAAACGTTAGCAACTAAACTGCTTGTCTTGACGTGTTTGAGCCCCACGAAGTGCACCAGATCATTGCAATAAAGTGATCAAACCTTCCTAGCACGGCGCGGTTTTGTTTTCTCTGCTTGTGTTCTGCTTCTCATCTCAAAGGAGGACACCGCGTTGAGCCAAGAGTGCCGGCTCAGGCGCTCCTCCGGACTTTCGGATTTTAAGTGTAAGGCTTTCAGTGTGTTGAGGCTGGAATGATGATTTTCCACATCTCAAAAGGGACGAGGCTCTATTTATAAATGTTACAGAAGGTTTCGTTACTTCAGGAACAACAAAACAGGAATAGAGCTGCAATTTTCAAGAAAATAGGATTTCAAAATATAGAAATAAAAAAAGTAGCGGAGACGATGTATAATTCAATCAAATTACAGAAAATTGCTTTAAAATTCAGAACAGTACCGATCCATTATGTCTCTGTTTTATTAGTGACAAGTACAATTACTCTAAAATAAAGAACACTGGTGAATATATAATTGGCTGTAATCATGTTAGTGTTTGAATAAAAATGACGGGGACATTTAACACTTTGACAACAAAATGTTCAGAAACAACTTATTTATTCAAACAGTTTTTATTTGCATCCACGTGAAGGAGAAACACACTTTTGCTTACGACAAATCCAGGTTGGTTTTGGTTTGGTTTTTTCCCCCCACTTTCAATAAATATATAACTACCCCCCCTCCCGATTATTAATTCTTTTATTATCCAAGGCTTAATAAAGTCTCCTGAGTACGACTGTATTATTATTGATTACTCAGTACCCAAAGGACGCCATCTGCAGGAAAAGGTCTTTAGGCTTAACACAAATCTAATCACTGTTGATTTAAAAAAAAAAAAAAAATCAGAGTTAATACTCCTCTATAAACCCGGCTCCGATTTTACCCACAACACCGATCACAATATTTGCTTTGTAATTGCTTCTTGCGATTCAGTTTGTTATAATTTGACACGATCTAGGAATCTACAAGAGGCCTTTTCTTTGAGATATGGCGTTTTAAAAAAATAAATTGAACTCCACGAAGAAACACTTTTTCTCCTTCTGAGGCGACTCTTTTCTCTCAGGATTGACTTGATCGTCCCTGGAAACGCAGAACAGTCCACGAGTTGTCTCCTTTCAAACCAAGCGTGTGGAAGATGCTTGCAAAAGAGCCCTGAAAACAAACCAACTTGATTGAAGGCAGTTAGAGCAACAATTGTGTCACGGAATAGCTAACATTTCTTTATCTTTAACATATTTCCTTCTGGATTATATCAATAAATACCTACTATGCCAAGCATACTCTCATCGCTTCTTACTATGCATCCTTTGCCCTATAGCTTGGTTCTATAAGGTGCCATTTAGCAGTGCTGCTCCTTTGCTGAGCCCTTGCTGGGAAACGCACTGAAGTAGAAAAGGTGCTCCCGAATATTTTGACCATACAAATACAGACTAGCGGAGATGGCATATGCCCTCCGTGGTGTTACTCCAACACCACAGTACAAGCTAAAGAAAATACGAGGGGAGCTAGAGGAAACTTTCAGGAGTCTTCTTTCTGCGAGCTTTTTTTTTTTCTTTTTCTTTTTTTTTTCTTGTTTTGTTACCACCGATTTTAACCCCGAACTCCACCCCCACCCCCACTCCACCACCCTTCACCCCCACCTCCCACCTCGTGTTTTCTATTTTTATTTCTTCTTTACCTTCCCTTCTCGACAAACCTCAAAATTTCTGTTGTGCGTGTGTGCCCTCATAAGGGGGTGGACTCTACACTGACCCGTGCGGGTCCTGGCTCCCGTGCCTGCGGAGCGCAGCGCAATCCTACTGCGCCTTCAATAGCCAGCTCCCAAATGTCTGCGCTGCCCAGGCAGGGTTCGCCAGTCCTTGCGTCTCCTTAGAAATAAAGTGGCTATGGCTTCTTCCTAACTCAGGCCAGAGGTCTGGATGGGCTTGGAAAAAATCAGGGATGGATGAAAGTACGCAGTGAGGGATCAAAAGGATAGGTACGTTGGCACAAAGGCTGAGGAAAAATGACTCACGGTGCATTTCACGTGAAAATCGGGGACAAAAGCCTGGAAACTATTATTATTTGTGCTCCCATTGGAACTGGGCTCAAAGTTTGTACCGAATGTCTCCCTTTGTCTTCTTGCTTCTGGGCATTGACGGTGAATGTCCCAAATGGAAAGACTGTGTGTCATCTCCCCGCTTTTAAACTTGAGGAAATCTTAGGAGAGGAGGTTTCCTTCTCTCGGGCCAGTCGCTCCCGCAGGCGCCGCCGGGGACCGGCGGGTCCCTCCCCGCCGGGAGCCGAGGTGGGGGCACCCCTCTGAACCAGGAGGTCTGTCATTTCTCGGGTGCCTCGTACCAAATCGCAGATGTCAGCCTTTTCCTACGTGTTCGGGCTGCTAATGCGGGCACTTCACACAACAGAAATGCTCATCTCTGGAGCCTTTCCCAGGGCCAGCCGCCGATTTCGTGCGTGGCTTCTGTCTCAGGAGACCCCGGGGACCGGGGAGAGGGAGCCCGGGGTGCCTGGCAGCCGCTGCCGATGGGAACCTGATCCCATCCCTTCGGAGCTGAGCACCCTGTAATCCGCCACCCACCCCCACCCAAACCGGATGAAGCACAAACTCTGCACATCCCCGCGGGGACACCCTACCAAGGGTCCCAGCTCGACACCTCTCGCGTGCCTTTCGCAGTGACCATTTTTTTCGGTGTAATTCACACTAAAAAGTCCTTCACCTAGCAACCCCCCGCCCCGGTATCATCAACGGAGGGAGTCTCGGCGGGGGACCACAGAAAACCTTGCCACCCCTTGGGACGCCCGAGGCGCACCCCTGAGACCCCGCGCTGCCAAGCGGAGGGAGAGGGGAGCCCGAGAGACCGTACGGACCGAGCGGAGCCGAGCCGAGCCGAGCCGTGCCCGGCGTCTTTCCCCGGGCCGGGCGCGGACGGGAGAGGCGGCGGCGGCGGCGCTGCTCGGCGCCTTCCCGCGGAGCAGGGGCCCGATGCGAACGGCGCCGGCGACATCTAGCGGCCGAGGGTCGTCAGCGCCGTCCGCGCCGCTGCCCCGCGGTGCGGCGGGAGGCAGCCGACCTCGGGAGGGAGAGGTGCTACCTGGTCAGCTCGTCTGCACGAACGCCGGGGAACACATCTCACCGTCCCGTACCCCCCCCCCCCCCCCGCCCAGTCTATCGGCAAGGGGGTTTCCCCGCTGGTTTTCTAAGGATCAGGCACCGCTCTATTTAGTTTTCCCCACACAAATGCCACAAAGTTTCCGGCGCGGTTTTTGTTGTGTCAGTACAAAACGCTTTCTCCCTCTTCGAGGTGTCGGTTTTGAGTGTTTATGCACACGGGACAGAGAGAGAGAGAGAGAGAAAATAATCTAAATTCTTTCACATATCCCCCCTTCCCCTACCCCAGGACCTCCATGAAAACAAAGAAGAAAGTGGCGGCCCCTTCCATCTTTCCCCTCCGAGGTGTCCCCGTGGGCCGGCACTCTCCCTGCGCCTGCTGCCCGAGCCTGACGTGGGCACTTTCCCGGAGCTGTGAAGAAAAAAACCGCAGCAAGCAATATTGTTGCGACACCGCTGGCGAAACGAGCCCTTACTATTTAAATCTTAGTGTCAGCTCTCATTAACAGCTCAAGTCATCTTTTCCCCCAGGCAGACCTTGTCTGGTCTATCGACTTAATGGAAAACAAAACACATGTTTGTATTCTATTATTACAATCTCGTTCCTTGCCTTGCGGAGAGCGGGGACAGGCTTCTCCTGCATCGTGAGGGTCTTCCTGAAGTGACAACGCCTTTTCGTTCCTCCCTTCTTTCCTCACAGGAAAAGTTAAGGATCCCGCCGTCCGTCTCCTGCCCTCCCTCATGAATAGGGGCTGCAATGGCAGCCACAAGAAAAGGCTTTCACTGAAGCCGCCGAGGCTAAAAAGAGTCCAAGAAAAATACTCGCTGGTATGTTCAGCCAAACTTAGCAAAGCACAATAGTCTCTGCGGGAAACTTTGGGGGTTATTTGTGCATCAGGTGAAGTACTGAGAGGCTCGGATCCAGCTGCCAGGACCACAGCATCGCCCAGGGAAGCCGGCCGTGAGAAGACGAGCACGCTAGGCAATAATAAGCGACAGACTGAGAGTTCGAGCCAAGCCAAAACAAACAAACAAGCTTGCCTCGACTCTCCCACCGGGAAGGTGGCTTTGATAAGTAAGCAAGGAAAGTTTAGAAAAGCTGCAGACACTTTTTTTCAAATTTATTTAAACTCGTCTGTGCAGAAGAAGCTATTTTTTTTTTTTTTATAATTTTTCCCCTGAGACAATGGAAGAGGGAGTGTGAAACTAAGAGCTCGATAAAAAGAAGGCACACATTTTTCACCCAGCGAAAGCAGGAGAGGTCCGCGAGAGTGGCGACCTGACCTGAGTAAGGGCGAGTATTCTGGTACCCGAAAAAGAAACGTTTCACCCCAGCCCACCCCCAGCATCTCTGCTAGGCTCGGGGTCTGCGCGTAGTTCCCATCACGGGACACTTGACCCTAACAAGACTAACTGATCTGAGCGAGCCGGTTTAGGGCTCACCTCTTCGCTTTACCGGCTAAGATCTTTTTTAAGCCATTCCCGGATGACCAGTTTTCCCCACCCGCTGCGGGACGCACAGACCTCAGTAAGGAAAGCGAACGTGGGTAATTGCCCGGAGGCAGCACAGCACTCGAGCGCGCTCTCTGCGCGGCTGCGGAATCGGGCTGCTTTGTCCCAGCGGAAGGAGCATGGTCCCGGTCCCGGGTGCCTCTCTCCTAACCGGGGGGGTCCCTCTCCCGCCGGGGAGACCCTGACGCCTCGGGCGTAGAGAGAGTAGGGCCCACAACTTTCCCGCTTTTGAAGCGGCGTTTGCTCTCGAGTGCTTGGCTGTAAATAAACGCGATGACAGTAACAACACAGCCGTCCCGCAGTCAGAGCGGAGGCTGCCTCTGCACCTTTCCTCTGCAGCACACGCCGTCAGCGTTTTAATTCCAGCTCCAAAGGGAACCTGCAATTATGAGCCCCCCTCGTCCCCTCCCGCTCGCATTTTCTTGTTTGAAACATTCACTGAAGAAGATTATTTGGATTGCGAGTAAAATCAAACCGGGAGGGGTGGAAGGGGAAAAAAAAAACACCCAAAAGCCAACACAGCCCCACAAACCCAACAACCCAGTAAACCCTTCCATTTGCTATTTACAAAACTCATTGTCATGCTTCACTCAGGCTGTCTGCCTAGCCTGGGGAAATAAATGTGACTGAACCAGAGACAAAGCCGATGCAGCTGTATTTGAATTTCTCAAACACTGTCAAACGTGCTCTTGTCTCATAATTCTCGGGGTTGTTATTATTATGATCATCATACCTAATGTGAACATACTCGAAAGAGAGGTGCTTGGCGGCGTACAGACCCCATTCCGGTCGGGAATGTGCAGAGCAAAAAATTCCTTTAGCAAAAAGCCAGTGTCTCCTTTTCCCTCCTGCTTGGAAAGCTTGGCAGATAAACTAAGGAAAACTTGAGACCTGTAATTTACCTCATTTTTTCCTGTGGGGTTTTTTTTGAGGTTTTTTTTTAGGGTGGGGTGGGGCTTTTTTGTTTGTTTTTGGTTTTTTGTACGTTCCTCGTGTTTCCCCGCTTCCCGCAGAAGTGGGTAGCTTTGGCTGCCTAATTTCCCAGATGATAACCTACTTCGGCAACCTAGCGCTGCACCCGCGGAGCGGAGGAAAATGAGAGCATCAGTCACTTGCAAGGAAAGGTGTCTGATGGGTGTCACTTTTGGCTGCCCGGTCAGGCTCCCTCTCTGGAGGGGCCAGTACGTTTGATATCACGAAGCACTCCCTTGACTCCTTTGGAGGTGAGGAAGCTGAAGCACACCGGGGCCACTGCAGGAGGTGTCCCGAAGGGGATACATGAGAATGCGCCAATGCATCTCGCCTTAGGTGCCCGGTTTCTGTCAAGGACGGGCAAACCCTGCCGGTCCCTGCCCAGGCCGGGCCGAACCGGGTAGCGCCGTGGAGACGCCGGGGGAGCCCGCCTGGCCCACCAGCGGCCCGATGGCCTCGGCGAGCCGCCTTCTCCTGGCCCCGTCGCCGCCGCGGGGAGCGCCCCTCCACGTGGCGGGAGCGGTGGGCGCCTGCCGGCCCAGGCCGGGAGGGAGGGAGACCCCAGCTCTTCGGCCGCAGCCCTCAGCCCTCGGGTACCCTCATTGTCCCTTGACACCTCGTCCAAGACCCGCCGTCTCTCCGTGCGCCACTACCCTGCCAAGTGGCTCCTGAACCCCGGGCTTTGGGGGAAAGGTGGGGTCATGGAGACGAGGGGAAGGGGTGTCGGGGGTGAGGAGGTGTGTGTGTGTGTGGGTCCATCCTTCCTGCCCCTAGGCGTAAGCGCTAACTTTGCCATCAGCCTGGGGAGCATCTCCCCAGCTCTCCTTTTTTTTTCCCTAATCGGCTTCTTCATTGTCACACTTCTTAGACAACCCTGCGGAGCTCTTCTGCGGGGAAGAAGTCTTGTAACGCCTCTACCCCTCAGGACCATCGCCTCGGAGCGGGGCCGCCCTCGCCCCGAAGCACGCTCGGTTTCTTTAACGCTTCTGGAGGTTTTCGTTGCACGGTGTCCTTCAGTAAGTGGAAGCAGGGGAATGAAAAGTAATGTGATCAATTATTATTTTTATACCGTATTTATGGACGGGTAGAAGTAATAACAGTTATTTGCTTTGTCGAAGCGTTTATTTCACACTTGGTATATTTCCTTACAATCGGAGAACCGACGTGGGAAAAATAAGCACAAATAAATTAAAGTAACGAAAATACGTTTTTAGGAAAAAGCGACCCTTCTCCTGTCTAATTTTCCCGGGTGCGTTTCTTCCTCCTGACATTAATTCAAGCCAACGAAAGGGCTAAACAGATTAGTCCCTAGCCCTCAAGTCAAGCAAGAAGCAAAATAATCATTTACTTGTCTGCCACCTTCATAAAAAAACCCCACAATTTTTTCTTTTTCTCTTTTTTTTTATTTTTTTTCCTCCCCCCCTTTCCAATGGGGGATAAAGGACAATCCAAAAGCAAAGCTGCTAGGAGGGCAGGAACCAGGGCGGGTCTGTCGAGGGAACGGCCCTGGGACCTCTGCTCTCCCCCCGCGGTCCAGCGGTCTTCTTTTTCCTCCCTCCCCACCCTAGTTGCTGAGGATCGCTTCTCCTTCTCGGCACAGGGCTACGTTGCTGCTTTAACCCCTCCTGCCCTGCCTTTGTCCCTTTTGAGGCTTGTTAGCTTCTCTCATTTGTTCGCAGCATTTCGGCTGCCTCCCTCCACCAGCCCTCAGTGCAAGGGAAGGGGGGGAGGAATTATCCCAGGGCCAGGGAAATACATACCGCTCTGGGATTTCACAGTCGTGATAATAGCGCTTTTGCATGCATGTTGCCTGCACTGCATACATCTGGGTCACCTTAGAGAGGGAGACTGGGAATGGCAAAAGACAGGATAATTAAAAAAAATACGATTCTTCCGTGTGTGTCAAACATTTCAAATAGAATAGTGCTTGATACCAAGCTAACACTCCCCTATTGCCAGCTCTTGGTCTTTTTTGAATTACTGATTTCCTATATTCAAGGTATTTATTTATTTTATTGCCAGTGACTGTGTGCAGTAGTGCCACAGGTTGGGTGACCTGTGAACGCAACGGACAAGAAAATAAATGACTCCTGTCATGGCCAATGCCACCAGCAAATGCTCTGCAGCAAGTTGCGTGATATGGAGTTTGTCCCACTCACAGGGAGCAGCTGGAGTCTCCCCATCATGGGGTCACTGTGCTGGAGCTGCCTTGAGCCAAAGCTAGGGGTCTGCTCTGGGCTGAGAACAGGACTGAGAGTGCTTCTTCATCCCTTTCTTCACTGATTCCCACCTGCTCCGGTTGCCCCTTATGTAAAGCTGACACTTCTTACGGACCAAGTCACCTTGCTGCTGGATCTGCCATGGCATGAGCAAAAAAATTCTGGAAAGTGCATCTCATCTATCCATACAGCTGATATTTTTGGAAATGTGTTTTCTGTTATCAGCCTATAGACCCTCTGCAAAACATGCAGTCTTCACTCTTTTCTTTTTTGGGAATAGCAACATGCTGCCCTTTTCCTAGTCTACGTTCAGTGCCTGCATCAGACGATACTGGCTGGATTCAGAGCCTTCAATGTCTTCCTTCCTGTTCTGTGGTAGGTACTGCTACCCAAGTAAGTTCCCACAAGAACCTGCTCATGATACCGTCTGTCAGTGTGCTTCAGGATCCTAGCCTTGTGCCTTGGCCCTGAAGGGCAGGGAAAAACGTCAAAGATGAAACTCCACATTCAGGTGGGCCATCAACCCGTGCAGATCCCCCCACCTTTTGCAATGCAACCTGCTCAGGACTTGAGCATCAGGCATCCCCCAGGGAACCTACAGGGCTGGTGTTGCACAAACCGATTGGTTTCTGGCTCTGTCCTTCAGTCTGCCTTTCCAAAGCCCTGCAAAGCCATCTGGGCTGGCTGGAGGAATCCTCTGTTCTCTCAGGAAAGACAGGCCATAAGAGAAATGTGGTATCTGGAGATATCTTCATGTTTACAGTCCTGAAAGAAGGTGCAAAATAAAGGAGGAAGAGATTTGTTCTAAGACCCACAGTTCTGGGGCTATTTTGACACAGGGTTATTGCTAAAGCAGCTCTACTTCTGACAATACTATACTTGGCACTTAGATAAAGTGCTTCCAATTTGTGAGCCAGTTAATTCTCCTGGTAGCTGTCTGAGATTATAGCCCTATCTTTCAGACAAAGTAAGGCAGACAAGTTAAACCTCTATAAAGTTTATAACCACAAATTACTACTTTTTTTTTTTCCCTTCTACTCCCCCCCCCCCCCCCCCAAGTGAACTATTTTAGTTGAGTTAGACAGATTACTTTGTATAATAATAAAATATCTGAAAACTACCAGGAAGTTTCCAACATGCAAAAAATGGCAATCTTATTTAAACTCTGGGAAAGATAATTGTTTGCCCTTGCTGTATGTTTTGCATTCTTGGAGTATATCTTTTAAGGCATAATATACATTTTGAAATCCCATATATGCATCTTTACAATAGTAATGGCTTTCCACAAGCTCTGTGGGAGGTGACATTTCAGCAAGATACTTCCCCTTGACTTTGTTTATTCCAGCAGTTTAAATTCTACCTCTGGTGATAGCTGTTAACTTGGCAATGTGAAAAGTGCTACATGATGTGTACTGTGCTCAGTCAGCTCATCAGAAACTTACCAATTACGACTGTGGAGCCCATTCTTCCTGCCACAGCATGCCACCCACTATACATGCTCAGGACAGCTGATCTTCACATGTGCATAAAATCTGAAAGTATGCACACATTTACACAGAGCCTGTACAAAGCAGGCACAAGAAGTCTGGTACTTCTTAGAAGCCTTTTTATTTCCTGCACGACTCATACTCAGGCAGTTGTAGATCATCTCTTGCTCCCTGCCTGCCTTGGAAATGTCAAAAAAGGCAGTTTTTGAATCCCACCCAGGAAGGGAATGAGCTTTGTACCTGTCAGGCAACCAGGACGCTGGTGTTCTGGGCAAAGGTCCAAATTGTCAGAATGGCTGTGAAATAGGAGGTTGCAGTTATCAGGATGATCCATCTCACCTGCGGCTCGGTCTTCATCCACATCTTCCAGGTG
Organism: Gallinula chloropus; assembly: GCF_964237585.1. Lineage (NCBI taxonomy): Eukaryota > Metazoa > Chordata > Aves > Gruiformes > Rallidae > Gallinula > Gallinula chloropus. The sequence continues at coordinate 10,438,435 of NC_140088.1, forward strand.
CTTGGGAAAGGAGGTAGTTGGAGTGGATTGTGGGCTCAGTTAAATAATTGAACTACGCTGGAATGGCCCATGAGCTGGGCACCTCTACATTATGAAATGAAGAACTTTGTTAACAAAAGCCTTTGTATGTATGTTTCCCCAGTATGAAATGTGATCTGTTTTTAAGGTCTCCTAATGACATCAGTGAGGCAAGATTTAATTCTAGACAGATGCTATTTGTCAAGTACTTAGGGAACGTTCAAGCTTCAAAAATAGTGTTACCTTTGAGCATTCATTTTTGTTTGGAATATCACACTGAACATGCAAAATCCAGATTGTGCTTTTTGTTAAACAGTGATTTGTACTTACCCAAAGATATTATTTTTCTTTATTTTGAAGAAACTATTTACAAAGCTATTTGGTGCCAGACTATGTCACCTTTGACTGTAGTCTTTTTTGCATCAGCTAAAATAGAAGTAACTCTGTTCAAGTAAGCAGAGTAACACTAGTGAAAACCCAGAATAAATAATCAGAGAATCAAGCCCTTTGAATAGCAAATGACTCCACAAATAGTCCCATTGATTTCAGCGGTATTTTATGGCATAAGTAGTTATGTTAATGGAAACAGCATAGAAGACCTTTAGTGCTTGGACGGAGGGAAAAAACCCACAACTTATAATTATTTTTTAAAAAAAATTATTCCATGGTGCATTAGTCAGTTGACATGCTACTAGCTTATTGTATGACTTACCAAAGATACAATCAAGTGAGTTGATGGCAAGGGTCAAGACAACAAGACTCCTCTGTTAGGTACAGTGACAATTCAACACACCTGTGACATGAAAGCGATGTCCCTTAGTAAAAAAAAAAAACAAACCCAACCCCAAAACAACGAACCCACAAAAGAACAGAAAACAAATAAAGCCACACCAGTGAAATGTTTTCCATTACCCTTAATCAATCTTGCTTAAGCAAGAAAGAACAAAACTGTAGCAAATGGAGTTAATCCCTTTTTGGGAGGTTTATGGGCAGTATGAAAATATGAGAATGACATAATGTGGTCTCCCCTAGTTCTATTGCTTTGGGTGCCTTGAAAAAACTCTTTTGCTTGGTTTTCCTTGAAATATAGTAAAGAACTAAGTCCAAACATGCTTTCTTCATTATGTTTCTTTGGCTAAATAAATTTTTAAAAAATAGTTAAGTGTTCTCTGGAAATGTTCTGTGGCATCTTTAAGCCTGAATATGAGAACTGTGTCTGGATCCAGGGAGGAGTAAAACACCTACCCAGTTTTAAGTTTTCTGGAGCCAACAAAACTGTTGCTGCAATCGAATTGCTTTGCTGTGGACCCATTTCTGAAAGTGACTTTGGGTGTTTTGACTCCACTTCAGGAGTTAGAACGTGATGCACAAGAGCAGGGAAAGAAACTGTGATGATCAGGGAGCATCACAGCCTGACTAGCAATGGCATCAGGTCCCCACACCTTCCTGCCAGTACTGAATTTGCTGTCAGCGTTCTCAGGGGTGCAGGTGATACATTTCAAGCATTCAATAAAGAACTGTGCACCCACGTACACGGTACTGCTGAAAACTTTTGTAATTACAGTAATTCTGATGAAACAGCATCAGCTCTGTCCTTGCCTTCCTCTCGTTGCTTTTCTTTGTATTCTCTTCTTGTCATATCACACAGTAACTATAAAAAATGCTTTGTCCAAAACACAAACTCCCTGTTCCAAATGCCGCTCTGCTATCAGCAGGAACAGTATTTCAAATAAGCTGCTGGGCATTTGCCTCTATGAATAGCTTGCTCATGCTAGACTGTAAAAAGCTCATATGTATCTTTTGAGTGCACATTTTTCATTAAGAACCTCCAGAGCACAAAAGGAAGGGGTCACGAAAGGCGTAAAAAAGAGATCTTTTGCTTTATCGCAAACAGTTCTCTGCTGTGTTTCCTCAGTTATGACCAAGCTGTAGCTATTTTCTATTGAGTGTGGAGCATTCTTATTCCCAGGAAGTTTTTAAGGGAAGTACTTTGAATAAGGTTGTACAGTGCTGATTTTTCAATGCTATCTGAAACTAGCCTGCCATTTCTTCTCTTTCCATGTAACAGTGAAGTGACACAAAATGGATAGAACGTTTCTTTTCTATCAGGTACCGACAAGGCTGTGTACATGCTCATACCTATGCCACCCATGCTGCTATCCCATGGGAGAAGGGTCTGCCCCAGTTTTGGGAAAAAAATCCCCTACAGTTAACTTTCCTAACCTTTTGGGTTAGAAATCATGTCTTGCTGATATGGGCTCCTCCTGAATTATTGATGCCCTCAAAACAGGGAGGACTAAGGGAAGCTAATGAGATATTTGCAAAAGGGGTGGTGGAAGATTCCCAAGAATGGATTTCTCACAACCTCACCACAAGGCTGAGGGGTACGTGGTGCTGACTGCAATTCTTGTCCCTCGTCTCATAAAGACCAGATCACAGCTTTTCACAATGTGAAACTCTAATGTGAAAAAATAATGAAGTTTCTGTTTTACTGGCAAAAATGTTTCCCAAACTCCCAGAAACCATAGGTGAAGATTCAAATTTTCCTGTTTTCTGAAAATCACTTGTTTCTAAGCACTTTCATGACATTTAGGGGGAAAGAGATCATGCTTGATTTATGATTTTTTTGGTATTTGGAATGATTTTTCCATACTTATTAAAAAAAAATTGAAAAGGGTCTCTCAAATTCCTTTCTTCACTGAGTGTTTTTTATCTTACTACAATAATCCCCTCCCCCAACAATAGGCAGTGTGTAGTCCTGGGGGTTTTAATGGATCTTATTTCTGAAACTTTAAAGCTTTTCCTTTTTTATTTTATGGACTGAAACAAGCTCCCTTCCTTTTCCCTCTCTCCCTCCCCCACTCTGTCCCCTTATTTTCTTCTTTCTTCTCCACCTTTTTTTCCCCCTCTTTTTTTTTTTTCTTGCAAACCAGCCAACCAACCAACTAGCCAAAGAGATTTTTTTTTTAGTTTTGCTCTGAGATAAATTTGCTGCCCAAGATAGTACCAGTTGGGAGCACAGCTGTCCAATGGTCTCTAATTACTCACAAACCTACCTCTGCAATGTGATCTCACTGCATCAGTAACAGAGCATCCGGTTTTACAAGCTTGACAGTGGTGGCATGAGAAGGAGTGAAAATTGACAGCAAGTTGACAGAATACTACTGGGATTAGCCTGGGGTCCATCACACAGTCATCTTATCCCTATGCCACTAAAAACCTCACAAATTTGCCACCAGAATAGATGGTACAGGTAACTAACAATAGTAGTGTTGGGCTTCTTTTTTAGGTGTTTGCTCTGAATGAGGTTTTCCTCTTCAGACCCTGGAATTATCTTTATGCATACATGAGATTTAAGAGAAGAGGATGAAAGCAAAATCACATGAGAAGTGGAAAATACTTGTTTTCTCCATGTACATGCATTGTGCTGAGTGCAGCAGGGTGCTGAGATGGGTTCCTCAGATGCTATCACACTAACTGCCATATCATGTAGCTGTGTTTCTCCTTCGAGCTCCTCTGCAGAATTCTATAGTGTGATCACTCAGCTGGCTGAGTTCAATCTATAAAATCTAAAGAGGGAAAGCATTTTATTTTAGATACTGAGCTTCTTTTCCGTTCCTGTTGGTGTTCAAAATTCATTTTAGTAATGAGTTATTTTATTGTCATGGTTCTTTGGTTGTGTTTTGGTTTCTGTTGTCTTAATAGAAATAGTAAAATAAATTGTTCTGGGAACAGCAGAGCTAATGGAAGTGATCTTTATAGGCCTTGTATTTGATATTCTTACATCCCTTCCTTTGCTCTATTGCAGAGGAACCCATCTATCCAGTTGTACTGAGCTTTATGCCTAGCTCCATTAGACTTTCCAGCCCTCTCAGCTGTATTTCATGTCTGCAGATATCAGCTGTGCAGAAGACATTATATGCTCTCAGTAGTTCAAAGCTACTTTTGCACTGACATGCTGGCAGAATATGTGCTGACTGGATAGCTAGAGGTCAGTCAAAAAAGATAACCGCTGAGCTATGACTGATGCTTTATTTCTAGTGGGACACAAATCTGGCTCTGTGTTCCTCTATCTGGCCATCAGATTCAATGAAATTTGTGAGCTATCTCTCTAAGGCTTTGACCTCCTTCTAATCTTGACCAACAATTCTGGAAATTATGAGGGGATGGGTGCACCAACAGACAACGAATCAGAGGGCTTAACAATGCAATACCTATAATGGCTAATTTTCAGAACTATGTAAACATACAAAAGAAATGGTCTTTCAGGAAAAAAAAAGAGGAAAAATTAATTGAACTTGTCTTCCCAATTCATATAAGTACTTTGAAAATTCCACTAAGAAAGACTTTTGATGGAGTTGGAGTGAGAGAAAAACACATCTCTGAAAGACATGATAACAAAATATGCTAGTTATGAGTCCGTCTATGGCTGAGAAAAGAACATTTGAATCATGGCACTGACATTGAAATGCTTTCTTTATTTTCAGTTTGCGTCTGGCTCAGAACTTTGCACGCTTGCTGCATGATTTTGACTGTTAGCATTCAAGCTGTATCATAAATAGCAGTATTGAAAACATATGCCACAGGGGAAAGAAGTCTGTAATAATACCAGCTGCCATTATATGATAACAAATTTCAGTCACTACTAACCTGGAAAAGTGTTTTTCATAGGGAAACAAGTGGCAAATTTAAGTAAGAAAAATTTGTGTAACACTTTCAAGTTTTTAAGTCAGCCCTAGAAAAGATAATCAACTTTGATCAATGGGAAAAATAATCTGGGACTAATTTTGAAGCTGAATACATCTAGTTTGATTAAACAATGAGTAAGAGCAAGGTGGTAATAGTTTTCACATATGGAGAAGGGAAATCCTTTTAAGGCAGCAGTTTTAGGTACATATTCATAAGAAAGAAATTACAGGAAAATATAAACTGAGTGTTTAAAACATTTCTAAAGGCTGGCATTTATTAGTCAGCAAAGACACTTGAAAAGCATCAGTAAAGGTTTTATTATCTGGGAAATATGACAAAGTTTGGTTGCATTATCAAATATATATACTAAGAAGTAATCTAGCTTTGGAGTGAGAGTGCTTAGATGGTCTCATTATTCACTCACAGTTTTAATTTCTATAATTCTATGACTGAATCTCATGATGAGGTCATTTTCCTCTTCTGGAGCTAATTAGCAGACAAAATAACTATGTATATTATGGCAAATAAGCAGTCAGGCTAGTGTTTGCATTTCATGGCTACTGAGTATTTTGCTATTAGGACAACAGCCTGTATATTCCTTTCAAATTCTCTATTTAAAGTAGGTTGTATTCCAGCTGGTGACTATTATGTCCTAAAGTGGTGTGATTATCTCCAAGGGAAATCTGCAAGAACACAACCACTTGCAATCTTTTGTCAAGGACAAAGTCCATACACACACACACACACACACACAACCACCTACACATCCACCCACCTTGTATATGTATAGATATCTCCCTTAATGCAGAATTATAATTATAGATAATATTTGAGCATAACTGAAAGCAAATAATTTCTCTTTGGGATGATATAGGGTCAGTTGCAGGATGTAGGAACAAACACAGCAAAAATAAAGCTGTGGGATTCTAAGCATGCAATATATTAAATAAATCCACATGACTAAATTTGCTTGATTCAGGGGTGTTTTCAAGACACATGAAGTAAAGAAGAGTGTCGCTTCGTAATAGGAAAGAACAAGACTTGAATCAGATGTAGCTTAAATCAGTGAGTAAGCTTGTAAAGTCTTACTGAGCTTTTCAAAGCAAAAATAATGTATTTGCACTGTCAGAGATTTCACTGAAAAATGGTCTCATGTAAACAGGTAGGATGCTAATGTAACTTTCAGCTGGGATTACAACCCGTAGGCTGCTTGGCATAATGTCACATAACTAGTTACAGAAAAGACACCGGCTTCATTGACATCACTTGGATTTCTGTCACTGTCTTGGTGTGGAAAAAGTCTTTACAGTGGTGTTTAGAAACTTTCTGTAATTCACAGACCAGATTTTTCCCTCCTCCCCTTCCTGTGTTTTGGCTTCTCATATTTAAGGCTGTTAAGACAGCTGGTAGGCTTAATCAGGCACAGACCTCCCTCTGTGTTGCACAGGTGACCCTAACAGGCTAGCACAGGATTAAAAACCTCCTCAAATAGGGCCTCTTGGTCCTGAAGGACCCAGCTGAGCTGCTATACAGAGAGGGTAAAATATTTTCCTTTCAGGTGTACTAGGCCGCTGCATTAAGAACTTTGGGAGGTACAAGCACATCCAGGGATTCCTGCATAGTGCCTAGTCCAGGTGGAAAGACCTTTTCCTGAGACAAAGCTCAAGCTGTTTTCTGATGGACCCAAGCCAATCAGTCATAGCATAGATGTCATGCTGTCAGTATAAATAGTGCACATCAACGTTCATCTAACATCTAGTTCTTTCAGAAATGTATTTACTTGGCATCATTTACAGCAGCCCTGGGGTACCATTGACCTCTGCCAAAATACAGGATAGTATAGATCTGTTCTGCCAAACTTACCTATGGCAGAGATTCCCAGGCCTATGTATTCAAGGCAGAGAACTGTTCCTTATTGAATGATTTGTTTTTCCAGCACAAACAAGGGTCAATCAACATTTTCAAATAACACACAAATGTACCAGTTTTATTAGAATTTGTCTCTCTAACATTTTTACAATGCCCCATAAAAATCAACCCAAGATAATAGCAGGAATAATTGACCAAAGAATAGCAGTTTCTTTAATCAAGGGAACATGATGATTAAATCAAAAGCTTTAGATCTGTGGATATCATCAATGGTCTTTTGTCTATTAATAACAATATGTCATCAGTGAATTTTAAAAACACAGTTGCGAGAGGGTGAAATGTCTACATTTAGATGGAGAAAGGTCAGAACAGTATTATTTGTAATTAAATCCATTAACTGTACTGTGGACAGTTTTCCAAGTGATTTAGATTAAAATATATCATTGAAGTACAGCAATATTACACAGAAAGATGCACAAGCCCTACCATTTCTTAACATTCAAGCATGCTTTCCTTGGGCTCTTTGTTGTTCTAAATAAGATTCAAACTGTAATATTTTAATTAAAGGAAAAAAAAAAAGGAATAAAAGAAACCAGAACCACAAAATGTTGCTAATGAAAGGCTTGGTTTTGCTTTAGAAACATTGGCAGAAATATCCCACAACACTGAAGCACGAGAGACACCATTGCTTCCTGTTCCTGTACTATAACCCTAGGCACAGTGAGCATTCTGCTACACCTTTGATGTATAACAAATCTCTTTAGCACAAGAAAACAAGCAACCTTGTAGGGAACCTACTAGCCTAGGAAAAGTAAAGAGTGTGCTAAAGAAAGACCAAATGTATGCTGGTTGTTAGCATGGTCTGTGATACTGTCGAGCTTTCAGAACCCAAGACGTATCTTTGCACTAAACACCGTTGCATAGTGCAGATATACACTTTGTATGTACGTATTGGGTTTGCATGGCAAGGTTTTGGTAGTGGGGAGGCTACAGGGGTGGCTTGCATGAGAAGCTGCTAGAAGCTTCCCCTTTGTCTGACAGAGCCAATGCCAGCTGATTGCAAGATGGACCTGCTGCTGGCCAAGGCCGAGTCCATCAGCCACAGTGGTAGCACCTCTGTGATAACATAGTTAAGAGGGGGAAAAAAAACCCCTAAGAGCAATTGCACCAGATGGAGGAGTGAGAATATGTGAGGAACTACTCTGCAGACACCCAGGTCAGTGGAGGGGGTAGGAGGTGTTCCAGGTACTGGAGCAAAGATTCACCTGCAGCCTGTGGATAAGACCATGGTGAAGCAGTCTGTCCCCCTGCAGCCCATGGAGGTTGATGGTGGAGCAGAGATTCCATCTGCAGCCCATGGAGTACCCCATGCCAGTGCAAGTGGATGCACTGAAGGAGGCTGTGACTCCATGGGAAGTTGGCTCTGGAGCAGGCTCTGACAGGACCTGTGGCCCAGTGGAGAGAGGAGTGCACACTGGAGCAGGTTTGCTGGTGGGACTTACAACCTCATGGCAGACTCATACTGGAGCAGTGTGGTCCTGAAGGTCTGCATCCCATGGAAGAGACCCATGCTGAAGGAATTTATGAAGAACTGTAGCCTGTGGAAAGGCCTCATGTTGGAGAAGTTCACTGGACTGTCTCCTGTGAGAGGGACCCTGTTCTGGAATAGGGGAAGAGTGTGAGGAGTCCTCTGCCTGAGGAGGAAGGAGCAGCCAAGATAATACATGATGAACTGACTGTAGTGCCCATTGCTGTCCTTCTGTGCCACTCAGGGGGAGGAGGTAGAGAAATTTGGAATATAATTGAACTTGGGAAGAAGGGGTGGGAGGGGAATGTGTGTTTAAGATCTAGTTTTAAGTGTCATTACTTGACTATTATTTGATTTGTAAAAAATGAAATCAGTTTCCCCAGGTTGAGTCTGATTGGTAAGTGATTTCTCCCTGTCCTTATCTCAATCCTTGAGCCTTTCATTACATTTTCTCTCCCCTGTCCTGCTGAGGAGGGGAGTGGCAGAGTAACTTTGGTCCAGACAGGGTCAAAGCACCAGAATATATCAGTGATTAAATGGTGCAGTAAAAAGCTATCTGTACATACAAAGGACATGAGAAGGGATGACTCTTCTGTTTCCTGAGCCTGGAGGGAAGACATCACAATTTTCTATGGCAATGTTTAGTGGTCCTAGCTCATAGACCCTCCTTTTACTTTCCACTTTTCCTTCAGCCACCAAGCTACAATTTTCAAGGGAAAACACTTCTATAGACAATGATTTCTTACTGGTTTATCTGTTGTGTGTATTGGCCAGACAAGAATCCTATGAAAAACAAATATGATTTTCTAATTAATGATAGTGTAAAAACTTAGCCACAAGGAGACCTAATGAAAGTTGCATAAGCATCTCTGTCCCCACACTTTGCTACTACTGAATGCCACTACTAATTTTGTGTTCCTCAGATTGCCTTACTAAAATAGATACTTTGTACTGATTTATTAACTCAGAATACATTTTACAACAACTTCCTAGAAGACTCATAAAGCTATTTGGCGTGATGTAGGCTTAAAACTTGGGTTTGACAGACAGTGAATACTAATCAGCTGGAAAAATTGCACCAGGGACACTTTTATTTTCCACCTTGGGAGAGATTGAAGGGCATTGAATGAACATTTGAAAAACAGAAATCTTCTGTGTTAGCTGCATGACCACTGAGACCGGAATACAAATATATATATATATATATATAAAATAGCGTGGTTGCCCATGCAGATCATATACAGTGAGATGGAGTATGAGAGGTGGAAGGAAGTGTGGCTACCTGCACAAGTGTCCTAGAAGTATGTTAAACTGAGTATAATCTATCACCCAGTGTTTTTGAGATCTTAGTCAAAAATAGGCAGAGGTGAGCAATTTTACACTATAAAAAAAACCACAAAGAAAAATGGAAGTAAAGAATTTATAAAATATTTTAAAGCACCTACTGAATTAATTGATTATAAATATAAAATCTTTGTACTTGCATTGTTTATTATAAGTCTTTTAAACTCAATTGCAGGTTTTAAAATTTTTTTTTAGCTGTCAATTATTTTAGTGCTTTCCTACTAGAATCTGTCATTTCCATTTTTGTAAGTGCTCATATACTTTCAAACTTTTTTCCTGTCCTGAATGCTTTTGGTATATCTTTTTCTCTACCTTTTATAGAACCATTTCCTTTAATATCAACAGCTTTTCTATACTTCTTTCTGACTACAGCTCATTTGTTGAAATTTCCAGTATATCTTCTAGAATATACTGATCATTTTAACTTTTTTTTTTTAATGTGAAGGGATCCTAGCGTATCACAAATTGCCATAAAATCAAAAGTACAATGTGCTGTAGGCAAGTCAAAAGCATCCAATATGTACTCTTCTTTCATTTTTTCTGCTCACTTCTACTTAGTTTTGTTAGCACTTTCTCAGAACAGAAAGTAGTCCATTTAGAAATGATTGGATCATCTGTTTTACCCTCAACCAAGTGACATTCATTCACCCATTAATAGTCCTTTTTTCCCATCCAGATGTCACTAAGATATAATTTTTTCTATTTAAAAAATCTCACAAAAGCCCACAGAATAATGGGAAATCAACAATTGCAATTAATTAGTTCATAATGTACAACTCTATTACTTTTGAATAATATCAGAACTAAAAAAATAAGGGAGTAAAAGAAAACACTAAAAAATTGGCAGGTAAGTAGATGACTACAGTCATTTCCTTGGGGAAAACATATGATTTCTCATACTATAACTCTACGTCAGAGAATCCGTACAGACCGATAATATCCAAATAGTTACAATTGCAATCAGTATTCTATTTTGAGGCACCTTTTCACTCTTTTCATTAATTTAAGAGATTTTTTTTTTCCAGAACAGTAAAGTTAGCCCTCCAGTCAAAGTAGATCCACTACATCCTAGCTTTTTGGAAAGAAATGGAACAAACCTGGTTTTGATTTGAAAAAAATTAAAGGCAGCTCTGCTAAAAATGTGAAGGGCGTAGTGTGTCTCAGTGTTCTTAAGGTGAAAGAAGAGTTACAGTTGAAGAATCCTTTTCCCTTCAGTTCTCACTGATGTTCTCTGAGAGAAAACCAATTCCCTGTCCATTGCTGTTTTTCATGTTCTGTTGCAGGTCATGGTCTAGGCAATGTTTTTCATAGTATCATTAATGGTAATATACTTTAGTTTTTAGCATTCCAAAATGTCATAGTTCATTACTGAACCATTCTGAACTTTGTAGCACCAACTCTTACTACAAGCAAGGTCATTGACTTTGGGATTCTAGCTTGTTTTTACCTTAGAAGTGGTAGTCCAATCTAGCCCAATACTCTTGCCTTCTTGTCCTTCCTGCAAGGGAAATTATTGTGTGTGTTGCAATATTTGTTTTTTTGTTTTTACAGATCATGTACACCCATGTAAGATCATTATGCAATGATGCTGGTGACCTAAACTGCAAGAAGATGGCTGTTGTAATTGGATCTGAAAGTGATGAATGTGGGATTGTTTCTGAGAATCATGGTCATTGTCTTGAGGTGGGTGTTGAAAGAGCTCCGTCTCCTGCATGCAGGGTAATAGCAATAACAATAATAATAATAATAATCCCCTAAAAAAATCCCAACATTATGTTAGACAGGAAAATTTTGCCAGAATGATTCAGTTATCTTTTAGGATCACTGAGCAGCCTTGAAGTACCTTGAAGATATGAAATCTGCCACAGGAAGTCAGCTTCAGTTTGTTAAGCATGAAGACATCTGTCTTTAGCCAGCTAGATTTTTAATAAAAGGAATAGAAAGGAAGAATTAGGCATTTTGGAAAAGAATGCCATTCATAATACACAAAACTATTTAAGAAAATGAACTCTCCTATGCAGAATTATATACAGAATTTTGAAAAATCAGAACAGCTGCTATTGTGAATGTATCCTGCTGTTCATTTGGACTTTGAGGACAAACTGGTTTGTCCATCAGGTGGCATGTGTACAATGGATCCCACACTTTCCCTAACAGATCCATTGAATATGAAGGTCTATCTATTATCAAGAAAAGTGTCCAGCTAATTGTAAAGAATGTCAATAAGTATGTTCCACATGCTTTTGACAAGAGATAAAGGAGATGAATATGGAAAATCTTGTACTATGCAGGGTGTTGAGCAACTCAAGTATTGGCTGTCAGGTTCTTGAGGACTGGGCTGTTGTCTAAGAATGTGGGTTTTTTTTTTAAATTATCCAACAGAACATTTGCCTTTGTGAGGCTTTCTGTAGAAAGTGACTATGTTCTCCTAGTTCTCCTACGGAATATAAATATTCATAAATAGTTTAGACTTTAAACCTTTATGCTGTTGAACACTTCTAAGCTATTAGCACTGATTTTGTTTTTGCTAAGCAAGGGTTTATTATTTTACAGAGGCAGATGTGAACAATTTACATTCTTACAATTTACTGAAGACAATATATTTGACATGGGAAACAACAATTATGCATTAGCATATAATACAATATCCTGCATTATATTTTTATTGTATTATAATACAATAAAAAAAAAATCCTGCAGAAATAGTAGTGCAGTACCAAAGATGGTAGTTGGAACATGGAGGTATAGGGTAACTGGAAAAGATTTAGTTCAATATACTGTGGTTTCAGTATGTTTGAAACCTGTCAATCAGCAAAATTTGGTGCTGAAGTAGCTAGTGAAATATGGAAAGCCAAACAATATTCTGAGTATGCTATTCAATGGCTTCACAAGAACTCATAAAATTGTTGAGAACTGATTAGTGTTCCTTTTCCCTTTTCTGTCCTGGACTTTAACATTTTGTCATTATCCTCTCCTTATTAATATCTTATTTTTATTTTATAAGTTTGGAAATATGAAATAAAAGTGATTCTCATGTTACAACTTTTTAATAAGTATGTATTTTTCCTGAAGGCAAGAATGGACTCTCTCCATTCTGGACATTTGTAGTCGTGTTTGTGTATGACAGAAATAGACCAAGATGAAAAGAAGTTATCCTGTGTCTTCAAAACACCTGTGTGAGCAAATAATCTTGTCCTAAATTATGAATTGCAGCATATAATAACAATTTCTTAAAAAATAAAGTAAAACTAGATATAAATGGTATAACTATATATACAAATTAAATAATTGTATTTATTATTAATTGTATTTAAAAAAATATCATAGGGTATGCTTTTAAAATATTTTAAGACCTTTGTTTTCCATCATATCAAGTTTTCAAACTGTTTCATCCAAAGAAAAAATAAAAAGAATAAAAAGACTTCTCACGTAATCTGTGGACCCTAAAAACAATGGGATTTAAGAATAACGCCTTATTCTGTGAGAATCACAAAAAAAATTGTATATAGGAATGTCAGTTAGATTGAGTATATGGAAAATGGTATTTTGAGCCTCAAACAAATTTCTGCCTCAGGATTTTTAGGTCTAGTCTGGAACTAGCTTCAGATTTTTGCCTTAGCCACATTACCTGCTAAAAATCTACATTTCTATTGGATTAGACTCCCTTGAAATGCTTTTCTATTTCTGTGGTACTCCAGTGGGAAATATTCCAAGATTCCATTAGTTAACATGTTATATTCTTCACCACTTTGCTTCTAGTTTTCTGTCCCAGGGTTTGCAGTCCTTAGCTGTAGTTACCCATAGTTTCCTCTCAGTTTGATTTTCATTGATTTGTGATGTAATTATGCTTACTCTGCGGACTACCTTACACTGTGCGTGCATTCACTAATACTGAGGACAGAAAATATTTCTCAAAACAAGGGTGGCAATAATGAGTCTACACTTACCTGGCTGGTTAAACATTGGTAACAATAAAACAGCTTAAGACAGCTGTGTCATGAGTTTTCTTACTACTTTTACTTTGAAATTGTGTTATTTCCCCAAATCTTCAATAAAACTACTTACTGCCTTCAGGTGGGTTTTTTTCTTGCTTTGTTTTTCTTTTCTTATTTTTTTTATTTTTACCAATCCTACCAGAAGTTTGCCTTCTTTACTCCAGTGGTGACTTTCCCAGTAGCTGCTGGCTATCATACCACTCATTGCTTGCGTAAGACTGCCTGCCTCATCTGGGCACCTTGCTACAAGATGGAAACTGGTGACATGTCGTCTCAAAGTCTCTTTAGGAAAGGCAGAATGAAGGGGCATGGCTGTGACTATTTGACACCACAGATGCCTCGAAAGTAATATTCTCCTGGTGGTATTTATTCTGGCTTAACATAAGTCAGTCATGTACAGCAATCAGCTCTGAACACATGCCCCCCAAAACCCAGGGAGGGTAAAATATTTGGAGGCTGCTTAAACTTTGTATTTTACATAAACATTAATCTGCCTGTGACCTTAGAGTGCACTGGTTACAGTTTGGCTGGGTGGCAAGATCTGTATTCAAGACAAACAGAGCTATTCTGTGGAGGAATTCGGAACAGCTTTGAAAGTCTTATTCACTGTAGATGAGATTGTTAAATTCGTTATACAGGAATGAGTAATTTTTAGATAAGTGTATTAGGTCTCCCAAGTGATTTGCATGTATAATCAAATGAAAAGACCTCTGAAATATTGAAACTCTAGATGAGAAAAGTGAAATTCTATTAAGAAAGAAAGAACCTCTGCATTTATAGCACATTCAGAGAACATATCAGAGTATGAATTTAATGCAATGCAGCAATGCTCATCTTACTTTAAAGGTAATTATATAGAAAAAGGGGCATTTAAAATGTATAAGTAGAGGCTTTTTTGCACTCATACAGCATATAATTAACAAAGTTCTTTAAACCTATTCATAAAAGAAAGTAATAAACCACTTGTAAATAATGGCAGTCTCATATTCTTTACAGTTAAATGTCAATAATCTGAATGTCTTTTTTAATACTCAGTTATAAAACCACATTTTTGACATATTAAGTAGAAGCAGGTATTACTAGTGTGGCATTTCAATTTTCTAGAGATTTAGACATATTCATATAAAAAGGATGCAAAATGAAGAACTGTAGCTATAGAAAACTGTAATGCTTGTAAATTAAATCAATACTCTGCCTGCAAAACACAAAGCGATAACAGAAAAGTGAAGTTGCAGAACATTTCATAGCAAAATTAAAAGGTGTAGGTGTTGAGACCTTAAAATACTAAACTGTAGGTGCAGAACAAGAGAACAAGAGAACTACAAAGGAAAGTACCAAAGCTTGTAGTATCATACAGATCAATTAATAATGATTCACTTTGCAGCAATTACTGAGTCCTCACAAGGTTAGTTTGAAAAATAAATCCAGCTTTCTTCAATGGTCAGTCTTTTAGGAGTGAACACTTCTTGGAAATAAAGAGGAAGGGGGAAATAGGGAGAGATTAGGGAAAATATAAAGTAAAAAAGGAAAAGAGTATAGATCAGATTTTGGACTTTGTTTTTGTTTGACTATTTTCTTCTTACCTTAGTCTTTAAGATGTTTTTGTTTGACTATTTTCTTCTTACCTTAGTCTTTAAGAGTCTTTATTATACAACAGACCCCTGTTCTGACATATGCTGTCTTGAGTAGCCAGAGTGTAGGATGCTTCCAATACATTCTTTGTTTGACCTTGCTCTTGAGCTTGTGGGAACCCAAATAGAGGTTTATTGTTGGCTGTAAGAAAAGAATTGCTAGGTGCCAAGTCTTATCACAGCAGCAGGGAGAGTGGGCTAGATTGAAGGTTACAGTCCTGAACTCAGATGAAATCACTTAGGGTTAGATTCCTTAAACCCTCAAATCTCTCCTACCCCAGTCTGACTGTATATGTTTTAGTTTCAATATTTGGGAATGTCTAAGATTTCTTCCATGTTTGCTATAGTCCACTGAATGACATGGAACCTTACCGGTTTATAGCGAGAAGTGAGAAGAAATCAATACTTCCCCAAAATTAAGTTTCAGGTGCCATTGCTACAATTCATAGACTGCACTGCAAGAGCAACAGATTATGTTGCACCTAACCTTCAATTTTCAGTCTGGTTAGTTTTCTACAAAATAAACGGAATATGCAAATTCTTGTTAGAATTATCAAAAATATTTTAAAAGATATCTTGATATCTTGTATATTAAAAATAAAATTGTGTTGCCTGAATGAAGTAAATGTTTGATGTCAAAGAACAGGCAAGGTTTTCTAAGGCACTTGTTTCCCTGTTAGGACTGCCAAAATTTCTTCCCCATATTTTTAGCTAAACCATAATTCTATCTGAACAGTCTTCTGTATTCTATTTAAGATACTGTGTAGATACATTTATATCTACGGATGAACATATATGTGTATCTATCTATATATACATACATACATGCATATTTTTCAGGGTACATTAAAACAAAGTTATTAAAATAACAACAAAAATTTTTGTTTGGTCTTATTTTATAATGAAAGAAAGCACCATCAATGTTTTTACTGACTTTAACAATCACTTTTGAAAGGCAAAGGGCAAATTTCCTTTACTGTTGCAAATTGTCCAAAAGCTGAACCAGAGGTAGATCAAATCAGAATGCTTCTTCCAGATACTCCCCTCTCTTTCTTGGCTATGGAGGAAGACTAGGTTAAGTCTAATCACATCCTGGATTGCATCAAAACAAGTGTGGCCAGCAGATTGAGAGATGTGATTGTCCCCCTCTGCTCTGCTCTGCTCTGGTAAGACCCCACCTAGAGTACCGTGTCCAGATCTGGAGCCCTCAACACAAGAAGGACATGAGATTCTTGGATTGTGTCCAGAGGAGGGCCACAAGGATGATCCAAGGGCTATAGCACCTCTTCTATGAAGACAAGCTGACACAGATGGGGTTGTTCAGCCTGGAGAAGAGAAGGCCCAGGTGGGAACTTATAGTGGCCTTTCAGTACCTGGAGGGGACCTACGAGAAAGCTGGGGAGGGACTGTTTGCAAAGGCTTGTAGTGGTAGGACAAGGGGCAAAGGTTTTAAACTAGAGTATGGTAGGTTTAGATTGGACATTAGGAAGAACTTCTTCCCTATAAGGGTGGAGAGACACTGGAACATGTTGCCTAGATAGGTGGTGGAGGCCACATCCCTGGATGTCACCATATATTCCTTCTGCCTACATGCTCACTTTTTCTTTCTGGGCAAATCTAGGGGCAAAGGGTGAAGCTTTTCTGCAGAACAGAATGATGGTACAACCATGCTGATGGTTTAGACACAGTCTAAATTCCTCTTAGGAACCTCTCTTAGAGTCTTAAAATTTATTTCCTGGAATCACTTCAGTTTTTAGTCTTTTAACCCAGGAATTGGTTTGATGCCGTGTTGGGTTTATACTGGGTTGTTCCATTTACATCTTTCCTGTATGTACCTCAAGAAAACCAAGACAATCTTTTGCGTGCATGGTATCCATCCTAAAATGAGAGAAGCCACTTGCCTGTAGGTAGTTCAAATGCACAACATTGCTCCTTCAGATGACCCGATGTGTCACTTCCTATGCTGTGAAAAATGAGCAGTCAGGCAGCAGCAGTGGACTGGCAAGATATTAATGGAAACATTTAATTGAGACTTTTTAAACTCAAAATTCTGGATCAATATGGAATCAGCAGTAGAAAATCCTTCCTTGTGGGAAAATCTGCTGGTACATCTGAGTCCTCTTTTTGCTTCATTTCCATGCTGGAATGAAGAAAACTGAAACAAATGAACAAATTTAATTTTGATGCCAAAGTAGCATCACTGCAATGTGGGGTAGATCTGAAAAGCAGAAATCTGGTCTTTAGTGAGGAGATTCAGACTTCTCCAATACTCAGCTTGATCAGAGTTCTGAGTTGAAGTTCCCTTGTGCTTGCAAGTTGATGAGAAACTAGATGATAAGAAGACAAGAGATTGAAGGTGCAACTACTGCAAGAATACAAAAAACATGCAATCTAAATGAATTTTTGATTGTTATCTGAAATTTTAGGTTAAAGAGTACCAGTATGATGAGGATGTTCTTATATATTGGTCTTTTTTATTTTTTAATTAAAGCTATCAAACATACTTAGAATTGTTGTAATAGTTGGTGATCATGCAAAAAAAGTGCATACATCCTTCAAAGACATCACTATTCCTTTCTGAATTCAAATATGATGGTGTGATAAAGGATTATTGAACTGGTAACCCAGTGATCATTCCTCTTTTTCTTTCTTTCATTCCAAATAGTAATTTATTCATGGGATGGGAATCTTTGTCTGCTTTTTGAACTCAAACCTTGACACTGTGAAGCAAGCTGCTATGTTGATATTCATGATTTGGGAATTGAAAGCTGTTTGCTTTTTCAATCTCCTAAAATTTGAATTTAATATTTTATTAAATGTACCATAGTCACTCCTTTATTTGTGCAGTGAACAAACACGAAAGAAAAACGACATATACAATTCTAGGTCCAAAGGCAGAAGGATGTATGTGAACAAGTAAAATAAGGAATAAAAATAAAAAATCTAAGTAATTTAAACCATAGAAAATTCATCAGACGTTTCTCTGCTATAAAAGAAACATAACTCTCCTTACATTAAGGCTAATTCCCTAGTGCGATTCTGTAGATCTTGTTCTTTTCACTTTACTTGGATGTAAAACTATTTAAGAAAGTAACTTACCACTTCACTGTTGTGCAGTATGACACTGTTTCTACAAAAATCACCATTTCAGTAACTTGTTCCAGAAGAAATCCAATGAGCTAAACATCTTGAGTTACTCATTTTTACCCCTTCACCACTGTGACAAGCGCTTCTTGAACCTTGCTTAAAAGTTCTTTCTCATCCTTGCAGGGCACCTGGAAGCGTATCAAGTCCAGGCTATTTTGAGCTGTGAGTGGGTGGGAGGTAGTAAAATGAGGATTGGATTCTTGTGTTTGATGGATTATTATGATGGTAATGAAAACCCAGTTAAACAAAGCATAACCACTGGCCTGAGCAGATGTGAAAAGGCAAATGCAGTTTTATCAGTTAAACTATTAGCAGTAGCAGCATAGAAAAAGCAGTATCACTTGTAGAAAGAGACTTGTTTAAATATAGGAAAGGGACACTGGCAAAATTAAAGATATGGAGTAAGTACTGGACAGTAAAGGGTAAAATGAAATAATGGAGTGTACTTATCAATAAGAAAACTAGGCAGCGGCTTTCAGTCGCTTCACCTTGTGAAGGGAAATCTGAGAAAGGAATAGCAAAATCAGTGATTAGAAGCTGAAGTAAGAGGAATTCAGTTCAGAAAGGAGAAGATATATTTAACAAGAAGGATGATTCATGCAAATTGTTGCAAGGAGTCGTCTAATTACAAAAGTAATTACCTCAATGCAAATGTACCTTTATTGGGCTGTGAGGTATGAAAGAACACATCCAGTGACCTACTGGTCTTTTTTGACCTTAAAATCTAGGGATATACTACAAAATATAACAGATATCTTTGCTGTTCTTTTCAGGTCTCTATCTGAGAGTTCATGGGAGGCTGTTAAAATTTGGAATAGATTCTTATTCTAGTTGTTTTTCCAAGTTTCCGGAATGAAAAAGTTCTACCACAGATATGATAGTTCATCTTCAGGCCTCAGAACTGGTGCTCTGCCAAGATCAAAATAACAGGCGTTACTGCTCACTCCTGTTTCAGAGTCTGCAAACTCAGGGAGACATCTGTAGTTTTGCTCACCTTTGTTAAAATAAATTAATACAAAAGCTGATTTAATACTAATAATGCTAATACATGTAATTAAAATAACCAAAGCTATTAGGGAAATCAATGTCTCTGATCAGTCAGAAGTGCAAATACGGCAAAAAATAGGCCTCCATGGGAGATATACAAAAATTTCTAGAACAACAGTGGATAAGACTGTAATTGCTAACAGGACACCTGCATATTGTTTGCACAATAACAGGCTTATTTTTACAAGATCTGAAATGAAGGAATAAGTTTAGTACAAAAGTTCTTATCTTAGAAAAGAAGGCTGAAGAAGGCAGTGTTTTTTGGGGGAAGGGGTGCTGTTGTAGAGGCACGCCAAGAAAGAAGGAAACTGTCTTTCCTTAACAGTTGTAGGCAGAATTTGTACCAGAGCCATGATACTAAGGCTGAATCACTAGAGGATGTGTTTAAAACAGCTTGGTCTATTCAAGTTTTAGAAGAGATGATGAACTGCAGTTTCAGTAGGGAGAAAAAAAAAGAAAAAAAAAAGAAAAAGAAGAAAAGCAAAACTATAACAAGGCTGGGGCAAGAGGCCCATATGCTGACTTTCTGAGTAGCCGTTTATGTGATGGTAAAGGTAAGAAGCTTTGCTGCTTATTTTTTGCTACGTTTTCATTACATGTGCATGTGGAACGAAGGCAAGATAGAATTAAACTGACATCCTGCCCCAACTGCCAGAATGTCTTGTTATGGCTTCAAAGTCTAGATTCACACAGCAGAAGGCACTGTCTGCTTTACTCACTTGCACAGTAGTAAGGGCTCTCATACAGCCTGTGGGAAACCTGGGCTCAAATCCCTCTTCTGCTGTTGGAAGCCTAGAAAATATAAGTCTTTTTCATTTTTGTTGGTAAGAAGAAACTCAATTGCCAGACTGTAGGGTATTTTGAAATTGAGAACTTCTCAGTGTCTTCTGTTAGTTCTTTTTCATTTCACATGTCATACTTAAATGTTCTTCGAGTTAGAACAAAAATAGCTATCTAGTGCATTGAGCACCTGCCTGGAAGATGGACAACCTGAGTTTTTGGTACTGTTTGACTTAATGATAGACACAAACAGGGTCTTTGTCAGCTTACTCTCCCTCCTCAGTGCATGAGCCATGGTGCTGCTCTCACCAGGGCTGTCACTCAAGTCAGTATCACTGATGGTCTCAAAGAAGTAACTTGCAGATGACACACAAGGATGAAACCTCTTGATGGGATTCAAACTGCAGCTCTGGTAGATAACTCCTGGTAAAGTTTCTTTTGCCCATGTGGATCACACTTTGGACAGCTCTGCTCACTTGCTTCTTAGCTCCTGCATGTTTCTCCCAATTCGACTCATAATCTCTGTATTTGACTGGATTTTTTTTTGGTGTTGAATTCCATCTTCTTTTGATCCTGCCTATGCTATTCTATCTTCTTCAGAATGACCTGACTTTGTTTCTGACTGATAGCTATTTGCAGTACAAGTCTCCAGGAAACCAGCAGGCTCTAAAATTCCCATTACTATTTTTGATATACAAATCCCACATGTTGATGGAAAGATCCAGGGGTAATTGCAAAGACGATATCTCCAAGCTATTTAGATCTGTTCACATGTCTTTCTTTGAAGTAGTTATCAATTCCTAGGGTGTAGAAAGTTTATTACGAAAAATTTGAACAGACTATACCATTCTCATAAACTATTCCTGTTTAATCTTTCTTTTTATGCAGATATCAAATTGCAGATCTTTGTCAGAAATGAGTTATCTCAGCAGGGTGCAGAACAATAATTATTCATGCCAGGACTGCGGTGATAGACATTACTCATAACGACTCAAATTAATCATAAGGCATATGATTGATGATGAATACATCAAATTGTGTGGTGTGGACGCATGAGGACTGTGGATATTGTTAAACATGTCTTTGATCCAAAATCAGAGGTGATTTTTTTGAGAGAGCTCAAATAATCTGGCTATTTTATTTAGTCATTAATATGGATCCACATAGCAAATAAAGGCAATCAAAGGTACTTGAATTGCCACTGGCAACTCTAAAATCTCTGAAAGAAGAGGCTATAAACATTATTTCTTCACCATAGAATATTTTTAGTGAAACATGCCAGGAATGCCAACATAACATTGTATGCTTAAGGCCCATATGTGGGTCCTAAGGTTTTATGTTTGGTGTCTCAAGTCAAAGAGAAATTAAAAAAAACCCACAACAACAAATGACAAACACCCACACTTTAGGATTATTTTGATTAAGTAGAAGAAGGATTTGACTTTCCCACTTCCGGGGATTTTGTTTCCTTAATCACACGCTGTCAGCTGATAATGAAAGGTCAGACTACTGCCTATGTTTATCTGTTTGTACTGAAGCATTAGGTCTCCACAAATCCTCTATAGATTTTGAGTTTGCCACAGGTTGGAGAATAAAGGGTTTTCACTTAGACCTCTTTCCTTTTTCATGTCTTTCGCACATGAGGAGGGTGTGAAAGTAATCTTGGCTCTTGCCCCTCAACATGGCAGTGAGCTGAGTTGAGCTGGCAGGGGAGGTAAATAGTCTATACTATAGAGCATTTGGAGGTTACTTTCTTTCTGGAGCAAGTAGACAGCTGAGGCTGAGAAAGGGGTTGGAACTCTCTGAGTCACAATTTCTTCCCCAGCTTGCTCTGGAGGTGCTGTAACTACTTGCTGTCCCAGACATGGGCAATTGAACACAGGCTCAATTTGGCCCTCAATAAAGAAGAAATCATGAGCCTGAGAAAAATTGTTCCATTTCATGAACCAATTTTCTCATGAGAAGACACAGTACATCTACAGAATTTCTGCAAACAGCATAGAAGACAGATGTATATTATCTGTGATGAGAGGAAATGGCTGAATTGCTTATTGCTGAAAAATTAGTTTCCTTGATGACTCATTATTTCAAAAATTGCCTGTCAAGTTAATAGACAGACTTTATTATTATTATCGTTTATTATTTCTATTACAGTAGCACTCAGGGGCCGCAGTCAAAAACTGGGGTCTCACTTTGCTAAGCACCATGTACAAATAAAATCTTCTGGTGGTCTCTGCCCCAAGAAGCTTGCTTTTTTGAATCCTGAGATTGCAAAAATTTGGGTATATTTTTTATTTTAAGTCTCTGGTTAAGTATTTTAAAATCACTTCTAGTGTTGCTAATCATTAAAGATTTTTCTGCAAACAAACAGATTTTTTTTTTTCTAAAGGAAATTTTTTTATAGCAGAGGAAATATTTTGAAATGGCAAAATCATTGAAAAGAATCCAAATTTATGTTTAATCTTAGCAGACAGAGGCATAAGAAAACGCATGCTGAACTCTGACGAAACCTGGACAACTAGTAAAAGTGCCAACTGTTGTGGAGTTGATTAATTCCAAATCTTCAAGAGATACTTTAATGGATAGATTCTAAAATTATCTTAGACAAAAAATGTATGGTCAGTATATATGTATATAGGATACCATTTCCTTAACAATAATGTAGCAGCATTGTATTAAATACGTAGCATTAAATGATGCCGTTTGCTTCTGGGGCCAGTAGAAAAAAGATTTAACAACTATTAGCTCTATGAAAGAAAAAGAATATAAGTTCTTAAAAGGCTGGTATTTTAATAGATGTTGAATAATAAGCAAATCATTAGGTACTGTGTCATGATGCCTTTACAGCTTGCCTGTATTTTTAGTAGTAACTGTATCTCCATAACTCCCACCTCCATATCTTGTCCATTATTTTTTCTTTCTTAATTTGGCAACTCTAATTGATGATAATTTCAGAGTCACTGTATCTTCTTAAAGTAATTCATATCACATTCACCTAGCAGTATGAGCTGCCCACTCCTTATATTTCAATGGAGGTTTTCAAAGAGAACATTTTGTTAGGAGTGTATTCACCACTTAATTTCGTGTGCTCAAAAATTATCTTGATAGTCTATAAAAATAACACTACACCAATTTCCAAACAGCCTATTGGTGGAAGTGTAACTGAGGCTTGAATTTGACATTGTCTTCTGATATTAGTTTAATTTATATATATTTGATGTGGAGTAGTTTATTTCTCAAAAATGTAGATTTCAAAATGACAAACAAGTTATTCAGTATTTTTTCCTGGGATGTAAAAATGTGAGGTTTTCAAAGGAAAAATTAAGAGTTCCTTTTACATCTACTTTATATTCCTGAATAGTACACTACCAGAGCTTTTTTGTGGCATTTCTTAAGTGCACATGAGGAAAAACTCCAAAGACTGGTGATTCAGACTTTTCTAAACGTTATCTGAACTTTTCATTACTATTCCTACTCTAGAGTATAGTTTTCTCTTGGTCTAACCTGAAGGCTAATACTCCTTCCAGTCTCTTAAACTATATTATTTTTTTCAATTTGCTTTTCTTAATGACATGTAGTTTATTTACAAAATTAACTACCTTGTCCCATTAATCTCATTGCAATACAACACAGTGTGTATCATCAACCTGCCCCAATGTAATGGAATAGATTTCAGGTACAGGTGAGAATGCAATGTCATCATTGTTTAAGTATGTCATCCCATCATCTTAAATGCTAGAACATTGTTTCCAATGTATCCTCTTTATAGGTGGAGCAATGAAAATGCTCATGAGTCAGTTCATAGGCTGAGAATTAGTTCTGCTCCATAGTGTTCTTTCAGTGTACACTAGATACACATTTTGTTGGTACACTGATGCATCAAGCTGTAGTGAGTGGCCTTTGTCCTTGATGTCTGAGGACTGACCACAGAATATTGATATATTGTTTAGAAAATTATTTTCCAGGATTTTCCCCAGTAAAGGAGAAGTATTACTGATTATCTTTCTATCTGTACTTCTCTATTAGTTTTGAAGAATGTCATTGTGTACCCTCAGTTTGAGAAGTGAAGTAATCAGGTAATGTTCAGAATCATTGGGCCATGTAATCTGATTATGAATGTTTACCTTGTGATTCTGTTACAGAGGAGAATCAAAGCACTGGGAAGGACACATGGAGAAAAATTCCAAAATGAACTCTCAGTTTATCCTTCTGAAATGAACATTCCTAATGGAAAACAATATTTACAGTAACAAATGTTGAAAATAGCAACCATTTTGTGCACTAAATTACAGCTTCTCTTTTAACTGAACAGGTAACGTAGTAATTCTTCTATCTTTACTTGATATTGTCTGTTCAAACTTGCTCAAAGCTATCATATTAGATTTGAGGCTACGGTGGGAGAATGAAACAAAGAATTTTAGAAGAAAATTATTGGTTAAATCTTTTGGGCAGGTGTGT
The DNA here is from genome assembly GCF_964237585.1 of Gallinula chloropus. Taxonomy (NCBI): domain Eukaryota; kingdom Metazoa; phylum Chordata; class Aves; order Gruiformes; family Rallidae; genus Gallinula; species Gallinula chloropus. The sequence continues at coordinate 10,462,941 of NC_140088.1, forward strand.
ATTGGTGTTGCAGTTCGTTATTTGAAGAGCTGAGGTTGCCTGATGTACAGCAGTAGCAGAAGAATGTTAGATTAATGGGTGCCTTGTTTATGCTCACAGTGGCACTATAAACAAGAAGGAATAGGGATAACTTAGAAAATAATTAAAAATGAGGTTTCAGAGACAATGAGAAATGGAAAGCAATCTGAGGACTTCAGAGAAACCATAGGCTACTTAAGGATTGAGTTGGGATGAAGACTGAGAGGAATATGGAAGTCTGGTGAAACAAAGCATCTTCAATGATACGAGCTCCTAAAGTTCTTCTGAAGGTTAGGCTGAATTCATGACAAGTAGTATATCTGTTGGGAGGTCATTTCAAATCCTAAAAATACCCTGAAGTGAGCAGACATTTTTAATGAAAGACTGTGTGCCTATGAATAATACCAGGAACATTAGACCGAGGAGAAGCTATTAGGGTTTACAGGCTACAAGTTCCCATATCTACTGATATCATTGATGATTCAGTCACCCTCTTACACAAACACAATTTACAAGGTTCAAAAATAGAACCAGATTCTGACGGTGTTCTTATAGGGTGGCGATGATTCAAGAGAGTACGCATCTCTGCATCAGCAAGTGAAGGCAAAGTGGGTGGGAGAGAGGAGGGAAGGGAAGGGGAAGAGCCATCATTCATTCCTGAATTCACTATCACATAGGGCAAGAAAGAATCACAGAATCACAGAATCACAGAATTGTAGGGGTTGGAAGGGACCTTGAGAGATCATTGGGTCCAACCCCCCTGCCAAAGTAGGTTCCCTAGGACACATTGCACAGATAGGCGTCCAGATGGTTCTTGAATATCTCCAGAGAAGGAGACTCCACAACCTCCCTGGGCAGCCTATTTCAGTGCTCTGTCACCCTCACTGTGAAGAAGTTCTTCTGCATATTTGTGTGGAACTTCCTGTGCTCCAATTTGAAGCCACTGTCCCTTGTCCTGTCTCCACAGACCATTGAAAAGTGCCTGGCTATTTCCCCTTGTGTCCCACACTTGAGATATTTATAAATATTACTAAGATACCCCCATACCCTTCTTTTCTCAAGGCTGAACAGCCCCAATTCTTTCAGCCTTTCCTTGTAGGGGAGATGCTCCAGTCCTTTAGTCATCTTTATAGCCCTCCACTGGACTCTTTCCAGGAGATCCCTGTCTTTTTTATACTAAGAAGAAATCATGGTGCTGTGATGGGAGATCAAATCCAGTAACTCCAGGAACTGTTCCTGGCAAGATGCATGATGCACTAAGATTTGCCAAACTTACCAGACTGACCCTTAAACTTACAATGTCTATACCAGGGATATATACTTCAAAGATTGCCCTGGCTACAGTTCCTGGCCACTGCTTTCAGTCCAAAAGAGTCAGGGAAACTGGATATTACGTGAAATTTCACATATAGTAGAACGAAATATTAAAGAAATGTGCAGCATCTGTTGTGACCCATGCACAGTTGGTTCAGCTTGCACTGCAATTCCTTGTGACAAATACCCTGTAACCTCGGCAGTCTGGATCAAGCTTAGATGCCAGGCAAGTCTAAATACAGTTCATCTTTCTCTGGTTATTGCAAAAATGTCTGACAACCATTTCTTTCCATTAAAGCCCTGATGACTGACAAATGCTCTGTTTGCTCCAAGATTGCGTATTTCTCCTTGGGAAGAGGTAGTGTAGCTGAATATAGCTCAGCCTTCATTTGTTTGGAATCACTTCATGCTTTTCTCCTCTGCTGGCTGATTTCTTAATGCCTACAAATATCATACTCTTATGGAGGCCTCATTAATAATAACTTTTCTTTGTTTTCTGCAGGCACATACCAGCTCAGGAAGAGTGGTTTCCAGTGGGAGGTAACCTTTGCCCTTCAGTAGTCTAAGGCTTCCATTGCTGACTTATTTTCTCACCAATCACTACCTTTCCTTTCCATGTCTTCTATGAGCTGTCTTGGTTGCTATTAAATATAACACATTATAATATACTGAACCTGACATTTGAATAAGAGATGCAATTGTAAATTATTACCTTTTATGAATTGCTAAAGGTGTGAATGTAGACCCACCATAATTGCAAAAAAACCCAAGGGAACTATCTTCTAGAATACTGTTCTAAAATATGGTGGAAAAGTCTGAATTTTGAGGTTAATTTGGGCCTGATTTTTTGGCATTATTATACAGTTCCATCAGTAAAAGGAAGTCATCAGGACAGAGAGATTAGATCACCCAGGGAGGTGTGAAACAGATATTTCAAAGAAAAAAAATAAAAAAGATGCGTCATATTTTTAGCATGACGTAAAACTGAAATAGGTGGAAAAGCAAAATTGCCAGCCTTTTAAAAGCATGACCAAATATGCAAATGTCTGATTCTCACTAATCATGATGCAATAAAATAACCTAAAATCCCCACGTGCATTTACCAGAAATGCTAAGATGCTGTTAACAGTGCATAAACAGCCAAGTTATCCATCTTGATCATCCCATAAGAAGCCCAAATATTATATTTCTCTGTTATTAGATCTCCTACCTAGGCATCCCTGCAGTTAGTGCCTGGGTTTTCTTACCACATTTGCTCATTGGAAGTTTTAGCTCTCTCTCTCTTTTTTTTTTTTTTTTTTTTTTTTTAAACAATGGTTGCTACTTAAAAGGGCTGGTTGATTTTAAATTCACACTTGATTTTTTTACTTCCTCTAATAACTTAAAGCCTCGTTGAATTCTAAATGAGTTCTCTGTATCATGTTCTTCAGCTTTGTTATCTTTAGTTAGGTACTATTAACCTTCCAGTGATGCCATCTCTGTGTCTTAGACTGGCAAAAGTGTCTTCTGCTTTCTATCTCTGTTCTGTATAATGATGTTTTTCTCATTTATGTCCTAACATTTAAATAGCACTGACAGTGTTTCTTTTGATGAATACATTTTTAAAATAGTCACTTTCTAATTCCTTTTTTTTATGATCTCGATATTGTTAATTTGGACTCGCATTTCAAATCAGAAGCCTGATTCAAACCTGAGGGCTGCGACTTTATTTGTAATTATATATAACTCTAACTAAATGGTAGTTACATAAGATGCACCAAGAGGATAAATACAGATTTCATAGCTTATTATCATGGTTACTAATTGGACTTCTTTGGGAAAATAGGAAATAAAAATAGTTTACACAGTTATGGGAGACTGATTTTCTCTCCTTCTGCTAAAAGCCCCATGGGATACCTACCATTGTCCTCTAAACTGAGTGATTTTCTTATCACTGAGATCCTTTGGCCTTCTACTGACTTCTTCAACTCTCAGGAGTGGCCACTGGCTGAATGGGATCCCTTTCACAGGTATGCCTCTCTTCATATTCCACTTCCTTAACCCTTACCTACCTTGTGCTGTGTTAAATATTTTTACTTTATCAAGATACTGGACACCTTGTTCCAATAGCTGGAAACTTTAAACATGATAGCTTTGAACAGATACTTTGTGTTTCCTCACTTTTGGGTTTCTAGCCTATTCCCTCTGCCAACTCAGTTATCTCAAAACTCACTTCATTTTCCTACTTAGAAGCGCCAAGTTAAATGGAAGGATATCATATTTGTCTTGAAAAATATTAGGTCAAAGATAACACTCCGCATCCCTTTGACTGATTTCTTTAAATTACTGATTTTTAGTTTTCTAGGATTATTATTACAGAACTAGGTGCAAGGGAGCTCAGTACCTATTTATCCCCTGTTCTACAATACTGTAATGAAAATAGTTGTTTCCACTGCAGCTCAGTAAAATGCACAGCTCTACTGATATACAGTGATATATTCTCTCCCTTCTGCTCATCTGCCTTTTTGGTTTTTCCATTCTTGTGGGTTTTTAAAGTATCTGCAACATGACCAACTGCAATTAGATCTTCACCCTCCAAGTGACTCAACCCTTCTGTCATACAGCTTGCCTGTTGATATAACATCTGCTACACAGAACAGTTACATCCTGTATTTGGTAGGTTTAAACTACCATGACATAGAAATTTCTTCATTTCAGCTGTAGCAAGCTGGGGAGTCAAATTCAATTTCTGTGCATGAGTAAGAGGTAACCTCCTTATACTCTGTCTTTTAAGGAATTTCTGGTTATCTAGAATGAACCTCAGATTCCTGAACACTTGAGCGAACAAAGCTGAGTCTAAGGTTTGTTTTAGGACCATTTAAATTGAGTCTCACTTATTTCTGGTGATAATTTCATGTTTATGTTACTACAATTCCAAGACACCCAATGCTGATGGAAAAACTAACATGCTTATTCCTTTCATTTTACTGACTATGCCAAGAAATTCTGCATGAAACAAAGAAATGTCCCACTGGAACTGCAAATAACTGATACCACCTCCAACATCTAGAGCAACACATGCTGTATTCTTCAGACCAGAGTATATCATCCTATGTTTTCACTCAGCTTGGGTTAAACACACTGAATCATGGGGATTCTGGGCTTACTGAAAATCTAGCTGACCCTCTTGGTCAGTTTGAAACACATCTGGGATTCTTAAAGGAAGGGCCAAACAGTGGGGCTCTACTCAAATCCAACAGTCAAATAGCAAGTATTTTTTCCTTCATTTATTATTATAATTTTCAAAAGGATATACTGATTTTGAAAGCATACACACAAATACACAAAAGCATACACAAAATCACCTGTGCCAATGATTAGAATTCATTTTACAGAGAAGAGAACAAACATCCACCTTGATTAGTCCAAGACTGTTGTTGCTCACAGTTTTGGTCAGTTTTGGGAGCAAAGTTGAAAAACCTAGCCAACTATGTTGTGGTCTTAGGCAAACAATTGATCATGAAGCCACAGTGATATCATTGCTGGTTCTTGAAGATCCCCCTTTCTCTCTCTCAACAGAAAAATACTGTCTTTTAATTACAACTAAAAATTAGAGATATCTAGTAAGTTGGTGTTACAGTGACTTTAGCCTCCAAAGGCATAGATAAATCCTGATCTTCTTTGCTTAAATCTGGGAAATTCCTGTTTTTCTTGTGCTGATATTTATCTCATCCCTGTCAGTTTTATGCTGAGATCATTTAAAGTTGTATTACCGGTGATTTACAACAGAATTACAAAGGGGATAATTAGGTCTCTGGTTTCAGAGAGATTTCTCATCTCTGAACAAAACTGTCGTACATACAGTAGCACATAATTTTGATTAATTTTATAAAATAGCCAAGATGCTCATTAGCTGATGTAGCTTCTTTGGAGTCAATAAATGTAAATTGTAATTTGATGTCACTTGGTCGAGCTCCCCTTCCAGTAATGGACCTCTTCTTGTTTATACCAGCTGAGAATTTAGCCCAGTGTTCTGGCAGAAACAAATACTATTATTTTGTAACCGTTTTATTTTTAGGTTGTTGTTCAGTCTTTTGTAGGTTTCTCAAAAGTTTCTACCTATTTAATCTATTTGCTTTGCTTGCTGTGAGTCTGTTCCTCAAAAAATGTCTAAGGCAGGGCAGCAGCCCACACATAAGCACAAGCGAGACAGAAGGAGAAGGAGTGAAAACAAGAAGTCAGTGGAGCAGTGCCAAGTTTCAATAGTTGAAGATCTGCTCAGAAACATTTTCAGTGCTTCTTTCAGTCTTGCTAATGCTGGTGTGTAGCTTGAGTCTTTGGTTTGAGTCCTTTGGGAAATACAGTAGCAATAAGAATAGAAAAGCAATTTTGGTGGCATCTTTGATCATCATTGCTGTCAATCAACCCAGGGCTTGGCATTAACGTATGCTCTTTAGAGGAAAAACTAATCTACTCCATTTGGTAACATATTAAAATTGTTAATATTACAAAAATGAGATTGAAAACCTGAACATTTTTGTTGGAAGCCTGTAGAAGAGAAGGTGAAAAACGTGTTTAGTATTTTTTTTTTTTATTGAAAAACCATGATTCACTGAAACAAGATACTACTGATAGGTAAATATTTTTAAAATACAATTTTGATTTTCAGCTTCCAGGAATAAGTCTGATGTTAGCAAAATTCGCTATGTTAACTCTTTTGATTAAAATCTCCTTTTCAAATTTCAAGAGCTGCTTTTTTTATTATTATAAGCTAAATAGAGTTAGACGAGAAATCAAACTGAAATACAAATAAAACAGTCAAACACTAGATTTACAGTTCACCGGCTTTTAGATATTTTCAGGGCTTTGACTTTTTTCATCCAGTCAGGCTGAGAAATTTTATCTCAATTATCTACAAGGAATGGAAGAAATATTTGATGTTCGGCTCCATCAGTCACTCTATAGTTTTTAAGGCTGAAAAGGAATCCCTATTGTCTAATTACCTAGATAACAGAGGTTGTAGACACCAGAATGAAAAAAATAAATTATTTTATAAATACTTTTTTGGCAATTTTATTTTTAAAACAATTCTGGCAGTGATCTATCTGCATTAAGCTCTAAGCATTCATAAAAACATGATTTATTTCTGAAAGCTGAACATTGTTGTATGTTATGACATATATGACTCAGCCCAACCATATATTCCATGAACATTTCATTACTTAACTAATAAGAAAACTGCAGGAAAGCCAGTATTGGCTTTAGATGAGATTCTCTTTCAGTCATAGGCTCTACAGGAACCTAGTGCTATGAGAAAACATACTGAAGCTTATCAGAATCTTTATTCAGTATATATTTTGTAATACAGGTTCTTATTTTATCCACAGATTAGTTTTTTTTTTTAAAAATAAGAGTAACAGAGAAAAAAAGTATTTCTTACAATTTACAGTAGTTTTACTGTTGTATGAAAATTACTGAGATAGATTATGGGTGCTTTTTCTCCTGAAATTTTTAACGGGGGAAAAAGAACCCTATGACAATAGCATTGGTCAGAATGAAGCTATTTAAAATTCTACACTGAAAAAGAACCGTTTCACACAAACTGAAAAATTACCACCACTTTACCCATGTCCATCGTTTAGGTAAATGTGAGTAGATCCTTTTTAGAGAAACAAAGGCATAAATAATCCGATCTTCAGAATTTTAGCTTAATAGATTGAGGCTGGGAAAGCTGTTTTTAGTCACAGTCCACAACGATCAGACCAAATTATTGAAAGAGTGCACCACAATATGCAGTCTTGAAAGCAAGAGGGTACCCTTCTTTGGAAGGTATGCTATAGGTAAAGAGAAATGTGGGAAGCATGCTGGGCTCTGCTCTGGAGGAAATCCAACAGGGCAGTCAAAGCAGCCTCTTCTGGGTTTAATTCTGAGAAACTGCGAGTCACACTTGATTTCCCCCAAACGACAATTCTTGTATCTCACAGTTAGACACTCTTGTGTTATATTATTTCCACGGCAGAATAAAATTGAAAGTGTTGCATGACACGTACTAAACAGAATGTGTTAAGATGTCTGTCTTAGTTACCCAGAAAAAAATCTGGAGTAACTCAAGAATTTGGCTCATTGATTTTAGACTTTACACTTAGCAAAATGTAAAGGCAAGTGTAACTGAAGAAGTATCAAAGTCACTTGGAGTTAATCTGTTTTAGGTAAACTGATACAATGTTGTTAAATCATGTTTATAAAAAACCACAAAGGGCTCAAGAGAATTGGTAGAGAGAGCTTAAAAACATGCTTTTTTTTTTTAATGAGTCAGAAGAAGAGCTGTCCTTTCTAAATATTCTGTTACTTCCAACTGCCTAGCTTAGTGCCTACTGACGTGATGCAGAGATTTGGCAGAGCATAAATATTTTTTAAAGCTTACTCATTAACACCTTGGGCCCATCCATCAGCATGATTGACATCAAAAGACAAAGCAATTTTTTTTTTTTTAATAGGACACAACATGTACGAAAGGCTTTCTGTGGGCTAATGCGGCACACCTGACAGATGTGTGAGTCATTTGACACAATGGGTGGTATTCATGAACACTCTATCACCTTGCAATCAACTCAGTATAGCATTCCTTCTTATTTTCTGAATCTCTCTTTCTTAAAAATAAAAAAGGAATTTAGGAATAACTGCACAGGATTCAAAGCAAAATCATTTGTATGCTCCCTCCTTGAGATACTACTAATAATGATGTTCATGACATTATCTGAAGTGTTATTAGGAAAATAATAAGGACTTCCTGAACTGTGTCTAAGAGATAGGCTTCATGTGTTCCATGCCATGCACTTTGTATTATTGCACCAAATGAATCCAGTAAAGACTAATTGGCATGAGTGAATAACATAGCAGTGCAATAAAGATAACTTGTCACCTTTTGCTCGTCTGCTCAATATTGTCTCTAAATGGTAATAGGTTTCATTATAGCCTGCTGTATTTTGTGGAGATTTAGCAGACAGAATATGCAGAAGTGAGAGAATCGCAGTGGGTTATAAAGTAACATATTTGTGAGGAAGGAAAAACAACAAAATGCCCAAAATAAAATATGCTGTGGTTGAAAAACAAGTCTATGGGAAATAGGTGCTGGGAATGTGGAAACTTATAAAAATTTCAGCTTCTTTTAAGTAATAGGAAGTCTTTTGCCAAATGTTTCATCTGGTTCTTCTGCCATTCTATAGTAACAAGAGTAGCTGTATTCTGTGGCTTGCCCTGTGAACTGATCTGCAGTAATTCATGTTTGTTAGATCTTGTTTCCCATCTTCCATCATGTGTGTTCTGGACTTTTGTCCATTGTGCTTAAATCCCACCAGCAGGAATGTTTTCTTGGTCCAAACAATGGGATGTTTTCTCTTACTCTGTATCTCTGAGGTGAAACAGTTTCCTTCTGCATTGGTTACAAACCCATTTCCTTCCAATAACCTTAGAATTAGGCATGGGTAGCCACAGTTCATTTTGAAGGACCAAGCTCTCTTCTGTTGTGGCTGATGAAATCCTGTCTGGACAATCAATATATGGCTGTCCAGAGCAATCATTTATATGTGAGGCAATTGAGGAATGAGAATTATCTGAAAGGTTGAAGACCAGAGGACACTGAAAATTATTTAGCTATCAGTCTTGCAAAACACTGTACTGCTGCCTGGTGCCTGCTGTGTTCTCAGAAGCTTCTTGAAGTAGAATGGAGATACTGATGAGCTGTTTTATCAATCTGCAAAAACAGAAAGCATCCCTGTAGGTGATATGACCCTTAAAGTCCAAGAAAGCTATGGAAATGAGGAATGACATCTGTTGTCATGTAAAAATAGTCACAATAAAAAAGCATAAATAGAATGCCATAAAAATGGAGTTTTATTTAGCACAAACAGTTTTCAAGCAGTCAAAGTCAAAAGTGCAGAACAACACTAAAATAGGCAGAAATATAAAATTACTTAAGCAGTGGAAAAAGTGGCAGACCACATCAATGGTTACAATATCTGTGTCCTCATTTGCTCTCTTGTTCTCCTTTCCCTTTCTAAGTCTCTATGTAGGTGCAGAGCAATTCCTGCCTGGAATTGACTGCTGAGACCTGCAGGCTCTAATGGCTTTCCAGAAATGTTTGAGGCAAAAATGATATGAAGAAGTATTAATACTAAATTTGATTGCCAAGGGAGATTCAGGATGTTGAAAGGCACATGAACTTTGTCGCCAGGGGATCAGCACGGTGATTTTTGCTGGCTCCTACACTGGAACCAACACATGCTCTTGTTTCTGGATTTCAGATTTGCTTGCTGGCACTATAAAAAAATTCATCACCCAGTTTCATAGCATAGCTTTCCACTGAAACTCTCTAGTTTTTGCTGTTCCCCTCCCCCTTCATCTTCCATGCCAGCAGGTTTCTCTGCACCAGCTCTTCCCACAGTCACAGTGGCATTGGGTCTTCCATGTTTCTTGTCAGCATTTCAGTCTGAAGCTGTAGTGCTCTTTTTTAAGCTCTTATTTGCTGGACAGCTGATCTCCTCTAGATGTCACAGAATCACAGAATGGTAGGGGTTGGAAGGGACCTCTGGAGATCATCTAGTCCAACTCCCTTGGGGGTTGGTGTTAAAACAGGATCACCTAGACCAGGTTGCACAGGATCACGTCCAGGCAGATTTTGAATATCTCCAGAGAAGGAGACTCCACAACCTTGTCTGGACAGCCTGTTTCAGTGCTTTGCCACCCTCAAAGTAAAGAAGTTTTTTCCATGTTGAGATGGAAAACGGGGTATCATGTTGATATCTCTGATGGGAAGGGAACACGGTCCATGCGATATTTCTGTTTCTTGGTGTTTCATAAACATATGTACAGGAGCTATTTTGCAAGCCTGGAAACTATCCAAACAAATTTGAGGACCTTCTCAGTCTCATAGATGGTATGCCAAAATCTCACCTGGAACTAATCTGAACAATTAGGATCTGTAGTACATGAAAAGTCTACTAAAGGAAGTAAAAGGGATCTTTTGCGACTCATACTGATGTTCCAGAGGTCGGTAGAGCGCTAGAGTGGATTCTGCTGCATATATATGCCTTGTTCTTCCTGTGCCCGTTTCCAAGATCAAGTTCTTGTCTGGCATAAGCAGTGCACACCCCCTTCAAAAAAATAAACAAACCCAGACTTTTCAGGGCATTTACAGCCCCTAGAGGTCTGAATATTTCTGGGTAACCTGGTTGGCTTTTCCATATTTCATTGTAGCAAGATGCCTCTAATCAAGGGCACTGTCCTGTGGTATTTCAAACATGGAGTTTCTCAGCTTACTTCAAATCCCATTCACTACTCTTCTGTTAAAAGCTTCATAAAAATGTGGGATAACCTTTTTTAGTGATTGATTTGAGGGAAAGAAGAGAGTAAGAGGGATCAGCTGTGACTGAGTCAAATTCGGTTAGAGGTGGAGAAGCTATGGCTTGGACGTTTTAGCAATGAAACCAGGCCTTTAAAGCCTCATGTTGCTTTTGGCAGACATTCTCCTCCTCCCCATCTTATTTACACTCTCTGTTCACGTCAGCTTCTCTTTGCAGCCTGTTATTTGCAGAGCCGAGCTTCTTTGCACTTCCTTCTGCCAGCCTCCAGCTGATCATGAGCCACAGAACAGTCACCCAGAAACCTGTCACCACTGGAATGGTGCACCAGAACGGGGGATATGGAGTTGGACTGCAAACCTTGTACGACAGGCTGTGGAAGAGGCTGAGTCAGCCTCTTGCTCAAAAGGCCATTATAGCATTCAGTTGCTGATCTACTTGCCATGTGTGATTGCACATTGCTGTTAAAATGGCATATTGGCCCTAATCCTGAAAAGCTTTCAGACATGTATGCATTCAGTGAGATAAAGGGCTACAGGAAGATGCCTACGTCTCCCATAAGGACATCATATTGGTAAAAAGGGATAGGTGCAGTGACACAAAAGCATGGGGAAGAATGTAAGAACATGTACGTGATTTGCACTCACACACACACACACACACACACACACAAATATATATAGAGTGCATCTCTGTAAATGAATGACATTACCAGGCTGATAATAAGGCCCACAAATAGCATAGTCAACAAATTTAGCTTGCTATTTTTGTGTCTTTCATTCGTGAACTGCCAAGGAGTGGATTGCTCTATCCTCAAATTTATCTTTGAAAATCATCTACAAATAACGTGTCTGTGAAACTCATTTGACAGGGTGCCTTACATGATCACCCTGTATCGATCCTCTGAGGATGCGAGTTTGTTCTAGTCTTTAAACTAGCAAGACTAGTTCTTCAGCTCAGCCTGTAGCAGTTTGTTCTCTCAGCTCTCAGAATTCATTTAGCATTGGGGACAGTGCAGCTGACTGAGAGCGTGACATCAAATTTCATACAATATCATACATTTCACACCACTTTGTGTACAGCAACATGTAAGGGGAAAGATTAGGAACTTGAGACGCCTCGCATCTCAATGAGCACTCTAACCATACTGTGCTGCTCCTGCAGTCTTTGCTGTCAGTGTGAATCAAGCATGCCAGCGACAGACTCGTACAACTGCAATGTCTAAACTACATAAAAATAAATGAATCACATGTATACATGTCTGTATACTGTATGTGAATGGATATGTTTTCATGTATACATGTGTAGATTCACTGGTGACATTGTCTTTTATTTTACCAGATTATCAATTCTTTCCTTCAGATAATCCAAAACATAAATGCTAATGGTATCTTGCACAGTCTATCTCTCTATGTTCAAAATACATAAGTGAAAAAGAGGCAATTTCCTGAGGTAGAAATTTCCATAAGAAATCATCTTGTTTAGTTGATGGATCTCATGAGTCTTAATTTATTATTGGGGTAAAGCAGTGTTTCCTGGTGAAGAGGGACCAAAGGGGTGTTTACCTCATTAATCCCTTAGTACCAGCTGATGCAGTATGTACAGTACAGGCCAAATTTTTTTTTTTTCAGCCCTGTGATTATACAGCTGGCATACTCTGGGCTGCCTGCCTTCCCAGGCTGGGTCCAGTTTGTCCATCTTGTTAGCAGTTTTGTACTCCTCAATGCTTGTTGTCTGGGGAATTTAACAAATCTACCACTGTGACAGTAGATACTCCTGGTGCTCAGGGGTTAGTAATTTCAAACATACCATATATTTAATTTCCTAGGGAATATGCAGGGAAGTTCTCAGTCAAACTTTTTTTTTTCTCCCTTCCTTGTGAATCCTTCAATGCTTTATCAAAACTTCCAGGTCCCTATATTTATCATTTCCCCAAATACAGCCAAACTTTTATTCCTGCTGACTGATCTTGAATAAGCGTGGTTGTTGGGCAGCAAAAGAACTGCTTTGGCAAGTCACTGAGTGTGTCTTTGTGCAGGTCATTAGTAGGCTGGGTACCTCCAGAGGAGCTGGAAACATTTCAGTCAGCCTGCCAGTGGCACTGTAAGTTCAGTACCATGACTTTTCCTAGTTTTCTGTTGAGTGATGGTTTAACAGTTTTTCTTGAAGAAAATGATGCTTTGAGAATACTACATCAAGAGTACATGAATTTAATTCCTTCCCACCATACATCAGTGTTACCCATGATTCTGAGGATGAACTAGGGCTCATTCCATCACCTTGTCTGCATCTTTGCAACCTGGTGTTTTAGCCATATTCTTTTTGCACCCCTTCCTCTTATCAAGAACTATATTCTTTGAAGTAAGGTTGGGCCTGGGGCTCAAAACCAGGTTCACCTACAAAGAAGCTTGAGATGGCAGACTGAGCAAAGAATGTACCTTGATGATATATCACATAGGGCATCAAAGCGTACTCTAGTTCACACTGACTGTGGCTATACTGTGTTACCCTTATCCCCAAGCAACTGCCTAATACTCATTCTGTGACTCTGCTCCTTGTTCCAGGCCCATATGTCCTTGCTGATCTATTACAAAATCATAGTCACCAGGTGATTAATTGTTTAATTTTAATCTTAATCTTAGCTATTTGTTTTTGGGCTTGAAAAGGAAAAAAAAAAGCCACCCTCTCTTTTTTTTTTTCCCCTAAACAGGTATTACCATTGATATTAAATATAATTTAAGTCAAATATTAGGATATGAATTGTTTGATGAAAATTACAAACATGTTTTCTAATTCACAAATTTCTTTATTTTCTCTAATATAGAAAAGATATGCACAGAACTGTCTTCCTTAGACAGATGTTGAGTGCGAACAGGCAGTTTTGGCTAATAAGAACGTCTTACATTCAAAGACAAATGAAACTTTTGCCAACATGTGTGTATGTGTGTATTGGTATGGGTTCTATAGCTTAGCATATGTTGGTTTCACATATATAAAACTATACATATAGCACTTTCTTAGATCAGAACAGCAAAATGTATTAATAAAATGACAACATAGCTAAAAAAAACCCCCAAAATCTTGGAAAGTGGCATAGATTTAGTGAGAAATGGAGGGAAAAAATGAGAAATGGAGGAAAAAAAACCCCGAGGAACTTTGGAATTACGCACCGGTTTTATGTCGAGCCTCAGCATTCGAAGTCTCACAAAGAGGTTTGACAGGAAAACTGGGATTTAAACTTCCCCATCTCTCAAGCTCGGCTCTCAGTCGCATTTTGCATGGGGAGCGGCACTTGGGACGCGGCCTGTCCCCACGCCACGCGGAGCTGTCCCCACCCGCGCGGGGCGCAGCCTGCAGTCTCCCTAATGGCCACTAGATGGCGCCGTAACCCCTCGTACCGCGCCCGGCCGCGCTCCTGCAGCCGTGTCCCCGGCCGCAGCCCCGGCCCCGGGCAGGGCTCCCGGCACCCCTCCCTCCGGCACTACCAAAGTTCGGGCACCGAGGAGAGGGAACAAGGGAAAAAAAATGATATTGTAGCTGGATGAATAGCGCTTTGCCGCTGAGGCACAATACGGGCCGTGCCAATAGGTATTCGGTGTAGGTGGCGGTAGGGAGGATGCAAGGAAAGGAACTCCCCCCCAACACCCCCGCCCCGGTGCGGCTCTGCGACCGGCCGCCCCGGCGTTGCGGGGCAGGAAGGCTCCGATGCTCCCCCACGGGCACTACGTTCCCAGCGAGAGGAGCTAGCCGTAATGTCATCCGCAGGGTCTGCAGGTGCGTACCCCTTTCCTTTTGCACCACGAGCAGCAAAGTCCTCCTCCAGAATTCGGTCAGCTTCGCTCCTGCCTTGCGGTGCCTTTTGGGAGAATTGCAAATCCCGAAAGCTCTCAGTCTCACACGTCTAACTTTACCCATTGCTAAAATCTGTGTGCCGACGCTGATGTCAGAGGATGACAGTGTGAGTGTGGCAGTGAGTGGACTGAGGTCTCATCAGCCTCCCCCTCAGGCCTGATGATTCACCCCGGTGCAATAGCAAACTTGCCATTTGTCCGTGAGCGACTGCTTTGGCACATCGCGGTCCACGAACCTATAGAGATAAATCCTGAGCGAAACCAGTTTGGTAATCATCAGTGGGGATGAAGGTTCTGAGTTCAGCTCCTAACGCAGCATCCCTGTATTGGGAAATTTCACCTTCAAGCATCATTTCCTTGCCTCGTGCTCTTGTATCGATTCTGGCTTTTGTCTATCTTGCCTGTAGACAAGGCATATAGATACCGTTCAGGGTAGAGGCTGGCTGCTAATTACTATACCTGCACAATATTTACACAGCGCTTAGCACACTTGCTGTTTTCACGTTATAAAATAGTCAGTAATAGTGATAAATAAGACCGATGGGCAAAACTAAATGAAAATCGTTGGCTTCATACATTTGTGCTAATGGTGGCTGTTGACTGTTTGTGTTCTTTGAATCTGAAAGTTTTGGAACACGGATTCAAGTAATTTCACTTGGCACTTTTAGCTCTGTTTTAAATGGGCTGTGTCTACAGGCAAGCTGTTTACCCATGGTCTTGAAACAGGGTGAGTGTTTCAGAATCTGAATTCAGAGGGAGAAATGTCTCACTGAGGGGTTAATATGTTGGTGTAAATGAAAGTCATACCAAGGATGAATACAGGGAAAAACAGGTG
This sequence comes from Gallinula chloropus, assembly GCF_964237585.1. NCBI lineage: Eukaryota > Metazoa > Chordata > Aves > Gruiformes > Rallidae > Gallinula > Gallinula chloropus. The sequence continues at coordinate 10,478,297 of NC_140088.1, forward strand.
TTGTTATGAAGTCCCCCTTCCATGCCCTCATGTTTCCAGGTATTGGATCTTTTAGAAGATATGACTTTCCAAATTGAGATAAAGGTAGCTGCTTCTGGAGCTGGTTGGAAAGTAAAAACACTGCTTTTTGTCATGTGAGTCTTTCACTGGGTTAAGTGGAATATGGCTGAGACATTTTGTTCTTTTCTAGTTAAGCAGGCTGTATAATATTTGACAAATAATGCTTGAAAAATGGCATTTCACCCACAGGTATAATCTCTGTTTTTCTCAGGGGTTCTAGAAGGATTTGAATTATGAATTATCTACCCAGCTAATTAATTTCCTTTAGGGCCAAATCATTTACTCTGAATAAACATTCTTGTCCTGGATATAGATATGTATGTCTCCTCCTACATATCCACGCACCTAATTTTTACAGTCTAACTAGTAGAAGAGGCTAAAGAACTTATGCAAACGTATGCGAGTGGGAGGCATTGATTATTAGATGAAGCAGTTGAGTCCAGAGTACAAGTAATTGTGTAGAAACATCCATTTTTATATGAGTTGGATGACACACTGAGCCTGGCTAGTGAAAAACATTTTAAAGTAATTTATTTTTTCTTTTTAAACGATACACATTTATTTCAAGGCTCTGCTTATAGTGGGAGGTCTGTTCTACCCTGGGTCCACAACTGATGAGGAGACTGACTGTTAATTGTTGTTGAGCTGCAACAGAGTAGAGAAGACTCGGTAGGGTTGGATTTGTTTCAGAGGCTTACAGATTTTTGAATTTTGAATGTTTTTTTAATGAGTACATGTGGGTGATAGAAAGTGTATGGAAGTAGGGATTTTGGAGGGAAGACCTTAATCAGAAACATGCCACTGCAGGAAAAGGCATTTTTATTTCCTTAGTATTAGACTGTCTGTAATTGCTGGAACAAGGTTTCCTGAATAAAGCAGTCACAAATTCCAAAGACTCAAGCTGAGTCTAGACCTGTGCCCTGGCTTGTGAGATAGAGACAAAATGATTCCTTGAATTTTCTCTGAGTCGTGGAGAAGTGTAAAGTCAACAGGTTGTAATTTGCAGGGGTGGCAAGAAACCTACTCTCTGCTGCCCCAGAGATGGGGTTATCAACAGTAGTCTGATCCCCATCAGTCTTGTGAAATAGCTGTACCCGTCTGCTGAATTTGAGTTAGGATGTTTATATGAAAAGACTGCTTTTTTTTCATATTCCATAGGTGTTCAGTCTCAGTTTTCTCTGATCAGATTCTCATTCTTTCTTCAGTCCCCTTAAGCTTCTTTCAGGTGCCCTGGGGCAATGCCAGTGAACTGGGCACCTAATCTGGGGTGTGTGCACAGCATACTCATCCATCCTGCCTTGAGCACTGCAGCAGGAGCAGGAGCTGCAGCTGGAGGCTCTCTCCCTGCATCTCTTTTGATGTTGCAGTAGGGTTAGAGCCAGTCCCCAGCTGCCTTCTACAAAAGCAACCTTCAGTCTTCTTTGCAACAGCGGCTAGTGAACTATGCTGTCCCCCACCTCACCCAGATCTCTCCCCTGTGTGCCACCTGACTCCCTCCTACACCTTTGGCACAAGAAACCAGGCTATGTCTGCAAGGGGAGAAAGTGGAGTGGGACCAGGCCACCCACCGGTGCCCTCAAAAAAAAACCTGTGCTGGGGCTGCTGCCCCAGAAGGAAAAGGTGTAAAGTTGTACTACTGGGAAGGATCTTTCCGCTTTGGGGCAAAGGACCAGAAAAGTTGGAGGCATTTCACTTCATGCATCCGTACTGCTGTTGGGAGCTTGCTTGTTGCATGCTAGTGCTGGAAGCCTTAACCAAAAACAAAGGAATTTGAATCAGAAGCCTAGTCACCTATTGAAAGACTTAATCTCCTGTTAATTATTACTATTACTTCAGTCCTCAACAGTGAAGATCAAACCTTTGTGTTACAACCAAAATTGTATTTATTTATAATCATTAGTTTTCTTAGATTTAATGTAAAAATCATTGCCTCAAAAAAGAAGCCTTTTCTGGGTTTCTGACTACTAATTTTAAGCAGCACTTCAATATCTGACAAGGGGAGTGCTTGATGTTAATTATTTTTTGATGTGAGCATAATCATGTACAAAATGTGCTTTCATGCACAAACAGTCTTCTATGTGAGTTTATGTTTTTGAAATGTGAACCCGAGCAGCAAACAAAATAAACCTTTACAATCTTCAGAGTTATTATAATCTGATTGTCATAGAACAAAGTACCTTGTCATCTCCCACTACGTGGCTCTTCCATGTAACTGTTGCTTTGCATCATATTCTCTGTTATATTTCACTGATTATATTACTTCAGAATTGTTATTTATCCAGCCTAACAGTTGCTCCAAGAAGAAAGGTAAATATTATGGGCTAAACTCTATTTTAGATTCTTACAAAGTCCTCAGATTTGTAAGCCTGAACTCAAACATTTATGGCATCGGTGACCCCTGGAACAAAATAGAACCTGGTGCTGGATCAAGCAAGAGGAATAAGGTTGGACTAGAGGAAGAGTTTTTTATCCTTGTTAAGCTGCACCCTAAACCATCCAGATCTGGAGGAAATCTAATGAACAGAATTTGCTCCCCTAGCTGGAATAGTTTTGGCAGGCAGATCTGAAGAGCTATTTAGTTATGAGGGAGCTAACCAATGGTTTGAGATTATACACATCTGCCAGATAAATCAAAGATGCAAAAGCTAAATCCAGCATTCAAAGGCAACATGTGGATCCATGAATTTTATGGAAGATGGTGTCTAGACACTGATAAGCAGTTTGCTTAAATACAAATGCTTTAAAACGGTATGTAATTGTTCTCATTTTAGTAATAGCTTTCAGAAAATTATTGTTAGGAAGATGGAATAAATGTTTTATGCCAGTGACCTTAAAATTTAGTCCAGGGATTTAGTTGTGTTTTCAAGTCATTTATGCCATGGAAGTAATGAGTATCTCTTTGAGACAAAATGATATATAGGAAAAAGACACTTTTCTTATAAGAAAAGAAAGTCATTGATTTGCAGAAACTGCACAGATGCTATTCTTTTGTAAATACAATGCAGGTCGAAATGTTTAGTTTTATTACTTTGTTACTCTTGGTGTATTTTCTGACTTCAAATGTATTAACAGAATGACTAAGGGAGGAGAAGAAAGAACTATCTACATGTGTGTATGTGTGCCATTCAGTCAGTGCATGCATAGGTTTTTTTTCAAAGTACATGCTTTTAATTTCAAAATTATGACATACTACAGAGAAATTATAAACCTACAAGTCATTTACAGCCATTGTAAATCTGGTTAATACATTCTCAAACAATTTTTTTTGGCACAGCTGATAACATCATAACTTCAGCTCTCCCATCCATAGCTGGCTGTTCCTGGGTGTGGGAAGAGGTGATGATTAGCTAAGACAAAACTAGCTGTTCACAACATCTTGTGGAAACTTCGTTGTTATTGATGATAAAAATTGTTTTGGAATAAACTGAAGATTTTTCACAGGAAAATGCCTGCTCCTGTCAAAGTTTATTTATTTATTTTTTAAGCCAGCTATACATGCAATTACATAATTGATGTTTCCAGTGCTATGTATTTCTTTTGTTTTTGTGCTTATACACATTAAGGATATGAGAATGTCACAAATGCAAGACAGCAAGACATTACTGGGAGAATTTGTAAACAGCAGCATACTTTGAGAGCACAGAGCATCTACATTTGTTCAGTTCTTAGATATTATTGTGTCATCTCAACCTTTCCATACAGATCTTCATTTTTCTATGACAATTTCAATGGGTTTTGAGCACACAGAAAACACATTTGTATCATTCTCCATTCTGCTACAGAAAGGACCTTTGTGTTTTAGTCTATTTCCAATGTATTCCTTGCCCTAATCCCTGAACTTCGTTTAGGAAAGAAGACATGAATATTAGATGTTTCCCATGCACCCCAAATTAGTTGGAGATAAGCAGAGTTTTGCTGCTTCTCCTTTCTACTTTTATTTGGAATTGGATAAAGATTATTTATGGCAGAAAAGGTACAAACACATAGGAAGCTGGAAAGGGATTACAAATGGAATAAATCAGAAAGCCAAATGGTGGAACTGATGTCAGAGCTCCTATGTTGTGATAACTTCAGTATCAGATGATCCCTCTTTCCCAAGGTATTTGCTCTTTAATTTGTATCAAATTTGTATCAAATTGTATCAACCTTTCAAAAGGCTTTGCAGGACCCTTCCCTGACATCTTACATAATAAATTAATTGGTGGCTATTAATGTTAGTGTGTGTTGTTAGGTAAACCTATCCGCTGCGTTCCCATTGATGTCACGTTGAAAGAAGAAAGGATAATAGTTTTCGAAGGCTTTGGATCTCAGAACATCAAAAAATATCAACAAAAACCTCCCAAATGCTTTTGCAGTAGTGTAAAACTGTCCAAAAAGTCAAGGTTTCTTTTCTAATAGATTTAGGGGGTGTTTAAAAGTTAAAAGCAACTTTGGCAAAACTCACTTTTAATTTTTGTGTAGATTCAGGAGTCTAAACCTCTGGCCAGTCAACTCTGCATTTTACTATGTCCTTAGTGTCTGACAGTTAAAGGACTGTACATTCAGCACGTCTAATTCAGGATGTTTAAGCCTCTGTTTTCCAAGTCTTTTGTGTGAATTCTTTTTACGTAAAAATATCAAAACCCAAAAGGCTCATTGTGTTCAGCATTTCCACAAAGATTAAAGATTCAGAGGTGTCTGACAGTGTTTTCTATATCTGCTAACAGTTTAAATCCTTCACGGTGTTTTTCATAGATATTTTCCCCTTGGCCATTTTACATGTGTTCTTCAGTTTAGATTTACTTAGTGGCCTAACTTTACTGTCCTTGCCAGCATCCTCATCTGAGGTGTCCTTGAGTTCTTCTGTCTGGTGGTGCAATTCCTTTCCCAGTCTTTTCTGGGAGGAGGGTGAACATGGCCGGCTGCCATGTATCCTTACAGGGTGGTTGCTTCTTTAATTGTCAGATATTCTGTGTGCTCCTGTGAGAACCATTGCAGGTGGGATTTGGTGGGTGAGCGAGTGACATAGAATACCTAATTGTGCTGGAGGAAAAAACCTTGTTATCTGTGTAGCAGCTTCTGCTTTCAAATCCATGGTATATGTATTGATAGGATTTCTCCGATCTTAGCCCTGAGAATTTTGATAACTCTTTACAGGCTTTAGAGCTGGACTGACTTATCATTCTGTCAAATTTTCACTAATATGCAATCCACCTTTGCTGGTTCTGTGCTAGATTTGTCAGCAGTCTGTCTTAGATTTAGACTGTTCAGGTTTCAGGGCATTTTCATGCGTGTGGCTTAAAGTGCAGCAGGAGTCCTTTACAGGCAAGAGACTCAAGCTCTGTATATCAAAGCAGCTCTTGGGTTTTTTTGGACCGCAGCGATGCGATCCATAAGATAACTCACTGCAGACATGAAAGAAATGTAGCTGCCCCTGCAGCATGCTGACGGTGGGAGCATTCCGCTGCATGTGTAGGTCCTGATGCTTGGCAAGATAGAACGCTACTAACAAACAATATGCTTATATTCTGAAAAAAAAATGTGGTCATTAGTCTTTAGAATGCCGTGTTCTGAAAACTGAATTTAGGGCTCTTTTAGGATGTAAGACTTCTAAATCTGCAGCATGTTTGCCTGGGAATAAATCCTCTCTACCTTCCTCATTCTGTTGTTTATTAAACACAGTCATTTGCAGTAGCTTGCAAATATATTTCAACCATAATCTGGAAGGGCAACAAAATTTGCATATGTGGCTAATACCTATACTGAGATGGTAATGTATTGTCAAACAGTTGATTTTTTTTTTTTGCCTCAAATTATTGTTTGTTGAAATCAGAACCTAGTGTCCAGAATCAATTCTGATAAATTTCCCAGCATAAGGTTTTTTTAGAATTTTTCAAATGGTCAAAATACCTGTAATTTTTTAATTAAGGGATTTTTAGGGGCTTCAACTAAAAAAAAATTTCTTTGTAATTAATTTCGACTAAATCAAAGCTTAAAAGAGAAAAATGTATCTAACTAAAATGCAACAATTTCCCCTAGAGAATACTTTTTATGTGGATCGATAATCCGCTCATGCAGAGACTGAGATTTTTATTGTCATTCTATTCATGACAGTGACATTTTTTTTTGAATCCTCCAAATGTTCACAGAGCTTTTATCTCTGCTACTTATCTCTACAAACACCATTTCACTGTAATGTACACAGGCTGATATGTCAGCCATCCTGCTCAGAACAGACAAGGTTCACTGACATATATGTTTGAAATGGTGGTTCTGCTGTGCTTTCCTCTGCCACGGTAGAATGGTAGCATGAAGGTTTTGCTAAAAATATTTGACACAGGGAGGCTATGTGAGCAAGTTATTCAAATAATATGCAGCTCCAGTTTCTGGTCACTTCAGTGCAACTGCTAGCGGAGTGTTGCTTAATGAAATTTGCTCTGTTAATTTGTGAGAAATGCATCTGCACTGATGGACAAACTGGACCGTGAGCAAATTTCAGAACACCTCAGAGGTGGCAGAAGTAGTGATATTCAGTCACTGCAAACATCAAACAGTTTTGAACTGATTATCTTAAGTGAAAATAGTCCTGAGTTCCTTACTAACCTTGTGGGCCATCTTACCCGCTTTCTGAAGGTTTCAGGCTGAAGAACAGCTTGGCTGAAGAGCGGTGTCCTTTCATTACTTCTGTTTGATTTATCGGCTGCCTTTGAAGCTATCAACCAAAGCGATGGCCTTGAGCACCTTGCAGGACTCTTGGGCTTGCTCAGGACTCAGGTTGTCTATGTTTACCTTTTGTGAGTGGCACTGGCTGTTCTGAACAGTCCTCTGACCTTGTTTAGTGTGAGTTTTCCCTGAGTCCTCTGGAAAGTTTCTAGATTTTCAGATGTGGTGTTTGCTACATTTTCAGTACATCAATACTAATAAACAAAGGATATATAACTTTACTCCTTTCTGCCTGCTTGAAACTGTCTGTCTTACATCCAAACGCTTGTACTCTTCATTTCAGCATTTTCCTAAACAGATTTTATGTTAATTTGCTCTCCCATTTTTTCTTTTGAGGAAAACCTCAGTGTTTTTAGTTTACGTGATTAAAATTCTCAAGCAGCTTTTCAGTCAGCTGTTAGTTCGGCACAAGCTTTAATAAGAAAATAAAAGATGCTTTCTAGCATCTGAGAATGTCACACAGGAAAAGTAGAGATGAACCTGCTATCGGCATCAGGCCCAAGCTTCCAGTGAGTGGTGTGGGAGCTGCTGCTGTTACACATATTGTGCTGCTGCAGAAGTGGGAGGAGATGAAACTTCTGCCATTTCTATGGCACCACTCAGCAAGGTGTAAATGAAGTATGAAATAAAAACTCTCAGCCCACTCAGTGCACAGACAGAAAAAAGATAGTGCTTTATACTTGCTGCTGTGATATGCTATTTGCTGTAATATTAACCTTACACTGTGCCAGAATGCTCCCTAAGTTTTACAATCTCAGGTCAAAAGAGAAATGATTTCTTGTTAGGTCTCCTCCTTTTTCTCTCTTTCCACAACATGCTACTGCATGTCAAAGCTGATGATGCAGAGCAGAGCAGGAGCGAGGTGAAAAGACTGACAAGAGGAAAGAAAGAAATTGTGTAAGTGAGTCAGTAGGCACAGTTTGCAATGAACTTCAGGGTAAAAATGATAAAACACTGAGAGCTGGATGCAGCTTCAGATTCAGAAACACTTGTTGTCTTCATTTTATTTAGTCAGAGCTCATCTAGGTGATTGGGGGGAAGGAGCCATAGGTGGTAATGTATCTATCCTATGTTTAAATTCATTAGCACCAGGGAGCCTGTTTGTGTCGCTAGGTAGCTTATTTGGTGTGGGAGCAGTCTTTGGACAGAAATGCTTTTCAGCCCCAGATTTGCCCCTAGGTCTTGCCCTCATAGCTTAACAAATTGCTACCTAGATCCTTGTGGGATCCTGCTCATTATTTTTAAGCCATAAACAAGTCTCCTGGCAGCCTCCTTTTTATTTGGCTGGAAATGTTCAGTTGTTGAAGCCTCTGAGCCTGATCCTAAGCTGGTGTAAATAATGTAGTTTCACTGATGTCAATAAAATCAGGCCAGTTTATACCAGCTGAAACTCTGTCCCTTCAGACACAAGTCAGCTCCTAATCTCTATGCCATTCACACAGAGGCATATATTTCCTTCTGTTTTTCTAATCCTTGTGTGTCCTTTGTAGAAATATGTGATTTGTGCTGCAAGCAGCGCTGCGAAATAGGATGAAGTGAGATGGATGCTGCTTTAAAATGCTGGACACCTGGACCCCTGCCTTGTTCTGCCTGAGACCTCTGTGTGGCAGCATAATTATTTCTCTCTTTGTGCTCACACTCTTCCCCTTTTATTTTCCTGTCTTACTGAAGTGTGGGGATAAAGCCAGCAAACACTGAGAATCTGCAGGAACAGGAGCTGCAGTATAGATGGGTTGGTCGCTTCTCGAAAAACCCTGAAGACAGTCAGAGAGGGGCCTCCAGTAATGCCACTGTGAACTAGCACAAACTGAAAAATGCAGCTAACTGAGCAGCAGCAACCTGCAAACTGCTTGGCTGCTGCACTGCTGTATAAAGGAAGGGTCATGTATGGTCGGACTTCTGTGCACAGTGCGGTCCCCTCTGGTTGCTCATGGGGATGCGGATTCATAACCATGATCTTTCTGCAAGGCTGCTCATGAGCAAAGGGAATGTGCAGCACACGTATTCAGCCTATAGATCTGAAAGCTTTGGAAAGGCAGGATAAATTCTAGCAGGAGGAGTTTATATAAATGCTATTCTGATTAAAGCAGGGAGCATAAATGTAAGAAGTTGCAACCTGCTCAATCCAGCAACACTTTCCAGTGATAACACGTCCATAGGGAAGGCTTTGTGACAAGAAATCAAAATAGCAAGATTCAGAGAAAACCACATGCTTTTGTAAAGGCTTGAATGAAATTGGGTCATTAAAACTTGCTCCAGGCTTTTAAGGGGTATGGGGGAGACCAGAATAGCACTCATAATATTTGTATTAAGTCATAACAAGTCCAACAATCCCTTTGCTGTATAGAAGTGAATGTCACCCACCTTGAAAAAAATCTGAAACACAATCAGGTGAACACAAATTTGGAGGGCCATTTGAAAGTAACGCAGCAGAGGTATTGGGCTGGTTGGTGGAGCTATACACGTTCCATAAAGCAATTTATGACTTAATTTATTGGCTGACTGCCGCAGAGAGAATTTTCTCTATTTCTGCCCTTTAATAAATTCTAAGTAAAAGGAAGCTGCCTTATTGTTACAAATTGAGAGGGTAGTGGAAACAAGACTTGCCCTGCTGCAAATGAAAGTCAGATACAGAAGCGGTGCATTAAACGGGTTAATAAAATCTCAGCCTAATCAGATAATAGGTACCACAATAAAAATTGCTTTCCTCTAGAATAAAAATGTCTGTGAAAGAATGTTTTAAATATACCTCATATGGGATCAACATAGGGCAGGAGATAGATTTATTGCACCCGTATCAGTTTGGTCAAAAAGGTATTGCACTGCAATATGTAAGTTCTGGTCACATGCATATTTTGAAAATAATGCTACATTGCTCTTCTAAGCAAGTTCTAAAACTATAAATCATTTGCATAAAGATGGGCTCTTGATGATCTTACTCTTTATTTATAGATTGTAAATGCATGATTAAAAAATCAAAAGATATACATTCACTCACTTTATAGCTGGCTGCATTATTTCAGCATTGTCTTTGAAATTATTGCAGACACATTTAATTTAAAGTGTTCATTTTAGTTTTGAATGAAAAAGTGCATTTTGATTTCATCCTAGGGAAAAGAACGGATTACAAACAGAAGCTGCTGGCAACTGTTCTAAAAACTGAAATTTTCAATATTTATTGTTGGTTTTATGACATTTTTAATGTATTTTTTATTTTCTAAAAGAAAGTATACAGGTGGTAAAAAACAAACACAGAAGATTCTGGATCATTTAAGTAGGTGAACTACCAGGTAGCAAATGCAGTTTAATGTAGAAAAATGTTAAACAATTCATCTGGGAGGAAGGAATCAGTCTAAGGAATATGTACTAAATATGCAGTCATCCAGCATACTGATTAGAAAAGAGATTGAATAGTTATAGAGAAATGACTGCAAACATGAATTCCAGGGCACTGTAGCATTAAGAATTTTAACAATATATTAAGGAAGAGAAGGCAGAATAGCCATCATAGAAGCTGGATTGAAATTTTATTTAAAACAGGATTGCATTTTTTGGTATTTTTTTTTCCTCAGCGGTTGAAAAGCAAAATAATTACTCAAAGCATTTTTCCTACGTGAAATGTTTCTTTTAATTTGTGCAAGGAAATGCCTGCTTCTGGAGAGCCTGCCCTCTCAAAAGGAGCTGCTCTAATTAGAAAACAAATATCATACCAGAAATTCCAAGTTAGACAGATGCACACGTCTGCACGCAGGCACCCGTGGGTATTGATGCTATCTTAGGCTTATGGTCCTATGAAACTGCAATGTAATGCAGAGAGTACTGCATTTAGCGTTTAACTGCCTTACATCTGAATTAACTGTCAGAATGGTCAAGAAATGATTTCTGGGTTTTTTTCCTCCGCCTGCTTTCCTGCCCATCAGCTGCTTCACCAAGATCACAGGTAAGAAGGATGGCAGGCTGGATGGCAGGGCTACCGAGTTAAGCTCTCAGGCATGTTGGAGTAGCGGGCTGCTCCTGAGTATTAGATCTTTCAAGAGTCATGTATTTATTGGTAATGCTGCAGAATACAGTTAAGTGTTGCTGTGTGGGTAGAGCCATTCACAGGGCCTGTTCCCATAGACTCTTATCATGCAAAATATTTTTCCCATGTTTCCAGTGTGGGCATCTATACCTACACAACTCCTGTGTTCCTGTTTAAAAGCCTTCTATGCTGCCTCAGTATTCTTTTTCTTCCACTGGATTAGAAAATGGAGAGTTAGAAAGTGTGATGCATCAGCACAGGGCAGCGTGTGTGTTTGCATGTGCAGTGTGTGTGCATCTCTGCAGCCATAATATTGCTGTGCACTTCTCTCCTAGGGCTCTGAAAAATATCCAGTGGCCAACAGCTGTGTCACAATTTAAGTGCCCACTGTACTGCCTGTCTAGCCCGTGAGAGATCGGTGGCTCCGAGCAGAGCTCATGAGATGGAGTATGTGCAGTGTCAGCTGCTTCTGTTCACAATGCAGTATTTTAGCACTACTCTAGTTTACATGGGCAATTTAACCTTCTCGACAGCAAATAGGCATCCGTGCCTTTCTGTCAGCACTGCGAGAAAGACACGATGCCCAACAGAAGGGTGAGCCGAGCAGTCATGAGCAGAAACAGCTTATGCTGAAGCACAGTGTCATGGGTATTTTTGTGAGTCATTGCCAAAGAACGGGAGGTTACCTGGCAGCCACAGTGGCAGGGCTGAGTGTGTTGTGCAGCGTGCATGACAGCCTGTGCCAAAAGCTGCACTGCTGTAGTGAGAACACCAAAGCGACGCAGAAACTTGCAAGACTTCCACGTGCCTCCACGCAGACACAGCATGTCCTCAGCTGTCTCCCCAGTCCTGCTTTCCAGCTTGCACTTTTCTGACGAGTGGCACGCTCTTGCCATTCAGAAGAATCACATTTTGGCAGATATGTATGACGTGGTCTATCTCTATACTATTACACCTCTGTCATTTAGCCTTATCTTTGAAATGGCAGAACTTCATCCTATGGAAACTACTTGCTACATCAACTCCTTGCACAGCTAAATTGGAACTGGTGACCACCTAGCCTGGGTTTATTTTCAAAAAACCGCTTATTGGTGCAAACCTGTGCTTTGAATATTCTTACGAAGAACAGGCAGAGAGAGAGAAAAAAAAATCTTTAAAGAAAAGTCACTGCGGAGATCCTCACTCCATGCAACACCCTTTGCCTGACTTCAGTAGGGGCCAGAGACCAGTAGATGGCAATCTCCTCCTGTCACAGAAGAGTAGTGTTTTAATGCAGGGGCTCTTGTGTGCATCTTCCCTTTGCTTATTACAGTTTACTTGAAGGGCAAAAAGACCTGGAAATCGTAGGCAGCCTTTGTTAGGCTCAGAATGTCAGAATACGGCAAAGCAAAACTGAAGTTCTACTTTATGCAAATCCTAGCTGCCAGTATCTGTGAAAAGAAAAGCAAGCTAACCTAATGGAATGAATTTGTATTCATCTTTTTCATCTTTAAATACAGGACGCTGGGTTATTTTACAGCATCGTTGTGCTTCTCCTCCTGTGTGCTGATAATCTTTTGCTGCACTCTTTAGAAAAAAGAAAATGGCTGTTTTCCCCGTACCCCACATTTTCCTTTTTTCTAGTGTTTAAAATGGGAAGACATAACGTGATCTTCAGCTGACTTAAAAAAGAGTCAAGGCACAAAAGAAAAGCATTTTCCTGCTATAGTGACAAATCTGCTACGCTAGAGTAATGTGTCCAAGCAGCAGTGTGAGAGTCTAGTTTAGCATTTGAATAGGAAAATGGAAGGTATTAAGGCTTTTGCTGTGTAATTTTTATACATGTGTTTTATTGCAGAAGAGAAGATTAATGCTGCTAATTTCAGTTATGTGAAAACTCTGAGCTGATAAAGGACCTGGGTTTTTTTTCTTTTTTTTTTTTTTTTTTAAAGCAAATATGAATAGCAGGGAAAGGAATATTCCTATCCTGTGTTAGAAATAATTATGTCAGTAATCTCACCACATTGCTTTAAATGAGTCTGCATCATTTCATGCAGTATCGTACTGCAGGCATTTGATCATCCATAACTTAACGATGGAGTGATGAAAAAGAAGGCTAAATTAATATCCTGAATATACTGGCACTGGTAACAATATAAGAGGTTTCTCTGGGAATGTAAGATTTTCTGTACTAACCTTAAATGCAATTCTTGATATGCTGTCCATCTGGTGCCCTCTAACAGTAGATTACAGTCCTGATGTACCCTTTGTGTTATATATTTATACTTAATGGAGTAGCATAGGCATAACTTTATTAATAACATTCATTAGGGAGAAAAATTAAATATAACCTGGATCAGTGCCTTGTCCTATACGATAAAAGGGGAAGGGGGAACTATTATGCTTTGCTGTGCAAAACCTGAATGTTTGGAAGATTACCAGTGCTCCCAGTGTGGACCAGGAGGTATGTGAAAATGCATGTCAAGGTAGCTGAGGTAGGGGAGAGGGTTTAAAGTGAGTATTAGGGGCAGGAGCAACTCTTGCACTTTGTTTTACTTTGTTGAAAGAACTTTCACTTGATGGTGTAGATATGGTATAATCATAAAAGTTGGGACAGAAAGCCTCTATGGGAAGCCTTGATTATAACCAGACACTACATGGTGTATAGCCTACTCCAGCTTAAAGGTAGTCCTCCATTTTACAGGCAGTTTTCTTTATATAAGAAAACTAAACGGAGAGGAATCCAAGCAGTGCTCCTGGCAACACTGTGTTTTGAGCAAGTGGTAAGTGATGGCCATGCCGTAACAGAAATAAAAAAACCCTGTCTTATATTACAAGGGATGAAAAGAAAAGAAACAGGCTTTTTTGGTGGGTATGAGGAGTGATTTATGGGGGAAAAAATCCAACCAACTTAAATTTTCAAAATGGTAACTGATCAAAATGGTTGATTACATGCAAATACATTTCTGAAAATGTAGGTTCATAAGCACAGCAGAAATTGCTGGAATTATTTTTTGTGATGGAAAGAAATATCTTTTGCAATTACATTAAAGAAAATAGAGATGAAAATCTCTTTTTCTGCAAGAACCTGTATGTTGTAAAACAACTTCCAAAGGAAACAATACACTTCCACTACTTGAAACAGCTAAATATTAATTTAATAATATCAAATGGGAATGCATAAACATTTTCCATCTCCAGGTTGTGTGGTTAAAGGATAGAAAAGTGCAAGTGCTATATGAAACCTCTCAGAGTGGGTTGAATGTGTTTTTTTACTATAGTTGCAGAAAGAGAGAATTATTTTCAGTGCCTACCGTTGAAAGCTAGCACCTCAGTTCCACATGTCCTCCAGGGAGGATAGGGATACACCTAGTAGATAATTAAAGGTACCCAAATAAGGCATCAGCTAGAATTAATTTAAGTGTTCCTAATCACTTTTTAGAAGCACCTATTTTGTTTTGCTGTGTTGTCCCCTGTCCTTCATCCCCTGTCGTGTTCCCCCCCACACCCCATCCTTTGAAGCGTGAGGGACTTAGTTATGGGTAGCACCTCACTATGCATCTGAACATCTGTGTGTGCTTTTGAATCCTTTGACCTCTTCTCCAGAGAGTGTCACATGTTTTTATCAAAAATCAATAAACAAGGCTACAACTGAAAAGTCTTTATCCTCAGCCATTGGGGTGATTTTACACCATGTTCTGTGCATACAGAGTCTGCAAAAGTATGGGACAAAAGTTGGTTTACTGTTTTCAACAATTATGACTTTGAAAAAAACAACAGCACAATCACAATGAATTGTGTTTTTATCTCCTCTCTGATAAGCAAGGACTGAGATATCTGGAGTTCCCACACTAGTTTCAGGGCTGACACTGGATTTAACTGCTGTAAAGGTTTTAATTTGCCTGTCTTGTTTCAAAATTTCTGAAATACTACCTAAAATGAAAGATAGCTAAGGGTAGCACTGCATGCCGTTCTGGTATGCTAATCACTTTTGGATTACAGCCCACAGTGTCAAAAATTTGCCCAGCAGGATAAAACCAGTCCATGGACTGTTTCATTCCATCACCCCTGGCACACATGCTGAGATGTAAATGTTACCAGGGTACTTTTGGGGGGATTTTCTTTGCTAGAACATTAGGCCCAGAATAAAGTATTTCCAAGTGTATTGTCGCTGACATTTGCAGAAGAATTCTGAGAACTGCAGTCCCTCTTGGTTCTATATCAAAGCCACATTTTGTGGGATTGCTATCCAGTTAGGAATATTCTGGATAGCAGCAGGAAAATAAGCTAAACTGGTTAGGTGGTGGTGTATTACTGTAGAATTTTTAAAAGCTGAAATGTCTGCTGAAAAGAGCATGGAAGGATTTTAGTAGAGTACAAGAAGTGAAATGGCTACCATACAAATTCAGAACTGTTGGAATGGTGTGCCTGAATTATAATCCTATTTGTACTTTCTGTTTGTGCAGTAGGATTTTTTTTTTTTAGCTTTCTTGTTTTCTCTTGAGTTCCTTTCCAGACTTTTAGCAGCAGAAGCATGGAGCTTCTCCCAGTGAGAACCAAGCTCTCAAAACCCAGCCTGTTATGTTCAAAATTTTATTTCATGGACAAAGAAATGCACTTTAGGTATGCATGTGCATACATAGATACAAAGCCAAAAATTTATTGTTAGATCACTGAAATTTAAAAATAAAATCATTAATAGTTCAGATCAAGATATTATATCAAAAGCAGGAAAAAACAATAAATAAATTGTTGTATGTACATTTAGTTTCTACCCCTGTTCCTCATGTTATACTCACCTTTCCACTGCTCCACTGGTCCAATGTTTTTACTCTTGTGGGGGGCAGTGGAGAGTGTTACAATAAATTGTCAACACCTGGAGTCCTTCACTGAGTGGGATATGATGCTCATGCTGATGATTCCTGCTTCCTCACTGTAGAATTCACTTGGATCTTTTTATGTTTGCTAAAGTGGTTGTGCATCTCAATTGTTTCTTTGTTGGTCTGCTGGTCCGTGTTAATCACAATTTACTATGCTTGGTAACTTTTGTCTACTTTAGATAGTATGCCTTTGTACTTTTTGTTACCACTAAACTCAGTTTTGGCTACCTCCAGGTCTGCATTTCCTTAATGGTCTGCTGAGCAGTTGCTTACAACAGTGGGGCCTTCAGAGCCACTCTGCCCCATCTTTTGCAGTCCCATGACTGTACTCTTCCACAGTACGTCTCTCTTCACCTCTTGAGACCTCATGACCTTATGTGTCAGGCTTGTATTTTCCATGCTACATTATTATGCTATGGTGGTGATGTTATATAAAGATAAACAAATTAACTATAGAGACCTAAACCATTAAAAATGTTGCTGTTACCTCTAAACTGAGTGAAACAAAGCTGGTCAGAAGCAGGTCAGGAAAGCTCAGACAGAGCAAAACTTCAGTCCTGAGGCTGTGCAAATTCAATACAAAGCTTATGGCTTGCTATTAGTGATGATAATAGTGTCTTACAGAGCTACACGGTTGTAGGAGAACAGGTGGCACTGAGCAGATTCCCTGCACTGATATTTCCTAATGTTGAGACTGTAATCTTTTGTATTTGAGTAGTTTAAGCCAACTTTCTGACAAATGACTGCACAGCTGATGACCTGATACACTCAGAACTTAAATAATACAGGAAATAATGTTGTGGCAGAATGACAGTGATAAAAGATGTCTCTACACAGTGCATTCACACTCGGTGGGAAAACTGGGTGGTGCTTTCCTGTTCAGTGATGGGGAAGAGACCTCCACAGCAGGTGTGGTAGTACATCTGTGGGCACTCAATCACAATGGAAAATATTAAAATTAAGGCTGGAATCTTCCACTTGAGGAAATAAAGATCAGCTGCAGTGACCAGTAATTCTCTGATGATTCAGCCAAGAGGGCTAGGGGATTGTCAGTGTTTTCATAAAGGTGAACTCTGTAACCTAGGGACTGAGCCTTCCCATGCAAAGTGAGGATTGTGGTTGGAAGACATTTTCCTCGGGGCTCAAGGGATCCATGGGGCCATTTTCCTCCTTTGTGAACAAGCTCTCCACAACAATCTCTGCAAAATTAATAATTTGTAAAAGTTGATATAATTCCCAGCTGTGTTTTAAACAAAATCCTGAATAAGTTGGTAATTGCATTTTGTCTGGAGTTAGTATTTGTTAGGAAAGCTCTTGGAACATGTATGAGATGAGACTTTTTAGAGAACTTGGCTGAAAGAAAACTAGCTACTGATCTTTAAGTGGACGTGTGTCTGCTGGTCAAATTATAGTAATTTTGTTCCCAGCTAGAAGTGTAGCTCTTGGCATCTAAAGAAATTTAAACTCAAAATAACCTGATGTTTTTCAGTAATTGAACAGTTTCTAAAGACTGAAGTATCAAAGAAGACTGAGTTTACATAATAAAGTATTACATTCCATTATGCAAAACACCTACTAACCTTAAAGAGAGTTTGCTGTATCACATATCTATAAGAGAATTTTTTTTTTCAAAGCAACCAAAGAAAAGCAAAATATCAAACTAGGTGCCTCCTAGCAATTTTTATTCCTTGTTATGGGCAGAGCTACATGGAAAAAAAAAGGAAAAGAATTAGAGTAAAACAATCTGTTCTAGCAGAGAAAGTACAATATGTCCCACTACATTGCAGGTTACCCAAAGGGAAGCACATGCAATTTCCTCAGGCAAAAATCCATCCACTAAGTACTTCTTTTTTTTGAAGGGAAAGGGTAGTTGCAGGACAGTCCTGGAAAGGGCAAATGCAGACTAAACATCAAACTAGGAACAAACTGTAAAGGCAAGACAATTGAGGGTTTTTTTTTAGGAAATTTGAAAACAAGCATTTAAAAAGCATCTTGATAAACATGAGATTACCCTGCTGAAAATGAATGATATGAGGCTTTCTCTATTTCTTCTGCTTCATATGTGAGATACTCAACCACAGCTAAAATGATGACTGCCTCATACTTCACATGAGACTGTAAGACTAAGACAACAAAATTACAAAGGTGTACAACACTTTAAAAATGGGCAGGTGTGTTTTACACTGGTAATTCTTAGGCTGAAAGAAGCATATTTGTGATTAACATTGCACAACTACATTCAGTGTTGTATTTCTTTCCCATCACTCTTGAACTTACTCCTCTCCTTTTTCAGTGAACGGCTAGACTCTGTTTCTGTGGGTATTATGAAGCTTGATATGTAATAAAAGCAACATTTTGTTTCCCTGCTTAACTGTGACTGTTACATCTATGAGCTGGAAATAATACTTTGAGCACAGATGTTATTTTTGTAATCCCACTATATTGCCATTTCCTCAAACCAAGAATGTTATACATGGATACATACATCTATCCATTTAATTTTCACTTTATTTTACCTGAAAACCATCCAGTGGCTCAGTTCTTTATATAGTGAACACCACAAATTCCAAGTGCTGGATTAATGAGGGTATATATAGACATTAAGATACAGATTTTCAATAGTATCCTGTTTTTTTTTTTTTCTCTCTCTTCCCTCCCCCCCATAAGTTTCAGCAAGCATGTA
Organism: Gallinula chloropus; assembly: GCF_964237585.1. Classification (NCBI taxonomy): domain Eukaryota; kingdom Metazoa; phylum Chordata; class Aves; order Gruiformes; family Rallidae; genus Gallinula; species Gallinula chloropus. Next base: position 10,496,622 of record NC_140088.1, read on the forward strand.
TTTGCATTTTTGACAGATAAATACTTTTCTAAATGTGGCCCTTGATTTATATCTGAAATGTGTATTGTAATTTTCTGCACACACAATATTTCTGAATTTTCTTCTCCTTGCATTTTGGTCTCTCACATCACTGCTTCCCCTTTGGGTTACATGTATGGAAGCAAAGAAGTAAAAATCATTGAAGTGTCTTTGGAAGAATAGCAAGTCAGTGAATCACAGATATTAGAAGCAGAGAAAAAAGTCCTTTGGGTCACCTAGTCTGACCTTTGCATTCCACAGTATTACTCATACAACGTACTCTCTAACCTCTTAATCTAACCTTCTTTTGACAGTTTGCAATTCTAAGTTGCTGAGATTGGGATACCCAACTATTTTCAGCTAGAATTTTATTAGGAAGTAATAGGTATGGGAAAATGTGCAGAAGTTTGCAACTTCACTTTAGCAGTTCTCACTGTGCTGTTTTTGACATTTGTTTTTGATTGGCAATACAAAACTTACAATGTTGTTTGAAAACATAAGGGTACTACTTTGCATGTAGTATGCTCAGATGTAGTCTTTGTTGATAGAGAAGTCTTATGGAGTCTCTGGACTGATTCAGACTCCTGAAAAATGGTGGAGTATAGCATAGCTATGACAAGGTGTCTGTGACAAAACAAATCTCTGGCGTAAAAGGGAGTTGCTGTAACTTTTTTCTAGTTCTTAGAAAATCATCAGATTCTATGTTACTTACAGTGTGGAATGACAGTAGTACTTATTTTTGGCTATTTTTGGCTATTTCTATTTTCTTCATGAGGAAGGGGTAAGGATGGAGGTAAGCAGGGAGGTTAGGGTTCATTAAAAACATGGATATCCAAACTTCCACTGTTCAGAATTTATTTTTAATATCTCAGTTAAACTGCTTTTTCCTTAGGTATAATTGTCTCTTTGAGTTGACATCCTTGGGCCGTGTGATTCACAGGCTTAAGGCCAGAAAGGCATTATGATAATCTTTTTGTCTGACCTCATGAGTAAAACAGGCAGTAGAATTTCATCCAACAGTTCCTTCAGTGGACAGAATTATTCTTTCCAGCTATATAAATGAATGACTTTATTCATTTTGAAAGCCTTGAAAATACTTATAGATTGTGATTTTACTCTTCCCTGCTTGAACGCCTTTGCTTTTCAACACTACACAAAATTATGCTGTTTTGTTTGGTCTTTCATACTGTTTTATACTTCTGTCTTTATACTATTTGTAAAAGGTCTTCAGGAAGTGCTAGATTCATCAAACAAATGAGATTTTCTTTTCTTACTTCAGGAAAAGTGTTTTTTTTTCTCTGGTTAAAATATAAAATAGATTAATAGTGCAGTATAAATGTTGATTTTTGTCACTTTAAAGAGCGGCAAATGGCAAAATAGGTGAAAAGCTGGCATGATTCCTCAGAAATAATGTGTCAATGATGTGAAATTTTAAATAATAATTTATTCATACACAGGAAATCTCAAAGGGACAATGAAAAGCAGAGTACAATAATTACATGACCTCCTCTTTGGAAAAATCAGTATCAGCAACAATAAAGAAAAACCAGAGGATTACAATTTAATAAGTCTCTCATCTAACCAAGATGTTACCTAAGTTTAAATTTTAATTTAACATACAGAATAACATATTTGGAGTTATTTTCATTTTGAGTCATGTGGATTTCCTTTCCAAAAAATCTCTTCCAAATTTATAAAAAATATTATTCTTTAATCATATTGTTAACTGTATAGTTGCTATCCTAGAAAACTCAGTTTCTTTGTTCTGTGTTCTTTCCACTAACCCAATTCATCAAGTCTTCAAGTAAGAGCAGAACGTTCTGGGACATGAACCAAGTCTTTATAGCCATAGATAGGCTATAAAGTGTCTAGCACACCCTGTATATAGATTTAAATGAAGTTTCTTGAAATGAGAATGTTACGACTTGTATAGCTGTTGCCAAGCCCTATTCGTTAAAGGCCTTTAAAAGGCAGATACATAGATGCAGATGAAACCTCATGTCTCTAAGGCGTGTTCCTAATGATTGGTCTTAATTAATAAACTCAGGCAACAGAATCTTTGTCAGTTTAGGAGTTTGAATTATCTTTAGAGTTGTTATAATATTTAAAATAAATTGTAATAGTTATAATCTAAATTAGAAGCTACAATTGCTACAATAAATCATTATGGTAGTTTATAATTGTCTCTGCAGGAGACCATAGAAGCATGGCATTTCTGTAAGAAAATGTGTTTGTTTTTATTTTGAGCGCAGGCATATGCCCACAAGAGCCCATAATGAGTCCTTGGAGATATTACTAATGTGTGACTTAGTGAAGAAATTAATAAAATCAGCTGGTTTTTTCCCCCCAAAGTTGTATGCATAATTTTGTGAAGAAATAGTTTCACAGGTTTCAATTTCAGCTATCCAGAGGACTGTTGCACTTGTTATTTCCTCACTGATGCAAGCGCAAGAACATTGTGTCAAAATGCCACCACAGAAATAGGATGAAATTAGCAACCTACCTTGATCCCCACATTGGCAAGTCGCCTGAAATTGGGTTGAAATCAAAGACACAATGATGAAACACAGACCATTTTGTTGAATTATATGATTTGAATAGCTTCTCATGCACATGTCACATCTGGCACAGTCATAAAACCTCAAGCCATCTTTATACTTACAACTTATTCTTCATATATCTCCCTTCAACAATGTACTATTTATTTCTACTGCAAGGGTCCCATGCTACATAAACCATACAGGTTTTTTTTTATTTCCCCCTATTTTTGGCTCTCTGCATACACTGCTACTAACTGAGAAAGATTAGATTGGAGGAAGAGATCGTAGAGCTGCCAAGTCACATTCAGCAGGTGGGTAAACATGCACTGGAAATCTGGAAAATTTGGGAGGGCAGAGTGAAGGTTGTGGTGTATGGTCTATGGTTGCTGTCATTTGTTTCTCCTTTGTTTTGAAAAGAAGAAAAGTGATCCTCACTGGAGTTAGTTTGATTATATGCAATACAGAATTAGATGTTGATGGTCATTCTGGGAGGTGACAGTGCTTGTGTCTGCAATACATGCCAGCAGTAGAAGAACCATGAATGAGTTGGAGACTGTGTGCAGGTGATGCTTTCCCAACGCATTTGCAGAGGTGAGGGCTCTCAAGGGATTCTGAGAAGTTTTGAGATTCTGCCAGCAGATGGTGATAAAACACGAAGAGGAAGAAAAGCTGACAGTGGATCTGACTGAAAGAAGTCACCCATTCTTCTTCCAGATTCATTCTCTCCAAACGCATGTAGTGCGTTTTGAGGCTGGCAGACTCAGAACCCCATAGAGTTTAACTTCGTTAACAGCTGCCGCTTTGAGCCTATGAAATGTCATTGCAGACTCTGCTAAACACCTAGAGTAAGAGTATTAGGAAAGATGAAAGGAGTGCTGGAGCTGGAAGGGATACAGAGCAGTGGAAGGAAATTTGGGTTGAAAAAAACCCCGGGAATTCAAACTGTAGGGATTAGTAAAGTGTGAAATAGTTTAGGATCAGGGAATTAGGGAAAGTGGGGAGAACAAAGTTGATTAAAGACTTGGTTGCTTTGCATGCAGAAGGCTGGAAAACCCTTTGAAGTCTGCCTCTTGCTATTTGCAATGTGTCACTTGCTGGCAAATCACTATAAAATGGTTGCAGTGTTCTCAAATTACAGTCACAAACTCCTTTATTTTCTTACCTTTTTGCATTCATGTTTATTTTTAGTGAAAGTTTGTTAGATCAAAAATACTTGTCTGTGCCTTTTAGTGTCTGATGAACATTTACTACTTTTTCTCATTTTGTGAATGTCCTCAGATTTGCTAACCTGACATTTTTATGCAGTTATAAATCTCTTTGGAATGTATGCTTATTAGTACTTGTTTCTAAGACTTTTGAATCATATTTGGAATGTTACTTATAACCTGCAATAAGCATCCAGTTTGTTTAAGCAAACAAAATTTTTCTGTCAACAGAGCTAATACAGATCTAGAGCTTGAGCTAACAGTCTTCTGAAAAGCCCATAGGATTAAAAAAAAAAAAAAAAAAGAAAATTAAATTGCCTTTGTGAATTTTACATTTTGGCTGACACCCAGGCTAGCAGCTTCAAAGAAACAAAGAGAAGTTTAATATATTTGAGATTTATATTGTGGTAGATACAATTGCATAATTTGCTAGACATTTCTGCATAATGGTGCTGTAATTCCTGTTGTTAAAATTTGCTGTTGAGTTTAGCCATCATTATAACTAAATTCTCCTGCAGACTATAACAGCGGGAAACACTGGAACAATGTATTAATCACAACAAATTAAATTAGCAAATAGTTTCCAAGATTCTGAGACAGTAAAGATAGAAAAGATACAGCACAATGAACCAGTTTATGTTTCTGCTGATCTGAGGTTATTCTCTGCTGTGTTTGAGTTCTAAGGTCTGAAGATGCATGTGAGTAAGCAGTAGCCAGCTAACCCTTTCAGTTGTGCTCACTCGCCATCTAGTTCCCAGCTGCACAGATGACAAATATCAAGGGATTATGAATCAGGAAAGAGTATTCCAGTTCTGAAAAGTCACAGCCATTGTACTACTGACTAATCTTCAACCTGAGCTTAAAAGAAGTGCCTGCTGATGAGCGTGCTCATCTCCACTGTGAACCTCATTCTTTTATTATTGAAAGCCATTCATGACACGAGAACCAATAACAACTCTAGTGTAAGAAAGATAATCAGACTTTTCTAATCCAGATCAAGAAATGTGCTGCTGGACATCTTTAAAATCTGATCTTCAGCAATGGTCATGCAAAATCAGTAGCAATTTTGGCCAGGTAAAATTTACAAGATAAAGTTTAATTCTCTTTGGTAGAGTATACCACAGTAAAAAAAATCCCAAACCATAATTATATTATTAAATTAATTAAATTAAACCTCAAATTAAATCTGAACTTAACTTCTTAAAATTTAATTCCAGCATTATGAGTCCATCATAAAAAATCTCTCTGCCTTCCTCCTTTTGGGTAGTTGAAGCTAGACAATAATTGCCTGCTTCCCTTCACTGCTATTGAGAGATACCACTTGTACAAACACCCCGAGTGTATTATTACTCCAATTTTACTTCAACATCATTTTAATGAATTCATTGGAATTAAAAAATTTTAAGCCTGGAAAGGTGAATTAGACCTGTAATTGCATTTGCATCAGAAGGTAAATACCCTTTAGTGATTTTTTACTTTCATCTAAAGTTCTTGTAAAAAACTCTTTGCAAAGGTAGGTTACCTCATTTGCTCAGTTTATCTGATGTATTTCAGGCTGCAGCCAATCTCGTAACAAAGTAAGGTATTAAAGAAATTGCAGTGGAAAAAAGAGTGTTGTGGTTCTGGAACTGCTGAGGTGCAGGCTTTGCACATCACTGTAGATATTTCTTGGAAATTTATGCCATGACTGACATTTGACCTTGGCAGTCAAGGCACAAGGCAGTGAATGAACTGGAAGCTTCTGTCAGCTTTTGGAGTGCCTACAGGGTAGTCATGGACTTTCTTCTAACCTTCATGACTGTTTGGTGACATGAAACATGTCAGATATACTATACCAGATATGCCAGTGGGAGTTCAACATTCTTGGTGTTAAGCTAGAGTGATAAAATACAATGGGAAATTCGAGTTACTGCAACTGTGTGGATTAGTTCCAGCAGAGTTTCTTTCTCCATAAAGAAATGGAAATATTTTTTAAAAGAAAAAGGAATCATTTAACGCTTACAGAATGTTATTAGTACCTGTGGTAGCGGGTATGTGTGAGAGGGAGTGTATGTACAGAGAAAAGTTTTTGTATCTATTATCAAGTGGATGTAAGCCCAATGTTACTTGTATTTCTTCTTTCATATCTTATGTATGGAAACATACCCTCTAATCTTTGGCATGATTTTGTCATGAAGAGTGTATGAGTTTATGTTATACTGGAAAATCCCTAGATACAGATGGACAATGTAGAGAGAAGGATTCAGATCAGTTTCTGAAAATGGATTTTTTTTCTTTATTTTATATCAGCAAAATATGCTATCATTGTGAAGGAACAGTTTGAGATTTATTAGGTTTTCAGAAAATTAAAGATATGAATTAGATAGGAGTGATGTATCTCACTGTCAAATAATGGTCAGAGAGAGGCAATGTGCACTGGATTTTCACAGCTCTAATTTTAAGTGATGTCTTAAAACAGTAATTGGAAATACTTTTCATGGAAGATAAAATTCTTGTCTGAAACATGATTTCTTTGCATTGCAATGTAATATTGGGACCTTGGGAATTTGGGACCTTTAAAATATTGCATTGTGCATTAAAGATATATTTCTACCTAGTCAAAGAAATCAGGGAAGTGCGCGTAATATTTAGTGTATTATATGTTGATGTATATAATTATGCATGTGTATAAAAACATGCTATGTACTAAAGGTGTAAAATTAATACATGCTAAATTTTCTTTTGTGCCGTATTCCTCAAGTGCTTTCTCAAGGAATCTTTGTAGTGATTCATACATATCATATGACATACTGACAGACATCTAGGACAAATCTAGAATATGTGAATGTGCCTGTAAGTCTCTCCAGTCATAATTATTAATATGTATTTTTCTGTCTCTCGAAGTGGAAAGGCTTGTTGGGGGAAATGAGATTGGGACTTTGGGACAGAACCCTTCTGTTAGATTTCCTTTTCACTTGTAATAGCACATGCCTTATATACAGCTTTTCAGACCTAGAATGAAAAGTGTTTGACCCATGGGTTTAATTTAAAAAATATTTTAATTTTCTTTTTTCTTTGAGATTTCCTTCTTCAGGATGTTGATTTTATGCAATTTCATTTTTTATAAGCTTTGCTTTTTAAAGGGTGTGTTTCTTCCATGAGACAAAAGATGAAATATATAGTAACAGTTTATAGTAATTTTCTTATATTACATGTATATAAATGGATGGAATTTTCATTTCGATATTGAGGTTTCAAGCAGCCAAAGCTACAAAATGGGAGGAAATGGCTGCATGAATGTGGGGTTATGATCCTTGCATCTTTGCATTTGATTGTGAAGAAGTCAAACACACCTTTGCAGCCACCTGGAGCCAACTGCTTCAGCCAGACAACTTTCTAGGGGTTCTTGTGCTAATATGGCAGCCTGGACATGATTCCGCCAAGGTAGGCAGATATCCACCTGGCTCTATTTATTTATTACAAAAATATAATTCTGGAATGTATGTCTTTAAAGTAGAGAGTGTAATGGATTAACTTCACTGAAGTAGCAAATGAAAGTTCAGGTGGCTCAATAACACACCTACTGAGTGCCACAGATGATTTTAGGCTAGTTGTCTAGCTACCTGGGTGAAGGAATCATTAGATAGTTCTGGAGATCTTCAGGACACTGCTGAAGTTATACAAGCCCTTCTAAATAAGCTTCAGATTTAGAGGACTGAAGTATTCTGAATGACAAATATTTTTAGGCAACATAATGATTTTTGCAAAAAAAATTCTGAAGATTCTCAAGTCTTGTAAAATGAGACAAATCTGCCACCCTCCCAGGATTTCTATTCACTTTCTTTTAAAAGTAAAAAGCCCACCTGGAGTTCTACTTTTTATCCCTTCTCAGAATTTGAAGGAGCACTGAGCATTGTTTTACTAAACCATAAATAAAATCCATCCTTTCTGGATACTGAACTAGATAGGAGTCAGTTCTCATGGTCCATGAAAAATAGTTGTTCCAAGACTGTGGTTTTCGCTGTAAATCAAAACAAAGAAATTCTGAAATCTTGTTTTCCTTTTTCTGGCCTTTTTTCCCCTTGTGGTATGCTGTTTTCCAGTTAGTTTGGTTTCCAAGATAGATTAGGAGGACCTTGAGATTTTTGTGCCATGTGTAATTAATTTGGCACTGGGTAATGAAAAAGATTCACTTTTGAATGAATCTGCTTTCATGGTGAGGTTATTGCAGACCCACAGGTATAGTTTGAATAGATTTCTATATCCAAAAGTTCAGTAGCTCAGAACTGGAAATAGAAATGGATCTCAGCTACATCAGAAGGCTTTGATCCTATTAAAAATTAATATTTTTTCTAAAAATGAGATTTAATGAGATATTTCTTTGAAGCTAGAGATATGTGAGATTTAAATGCATAGTTTCTGACATGCTTCAAAGAAAGCAATATGTTTAATTATTTTATTAGAGAGCTTTTTCATTAAGAAACTGGCTGAAATGGGGCTTGCCATCAGGACTGTAAAATCTCCTTGTTATTCCCAAATGTTTCTAGCACCTTGCTAGTAAGACGGGCCTAACTGAATAAGGTATCTGACTCCACATAATATGTATGGCTTGATCAGTTGCCTAACAGAAAGGCCAACTGCTGAGTGCAGTCATTAGGAAATGGATGCCAAGTGAGCAGTCTTGCACATCTTGCCTCCCTCTAGATGTAAAGAGATATAAAGTTTTTTCCTTTGGTCTGAAATTGATGACTCTGAGCTGTGGGTCTTGAAGATGGATGTGAGTTCTTTATTTTCATAAAGAGTGACACCAGCTTCTTTGGTCCACCAGGAATCCTGCCTATCTGCCTCCTAGGAAATGCCTATTGTATGGTGCTTAAGATGACACTTAAGAGGTGAGAAGTGTAACGTGAAGTTTCTTCTAGAGTGTGGATTAAAACTCATAGTTTTGTTGCACTCATCACAAGAGTACCTTTGAAGATTGTTCTGTTGGAGCAGTTTATTCTTGCATGGAGTAATTAGAAAGAGCAGGAGACTAACCACTAACATGAATCTGCAACATCAAGTTGAAACCACTCAACTTATGGAGAAAAAACACTATATCTGTTTTCATGTTATGCGGAGAATAAAGTTCACATGTCTCTTGAAGCACAGGTCTGTATTTGGATATAGTTCTTTCCAGGCAAGGGTCCTTGCTCCTGTCACAGAGAGACATACTGATTGATTCATGCTTGCTGTTTTCCTTCAGTGCAACATGTTTATCTGTGATAGGTCATATTATAGTTATGCAACTATACTATACACATGGTTATATAGCAATATTACAGAATCACAAGGTTGGAAGAGACCTTTGAAGATCATCAAGTCCAGCCATTCCCATCCTATGCTAAACCATATCCCTAAGTACCTCATCTACCCTTTATTTTAAACACATCCAGGGAAGGTGACTCAACCCCCTCCCTGGGCAGCCTGTTCCAGGCCCTGACAACTCTTTCAGTAAAAAAATTTTTTCTAATATCTAAACTGAAACAGCCCTGGTGCAGCTTCATGCCATTTCCCGTTGTCCTATCTCCTGTTACTTGGCTGAAGAGACCATCGCCCACCTCTCTATAACCTCCCTTCAGGTAGTTGTACGTGGTGATAAGGTCTCCCCTCAGCCTCTTCTTCTCCAGACTAAACATCCCCAGCTCCCTCAGCCTCTCCTCATAGGATTTGCCCTCCAGCCCCTTCACCAGCCTGGTTGACCTTCTCTGTACTCGCTGGAAGACCTCAATGTCCTTCTTAGGTTGAGAAGCCCAGAACTGGACACAGTACTCAAGGTGCGGCCTCACCAATGTGGAGTACAGAGGCACAATCTCCTCCCTAGACCTACTGGCCACACTATTTTTGATACAAGCCAGGATGCCATTGGCTTTCTTGGCCACCCGGGCACACTGCTGACTCATACTCAGTCTGCAGTCAACCAACACCCCCAGGTCCTTCTCTTCCTGACAGCTCCCCAGCCAGTCTCCCCCAAGCCTGTAGCACTGCATGGGATTGTTATGTCCCATGTGCAGCACTCTACACTTGGCCTTGTTAAACTTCATCCCATTGGTCTCAGCTCATCGATCCAGTCTGTTCAGATCCCTCTCCCTCCCTACCCTCAGTCAGATCAACACTTCCTCCCAGCTGAGTGTCATCTGCAAATTTACTGGTGGAACATTCAATCCCTTCATCGAGGTCATTGATAAAGATGTTGAACAGAACTGGACCCAGGACTGAGCCCTGGGGGATGCCACCTGTGACTGGACTCCACCTGGATTTTGTTCCATTTACCACCACCCTTTGGGCCCGGCCATCCAGCCAGTTTTTAACCCAGCTGAGGGTCCACTTGTCCAATCAGAATGCTGTGAGAATCCGTGTCAAAGGCTTTACTGAAGTCCAGGTAGACCTTATTACAGGTATGCTATTATAATTTCTTTCAACCAGAGAAATCGACTCTGTCCCTCAAGAGCCTGGGAAATAGTTTTATATACATCTCCAGAATTTTGGGTTAAAAGCAAGAAAAATATATGGCATTTTATGTCAGTCAGAATCTACTAGAGTTTCTCTAGATGAGGCCATATTAATGGGACAAACAGAGAGAGGTTTAATTTGTAGGGTTGAATAGACTTTAAGTAGCAGACAACCAGCCTCATCAAAATTAAGATACTTGGGCAAATATAAACTTTACTGCTGAAAACTTAAGTGCCCAGAGATTTTATGTGCCTTCAGAGTAGAACACCAAACTTGTTGCTTTTTAGATTTTCAGTTCTTTATTTGTGCACCAAAAATGTGAGGTTGTTATAATACACAACTAAATTGTTCTGTGGATTTAATTCTATCTTATCACTGAAGTATTAATTGGCCTGTTAGAGATGTCATGGTGAATCAGACTCATGACCTTAATAAACTTCCAAGAGCCACCTAATAAAGCCCACAGATATGAGTTTTGAAAGACTCTTCACACTCTTCTCAGAAACTAGTTTTGGTATCTTTAAATGGCAAGAAGTGTGGAATGATCAAATGGCTGCTCTAATGTTAAGTCTTCCACAGTTTTTATTTATAATAAAAGACCCCCAACAACAAATGCAGCTACATCTCTCAAAATAATCCTATTAAAGTCTGTTCTCACTCAAGACCATGATAGGAACCCTCCAAGCTATAACTTGTATTCTCTACTTTATCTGTTCTGCTCCTATCCATCCGCTGTTTCTTTATCAAACCATGTTTCTTTACCTGCCATGTATTTCAGAGATTAGAATACATGGGACAATTGCTTTTTATTGTATCAGATATGTTTTGAAAATGATGCTCTCTAGAAGGATCTGGGAGTCCTGGTGAATGACAGGTTGGCCATGAGGCAGCAGTCTACTCTGGTGGCCAAGAAAGCCAGTGGGATTCTGGGGTGCATTATAAGGAGTGAGGCCAGCAGGTCAAAGGAGGTGATCCTCTCCATCTACTCTGCCCTGGTCAGGCTTCACCTGGAGTACTGTATCTAGTTCTGGGCTCCCCTATATAAAAAAGGCAGGGTCTCTTGGAAAGAGTCCAGCAGAGGGCCACAAAGATGATTAAGGGCCTGGAGCATGTCCCTTATGAAGAAAGGCTGAATGAACTGGGGCTGATCAGCCTTGAGAAAAGAAGACTGAGAGGGGATCTGACCAAAGTTCATAAATATCTGAAGTGTGGGAAACAAAGGGAAATGACTGATCTCTTTTCAGTTGTCTGTGGGGACAGAACAAGGGGCAATGGACACAAGTTGGAGCATAGGAAGTTCTGCACCAATGTGCGGAAGAACATTTTTTAAGGTGAGGGTTTTCTCTGTTAGTATTTCTATCTGAACTTAGTAGTTTGTTGAAACAAAGATAACCTCGGTGGCTACAGCAATACCAAAGTTCATGAAATTTGAAGATCTTTTAAAATATCTTAAAGATATTAAACATGTATATTTGCACAACAGTGGAAAAGTTACAAATGTTTCTTTTTATTTAACTAAATCATAACTTTAAGGTATTATTAGATCTGAACAGATGTGCATAGTATTTGGAAAAAACTATGTAAATATTTCAAAGCACAATCACCATAAGTTGAATTTGGCAGAGTAGAACAGATGTGTCCACCTGTTAAGAGACTACGCTATCAGCACTGGGGATGCACAATTTGATTGAAGTCCATAATGGGAGCTATTTAGGAATGCATCCAGGTTAGCAGGAGGTAGCAGAGATTCTGATTACTGTATCATTCCACTTTTCCCCAAAGCGATCAATGAGTTGAATTAGGCAAATGGAATAGTACACCCAGGACCACTGAACGGGGGAAGAATGTCCTACAGTATGTGAAAACAGTGCAGAAATTATAACTGTTTTTCAGTAAAGATGAAAGAGAGAACAGGAGCATCCAGAGGGGCTGTAGAACACGGTGGATGCCAACAATCTTTATTTATTCTGTTTAAATTTGACATCCTGAAAAGCAAGCAAAATTATTGATTCAACTACCATAGCAATGTTAGTAACTGATTAATTTCTCTTTGAGCAACTTCAATAAGCTGTGAGAATAATCCAAAAGCATACCTAATGCAAAGCATATCACATTCATTTTAATATGAAATTTCTTCAGCCAGGATTGAAAATTACTTCTGCTTCCATGTATGTATTAATAAAGAACAGGAACATAACATAAAAGAGATACAGATCAAAGTCAGATTTTAGGCAGTAAAATGCAAAGAGAATGAGACAGATACTGAGGTGGGTTTATATTTTTCTTGAGAAAAGACTATTTTACTTTCTTTTTTTTGGTTGCCAAAAAATATCTCAATAAGTGTATTCTTACTACTTCTGTTTGCCAGCTCATGTCTCCTGAGTACTCCTCACTACTTGGTGCCTTTACTGTAGACCAATATATCTACTGAAAAATAAACTACATATTTTCTCAAGTTTTGAGTTTTCAAACGGAGACTAATTGGGTGTCATTGTTCAAGATGAGGTGTGAAGCAGAAAAGGCACGTCCTGATTTTCAAATTCTGGCTTAGAGATATAAATGTTAATAACAAAAAATCCAATTTTGGTTTTTCGAAGTTGAAATAAATTTTATGCAGATATGAGTGAGGAAGAATACATGTGCCAAGGCATTATTTTTGATTCTATTGTTGTTGCTATTTAGATACTTTCTTATTAAGATTGCTATCTATGATGTATGCTGTTCATCTCCAAAAGTCCAAATTGTCATGTGAAATATAAATGCTTACAGGTATCAAACAATTAATTTTATATATATGAACAGTCAAAGGATGTTAGTTATGAATCAATGCTAACACTGGAAGTCCTCAAAGTTCAGACAAGGTGTGTAGACTTTTACTTACACGAGTTCTTTGAAATGCTGTGTGACTGTGATGTGCAGACATGACATTGAAGGATTAGAAATATAGTTAATTCTATTGGTTCTCAAAGTTGCAGCAATCTTCCATCCTGATCTGTTGTATTTTCTTTTACTTGGGGATGGAAAGAGCATATAAAGAGGTCAGATCAAGATGTGGGAGTACACCAAGGAAAAGAAGGTATACAAGATCATCTTTCTCTAACTGGAACTAGAAAAATAAATTGTTTTTCTGCATAGATCTTTCACATGGAATTCTTTAGTGATTTTTAAATATATTATTTAGCTTGAGATTATATTTTTGTACTTCTATTTTTTGTAGCTGGCAAATAATGTTATCAGAGGCCAGTCTAACTTGTGTGGCTCTGTCATATCATAGTATAATCATCATTCAGAGTCAGTTGGCTTGAGCTGTTTTATCTTCTAGTTCATGCAGAATTTCTGTTTTTTCAGAATTTTTTTGATAAATTTAAGTCAGGAAAAAAAATGTAATTCTTGCACTAAAATAGTTGGTTTCAGTTTGTTTCATTGTGGCTGCTTTTTAGCAAGGTTTATAGTATGCTGAAATAAACTACATACCTTCTCAGGAGGGATATGCACATATGAGCAATTATCAGCCCAATTTTGTAAATGCTGTCATAATCAAAAGTGATCTGATAAAGAAGAATTGCTTTTAACCTCAAACTTTTATATAATTATTTCAAGGTTCTTGAGTCTTTAAGGAATAATCAATTTTCTTGGGAAAATAAAGTAAGCCAATATGCAACTAATATTGATACTTCATTTCCTAAGCTTTCTAATCATTTATATTTAGATTTATAACCATGCTTTTGTCATTGGAATGTAATGGTTAAGAAGAGATAGATTGCTACTTTGATTGGCATGACAGTATAAAATTGGACAGAAATAAATTTTCTCTCTCCCAGAAGAAACAGTTTCAGTGATATGGATTGAGTGACATTCAGGTGAGAGAAGCATGAAACTACCAAACTAATTTTCATTTTAACTGTAATGAACTGAACACAAATTTCAGTATAAAAATCAACGAATTTGTATTGACAATTTTTATTTTCAGAACAGGATATAGATGAGTGGATAATGTAAAGAGCTAAAAAGGGGGACAATAAAAAAGGTTTTTCTATGCCCATAGATTTTGGCTATGGTAATTTTGATCTGAACAGTTGAAAGGCTTTTTAGTCAGAGGAATAAACACACTGCAGGACTGTGGCCCCCAAATGATGCTTTTCTGCTGTTGACAAGTTCTTAAACAAGCTGCTTTTAGCAATGTTTTATCTATTGTTAGAATGAATAAAGCTGTGGTTGTAAACACAGCCAAAGACAAGATGGGTTTTAAATACTTTTGTTCCTGCTGAGCCATTACCAACACCTGCAGTTAAAATAATTATTTCAAATGTTTTTCTTTTTAAAAGAAGGAGTAGTTAGCAGTAGACCTGTCTTGTTATGGTAAATTAACATCTGCAGTTAATATGATTCCCCTTGGTTGTAAACATCCTGAATTAAAGCTTGTTATCTCCTTCAGAAGGTATGTTTTATGATTTCAACTGTTTTGTAGAGAGATAATTAAACATTTCACTGAAGTACAGGTTGGATGACTATGATCTTATTTTAGCCACCACAGAAATTATGGAATGTTTTTACAGCAAATATTGTGAGTATTTAATTAAAGCCTGTCCTGAAGTAAAGCAAGCATAACCAATGAAGACAGTAAAACTGGATTAGAGGTTCTGAGATTGGAAAGAAGACAAGAGATGAATGTGAAGTTTGGCTATCTTGCTATTACTTTTAAAAAAGAAAATCTTATCTTAATCTTAAATCCCCCCCAACATTAATACCCATTGAATTCTAGGGTAAATATGAAAAACAGGAATAGACATGGAGTAAAAAGGATAGCTCTGTGCCTTCTTTTCATCTAGGGTTTGGACTGTAATTAATAATGGAGCTATTAGTGGTTTATATCATCATCAAAATGGCTAAAAAGGATTCATGCATTTTCTACATATGAATTCTCTAAAAATCTCACGACTTGAAGAATTTAATTTGGATGTTTTAGCTTCAAAATATTTCTATATGTCTTGTCTTTGTGCACTGATCAAGCTCTCAGTCCAGCAGTATTTTCCTACTCTCTATCAGAATTCAGTTCTATCAGAGTAAGCTTTGAAAATAAACTCTGTTGGTTTATATATCAGGATAGACTGTATCAGCTGGTGCGTGATTATTTGAAACCTTTCTTGACTCTGAGGCTAGAGTGATTTACATCAGATGAAGAAGCTGTTCTATGTTGTAAATTGTCTCCTAGGTTTCATAACTGCTTAGTGCATTTCATTATACAAACCCATGGGCATTAATATTAGCTTTAGAACATCTTCCACTGTATTCTGCTGCTCATTCCTGTTCCCAAGTGTGGAATATTGTGAGTGTACAGATTATTTGTTGGTTGGAGTGTGAACAAAGAACTTATCTGATGTGAAAACATGGGCAAACATGGGCAAGAGTATCTGGTGGCACTGCTTTTGTGAAACATTCAAACCTACAAGTATTTTGTGGAATAAGTAAAATTTTTAGAATCAGTTTCCCTTTTAAATACTGGAATTTATCTCTGTATAACTGGGGCTGTTAGTATTCTCACCATTAGGCATTTTTCTTTATTTTCTGCAGATAGTCCACAACAAACTAAAAAGTATTCACCTGCAAATTTTGGGGACTAGTGGCACAGAAAGACCTGTTCCTCTAACAAAATGCCTAAAACTCAGATTTGGAAGCAAGAAATGTGAGAATTGCTTTAGTTAAATTAATATCTGTGTGTTTTTCTCCTCTGTGAACTTGATTTAGAAAAAAACCCCAGCAGAGCTTAGGCAACATTAAAGCAAATGAAACAGAGAAACACATTCATAAGTATTGCTGCCTCCTTATGTTTTTCTGACAGTGATGTTTCTGGTGATAGGGGAAGTTTGAAAGAGGTATCCAAGCAAGTTTCTTTTCAGAGATGGAGCCTATCACTGATTTCCTTAGCAACATTCATTTGCCAACCACTGTGTTCTGACTTTCCATCCTCTCTTATTTAATCCTGCTTCATAGAATCATAGAATATCTGGAGTTTCCTATTCTTACCTCCATTTGAGCTTTCTATTCTTACATCCATTAAACTGGGTTGTTCAAGCTAGTCTTAGCATTGCAGAAGGTTCTGGTTTTCTTTAAGAACAGAGCAGTACTGTACGCTTGCTCCCAGAGAGTACTTGTGAGCGATACCGCACAAATCCCTCCCTCAGAGATTGAGGGCATCACCCCTATTATACACCAGCTACTGTCGGTGACCAAGGTTAGCTTCCATCACCTGTGACCAGGTCCCCACATCACAATGTGAATACAGCATTGTCAAGACTTGGGGCAGATCTCTGCTTTTCATGTTTAATTTTGTGCTCTCTTTTTTTCCATCTCAGCAAATTCTAACTTGTTTTTTTGAATGCCACAAGCTGCAGAGCTGCCACTACAGGCACCTGAGCTCTTCCAGTGTCAGCCACAGGAAGGGTCAATATTTTCTTCTAAAGGAAAAAGCACAATGATGACAATAATCAGGTAGACTATGACAAGGTTAAAGGAAAACAGTTCTTAAACCACAGCTATAATTTAAGAGCTGATGGTGGCATTATTTTTCTTGGTTCATTTAAAAACCCACTGGAGAACAGTAAAGGACATTATTAAAAGGAACTAGTTAAAAGTTCAAGCCACTAGGATTTACGTCCCCTCTACTGTGAAATAAAGCATTTCTTTCTGATTTTAAGAACTGTTTCAGCCAATTGTGAGGCTGACAATATACTGATTTTTGAAGGGATTTCTGATGCCTTGTATCAAAGGTGACAGACATCGAATGCTTTCTCCAGCTTGTGTAATAGAGTTGTGCTCTCTTTAACTTACCTCTGATTTAACTGATGTGTGAAGGAACTTTAACACGACTTGCCCCCTATAAGTACTTACTGGAAGAAAAAAAGAAAAAAAAAAGAAGAAAAAAAAGAAAAAAAATAACCTATTATATTAAAACATGTATAGTCTGTCACTCACTTGTGCCTGGCTCGGAAAGCTTCATGTTTCTTTTGGAAATTCAGTTTAGAATAAAAATACACACCAAGCTTATAGCATTATTGAAAATACAAAATTTGTCATGAATAACCAATATTTTTCACTAATTGAGTCTTTATTTGTGCATGGCTTTGAGGTATGTCCTAAGATTATCCAAATTTACGTAAATTTTATTGGCTTTATAATGGATGAAAACACATTCTACATTTATACTAACACAGCTGAACCTGAACTAGGCCCCAGAATTTCAGAATAAGGGCAGAATGATATGGAAATCAACTGAATTACTTATGGAGATGCATGTGCCTTGTTTTATCAAGACTTTTTAAAAGGAAGTAGTCTTGTTTAATTTGAATTTAAACTTGTTAATGATCTTCCAGAAACCTCAGTTGAGGAAATTGAGAGAATTGATTGCTTCCCAGACAGTTGAGCAAAACCCAAGGATTCTGACAACATCAAATGATTCAAAAATGTTACCAATTCTTTTTAGATATAGTAAGATTTTTTTATCAGTGTTGTCAAGGAAGTTATCACTGTGAAAGATTTACCTTGAACTTTTTGTGCTGTTACAAAACAATGACATCTGTTTAACGTCAAGTACGGAAACTTGTTTTCCTGTCTCATGAACACTACAAAATCTTTTTTAAAGTCTTGGCAAACAGACAGAAAAATGTGATTATACATAATCCAACTGTATCTTAATCCCCAGTCAATTTAATAGCATTGTTTTAATGAGATATTATTAACAGCTTCAGAGCTGTTTAATTAGAATGTTGGCATGATTCTTAGATCAAATAAAGGCTTTTGAACACAACAACATTTTTCTATTTTATTTTTTAATACACAAACTTAAATCATGGCTTTGGGTAAAGTATTAGAATGCTTTTAATATTACATATATATTAATTTTCTTTTTATGAAGTATAGGTGCGTTCAATTTTTTCCTTAAGATATGCCTTTGTTATGAATACATATGTGTGTGACTGGTATGTGTGTGCACATCTATGTCAGAGCAGTTGAATCAGAGGCTACTTTCTAAAATCCATCCTTTTTAATGAGAATGTAAAATTTCTTATGGATAATTCTCAATGTAATTTTCCAATGTGATTCAAGGTTCTCAATATATGTGATAAGATTTTACTGGTATCTTACAGACCATGCAGACCATTACAGACTATCTCCACAATGAGGCAATGTATTATTCTGTCATTGATTACTAAAACTGCACTAATTGTTCCACTCGTTAGTCTAAATTTTAGAGAGAAACAAAGAAAATCCATGTCCTGACTAACTAACATGAATTCTTTATTTGGCACTGAATTATAAAGGCTACAGCTAAGGCTTTTTGTGCTCTCAGGAAATCCATTATTTTTTCATGGTTTTGTACCTTATCTGTCTAGCGTAATGTATGCTGTCCTGGCTGAGAGCCCCTGCCTCCACCACTACTTCTATCACAGTTTCTTAAAGACACATATTCGTTCCATCATTTGCCCCTAATGAACCTGCTGCATGTAGAGATTTCTGCAAAAAGGCTCAATATGGCAAATATGTGGCTGCCATTCTTAAGTTAGCATCTGCCTTGAACTTACTGATCAGTAGTCTTTTGGCTCATTCTGCAGAGTTTCATGTAAACTTTGTAGATGTCAAGAACAGCCTGTAGGAAAAGTTTTGTACCCTGTTTTGTAATGCCTTTTTCTGGTTGCAAATATTGAAGTAAAGACAGGAAACACTATGAATTTTAATTTCCTTCTGGTTCTAGTTCTTTTCTGTTCAGACATATGGAGGAGGTTATTGAATTTCTGATTCTGCAAGTTTCTCTTGTCATCACTTGAAAATGTTGCAATGGAAAAGCCCTGTTAGTTGCAGGACATTCTGCCCAGATCTTTACTTAAGCAGGATTCAACTGCGTGCTCTTGCAAAATGTTCTTCTAAACTCACTTCATAAATTCAAAAAGTGGTGAGATTCTGTTAGTTCCCAGGAGACAGTGTCCCACAGCAGAGCATTTGCAGAACTAATTTTTTTTCCCTGGCCTAACCCATAGTTTGTTTACATTGTATATTGTGTCTGCACCAGAACTGAGGGTTTAACCTGTCTAAATTTAAGCTAAAAGTCAAAATCCCAGATCCTTTTTTGTCTAAAAAGTAGAAAATCTGATGTTTCCTCAGGTAAGGAAACTTTTCTGCCTTTCCATCTCAAGACTGCAGAAAACACATACGGACATTGTGTAGGTGGGAGCACATACTGTGAGAAGCATTCTGTTGCCAGCGTTTCAAGATCCCAGATCAAACTGTGATTTTCCTTGGAGAAGCAAAAGTGGCCAAGGACTAGTCACTGTTTTTCCCTTCTATTTAGCATTGGTCAATAGAAAGGAGACCTCTAGAAAATTTATCAGATAAGTTTTTTTGCACCTCATGGGCAATATGCACCTCAACAGAGAATGTAGTGGTTCCCAGGGGTTTAAGAAGATCAAGGCTCAGCTCTCACAGTTATGAAAGCAGGTAAAAGAGCTTGAACCATGCTGCAGGACTAGCCTACAGCTGGAAAGGTTTGTATAAACTGCAATTTTGTTGGTCTAGATATCTGATTTGGACATTCAGATCTACAGGATGCACAAAACGCTCTTATGCTCTTGTAACAAACCGACTTCCTGGGGGAAAAAATTAAATTTGCTATCCTAGTCCAACAAATATAGAACTGACGTCCCTACTATTAAAACTGTAATAAATGATCTTCAGCAGGCCTGTTGCTGACAGGCTTGCGTTGTCTGTTTTGGTTTGATTGGAGTTTTGGTTTAGCTTGTTAAGTCATAATAACTATTGTTTAATACCCAGGTAGCTGACATCTAGTTTGTTTCAGTTCTATTTACCTGATGTAACTGTGTAGAATAATTCCTACCATTAATAATTTTGATGCTAGCAGGCATAACAAGTAATTGTGCTCTGTAAGAGTGAATTATTTCTGCAGCACAGCTATGATGCAGTGTAAAGGACTAGAGGCTTCAGTCAGTATCAGAGACCTTGTAGGTGGGGGCATAGGGTGATAAACAGAGACTCCACAAGTATGCACCAGTGGTCAGCTGCTAAAAGAAATACAAACTTGGGAGCTGGACAAAGCAATTTTTTGAATAACAAAAAGGGTGAATAATTGTCTAATGTGTACAATGCACCGTATAAGGCAGAACTGTCTGTAACATGAAATTATAGACCAGTAAAAAATCCCAAAGGTCCAAATGTGTTAATAACTTTCAGAAATATGTGGCCAAGTGGACACAGGACTGAGGAGGAAGGGAAAATAGCAAAATCCCTCTGTCGTTATCACACTATTCCTCCTGACGACTTGTGGAAACTACCTTCACAACTGACAAAGAGTTATTAAGCAGGTACGTTTACTGCAGCGCTAGGTGCGAGGGGGCTAGCGCCTCCTAGCTTGCATGCTGTTTCAACAAGCAGTCTGATATTTATCATACAAAGTCATGCATATACATAAGAATCCTTAGAAAGGGTTGGGTTATTCAAAGCAGTTCCAAGAAATCATTTCCATAGTCTCCGTCTTTGGCTGCGCAAGCATGCTGGTGGTCACGGGAAGGAGTCTCAGGGGTGAAGGCTGTATGTCTTCCTTGCTGTGCACTTTTCACCTTTTCCCCAAAACTTGCTTAGATTGGCTTCTTTAACAAGGTCAGCATGTCTGTTCCATCTTCTCAGCAATTTCTTTCTGCTAGGTTCCTGTTTTTTCATCTTACTCAATGGTTAAATTTATATATGGTTTAGCAAGGGCACCGTGTTTTTTATCTTACACGATGGCTAAAGTTCCCTTTATCAGTGAAGACCTTAGGATTCTACCAGCTTTTCAAACCTTTTTCCACCTGACCAAATCTGTTCAGTTTAAGACCAAAGAAGCAATGTTAGGGTGGGGATAACAGAAAAAGAGAGCTATATAATGGCAGATTTTTCTGGATAACAACTCTTAACTGTAGTGCCATTAGTCAGTTTGGTTTGTATTTAAAGTGCGTTAGGATCTCTGGAACCTGACTAGCAGTAATGGTTGTTTGTAACATTTTAGTTATATTTTAACAATTTTTAAAGTAGACTAGGGGTAAATTCTCTGCTTGACTTTTTACCCACAATAGGGAGTTTAACAAAAGACTTAAGAAAGTTGAATTCTTTAGGAACTGCATTGGAGACATGCAAAAAGTCAAAGCAAGGCATTTTTGCCATAGTCTTTGTCTCATCAAATTATTTTATCCTTTTGCTGAGGGGGTGTTATGACTGTATCAGGACTATCTTGTTCTTTTCTGCCTAGTTTCCTGATCTTGTATGTATAAACTTTATTTCCAAATCTAATTCATACTAGTGAACTCTTTAATAGATATATTTAAATTCTTTGGGAGTCAGTGATGAGGTGAGCAAACTTAAAGAAATCTGGAAGTCTTGCTAAATTGATTTTTCTTTAGAAGTTTTCGCTGATATTCTGCCAACTTTTCTGGACAGTAACTGATTATCTCTTGCTGTTACAACAGCAATCACTCTTATTTATGTCCC
Organism: Gallinula chloropus; assembly: GCF_964237585.1. NCBI lineage: Eukaryota > Metazoa > Chordata > Aves > Gruiformes > Rallidae > Gallinula > Gallinula chloropus. The sequence goes on from NC_140088.1 coordinate 10,518,385, forward strand.
TGCCTCTTCCAAACAGCAATTAATAAAGCTTAGATAAAGCCTGCATAAGCCAACCCTAATGTCACCAGCAGGGATAACCAAAGTTCTGGATATATCTGAATAAAAATATTCACATACAGAGTGTGTGTGTGTGTGTTTATAAAGCTGTTGAGGTCTTAAATTTATTATGTTTTAGTAATTTGTAGGGAGGAAATTTAAGCTGTTTATGATACCACAGGATATGGCATTCTCAGGTTTCATAAGAATTTGAGAGTATTATGGGAAAAGGATCTTTGAATTCTGGGTATGAAGAACAACTGCATTTTATATTTGAAGAAATCTATGGCCCATCCATCCCACAGGAAAATTTCTGTGTTATGGTTAGAGTTAATGGAGATATTTGCACTAATTACTCTGGCACCTAACCTGGGTGGGAAAATACATTTCTATAAAATTATGCAAGTAATAGCAAGACATCTGCATAGGAAAAGTATCCAGGAAAATAGAACTAAGATGTTTTAATATTTGAATAAAAGATATAATTCTATTTTGATAATGGTTTTATTCAGAAGTTGACACAAGGTTTTAGAAAATATTGAACAGAGAAATAAGGAAGAATATCTTTTTTGAAAATGAACTAGAAAAGTTTTTTTAAGTAAAGGAATTTTTTAGGAAATTTGGGAAGAAACGTCTTTAGTGTCTTGACAAGTGGAAAATCTACTGCTGTTGGTTATGGTAATGGTGAGTCATGTTTACCATTAAAATGAAAAGGCTCACTTGAGGCTGTAGCTTGAATATATCTTGTCTTATCTTTCTGACATGAGACATTTGCATGTCTATATACTACGCTAAAAAACTTTTTTTTTTTACCAAGAAGAACTTTTAAGCATCTGTTTGATAAGAGAACAAACTGTCTTCTGCTGTAAAGTTTGCAAAGCCCTCACATATAGTTTTCAGTTTCTTCTGAATTCTTCCCAGCTTTTCAATATTTTTAAAATCATGACAGACGGGGTACAATATTCTATCTCACCAGTTCCATGCATGGATGTAAAGTCTCATCTTTTTGGCTACTTGCTAGTTTCTTATTTATTTACTAATGGCTTAAGTCCTTGGTTAGAACATCACAATTTGAGATCACACTTAAGTATTCACCACAAAGTCCAAATACTGGAACTGTTTCACTGGGACATAGTCCATCTCCTCCTACCTGTACAACTTCAGTTCTTTGTAAGGAGGCTTTTGACTTTAACATGGCCTTTAGTTTATAATTACATCTACCATCTATCTGCATGGTTTCCTATTTCAGTCTCCAGTTTCCAGATGCAGTTCATTTATGAAATAATTATTTTGTGTCTTAAGGTATATTAATTAATGTCTTCGGGATTGTATCAGTGTAATATCAGGCAACTAGGAAATATCAGACTGAGGAAATAGCCTTTGTGACCTTGACTAGCTTGTTCTTCAATAATTTTAAAGGTTTGATGGGCTGGCTTTGGACTTGGCATACTCTAAAATCTCATTTTACCACACATCTTATTGTAGCAGCATACATTTTCATTTCATGTTCTAGAACTGCCCTATATTTGTTCATTTTCTCTGACTCACTCTAGACTAATCTTCAAAAACTGTGCAGGTAGGCTTAATTTTTGCACACTGCGAGTAGTTCCTTTAATATGCTTGCACACTGCTGTCTTTACATGGTGGCAGATTAGGCTAAACAAGTGTATAACTATGGATGCATAGAGGACAACTCTTCAAGTGTCTTCATTTTATTCACAGTTTCTGCTAGTGGTGGATTTATAAAAGGAGGATGATACCTCATGAAATTAAAAACTTTCATGAGTTTTACTTTTCTTCTTGCACAGGTGGTCTTGCAATTAACAGTGCAATAACTCAGCAGAGCTGAGGGACTGAGGGTTTACAGTTCTGAACCTATTGCCCCTGCAATTAAGCTTCTCGACAGTTTTCAGTTCCGTCTGTTAAAATTTAAAGGATTACCACAGACTGCCTGAAGCTCAATGACTGGCCTATCATTGCAATTTACAAAGTAACCCCTCAAATATAAGTTTGGAGAATAAGAATATTTTCTTCAAAGAACAATATTACTGCATCAATACTGTCAAAAGACATTTCAGCTATTCCCAGTGTCTGCAACAGAACTGAAGTAAATTGTATATACACATTACAATGAAAGCTCTCTGAGCTGTATAAGGCCAATATTTTTCGGCTATACTGTCCGCACATCAATTTAAGTAATAGAGGATCCATGAGTGAACAGTTGTTTTCTAGTGATCCGGATATAAGTGATGAAGAACTATGACCAGAATGAGTTCCAGCTTGGGGTCCTACCCCCTAGGTAGGTCCTCTAATATCCATAATACAGTATCTGAAGCACGCAGTTTTTTTCTGTCTGGTCCAATGCATATTTAACCAGTGGCATTGATCAACTTTATATGGAGAACATTTATTAAAATTACCTTGGCAGAATCACTTTCTGTAGAAGTGAACACCACTAATTTGATTTTTTTTTCCACTCTAAATTAGAGAAAGATTTTAATTCAGGTCTCAACATACAGTCCTACAGTACATCCTAAAGTAGAAAAATGAGGTACTGCTTTCCATCTCAGGTTTTGTGATCCCATAGTCTTTATTCCCATTTAGCAATGAACAAAGAAAATAGTTTTATGGGGAAAGATAAACAACTGTCTAATCTGCCTAAATCAATATTAAATTAATTTTACCTGGTTGTCAAATTAAAAATGTAGTTCTTTGCATGGTATGATTCCAAAATATGTCCAGTGTATTCAAGCACTGTCTACATCATCCATGGCTGTCTGTGTAAGGAGAATACCAGTAACTGACCACTTCATCATTCAGAAGGCTGCAGAAGTTGCTGAGTGTTTTTTTGGACACTGATTAGTACAAAAACCTCAAATCACAATGCAATGTCTCAGTGATGATGTGGATTTTTTTAATGTCTTTGAGGATGGTTCACTGATTAGAAGTTGATGTGGGATTATAAATGGTATTGAGATATTTCACAATTTATAAGAAAATTACTAATCTGATTAGTTCCTTGAACTTCTGTCCTTTAGTAAGGATGTTAAAGATACACTTGTTAGTATTTGACATTCTTATCAGAACAAAATTAATGAATTTTTCATAGTGAATGCAAGACCTTTCCAAATTTTAAACACTAAAATTTAAATATCCATATTCTGCTTAATAGAAGTTAACATCAACATTTCCTTGCTTGTTTAAAACAGACAGGAAGACACCTGCTGTTGCAGGAAAACACTGATCAGTTCATGCAGTTTTAATCAAATCATGATCAAAGTGTTTTATTGAATTATCAATGACATGTAATTAACCAGCAACCAGTGAACTATATATTCAGGTTCAATATCAGCAATACTGCGGATAAATGAAAACCTGAGGTACTTGCAAGCTATTAATAAAGATTGCAAATTTCTAAGCAACCTTGTAAACTAACAGCGAAAAGTTCTAACAACTCCCTACCTGCCTCCATCACTGGTGGGGTGGGCTACCAGCACCTCCAATCTCCAGAGTGTATGCATTCTCTGGCTTACACACCCCATCTCTTGGAGAGGTGGGTGCTCCTGCTCTGTTCATGTGGTGGGTTGACCTTGGCTGGATGCCTGATGTTCACCACGCTGCTCTATCATCAACAGGACAGGAAGGAGAGAAAATAAGATGGAAAAAACCCCTTGGAGGTCAAGATAAAGACAGTTTAATAAAGCAAAAACAAAGGTTGTGTACAGAAGCAAAGGAAAGCAACAGATTTATTCTGTACTTCCCATCAGCAGGGGATGTCTGGCAACTTCCTGGGAAGTAGGGCATCAGTATATATATCAGTTGCTCTGGAAGACAAATGCTGTAAACAAAAAATGCCCCCCCTTTCTCTTCCTTTTTTTCAGCTTTTTTTTGCTGAGTAGACATCATTCAGTGTGGAATATCCCTTCGGCCAGCTGGGGTCAGCTGTCCTGGTTGTGTCCCCTCCCAAGATGTTGCCCACCCCTAGCCTACTGGAGAGGGTGGAAATGTTGGAGGGACACAGTGCTGTGCAGCACTGCTCAGCAGTAGCCAAACCCCTGGTGAGTTACTATCTCCCTGCTAGGGAGGCTGTGAGACCTGTTTCTGCGGGATGACTGTGAGCTGTGTAGCATCACACATCTGGTTTCCACTCCAAGGTCTCTTCCCACGGTAACAAATTTTTATACTTTGCCCTTCTTTTGAAGCTGAATCTTTCTTTGTTTCAAAGTCTTCTTGAAGTTTCCCAGTTATGGTTTAATCCCATTGATGCTTCTTTAGTGTGATCAGTAGTGGAGAAATGGCCTCTTAGATGCTTTGGAGTACTCCATTTGTGAACTCCGCTCACAGGCTTTCTTTCCTGACAGCTCGTCTTACACAGGCTGAACAAGTGCTCTTATGATCAACTAATATATAAAATTGTATCAAAATACTCATGTGTGTAGAACAAAGATAAACTGTCATCATTGGAGCAATGTGGCAGGATCGATTTATCTGTTTCAGTGAAACATTAACTGAGAGGCCATCAAGTATGAAAGCAGTAATGTGCAAATTAAAAAAGATTATTACCTGCGAAAGAATGGTCAGGATCAAGAAGTCTTCTAAAATACCAGCTGATCAAAACAAATGTGATTTGACAGAGTCACTTATCATGCACTTGAAGTGATTACAGTTCTTATTGATTATAATGAAAGAAAAATGCAAGATTTACTACTATATTTTTGTGTGACAAACCATCTTGAACTTCTGAAGTGCAAACAAGTTTTGTCACTGCATAAATAGTTAGTAAGAACTCTATTCCGACATTTTGTTTCTTTTCATTCCCAGTCTTTAATACTTTCAAACAATTGTTCTTACACAAAATTGTTTCTTTAAAACAATCAAGATTTTTGCATAGATCTTTTTCTTTGTCAGGGAAATATTCAATTAATGAAGTCTAATAAGAAAATATAATTGTATACTAAGTATAGTAAGAAGAGATTGGTTAAAATACAGTTTTTGAGGCAAAAAAGCCAAATTTACATTCTTCGTTTTACTGAACTAGAACCAGACTATAATTTAAAAAAACCCACTATTTGCATTAGAAAAAATTTACTTGATTTTCCCCCTATGTGTGCCTTCTAGTTTCTAGAAAAATCTTGGTAGCATTGAAATTGTATTCCAGTAATGAAATTTCTTATAAAAATCTTTGAGGCATACCTATGTTGGTGTTGCTGTTGGTCAGATGGTGCCAAATCCAAGATGTTATTCTGCAATATTGAATGCATTGACTATCATACACTGTACACAGCTGCCCAGTTTTATTTGCTGTTTAAACATCCCATACACATTGTGTTTATTTTATGGTGGTTCAGTGCCACAGAGATTGGAGTGAAAAAAATCAAACCATCCTTTGGAGGGATCAGATACAGACAGCTCAAGAGGAGTGGGAAGGAGAGCAGGTTTGTGGCCAGTAATCTCTTCCCCACCACTTCACACTGCATGAGCTCTGCAGTGCTAACAGAGGGGTGCAATTCAGTCAGAACAGCACAGCTAATGTTTGAAATTGTTTTTTAGCTTTAAGGGAACTATTATTTCTGAAAGGAAGAAAGTTGCTATTTTGTCTCTTAAGTAATTTCACTTCAATATATACAGATATTACCCTTTTGAGTTTTTCAAATTTTATAATCAAGAAAGCTTTGCTTTGGATAGAAGGTGATTTGAACTCTCTTTGATCCTTAGTTTTGTGGTTTTACTTAAAATAACATAATTTCAATGGCTTATTCCTTAATGTGGTGAGTTGGCCTTGGCTAACAAACTCCCACCCAGCTGCTTGCTCACTTCCCCCATTTTAAGCTGAACGTGTGTGACATAGGATGGCCAGTGACCTCCTCAATGCTACAAAAACCTTTACATCCCACACTTAATGTCCTCTAAACTTATGTTTTGTACCTGATTCTTTACAATACCTGTTGATATACAGGTAGGATAATAACATACTCTGGATGAACTTGTTGAGTTAGATGTTTGTGGTAAATCAGTGCAAATGCAGAAAAACACTGCTGCAAGACACAATTCTTAAGTGCCAAATTTCACACTGTGTATTTTGCTTTTAGATATTGTGTATTTTCATGCAGGATATAGATGGAAAGATTTGCAGGCTAGGCTAGTTTATTATTGATCTTCATTCCAAGAAAATTAAAAAAATGCAATAGCATGCTTTATCTTTTAAGTTCAGGTGTCATTAATTATCCTTTTAATCAATGACCCTGACAAGTCTGGACTTTAGTACCCACTTGAAGCAAGTCCTGCTTATGATCCTCCCTGTGTGTTCTCTTCCCTCTTCCACACTTACTAAATCAGTGTACATTTGACCTCTATATTGGTGGTAATGACATTTACAGGATGACTGTGTTTAATACTTTGTCCATTTTCTTAGGCTGATGCCAGAAAGAAACAGAGGAGATATAGCATGTACATACTAATTCATGTTTTCAGAGCAGTGAAAATATAATGCACATGAAGCTATAAGCAAACTGTCTGCTCCGACTCCTGACTTTTGGAAGGAAATTTTTCAAAAGTACAGACTTTCAGGCAGGATATCTGTTTCCATTTTTCAGTGCATCTCAAAAATGTTCCTTCTAAAGTATTGTTTGAGTTAGCGACAAATCTGCAAATAAAAAGGACGAACAAAACTATCTAGGTATGTTTCTCTCTTGCTCATGAAATGAAAGAAAGGCTGGACTGTGTTAGCTTTGACCAGTGGAAACAACTGTATTTCAGGAAGTTAATGGAAGACAGAGAAAAAGGGGGAGGAAAGCAAAGCCTGGACATAGCTCTCCTCTCATATTGGGTAATTGCTTTGGCATTAACTTAGTCTGGCTTCTCCCACTCTCCTTAGACCCCTGTCTGCCAGGGTGCTGGCTGTCTCCTTTAAAACCTGTCCTGTCTCAAACTGAGGGATGCTGTGGTCCCTCTCTCACAAGGGTGGAAATGGTAGAGATGTGACAAGGTAACTGGCCATTGTCATCTCACTGTGAAATCACAGTGAAGGTCACACTTTTGCAGTCTTCTCTGTGATATAGCTGATGTCAACACTTCTCACTGCTGGTTTATCTCATTTAAAACTGCAGTGCGTAGCCTCCCTGAGGACTAGCAGCAAGGTAGCTAATGCATGTATTATAGTATAATCTCAGTTGGGTTTTTTTTGACAGCAGAGACAAAGCTTGGAAAGTATCTATTTAAGAGAGTAGGAAACATTTCAAAATGTGTCCTTTCTGGGATATTTTTACTGAAGTAGAGGATTATTGAGTTTGCAGCCATTGTTAGGAGTTCTATGGTAAAGGCTGCCAGAGAGTTATTTTTCAGCTAGTGGGCAAATTCTCTCTTGTGGTGAATCTGGCTCTGTAATGAGAAATTATTCTAGCTGTATGCCTTGCTGTTTCTGTTACAGAAATATTTTCGGACAAGAATCTTTTTTCTTCAGAATGAATCTGTTCTTGCTGCTTTATGCTCAACTGAAATCATCAGCCACTAAGATTCATCACAATTGTTGGCTGAGGAAAAAATTACGATATTCTTTCAAACTTAGGCAGGGCAAAAAATAATTAAGTTGTGAATTTGAGCAGAATTGTTTCCAAACAGGGTTTTTTTGAGTGTTCCATGAAGCAGGCATGAGCTAGTCTCTTCTGCTGCTGAGGAATGTACCAATAGGCTAATATTCGTGAGGAACTGATAATAGAAAAATGGTTCAAGTAATGGGAATATTTATTAATTCCTGTTGATTTAAAAATCCTGATAGTCATGTTGCATTTTATCATGACATGCATGAGATGAAGTTCACTGTCATAAAAGATAGCTTAAAGCAATGTGTCATGTACGTGACAAATATACGAAGACGTTGTTTGGCTTTGAATGTGGCAGTAAAAGACACCGCTATCTCCAAATAAGAAATACCTTACACCCAACCATATTGAAAGTTGTATAACTTATTCTTTACATAGCATATTTTTCAAGGATGTGCTTATGTCTCATTTACTTTACTGTTGGTTGAGAGTCTGCTTTATCTGCCTGGTGAACAGATGACCTCTTCATGAACTGCTTTTGTACAACCATGCAGGTGACTATTATGTTAGGGACAATATGGTGTCTTAAAGATAGATTGCTATCACTTATGGTTGAGGTCATATAGATCCTTGCTATTAGTACTAGTATACATGGTTCTGCAGAATTACTTCCAGAGTTCATGAAGATTATTTTTTCATCAATGATGTGCTTTTCGCCCTTTCATGGACAGCAGTCTGTAAGTAGGTACCTATTTTAAAAGGTGCTTTTGGATTGCATTCAATCCCATAATTCTAGGCTAAATGAATTTGTTCTTTTCTTAAGAAGACAGTAATGGATGAGAAAAGAGATCCTGCAAATCTTTAATTGTCAGTAATTTCAGCATAAATATTCCAGGTACAATTATTTCAACTGACTGAGGTGAAATTTGGCAGATGATAACTAGTTTTCATGTTTAAATATTTGTTTTACATGTGGACTTGCTGTTCAATTCTGTAATGCTCTTATACTGGTTGTATATCTACATCTATATATGTATGTATGTATCTATCTTCTGAGAGTGTTCCTTTCATTGTTTCACTCTGTAATGTGCAACAACACCCCCATAACTTCAAGTACCTCATGAGAACTATATCTCTCTGTTGGTAGTAATGCTTCTTCAAAACAGCTGCCCAGTCTTTTGTGAGTATTTGAAAACATATTTGGTTGAAGGTTATTATTCCTTATTTCTAGGTCATAGTATCCTATAATGAAAAAGGAGTGGAGGAGGCCTTGAGACTATTTCCAGAAAAAATTGCCTTCAAGCAACATCCACCAAATGTTGAACATTTGTTCTATACGTAATTAGTAGGAGGTAGGGGGAAAAGAAAAGTGACATTTTTCTCTGAGTGTGGATTACTTGCAGACATTCTGTTTTCTAATATCAGGGTCTTGTGGTAGCCCTTTTTTTCCATTACCCCACAGCTATTCATTAGCTGATGTGCCAATGTCTGTCACAATTTCTCCTCTGGGACAATGGTGTCTTAATATTTTAGCAACAGCAGAGCAATGTAATTATCTGTAAATAATTTAGCATGCATTTCATCCATGTGGAAGCTATCCAATCAGAAAGGAAATATCTCCCAACATTATCTATCAAAGTTTGAGCCTCCTGCAATATGCTTTTTTGTCATCTTTGGCTTCTCAGAATCTTTCCTTAAGTATTATATTCCACAAATATTTGGAACACCAGACTCAGCTTACACTACTGGGGACAAAATCAGACAATGAGTGTGTCCTAAGATATTTGTGATGTTGCACCCATATATACCATAGCTGAATATAGTTGGCTTGTTGATATTTATTTCCTATATTCAGGAAGAATATATGCAACTATTGATGAAATGGTTTTAAAGATAAGACTATTATGTTGTTTTCCTTTCTGATCAAACTCACATTCAAAAATTAATTTCCATCAGCTTCTGCTGTTTCTTGTTATTTTCTTTCCTTAGCACTTTCACATGAGATTTTCTTAAAGTGAGAATGACAAAAAGAATTTAAATATTATTAACCACACGGACATTCAGAAGAGGAAGGATTAACCTGGCTCTGACTTCCATGGGTTTCAAAAGAGATGGATCAGATCTGTGCTGAACATTAGTGCTAACTTATTCGCCTATTTGTGATGTCTGCTGTCCGCTCGTGGTTTACTTTTGAACGTTCTGCCTGCAAATAAATGAGTGCATGTAAGCAATCCCAAGGAATTTAGAAGCATTATTTGGGTTTGGGGAAAACTGATATGCATGTTGTTCTTTGTAGGACCAAGGTTAGAAAAAACATTTGAATGGAGGTCTTTTCTTATATGCAAAGAGTTCACTATTCTCTGGACATTATATATATATATATATATATATATATATAAAGACATGTTTGATTCATGTTTGATTCATGTTTGAGAAAGTTTGTCATGAGAAGCTTCCAGTATGTATTAATTTTAGCTAGAAGAGAAGCTGACTTCTGCTGTCTTGAATGGGACCACAAGTTTTACTTAAGCTTGTGAAAGACAGGGTTGTTACCTGAGTATGTGTGTGTATGGGACAATTTATGTATCATCCCACTGTACACTGCAACCTCAAAGGATTCTGTGTGATTTTGAAGTCAGAATAATATGGGTAGTCTCTGCAGTCCTCAGAGAGAAAACTTATCTGTGTGCACATGGCTATAACAAGAACACTCATTACCTAGAGCTGACATGAACCATGAAAATGTATATTTAAGAGGCATATACTTGACACAGCATAATCTCTAGCTGCCTTTGCCTGGAGATAAATGATTAAAGAGATATCAGCATGTTTAAATGTATGAATTCCATTCGAATCAAATGAGGTGGGAACAAACATGAAAATATTTGTCTACCATCTGCATTTTACGTTTGCACTCTGTCAAAAGCGTAAAATATTTGAAATCAAGTTTTCTTATTAGTAATATGTGACCATTATTACTAATTATCGAGGGAGTTTCTTCTGCTTTGGTATTGTTGCTATGGAGAAAAAAATGTTCTTTCAGCAACCAAATAGAAGATATATGTCTGAATTGTATTAAACATAACACTTCTCTGAGTGTAAAACATTGGAAGATACAGAAACAAACTCAGTTTTTTTAACAGAATGCAATATTAGAATTGAGCCTCATTAATTAGAGCCCACCTGACTCTCATGTGTCATCTCCTAAAGAGTGGATGGAGCAGCAGCAGTAAGGATTCATAGAGATATGAATGTGGTACTGCAGAGCACACTGGAGACTTGAAGCCATATGTTTTTTTGCAGGATATATTTTAGACATGTTTGAATAATATTTGTGAATAATATATGAGATAATTTTTCCCAGTGAATCATCAAATGCATTATTAATAAGCACGTATTATTCAATCCAATTTTTAGAAGTTCAAATAATTTTATGTAAATATATTAATCTAGATTTTTTTTTCCTTTTGTCTTTGGTTTTTCTCCTTAGCTGGGCCAACTCCTACTAAATTTTGTTTTAGCAAAGGAAGGATTCTGGTCAGTTTGTTTTTAGTATACCATTATTATGCATTCCTAATATCCACATGGGAAATCACTGTAGTATAGCTAGTGTGCTGTAAAGTCACACCTGAGCTTAATTTACAGGAATGTGATTGAGAAAAAGTCCAGTAAGTACTTCCTCCCCCCCCGCAGAGGTTTTAAATTTAGACCATGGGTATTCTTTCTGGTTCCTTTGGATGCTCAAAATAACTGGTTTCCATTAAGCATACACTAGCTGCCAGTTTAGGTATGATTGGAATGGAAAGCTGACTATGGAGTTAGCTATTAACTGGATCTGTTAATTTTTTTCTTATTACTTTATTATATTGACACACAATATATACTACTGGTAATCTCCAATAAAAAATTAATATGTTACTGACGTATGTGCCCTTTAAAAATATGCATCCTGACTTGGGTGTTTTATGGATACATATATATATATATATATATGACATTATGTGATGAATGTAGATTTAATGAGGAAATTTGACTATTTATAGTTTTTATAATTCAGGTAGTATCTCCTCCTATCTATTAAAATGAATAAAGATTCTAAGGATATGAGACTGGAGCACATATTTTCCATGTATGTGAGCATATTGACAGGTGCAATGAAACCCTGATAACTTATATGCCCCCAATAATCTACTATAATTGACACCTTGGACATTTTTGAATTTCCCCATTGTCAGCTGCATTGGCAAGGGGTTGCTAAATGGTAATATGCAAATAATTTCCAGACCTCAGTTGAAAGAAATAATCTGTACTGTGGAGTACACTCTGTGAGGAAAAAAGTCTTGCTAAACCGTGGAAACCGATGCTTTCACTATTGAGTAGGGAATGAATGATTGGTGGGGCTGTGCCATCATCATAGAGTTATTTCTGCAACCATGTTGTCCTTTTTTAAATATATATCCAAAGAAAAGCAATTTTCCACCAATCTATTCAATAAATTGTAGAAATAATGAAGCTCAATTCCAATCAAAAGATGTCCAATGTCCTTAATTGTCTTTCATTGAAATATCTGGGTCCTCTCTCTCCCCTGCACTACTTTGTGGGAGTGGGAACATTCTATAGAATAATATGCCAACTTCTTTTTTTTAATTTAAATACGTATTGTTGTAGGTAAGTAAAGCTGTAGAATGACATCAAGGTCCTCAATTGTTAAAAAGCAATGAGACAAAAATGAGGTCATGTATATCTAACCACCTGGCTTCAAATAGGAAATAGTCTTTGTACTCTACATACATTCCAAGAGAACCATATTGCAGTAGCTGTGTTATTCAGGATATTCTGGATTCATGGAAGTGTTCTACAACGTTTAGTGGAATCACTGTTCTGTCTATTTAAAAGTCAAAAGAAGAGTAGTGCTTTTACAGGATTACTGCAGCAAGGACTGAGCTGAGCTTCTAGTAGACAAAATACTTAGCAACTTTACAACCTCAATCATTACACTTGTTTCATACTTACCTGTTCATAACTTCTCTGTGCCTTCTACCTAATCCAGGGCCCCCTGAAGTCAATATAAAATTGTCATGGACATTAATAAGATAAGGATTGCCTTTATATTGGAAAGATTATATTTAATACAGAAAAAGGCATTCAGCAATAGTGAAAGTGAGTTTCAATTGGAAAAGTAAATTGGGTTAATGTATCTTTGAAAATCCCATTCTGAGCAAACAGCAACTGCAAAAAAGATCTAAAAATGACTTAGATAAATGACATTTATTGGGAATAAAATGTGATATAGAAACCTGATTAAATAGCAAGAGTAATAGAAATATAATATGAAGAGGATCAGAACAAGGTATGTCTATCCAGATGTAAGTGAAAAGGTATAGGCTCACTTTTTCTGTCATTGCTTATTTACTTTAGTTTGCAAAGTTGGTGTGATTTCTGAATCTTTTAAATGAAGTGATACCACTAAAATTATAAAACACAAAAGCATCAATAAATTCACTGAAAATGAAACAAGGTCTCTTGGGAACATGATCTAGTGGTAAAGTAATACAGTAGAGGTGTCAGTCAATGTAAGCATCCTTATTACAAGCATAACAATGAACTTTCCAGGGGAAAAGTATAGATAGAAAATACAGTAAAAGATCTATGTGACTATATAAGATCACTTTTAAGACACAGAAAAACAAAAAGAAATTAAACAAGAATGGAAAAGATCTGAATGTAAGAGAACAGAACAAGAATAACAGACCAATCAGACAGGATAAGTCAGAAGAAATAGTTTTAAGCAATAAAAAGTAAAAAGAAAAATTTTATAAATAAATTAAAAGAACAAAATGCATTACTTATCAGAAAGTAGAGAAAATAGTGGAAGACAGTGAAGACATATGTATGCAGTACTTTTTCTTAAGTATTGTAAAAAAATCCATGGTGTTTGATTCATAAAATGGTACTTTTGGAGGGTGTAGAAATTATAACATAAAAGGAGTAGGCTAAATAAAATGTACCTAAGTCAAATGAAGGTAAAAGCTAAGGTGAAAACTTCCTCTCATCATACTTAGAAGTCCACCTACAGTACTTAAAAATTACATTAAGTAATTGTTAGAATCACAAGTGTTTTTCCATATTGATTGTGGAACTGGTAATACCGATAAGAACTAGAATGGGTCAAATAAATCACAGGGTTTTAAACATGGGTAAGTGTAGGATTTGAGGAACAACAGGTTACTTTTGATCTAGATGTCTGGGCCTTCCATGGAGACAAGTGACTAGGCAGTTTGAGACACTACCTAGGGTGACTTTCAGTAATGGGACTTTAGGTCAGGTTGATCCTGAGATAACCACAAGTAGGAAAATGAAGAATTGATCTTTTTATATCTGGTGCTATATCACAAAACAAGAAACATGACTTAGTAGATGAACTGCCAAAATTTCCACCAGCAGTAGTTTCTTTTCAATATTTTGGTTTATTACTCCTTTTGAATATAGAACATAGTAACTCTCCTAGGGAAATAGTTTCCCTAAATGAACTCTTATTGTCATAAAAAAAGTGCCATGATACAGATAACTCTCGGTAGGGAACATTTGTTAAGGATAACAGGTATATCTATGAACTGGAATTAACCTCTGAATATGACAACTGGATCATAGTTTCAGCTTGTGGATCTGGAAACAGAAGACTCTTAGTCTGACAAATGCCTAGAGGATGACAAGTCTGGTATATGGTCAGTGAAGAGCAAGATCAAATCTAGACAAATGGCAGAAGGAAGATGGCAAAATTTCTCTATGTCATCTTTAATTTAATTTGATTATTATTATTACATTCTCATACTATACTATTCTCTGTCATATCTGAATGATATCCATAAGCAGTGTAATAACACACCTCTGTTACTTCGTGCATTCCCCAAAGAAAGCATATTTATGCTTTGGAATGTGCTTATTGTTGTACTTCTAGATATAGGAGGTACCAGAGGAAAATTTTAATTGGTTAGAATCATAAACTGGTACCTCAAAAGAATCATGGGAAGAACTGATGATCAAAGAATATATTGGCAGCATGATTTCTTATATACCCCACTACCCTATACCACATGTATCAATAGAAGACACGGATCTATTGTAGTAAAGTAAAAAATGATGCATTAACGCAGTGTTCCCGTTGCTGCAATTACGTTTAGATCTTGCGATTAAATTTCAGAAAGATATCTATCATATAGCAGGTTCATTCTGGACACTGTATAGACATTAATTTTTTAATTGTTAATAGCTGTGCCTGTTCTTAAAATATTTATTATTAAGTCATGTTGAGTTAAAATAATAAGCACCCCACCCCCCAAATAAATAATTTCTTTCCTTACTTTGCATTCATTGATGTATTATCCATGTGCACAAAAAAAATCAATGTCTTTCTTAATTATTTCATCCAGTTCCAGCTGACTTGTGCTTTATTCAACATTAATATGTGTGTGTGCCAATACTTCTCCACTCCATTTCTATTCTTTTATTTTTGTGTTTGGTTTTATCTTTGGGAAATGTGTATTCTTATCCTACCTTTCATGTTAATTTATATGGGAGTTTACAGCTGTATGTTTTTCAGTGGTTAAAATTTGATCTTTAGGTAAAATGTATTCAAGAGAATTCTTTAATGAAAACAAAAAGCTAATTAAACAAGGAAATGTTATTGTTTCTTTTTTCTACTGTAAAGCTTTAGAGTAAAACTGAGTATCTACTTACACCTGCTTCTGGTGTATAATCACAGTCAATCACACGTCGTGTACAACTGTTAATATAAAATTAGGACTTGAATAGTACATACTTGCATACTACAGGTGAAAAACAAACCTCTCAGGTTACTCTTCTTGTTTAGCTGCCTGCAAAGCCCTTCTAGTATGCACAAATTATATAAGAAATTCTTTTAGGATATTTAACTGACAAGCAGATTAAGTCTGTCAATGATCACAGTGAAAACCACTGGAAGTCTGTCAAATCAAGTATCCAATAAAAGAGCTATTTTACCTGTGTACCTACACTGTACTGATTTTTGAATGTATACATATACAGAATAGAAAGCTTAAGGTATCTCAGCCTCTGTGGAAATAATTTTTCTGTTCATTACAAGCTGTCTGAGTTCGAGTTGATTAGACCTCAAAGGAAGAGTAGAGATTTTTATGGTAATTTCTTTCCTGTGGTTATCAAAACTACTGTAAAGCAGTTTACCCACACAAAACAAAGAGTCTGAAAAAACCCTATTGTGAGTTAGATTAAACAGAGTGTATAGAGGATTTAATGAATTATGGTGTTAAACTTGAGCTGTTTTCTGTTTTGTATTTTTACCTTTCTTTTTTTTTTAGATTCAGCATATTAAATTCTCAGGGGGTCACCCTGTCAGCCTCCATTCTGTGGCCTGGATTTAGTTGAATCAATCCTAATTGAAATTCTGCACAGGTCTGGTATTCTGTGGAGATTGCAGATGAATGACAGTGCAGTGGCAGGAAAGATAAATATGCTGGCAAATGAGATCCATGCTCTCCACAGAGGATGGAATAAATTACTTTACCAATACAGTGGAGGCAATATGCTGGAGAAAGAAAGTGAAATCGAAGCTAGTTTAGTACAAGGTTTGTTAAAGAAAAAAAAAGAAAAAGAAACCAACAACACAGCTAAGATTTACTTAAAATACAGATTTGTGGTATGTACTGCATTTAGGCCACTTCTTCATTTCTTTTGTATTGTGAATAATGATCCCTGCATACACTTTAATTTCATTTATGCAGACAGCAGCTCGCATGATTTGAATTCATACAGCATTCTGTGTGTAGCTCAGGGCCCAGTAGTAACTGTGGTATAGCATATTGATTAGTAATTTGATAAATATATAAAATGGCACACTGAGTTTAAGGTGCTTCATGCAAAATGTATTTAAATGACCTTGGCTAATTAGCCTGAATAGCTTTGAGGCACTGCTGCCTGAATGAAAGACATTTTATGAGTCCAGAGATTTAAGAGGTTTCATGACTGGATGAGCAAAACTTAAACCAAGGGAAAAGAGCATACATTAATTTTCATAGAAATTAAGGTGAATTCGATGACCTGATAGAACTTTTTTCAATTTTCTTGCAGGTGCTGTACTGTTCCTCTCAGCATATTTTCTGTTACTTCTTCCAGTCTAATTGCTAAATTTCTTAAATAACCAGGATTTCAGTACTTTCCTCAGAAGAATATATTAGAGTCTAATGGATCGGAAAGTATTTTCTAATATGCGTCCAAAATTATCCTTTTCTTAATGCCAGCTATTACTTCTTTAGGTAGTTATGGTCTGTTGTGCCTCTTGAAATAATTCCTTTCATTCTTCTGTGCTAATTTCCACCTACAATGTGTAGTTACCGTATTTTACACTTTTTCCTTAGTAATCACTTAGCAAAATTATATGAATTTATTTCCTTTACTTTTCTCTCAAAAGTCAGTTTCTTCCATTAACTAACAATAGTATTTGCTTTTGTCTTTTCTTCAGCTAACTTGAGCATATTTATGATGTGTCATGGTGCTACAGACTTGAGTACTACTCCAGGCTGAAATAAAACTTACCATCCATAGTCTCTGATATCCATAGGTATTTTCACTGACCGTTTCTAATCTGGGGTTTCATCCTGCAGCTCAATTTGTTTAAACATGCTGTTTTTTTCCCAAATAAATTATTTTTAATCCTTAATTTTACTGGGAGTTCTAGATCACACTTGTTTGAGTTCAATCTCACTGGATGACATAACCGTTGGAACATCTCATAGTAATAAGAAAATAATTAAATTGTAGTAAGGGTTTTTAATTAATTATTCCATATAAATCAAATTAAGCAAATTTTTTGGGGTGAAATACTGCAATATTGTAACAACTGCTGTTCTTACTGGCTGTCTTGTTTTCTTTTTTAACCAATTGTAATACGTATTTCCCAAGTGTTAGTATAGAATATAAAGGACACCCTAGCTTTGTCATAATTATGCTGCTGGTGTTTTTTTATATTCTGTACTGGTCATATATTCTGTGTGTGAGTACTGATAGACTTTCTCTAACATGTATGTGGAAACAGAAAAAAAATCACATGGGCTTAGACAACATTATAGCAATATAGATGAGTATGTGCTGTATGGTTTTTGGTAAAAAAAAAATATCACTCTTCTAAAATATTTACACTTGCAAAAAATCTTAGTTTGGTGCTTTATGAATATTAGGAACATAAATTCTTGTGGCTTTTAGTGGAATTAAAATTATACAGGTGTTTGAAAATCTGCATAACTATACTACTTCTACCATAAAAAATGATCAAGAATGAAAGTATTAGTAAAGTTCACTGAGTGCATTTTAATTTTCTGAAGCTGGCATATTTTGATCATGTCTTGATTTTCAAGCAAAGTTTTCCAGTACCACCTTTGAGGTATCTACTTCTGATATTCAAGTTTATTCATTAACTTTACATATTTCTTACAATCTGTTATTACTACCACTTGCATAACACAGATGCTTGAAGAAACATCTTTCCTATTAGACAAATGGAACAACTCAGAAGTAAGCTTTTCAATTAATTTACTGTCATTACATTTCTATCACTTCAGTATTATGAAAACATATTTTGCTCAGTAATCATGTGCACTGCCATCAGTTACATTGTCACTGATTTTATTTTTAATTACTGGAAGGCTTTATGCTTTATAGTTAATGATTTATTCTGAAAAAACTTCAAACTCCCTTTGTGGAATCCCCTATAAGCTTATTTTCTATTAATGAAACTGGTAAATAAGTCCTTAAAATCAAATCTTAACAATATAATTCTTCTTACAATAAAATATTAAACTAAAGAATCATGCAGTCCCTTATACTACCACTTGTTTATTAGATTAGCACCTTTTTACTTAATTTTATGTTTCCTGTTATGTACTAGCTAACTTCTACATTAATGGGGACTGGACATACAGATCTTGACCCAACAGATGTCTAGGTTTGACTAGGTAACTAAAATACAGTATAATAACATTGTTAGTATAATCCTGTTCTGTATTCTGACTTAACTTTCAATGTCTTTCTTGAGAAAGGGGTTAATATTATAATTTCTACTGATTTTTAAACAGAAAGAATGCAGTTGTGGACAAATAAACCCAAACTAATATTCCATCAAGAAGCTTCAATCAAAAAATTCCAATGAGAAGATTTCAGCATACATTGTAAGCAAAATATGACTCTGAATATGCCTTATATAGTTTGTTCACAAAACATTGCACTTTTTGGTTGTATATTTGACACTTCATTATCAAAATGGGGACCTAAAGTATTCATTTCTCTTCTAGCACTTACCACAATATTCATAGTGTTCTCATTTTGTACAAATACTTTTGCTAATGACTGCTCATTTTCAGTAGAAATTGAATGGGAAACACTGCAGATACTGCCAGTGCAAATGTGGGGGTTTGCAAAGTTAAATATTTGAGTAAATTTAGTGAAATTTTCCCTGTTCCAATTGGTTTTGCTTATTAGTAAGCGACACATAGTTTAAAAAAAAATTCTAAATCTAAAATTATATTTAAGGTAGTTCAAAGTATCCACTGTTTTTTTTTTTCAATTGTGATTATTAAACTAAAACACAGAATTAGAGGACACAGACCCAATAGTCATGGAATCATAGAATAATAGAATAATAGAATCACAGAATCATAGAAAAGGTTGGAAGGAACCTTTAAAGATTGTCTGGCCCAACCCTTCCTGCTATAGGCAGGGGCATCTTCAACTACATCTAGTGAGACCCCCATTTAACCTGACTTTGAACACTTCTGATGATGGGGCATCCACAGCATCTCTGGGCTACCTGTCCCAGTGTCCCAACACTACTACTGTAAAAAACTTTCTTCCTTATATCCAACCTAAATCTACCCCATTTCAGTTTAAAACATTTGCTGCTTGTCCTGTCACTATAGGCCTTGGTAAAAAGATCTCCCCCTCTTTCTTATAAGCCTGCTTCCTATATGGAAAGGCTGCAATAAGGTCCCCCCAGACCCTTCTCGCTTCCAGGCTTAAACCTAACTGCCTCAGCCTATCTTCATAGAAGAGGTTCTCCAACCCTCTGATTATCTTTCTGGTCATTCTTTGGACCTGGTCGAAGAGTTTCGTGTCTTTCTTGTACTGGGGACCTCAGAACTGGACACAGTACTACATCTGGGCTCTTATCAGAGCAGAGTAGAGGGGGAAACCACCTCCCTCGAGCTCTCAGAGATACTTCACAGACTAAACTTCATGGAGATCCTTTGCAGCGTAGGCATATTATGTGACATAGGATTATGAGCCATTCATTATCCAGTGATACAGGGGAGGTGGCCAAATCTTGTCTCCCGCCCCCAAACTTGTGATACCACAAAGTTCTATATATGGTTCTTTTTAAGCTCATGTTTTCCTTTAAATTCCAGGAGAATTTTCCCCTTTTTGTCTGTTCACCTAATTCCCTCTGTGTTGTTTTTGATCCTATGAGATGAGTTACTTGTATGTTTGAGACTCTAACAATGCAGATTTATTCTGTCTGGTGCTGACTTTAAATAATTTGTCCTTTAATTTTTTTTTTAATAGATGAGGCTTCATAAAAACAACCATATTGATATAGAAGTGATATAAAAATGCATATAGTACTAATAAAAATAATACAGTAGCCTACCTTTATATTAGTCCAAAGGGCACTGCAGTATTTCTTAGTTATAGATATATTTCCTTATACTTGTTCTGATGAATAATGACATAATGGTTCTGAGAATCTCTGTATTTATGAGTATGCTTTAAGCAATGTATTTTTCAAGTTTAAGTGATGATTTTGACCTTATTCACATTGATTCATACCAAAACTTAATAAAAAGATTCCTATCTTCGTAAATCATTCACTTTTGCCATTTTCAACTATTACTAATACATACCTCATCTTTAGTAGGAGTCATACGCTTGTATACACAATCTAGTTTTTTTCAGGAAGCATCAGAAATAACAAACAATAAAAAAGATTTGTGCCCCAGACGCACAAGTTAGTTTGTAAATAGATGAAATAATTCTATTCCATAAATAATTTCCTGAAAATGGGGAATTTTGTGTTACTTCTACTTAATTTGAAATTGATGCTATGATAGGAGCCACAAATTTGTTGGGAAAGGATCTTTTCATTCATCTAACTATATGCTCAAATGCAGTCAACAAAATAAGATCATCTGTGTTTATGCTAAAAAAAGTCAACATTTCTCAATAATAAGAGATCAGAGAGGAATCTTGCTATTTTGAGAAATGTAGGAAAATAGCTGTTTCTGCTATTCAGAAGGAAAGCTGTTACTTTGGTAAATGTCAAGATAAAGATTTCTTCAAAATCTGAGAAGGCAGCAAATGAGCTTCAGAGTGGTAGATTTAGCTTCATATACCTACTATCAGTTAGAAGTTAATGATACCATACAAAATATTTACTCTTTTTACACATGTTTTGTGGTAAAAGGAGAGTGCAAATAGCTCATAGTATACTTCAGTTAGGCCAGTCTTCACCAAAAACTGCCTGGTTCATGTGTGAAAAAAACTTGTGGAAATATCGATTGGTCAGGTGTTGCAATATGAAAATGTATTGAGCAGCAACCAAGTTTGAATAGCACTTGTTATCAAAATGGTACTGCTAGTGTTTGTAATCACGTCCTGCAGAGTATCTGTTCACTTTTACTGAGAAGCAGGCTGGCCAAATAAGCTGTCTGTATTCTGGCATTTGTGCCATGTGGCAATGATGTGACTGACCTGTGAGCAGGCAGCACGCCATCCCAACAGATGGGCATGAATGCAACCAGCCAAGTATATTTTCATTCTAAGTGCAGCAGATGTACACGCCTATTAAAAGTGTTGCTCCCAGCTGCGAGAGTCAAAACAGCAGCTTGCCTTGACCCTCTTTTTTAGAGTTGGCAATATATGGCACCGCTAACCCAGCTCTGAACTTGATTGACATGGAATATCATGAAATACTGGGAGGATGGGACAAGGTAGTTTCCTCTACCATCATTACTTAATTCTTCAGGAATTTTACATTTTTTTTGATAGACATTATGTCAATAATATTTGACAAGAAGCAATAGAGCTAAAAGCGTGCCCTCTATGGCTAACTTTGTCTAATATGCAAACTGCACCCACAAAGCCCGTAAAAGTTTGACTTTCAGCACAGCACTGACAAAAAATATTTCCCTTCTGGGTGAAAATTAATTGCGGTCATTACTTTAATGATCAAAGCCCTCAGAGGACAACCAAAGCAGGCTCTAGCATTGTATAAATAACAGAGCATTTAAATCCTGCCATTAACTATATTCTTTTAACTAGAGTAATATGCCAATAGAAATGCAAGTACTTTTTCTAGGAATATTTTTCACTTAACTATAGGCACAATACACAGATTAGTGGCTTTCAGACAGGAGCTTTTTGGTACACCTAAATTTTAGCTATCTGGAAAACAAAACAGTCAAGAAAAACTGTTTCAGATGATTTCAGATGTTCATATTCCAACAAAACTGCTCCTTTTTGACTGTTTTTATTGAAAAGGCTTACATTAGTGCTGTTGTGAAGTTGGTTTGAAAGAGTTTGATGAGAAATGAGAGGAAATGAGACTACGTCTAAATTGTGATACTCTACAGCAATAAACCTCTGTCTAAACCTGGGAGGGAAGGGGGAAAGTATTTCAGGGAGAAGGGCAGAGTGAAAATGTCTTGCCCTTTAGATGCAGCCTATAGTGTTAGGATATATAATTCATCATCACCCTCTGTTCAGAACTTGTGGTAAAAAGGGAAATGTTCTGCTCATTTCAAAATGCTGTATTAACCAGCCTGGAAACAATTGGTCTATAGAAATTTCGCTTGTAGCAAACTTAGTATCTAATCTTAAATTACTGCTGAATCAAAAATTTGCAATCTGGCTGAAAGCTCATACACGTTTGTGAATCAGCACATAAAACATACACCCCACATCTCTTGGAGGTGCTTGCTCCCTAGGACACTGCCCTCTCCCTGCAAGTCTAAGTAAGTTCTATGAGAACATTAAAACCTCTCAATTTACTTAATTCCCACCATTTTGGGATGGGAATGTTGTTGGTTATCACCTTCTTTAATCTATAGCTATAGCTCCTGAAGCTCATAATAGCTACTGTCCCACAGTCTTTGCATAACCCGTTTTGTGTTGTGTCAAGACAGACAAAGTTGCTGGGTAGCAAAGCTAAAAAGATTTTCTTGCATGAAAATGATGAGGGTTTGGACATAATAATAAATTCACTTTTTCATTTTTAAGTGGTCTTTAAATCCGACGTTCACAACATTTTCCCCTCTTCCGTATTGATAAAGTTCAGTTCTAAGATCTTGCCTAGATATGATCCGACAGAAAACTGTCCCTAGTGAAACCCCTCTATCCAGCCTAAAAAGCCAATCTACATGGCACAAACATAGAAATGTCTTTATCAGCGACATCTTATTTCTCAATGTTTCTGATCCTTTCCAGAATTACTATTAGACTTCTACTCTGCATAGGTACAGATCCATAGCTAGTTTCAACTAAAATCCATGTGTTCTCTTCATTATTTCTTCCTATTTGTGGGCTGGAGTGTAGAAAAGTCAAATCCTTACCCACATATTAATAAGTCACAAAGCTTTAGACATAATTTATTTCTTCCAGATCCATTTCTGTGCACATATTATTCCCCACACATTCTGCTCCTCCATTCCCAAAGTTTTCTTATAGATATTAATGATTTGCACTGTAGTTGTTGAAACCATAGTGTCAAGAACTATGATTTTTGTTGTAAAAGATAATCTCTGCTCTAAAAAGTTTAAAAACTAAATTTTTGGGATACACCAAAGGCAGGATGAAGGAAACATTTTGTCAGTCTTGTCAAAAGACATGTAAATGAAATAAGAGGCTGGTTGAACAATGGGTCTAGCAGTAAAGAGAAAAGGCTACTGTGTCAGTCCATGATGGAGTTTTGAGATGTTCCTCCTGTTTTCATCCTGCTTTGTTAAGGGGCTAAACTAACGGGCTATGTTTTCTCTGTACATACACTTGTAGGCTTATGTCTAGGTCTTCTTTTCAATAAAGATGATTTTAGACTTATTCCAGCTGCATAGAAGTATCTGAAAAGACAGTGAGTTTCTATATGTTTTGTGTCAATAAGTGGCTAAAGAGAAAAAAGTGCTTAGTAATGTCTTTGCAAGGATGTGAATGCAGTTGGGTAAATTAATCTATTATCAGGCATCAAAAAATCCACACAAGAACAGCACTGAGACACAACTTTGGGAAAAAGACTTCATGAAGCACCAGCGTTTTTAGAACTGGTAGCTTAACATTTTCTGGTTATTCTTGTCTGAGATCAGGTCTGTACACAGGCTATCAAGTTGTGAAGTCAATACATGCAATTGTATTGAAGTCTGGAGGTGCTCATGAGGAACAAGTGGCCATATTTCAAAGCAGCTTAATCTTTTTGCTCTCATATGTAGACAAACCTTGTATCTACTCTCATTAGACAGTTGTGGAATTGTCTGTCACTGCTCTGAGTTACTTTATCAGAGAGCATGCTGGGAGATGAAAACTTCTAAAATAATAGTGAAAGAGAAGTGATTCCAGGTACTTGAAACAAGAAGGAAGTAATCTGTATTTTATAAACATCAATCTTGAGAAAAATGTGAGATTCAAATTTAATACAATAATTGCTTAAAAAAATAACAATCAAAATTATCATGCAGCTTCAGCATTCTACAAATGTTAGTAGGTAACAGGCAAACACTTGAAATTGTCTTGCCAGTAGTCAGAAGAATACTACTGCCTTCCAATTGTAGTTGTATTTTAAGAAAAGAATTTTTTTTCCTTAGGAAAAAGAAATGGAAATTAAACCAAACCCAAACCAACTCAAACTGAAGTGCTATTAACAAGAGTAAAATAGCTGACATGATTCTTTAATAAGTTTACACTTTTTTTTTTCAAACTTTCTGATGATACATTTTATACACCTTGGATATCATAGTTTTAGACTTCTATATCATCAGATTTTTTTAGAGAAAAGTTGCAATGTGAGATGTCCACAGAGAACTAGTTTTAGCTATTAATAGCCAAATGGAAAACATTGGTTCGTAGCAACAACTGTCTGGTTCTCCAGATACAAACATCATTAAAATATTACTGCTCAGATCCATCAGATCCATATAAATGATGTGGCTGCTTGCCAAGTGAGAGCACTTCAGAAAAATAAGTATGAGCTAAGGAAGGTTATATTTTAGTTTTGAACCTAAGTTGATGTATATTTATACTGGAAACATTGTTTCATGTTTACTTCCTTCCTATTTTTGTTTAAGGTAATGTTTTTCCAGATTTTCCATCCCATATATAACAGCAAAGACTTAATTATGTAAGCTCTGGAGGAAACTGGGGAAATATTTTGTTCTTTTCGTCTTGCCCCAAGAAAGCTTCAGCAGTGTGCTGTTTGAGGAAAAAGGCCACACACCAGACATAATGCTCCTTTTCCAACAAGGTTGATGGCAGATCAGGTAGCTTATAGCCTTTTGGGGATCTCAGAAAGTAACTTTCAGTGGTATTTATGTGGGAACTCAAGGACAGCTTTGTATTATTGATAGTGACAGTGATATTTCACTGGGAACTCTAGGTCAAACCAAAGACTGCACTCAAAATAGCGGACTGGATCTTTTTAGTGTATGGCATATTTCGGATGGAGCTGAACAGTCTACATGCAGACTTTTCTAAGAATATCTGAACAACTGAGGAACATAAAAGTTGCTTGTTTTGTAAATGTTGAATGAACTTTTCCATTTCAATTTAAAATACCAGGTTTTGTCTCTGAAAAATGAATTGTATAATGTATTTTTAAACCCAAATATGTATTGTTTGGTTACTATAACTTTAAGCTCCTCCCTCAGAGCAAGAAACACACCTGATACAGCAGGTCCAGAGGAGGGCCAAAAAAATGGTCAGAGGGCTGGAACAACTCTCCCGTGAAGAAAAGCTGAGAAAGTTGGGGTTGTTCAGCCTGAAGACAAGAAGGCTCAGAGGAGACCTTATTGTGATATTTCAGTATATAAAGGGGGCTGTGAATTCAGGTTGAACATAAGGAAGCAATTCTTTACAGTGAGGATGGTGAGGCATTGAAACAGGTTGCCCAGAGAAGCTGTGCCTGCAGTGTTCAAGGCCAGGTTGGATGGGGCTTTGCGCCCGTGTCTAGTGAAGGGTGTCCTTGCCCATGTCAGGGGGTTGGAACTAGATGGTCCTTGAGGTCCCTTCCAACCCAAAACGATGTGTGAATCAGACAACTCTTGTGATAATTGTGACTTTTTTCCTAGCTCTGAAGAAAGATACTAACATCCTGGTTCATTGTTTGATTTGCAAAGAGAACATGGATGAAGTAATGGTGCATTTGCATTTTCCTGCAGATTCACAGGCAATATGTGATGAACTTTCTGTCATGAGCAGTAATTTCGCAGCTTACACAAAAAATAGCTTCAAAATCAAATCAATTATTGGGACCTATCTATTTACTTCCCTCAATAATGAGGAATTTACTCTGGGGAAAAAAAAAGGTTAATAATCCATTTGCACAACATTTTGGAATAGTATTCCAGGGATGCATTATAGTTATATGATCATAGAATGATTACAAATCCATAACAGGGTATTTGTTTGCCAGGTATACATGTAAAAAGACCTCTTATCCATGCAATTTGACTTCCATCCACTCGAACAATTTTGTTCATTAGATACTGGTGTGGAAGATAATGGATCTAAAAGAATGAGCCATTTCTCTGGTACAGGACAGTTCATTATACTAAAAGCTTTTTCATTATATCCCTTATATTATGAAGGTAAGGGACATCCTGCTTATCATTTAGCCTGAGCACCATGTACACAGTCACAACAAATCGTGAAAATGTCTGTAGGGGTGAGCGTGCATATGCAATGCTACTTCTGTTTGCCCTTTTATTAAAGCAGTGAAGCAAGTAGTGAGAGAACAAAATCAAAGCACTGAAAAAAAAAAGGATGAAGTTCTTTTCCTCTTCCTTGATTTTGGTATTTTCTTTTGTGTTTTCTTTCTTTAGTAGTTCACTAAAGGAAAATAGAAACTCTGGTATTCCGTTCTCATTCTGAGATTTCTGTGAAATATGAGGAGTAACTTCAAGCCCTTGTGAGAAAGAGGTTGCTTGCTTGGCCCAACAGTTAATGACATTCTGAATAAGTATGCTTGAAATGTACTGTGGTTTAAGCAGACCAGCAGAAGAACTGGCATGTTCAACAGTTGATTTGATTTTGTTTCTTCACCTGGTATAGTTAACCTAGTATAAAATACTTCCTCCATAAACCTTTTCTGATTGCTATTTGTTGACCATTATCACTAAAATGATACTGCTATTATAGGCATTAAATCATATTTCTATAGTGTGACTTGAGAATGGAAGCAAGTACCAGTAATACTCCTACACTTGGCAGCAGCATAATTTTCATAATTTGTTCATCTCTTTTTGTGGAAAACCTTGAGTTGTGTGAACTGCATGAACTATGTACCCACAAGGGGTGGGTGGGTGGATGAAATCTCTTAGCCAAATATATTTCATTATAGTGTAAACTATAATATAGTTGGAAGTTGCAAAAGAAAATGAAAGAAATTGATATCTTATAGCTATAGCTTTCAGTTCTAGAGAGAACCATTAATATTCACAACTTGTGTATTTGTTGTAAACTATGCAGGATAAAGTGTTTGGGAGGGCTCTGGCTGTTGCCACAACAGAATATTCCTATCTAGGGCTGCAATCATGTAAATCCCTGAATTATGCCTAATAGGTTTCTCTTTTCCTTTGCACTCCAGTGCAAATATGGACAAATATTACCTGTTAGCACACATTAAATTAGGGACCTACATACTGAGTAGAAACATGAAGGCTATTGTACATTTGTTCATTCTTCTTAAGAATGCATGAAAAAGATAACATTATGGACAAACAAAAGATATGTAGATGCAAAGTATTACAAGTCGAAAATTGTAATGTGAGAACAGACGTTCACTTCTATGAATGGATGTAAGTCCATTAAAATAAATGGGGTTAATTTGATTACCCTGTGCTAGCATCTGACCAAAGACTGACAAGTTCTCTTCATTGTAAAGTAGTTTTCATTGCTTTTTTTTTTCCTACCTACATATTTTTAACCTTGTTTTAATATGCACAACATGAAATCTCTAAATTATCTCCATAGGCTTATAAGACTTTCTTAACAAATCACAAAATTAGGTAATTTTTTGCGGATTCTTTATGTAATTTTAGGCGAGAGGGGGTTAGTGTTCCCATTAGTTTAAGTGTTCGCAGACAATTATAGAAAAATCAATGATGTAGCATATGTGCCACGAGTGTGAAACATCCTAAGCCTGTCAGACACACCTTATATCTGCATAACCTGAAGCACTGGTCATCCAGTGCTTCTGTGGATGTGTCTGGAACATACAGAAATCTAGATAAGAGTCCTCTGTATTTTTTTCCCATTACATTCAATTTCTCTATGGAAACCTGCAGTTATCTGTGCCTGGAAATAGTCTTTCTTCTGGGCAAATGATTATAATTGTATATTATATTGCTTAACAATGCCAGCAATAATAAACTGTACCATCATATCTGGAAGATTTATAAGATTTTTGATGGATTTTACAGCTGTGTTTTATATGACTTCAAGATTTCTTTGCATTTACCCAAAGACTGCAGATGATTGTAATGTCCTTTCTGACATTTACTGAAGTAAAAATGTGTCCAGTATAAGCCTTAGGTGCATATATATTTCCAGAGGAACGATGAAGGGCTGCTGAATCTGCTAATTTGATACTCACTTTTCAAGAAGTTTCTTTCCTGATCTTCTCTAAGGAATAAAGAAACACGCCTGGCCAAGCAAAATTATAGAGTTTGCCTGTATGAAATATTAACTTTCTGTTCTTGCAATTCATATCAAATATGCTAGCAGTCTAATTCAGATCAGCATGCTATTTAGACTAATCCGGGATAAAGACCTCTGAGGGAAGTATCTGCAAGGATCGTTCTATTTTGTCTAGTTAATGCCTGGGGCAATGTGCTAGATGGAAAAGAGAAAAACTTGCTCTTCAGAAGTTACTTTGTGAGCCCTAATGGTAGTATCTATCCGTCTGGGATAAATTAATATAATTTTGGAAGGTGCTAAACTTCCTCTGAAACAAGGAAGATCAATTCAAATGTCTCTTTTAATTGGTGCCAGAGTTTTAGCATGTTTCTGGGATCCCTCTCATGCAGACCACCCATGTAACAGATAGCTTCTGGTTTGTCCTCACAGCATAGGAGGACGTGTGGAGCTCAGAAATGAGTTTCCCTGAATAACTTTCTGGTTTGAATTTCGTACTTTTACATGCTTAACAGGAATCTCTTACAGGTCAGAGGGGAATGCCTTCTGCTGAAAAAAAAATAAAAAAGAACACTGCATAATGGATGAAGACAAGTTAATTGAGCCCATTTTCTGAGTCATTTGTCTGTCCTCAGCTTACCCTGCTTCATGACTAGGCCATGTCCCATAAACACAAAATATGCCTGCTTAATCAGTATAGGTCAAGTCCGTAAATGTAGCTGTGAACTTCTGGTTGCTGGTGAAAAGATTAGGTGGCCAAGGCTTGGAATGTGGGATGTAAAATAGACTGTAATTAGACTAGATTAGATATTTCAGATTTGTGAAGCCCATGGCTGGTCTTAAATATACTTTGTCCTTATTGTCCTCTTAATTTTCTAGTACACTGCACAGATATGTTAATTTAGTACTCATGCTGAATGTAAGGTCACAGTGTCTCACTTTTGTCTGTACTTGATTGCTTATCACCTTTTCAGACTGCCATTTCTATTTGCCATGCGTATTTGATGATTGGTCCCCAGTAAGTCCCTCTGCAAGAATACTGATCATGTTTTCTTTTTTCTCTAACAGCTGCTCAGTAATTTCACATGACATAATGTAAATGTATTCATGAAGTAAAGTGAGTCTCTCTCAGCTCATGTTGATTGTGCTCGTGGAGGTGTTCGCCAGTCTGTTGAACACATTCTGCAGTTATTGTTTTTTTATCTCTCTCTTTTTTTTTTTTTTTAAACAGGCAGAATGCAAACAGAAGACCATACAAAGACAGACTTTAACATTTTTTTCTGTTTCTGTATTTCTTTCCTACACACAATACACATGCTCATCCTATGGAAGGCATATGGCTAAATCCCCTGTACTATCTGGAAATTTCAAGAGATGATATAGAGGTGATTCTGTAAAACATCCATTTATGTTCTAGGCCAGTACTCTGCTCCTCCCTCACCATTATTGTCAGTAGGCAGTCAGTAAGTTACTGAAATATAGTACAGATGCCAATATCAGACTTGGTTAAGGAGGGTGCATTTTTTTTCCCCTCCTTCCCTCCCTCCCTCCCTCCCTCCCTCCCTCCCTCCCTCCCTCCCTCCCTCCCTCCCTCCCTCCCTCCCTCCCTTATATTCTGTAAAAGTCTTTGTGTTCTTATGTTCAGTTCTTATGTGACAAAACAAAACCAATGATTTAGAATTTTAAAATATATTATATTTTTATACCTTGTAAAATGACAAGCGAGAGAAAATGCCAGATGGACCATTTGGCTTAAAGTTCTAACAAAAATGGAAACAGAAGATGACAATAATCAGGCAAATATCATTGCATCAGTCAAAGTTCCAACAGCAGCTTAGTTTAAAAGCACTGAAATAGCTGTATGGCAAGTTCACCAGCATTCCAAATTATCAGAAATTAACAATTTCTGCTACAAAATACACAGATTAACTTTCTAAAACTTTGTTCAGTAGAGGCCTGCTCTGTATGGCTCATACTTAAATTCTGTTGGCAATTTTCTACTTTGCACAAAACAGTTCCAAGATTTATGGGCCTAGAGAGACAGAATGTGTAATGTTTCATGACTAGCATAATAGCACAGAGGTTAGGATACTATCACTGGAGGATTTTTGAAGATGCAGCCCCAGGGATTTTGTCTTAAGCCTAACATACATTAATAGGATTTTTTTTCATGAGAAATCTAAAGTATGCACTAGACTTCTCCCATACAAATTGTAGATGACACCACATTGGAAAGTGTTGCAAAAACTTTGGTGGAAAGGCTTAAAATTAAAAAAAGATATTGATAAAAAAATAAATGGTGCAGAATCAAGTGGATGGAAGTTGATTCTGACAAATACAAACATATGTTTAGTAAGGAGAAATGAAATTCACTGCTACAAAATAGGAGGTAGATGGATATGTAACTATACAGCTTGTAACTATACTCTTTTAGTCTTCAGGACTCCCAAACTTGAATATGGATTGGCAGTTTGGCACTCGTAAGGGGCATGGGCAGGAAGCAGGAGCAAATATCTTTGCTGTGCATGACAAATGTGACACTCATAAAGCAGCGCAGGTTGTTATTCATGTAATTCGTGTATGCTCATGCAAGTCTCACCTGATGCTTATTTCAGCTCTGGTCAGTTGAAATGTCTTCAGATGCTATGTGCAGCGGAAGAGAAAGTCTTCCTTCCTCAGAGAAAATAATAGAGCTCCTTTTTCCATATGTGAAATGTTCTTATCAGTAAACATTCTGGTCCAAATGTCACTGGAAGGTGAAACACAGTTTTTGGAAAATTTGTCTCAGGCTGCTAAATGCCGACGTATGGAACACAAATATCTAACCAAAGACTCAAATTTTGGGGAAAAAGATGCAGAAAACTTAATATTTCAGAAGACCACCTCTAACTGCTAGTTAGTCTTCCTATAACTTCAATATAATGATTCTTCATTTTCAATTTACATAATTGACAGTAATAAAAATGACTTCATTTGAGTGCAATGTTGATGTTAGAACCAAATGAATGTTTCTTTTATAATAAGGACTGTTTAAAAGAAAACCTCATTACTAGATGAAATAGAAAGTGATACGTCTGGCTACTCTTTCTCCCCCATGTCTTCTATGCTCAAATGACACACTTTCAGCATACATCCAATACAGTCTTGACCATTTGCTATCTTCATACATTTTTAATCCATACTATGCATTTGTATTTGTTTGCTACAGTGTGATTGTAATATGCTCTTCGTTGCCAAGCTGCTAACATAAATGTTTGAAAATAACTTTATGATTTGTGTTGACAAGGTTTACTTCAGAGATCATGCTAGCAGTTTCCCACAGGAAATACACTTTCTTTTAAAAGAAGAGAATGAGTATCCAGGTCAGTCACTTTTATGCCACATCTAGTGAATATCGCTGACCTTGTTTAAAATGCTATCTAGTTGGTTAATAACAGCACAGAAAGAATATGATAAGACATGGCAGGTAGGAGACAGAGATTTAAACAAAGTTTCCTGAAATGAGAGTGAAAACATTACTAAATGATTTTCAGATGCTTAGCATTATCAAGCTGTTACATTCATCTTTTATACATATTTCTCACACATGGAAAAAAAAAATCCAGTTAAATATTTTTCACATGTGATAGCTAAACTGGTTTTCAGAAGAAATACCCAGGACTAGTAGTTCTTCAGTTAATTAAAAACACTAGAATGGGTTTTACAATTAACTACAAAGTTGCAATTTCTTCCAGTTCAGAGTATTTCAGAGTATGGGATACATGGGAAAATGGTCAGCCCCTTTTCAGTAGTTTGTGGAGACAGGACAAGGGGCAATGGCTGCAAGTTGGAGCACAGGAAGTGCTGCACAAACATGTGGAAGAACTTTTTCACAGTGAGGATGAGAGAGCACTAGAATAGGCTGCCCAGGGAGGTGGTGGAGTCTCCTTCTCTGTAGATATTGAAGACCCATCTGGACGCTGACCTGTGCAATATGAGCTGGGGAGCTGCTTTGGCAGGGGGGTTGGACCCGATGATCTCTCAAAGTCCCTTCCAACCCCTATGATTCTGTGGTTCTAATATCTTAAGAAGATCTAAGAGGCACTTAAATGTTAGATCCCACTAAGCCTAAATTTTCAAAATGGATTCTTCATTACAGAGTTAAGTTTCAGTTTTCTACAGACAGCTAAGTCCTTCACAAACAAGTGTAGCAACTATTGATCAGGTAAGCAGACATTTAGTATGCAGTGCCTGACTTGGAGCCTAACAGCTATGAATATAAGTGAGCAGGGTTGAATTCCATGTTCAGAGACCTGTTCATACATTTTACATGAAAAAGTTGTTCGATAAAATATTGCAGTAACTGGAAGAAAACAAAACCAACCTCTCCCATTTCTGTTCATCTGTATAGAAAATCCTTTAAGCACAGTCACAACCTGCTTTGCTGGTTCAGGTAATCTCTGAGCTTTTCTGCAGACCAGAAAAAAGTTTGAATAGCTTCAACAGAAAAGATAAAGGCATCCTGATTCTACCCAAAGCAGGATACCATGATGACTCTGGCATTGTTGTGAGGGATGTAGGTTTTCATGTTGGCAGTGACAACATGGGAAAGGAATATGTTTACTACTGGAAGGAGAAAGGGAAAGTGGAGTGCCATGCATTCAGATTACAAGTGGCCATGTAAGAGAATACCATGCATTGACCTCACCTATTCAAGACCAGGAAAATGACAAATCACTACTTTTTCTCTAGACAGGAGAAATCACAAATTTCCCAGTCCTATTGCTGCAGAGACTCAGTACTTCAAGAATAAGGGGAGTAAAGCCCAAGGCATTTCTTCCTTAGAAGTGTTGTCTTCTTCCCTGATAAGCCTAGAGTCACTCCTTCTTGCTCTCAGTTTATGTCACTGCCCTTTCATAAGAACTTAAATTCTAACAATTTACTTAAAACATGCACTTGATGCTTGTTTCTTTTAGGTCTTTCAAGTGCTTAAGTCAGAAACTTCAGTGTCTTGAGAGTTTATGCATTTGAGTTCAGCAGGGATTTAAGTCCTGGAGAACTGTCTGAGCCCATTTTTCACATCTTTTTCATATTTTGGTACTGAAAATATGTCCATTTGACATTACATATAAAATGTAGCTAGGTCTAAAACAAATGGAAAAAAACATTCCCAATTCTTGTTCAATAATATATTAATCGTGTAGAAATTGGTGATACATGAGTGGCATTCTATCTGCAAGTTTTTTTTTTTCATGTTGGTTTTCAACTCTAACTGGTAGGTAAAGCCTTAGATATGAAATCTAAATCAATCCATTTCAATTAATATGAATGGAAAGATTTATTGATCCCTGCATTAAAAGAGAAATGTTAAAAGAATGATTAAAAGCATGCTGAAATAATTTTTTAAAAGGATTTTAAATCATGACTTTTTTTTTTTTGCTGAAATTTGAAACCATTTCTTTACTAAAACACTATCATACCTCTTCCCCTCCCTTTTTTTTTTCTTTGTTCTTTAGATTTCTGCCCATTCTCTTTTACCTGGCACACTGTGTGAATGCACTCATAAGCAAAGAAGAGGGCTGAGTTGAGCTAGGTGGATTTACAGCTGCAATCAATTAACCTGTTGCTAGGGAACTACCAGTTGCCCAATCACAAAATAGCAATCAGCCAACTGGAGTCAGCAGGATATAAAATGGAATTACAGAACATCAAATTCCTCTCTACCTCCCCTCCCCCCCCCCAATTAATTTTTTAATTTTATTATTTTTTTTTTGTTTATGAAGGGGGAGGAAAGTTTGATAGCAAGGGGTTGATACGTCAAGTATCTTTTAGTCTAGGCACTTAGTTAACAGAAAGTCTGGCAGCAGGAGCTTGGATTTGTGTTTGACTCTCTTTATGTTTATTAGTGTTAACCAACTTGAAATACAGTGATGCACTATGTGGAAATATATTACATAAGATTTCGTTTGACCATATCGGCTGTTCTGGTCCGGTAATACTTTGAAAACTCTAGGCATTTTATGGAACACCAATTCATTAAAACTTAATGAACTTCAAAGAGTGAGTTGTGGTTGGCAGGGATAAGAGATGACCCCAACTGATACTTATGGAAGCAGAAGATTTTATTTCACTCACTTAGAGGTCATTCAGGTATATGAGGGATTGCAGATTTGAAACAGAAATCAACATCTGAAGTTCAAATGTGATTTTTGACTCTGGAAAAACATCCATTACAGGTTGATTCCAGCCTGTTTTGCTTGTTCTGGCACAGAAGGGCCTGTTTTAAAATGGCTTTCTTGGTCTGCTTTTACTTTGAAATATTTAGGCAGATATTAGTGTAAGAGAATATTGTTTTCATACTGATCATTCTTTCCATTGTAATTCTTTAAACGTACTATTTCTGTCATCTTCATTACTCCTAGTCTTCGGTACTAACGTAAAAGACTATTGTGAAGTACTATCACAAAATATCCACTAACATCCTGCTTCTTTTCTGGTCATGTGAGGTAAAAGAGGCTGGCAGCTCCTAAACAGCGTTCTCACATGACTTTCACTTGCAGAGGAAAGAAAGCTCTGCTAAACTCTGGAACTTTCTTCTAGTCCTGCAATTTTGGTTCTTGCTTTCAATTCTAGATATGTTGATGTACTTTAGAGGCAAAAAGGAGCAAGAGAGAAAGTGAAGGCTTGATTTTGGTAATTTAATCATAGAACCACCTCTGGTGTCTTATGTATCAGCAGTAGTATCTAAGAAGCCCAGGTATTTAAAGCTATGTGTCTGCAATGCTGACGCTTATTTTACATTTATAAATTAGAAATCATTAATTTTGGGGCTTCTGTTTGGCAGGAGTTAACCAACTTAAGTGTGAACCTCCATTCTGAGACCAGCCTGTGTGCTCTGTGTGTATCTTATATACAATATCTGTATATGGTTTGCTGTAAGTAAATGTGACGTAGAACACAAAATGTATAAATGCATACAATTATTTTCCAATATATATAGATGAGACAGCTTTCAGGATGAAAAGTCTTTTAAAAAAAATATCTGTGGGACATACCAGAACAGAATATACGTCCTAATGTTACAAAACAAAGTTTTTTCTATCATGCAGATGAATACTGCAATGTTTTTTATTTGTTTGGTGGGGTTTTTTGTGGCATTAGAACTCCGTGTTGTGGAAACAGTTGAAAAATGTGTTCTGTAAATGCTCGTGGCATTGAGGCAAGCATTGCAGCACTAGTAATGGGCGATCCTGACACCCACTTCACTAAGTATCCATCTTGGTTCACATTTTATTCCACTCTTGTGAATATAGCACTACTGAATGCAAGTTCCCAAGTGCAGCAACATAGAGTGGCGTTGGTGCTGGCATAACAGGAAGAAGAGGGGAATGCAATGATACTGTAGTCCCAGCTCTCTTTCTTTACTGGGATTGGATTTTGAATGTGTCTTCTGGTGGGAGACTGGCACAAATCAGTGCAGAGAGCGCAGGAATGGTGCTGTGCCTGCTCACTCCTTAGCAGATCGCAATGTCTTGGTTCAGTACATTGAAACACTGAGGGAAGAAGGGAACAAATATGTCATTATGCCAGCATGGGCTGGACTCTGCATTTCTAAACTGCAACTGCATTTCTGAGACTCTTAATTTAACTTAAAGTTTTGAATTTTAAATATTCATCAGTTTGTGCTCTACCCAACTGTCTATTTTGCTTCTGCCTCAAGTCACCTTGAGGTATGGGTGTCAGCTGAGATGAAATACAGTGATTGGTGCACTTACTATTACAGAATTTAGGACAAGCAAGAATAAAGGTTTAATCGAGCTTGTTTTTTTATACAGTATGGGGACTTTAAAGAGTTTCAATATTGTAAATTTAATATATTAGTCCATGTCTTTAGAACAGGTAATTTTTTTAAGTTTGAAGGCTGAATATTAAAGGACTGTAGTAATATTCAGATTTATTAAGTCAAGGCAATGTGTTATCTCCCTTTTAACATTCATATTACAAAAAGGGTTTCTGTAACTATCACTTTTGCATGTTTTTTGGGGTATCTGACTGTTGTTTGTGCCTCTTATAGCCAGCCTTTCACGAAATGTCATAGGTTACATGAATGACTAGTGATGATATTTTATTAATTTCTAATGCTCAGGTATTTTTTTTATGCCACACTTCAACTCCATGTAATGAAAATTTGTTGTAGGTGAAAAAAACCTGCTTGAATACGAATTACAACATATTTTGGTTTTTACACTCCAGTGAAACATTTAAAAAGAGAAATTTAGATGCTGGTTCTGCATATTCACTAGGGTGATTGATTTGTAAGTAAGAGGAAGCCCACAAATGCACTGTATCTATTCAAGTGCACGCAGTATTGGAGTCAGGCAGGAGATTAATTATGTTACATTATAAATTGTCTCAGAATAACTCAAAATCACGGATTTTGGAAACCTATGCAACATGATGACAAGTAATGATCAAACAACTTCTGCATCCAGTATAATATATGGCATTTACAGACTAATCGAGTCTTTTAGCTGTACCAGCAAACTCTCAGTTGGCTTCAACACAAAAATATAATATATATATATTAGTATAGTAAGTAATTTTATTTTTTTCATATTACATTAAGTTTCTGACAGTTAAATATTAGGGTTGTTTCAGGTTTTTTGAAAGTACAGAACTAACCACTGAACAAGTTTGTTCTGAGAATAGTACAACTGATGATGGCCTCATTTTATAGATCTGAATACTTTTTATCCTCACTGCAGTAATGCTAAGATTTGTGGGCAAGAGGTAGCACATATGGTAGCTAATCTTAAGCTATGTACATGTTAAATGACTGGCAACTGGGTTCACACTATTTGGCCAGCCAGCTGATGCCAAACAGTGTATGTTATATCAAACAGTTCTGTCTGCCTTTTTCTCTGTGAAAGCATGAATTTGATCTCTCCCTTCCTATTCATAGAATTTTCATGAAAACTTGTGAGAACATAATTCTCTCTGAGAATATATTCTGTCTTTGAATTGGTAATGGGATGAAAAATTGAGTAGGATGAAGTTTTGAGCTGAAGATGGACAGACATTATGATCTCAAAAGACTTTCTTTTTGGAACCAGAGAAAAATGAACATTTTCTGACAGCATACTCATAGTTTTCTTCTGTGTAGCAAAGAACATTATGAGTCAGATGATAATGTCGAAATTTTTAATGGCAGTTATTTTTAGTAATGAGGTGTGTATGTTTTAGAAGTATGAAATAGCTTTATTGGATTGAAATTCTTGAACTATATAACATTAAATTCAATTTTCTCTAAAAGATTATGGAATATTTGCCATATCTAGAAGTAGTCTCAGATGCCTAAAGGAAAACCCTCAAACAATGGTGACATATTTTTTCACCTTAGTCTTTGGAAAAGGATTGAAATTTTACTTCTGAGTGAAAGGGAAGGTAATTGAGCATATTCTTCACTCCTTAAGACTTCATGTGAGATACGGTTACTAAAAGCTCTAGTTCTGAAAATGGGCTGACTTCATTTGTGTATTTGGTATTTGAGTAATTTATCTGGATTGCTATGTAAATATGTGTGTTGACTTATGAAAGTGCTAAGAAAATTCCAGCACCTGAAACTTCAGAACAGTCACCTAGAAATAGCGAACAAGAAACCATTAGCTTTAAGTGGAGGCATTGTCTACTAGTACTTGTCAATTCCAGAACTAAACAATGAAGAAAAAAAAAGAAAAATGTGAGGAAAGACAAGCAAAAAAAAGGTAGATGCATTTCTTTCCCTCTCTTTTTCTCCTGTGGTGAAAATGTGTTGCAGAACTGACATGATAATTGTAAAAATATCTGGTATTCATTGTTAGAAAAAAGACTTACAATGAGGTAAGATACATTAGTTGTGCTATAATGGTGCCTGAAGTGTCTCACAAATAATTTTTTCAGTCTTTTAATATCTGTGCAGTGAATATTGAGGTTATGGTTCATGAAGAACCCACATAGGCAGAGAAGAAACCAAAATAAACTGGATGTTTTCGAATAGGAATCAATTAGAAACCCCCCTGTGAAAGTGTTTGTAACACTGACATGAAAAACTGAGTCAGAGAACTCAGCAATGGCAAGGGTGGTGACTGAAATTGAAGTTTTGATGCAGTTTGGGGCTTCCACTATAATGCAATTGCTCTTTACAAGCATGGTTCAAGACACATTTTTTTCTCTGGTTTTAGTCAGTCTTTCTTCACAGTCTGAAAAAGTGTAACAGAACTCACCACAGTTTTCATTTGAATTTATTTGCTACTGTTTGTAAAAATATCACTTAAAAAAAAAAAAATGTATTTTTTTAGTGGTAGCTGCCAAATTTCGTTTTGATGATATACTTGCACAAAAGTACCTGCTGTTTAATAGTTCTTCAGTTATAAATTGATTTGTCAACATATTGTATTTTTTTGACTTTTCTGTAAATATAGAAAAGTAAATGGACAGTTAATCATGTCTATTTTTGTTAAGGAAGAGTGGCATGCTTTTAAGGGCTATTATAATATATTCAGTAGATTAGATGAATATTTAACAGTTCTGAAATCAAGCAAAAGAAATCAAATGGCAGATATTGCTAATTTTTTGACATTGAGTGTATCAGTGACACTAAGTTCTACTGTAAAACTACAGTAAAGAAAACCGAGAGGAACAATGCATAATTATCATAACTGAAATATAGAAAAGCAATAAAGCTCACTGAATGTGTCAGGATCATAATATTATTCCATGATACTTGGCTTTTCTCTATACATCATGATTGTAAATTGAATAAACATTAAAGATGCTACCTAGCTTTTAAAGAAAAATATAAACCATTGTGCAATTTCTTTCCTTTCAATATTGCTGCTGAACAGTAACAAAAATGTGAGGAGGATATTTTAGTACAATAGCAATGTATTTGAATATTGCATCATAGTTATGTTGCCCTGGCAGCACTAAGCGTTTTACTCTTCTGGCCCATTTATGACTGCTGATGCATACAACTGATACCTTTATGAGTTCATCAGTATGAATAAACCGTGTATCTCAGGACAAATACACTTGTATGTTTCATGCTTGATAAGAGAAGTGTCAGATCTGACAAACTTTGCCACAGAGGATTCTTATCTTCACCTTTCAGATCATCTCGTCTACTACTTGATCTAGTCTACCTTTGCTGCTGAGGGCAACAGATATTACCAGCCCCTGCAAGATTTGTTCCTCTTAGTTTCCCATAAGAAGTTAATTATAAAGTGCATGTATGTGTCGCTGTCTTCTATTTCACTTCATCCTTGCTACAGGAAGACTATAGCACTGCCTGTGCCTTTGAGGAAAAAGAATGACAGCTGTCACTCCTGATTGAGATGAAAATTTACACTTGCCAGGGAATAAAAGTTTGAAAATGCTTCAGATCTTTCCTGGAATCTGAGTGGCTCTTTTGGGCAGGTGAAATCATTCAGTATTAGCACAGGTACTGCATCATGATTTATTCAAACTTTATGTCAGATGAATTCATTCTCCTATGCAACTGAAATTTTCAGTGTGAGTAGCTGTAGTAATGATGGAATCTAGTAGTTACAGAGCTTCTACTTTGAAACCTTTAGAAAAGAACTCTGTGGGTTTGTTGTTTTTTTTTTTTTCCCTAAATGTACAATCATGCTGTTATGTTTCTTTTAATGATAGCAGAACATTTATCAGCTTACTTCAACAAACTGCAGAGTCCCTCCTTGGCTGATGGGCACTAAC
Organism: Gallinula chloropus; assembly: GCF_964237585.1. NCBI lineage: Eukaryota > Metazoa > Chordata > Aves > Gruiformes > Rallidae > Gallinula > Gallinula chloropus. The sequence goes on from NC_140088.1 coordinate 10,558,626, forward strand.
AGGAAGCAAAAAACCTATTATATGTAATCTAGCCTATTTTTATAAAGTAACGTTTTTTATGCTTATTAGACAAAAAGAACGTAAACTAGACTATTTTTTTAGTAGAGGATTATTTGTAGCAGGGTTGGGGTTTTTTTGATATTTATTGATCCAGAATTATTTGGTAGTGGGCATATAAATTGGCAAGGGTAGCTGAATTCTAGAAAAATTGTGGACTGGAGACATGGCAACTCTTGGATGTTAGTCTGTCTGTAGGGGGGAATGATAATGGATGCTGTGCACAAATGAACATTGGTGTGATACACTGGTGTTTCTCATTTCCTGAATACAAACAGGTGAAATACGATATTTGAACTTCATGCTTAATGGGATACCGAAGGCATATTCATTTCTTGTATCTGTTGGGGCATTTTCCTGTAAATTAGTGTTTGAGACTATGTTAGCAGTGGTGGAGTTATAAGAATTTCTTATAATGGAGGCTGATAGCTTATTCTAAAGCACTGATCACTGATTGCTAAGGCTGCTGTTTTAGGCTATGAACCAAAAGAGAAGAGGAGGAATAAAGGTAATTAAATCATGACTGGAGGCATTTAAAAAGTGCTGGAGAAAGAGAGTCATCTCTATAATCTGCCTGTCAAAAGTGAAGGAATGCAGTTTCCACACTAAAGCCTGGGGATTAAATAATATTAATGTAAATGACACCGAATTCTGTTTTGCAGCAATCAAGATTAAAGGGTATTAGGTATACGTGCTTGATATTTATATTTGTTTATTTTAGTATTTTAAATCTAGACAACAGAAGGAAAAGCTGACCAGTGAAATTTATTCTTGGGATTGTGGCACAGATGCATTTCCCTCTATAGAAATGTTTCTGCTTCATTTAATTTATAAAGCACATTAAAAAGTGGACTACTGAGATGTTTTTAATATGAAGCTTGTATGTATGCTTCCAAAAAAGTATAACTAGTTCATCATTTAAAAAATCTATTGTAGTTAAAATTGTGTTTATTAAAACTGAAATACAGACCTTCCATGTAACAATATATATGTATCACTTGAAGTCCTCAGACACTACAGTTCTTCTAATAGAAATATGGTTCCTACTGGGTACCCGTGGCTGCATAAAATGCCTTTCAGGCGGTGGGGGTTTATGTTGAGAAATTAAATGGGTAAGAACACATATTTTTCTTCTTCAGTTAAAGCAGCATCTGTTCACATGTCCTCTACCATGGCTCTTGTAGCTGTCCACTGCAGGGGAACATTATACACACTTATGTGTCACTTTTCTGGGGGTTGTTTATTTTAAGAGTACTGCTGAACCATAATCTGGACAGAACTTTTCAAATATTCACCTGCTGTTCTGGCTAGCCAAAGGCTGGTGTAGTATATGTATTGTTGAAGAGATGTGAAGGAAGAGATAACTTTGGGTTTGTCAGAGCTCTACTATGAAAATCTTTCACTTGTATGAATAGAAATAGGTGAAGCATAGAGCAAGTAGCTCTAACACTGCAGCTGACTACTGACTGATAAAATGTAGAATTCATTGTTCCAATATGACTGAAAAATATAAACTTGGAATGACACACAAATAGGTACATACACCTATACAAACAGGGAATTCAAGAAAGATCATCATGAAATGTTATGGCTCATTTTAATTTAGAAAGATACAAAATTGTATCTTTTTTACTCAATAATGCAAACTGCACTCATAAGACCAAAAGGAATTTTTTTATTACTAGTGGCAAACAAATATTATTATTTGTTTTCAAAGTGCTTGAACTATTTTTAGATTAAAAATGCTAGATTCTTCCTTTTCTTTCTGTCTGTCTGTTTCTCTGTCTGTCTTTGAAGCAACTATTTTGTTGTTGTAACTTTTTACTAGCTGTATGCTAAAGTTTGTGTGCTTATCACTCACATGCTATTTTAGATTGTCTGATAAAGGCAGTGCCTAGAACATCTACAAACTGTGACTCTAATTACAATTTTAAAAGGAAATAAAGATGATGAATTGGACTGCTGTGACTTACACGTTTATTTTTTGCAGTACCATTAGGAAGTCTCTCTCAAAAAAAAAAAAAAAGAAAAAGAAAAGGGCCTGAAGTTCCTTATCCCTAAATTCTCCTAGTAGCAGAGGATTCTGGTCATGCAATTCCATTATTCTGAGAGCTGAATGACTAAATCCAGTGCAACCCTGAGAAATTAACTCTGCTATACTGATTTATCATCATCACTGTCTATTAGTCAATTCTAAACCCCTAGACCTTGTGACAAATAAAGTATTCCACTAAGTGCAGCTTTTTAAATTCCAGTTAAATTACATTCTGCTTTTTAAACTCAATCATAATGAAATCAATTGTAAAAATTTCTTCCTACTATGAAGTATGAAGAAAATCATAGTTTAACTTATAGAAAATACTAAAATTTTATACTGTTGTATGATTTATTCTGCTGTATGTCCTTAAAGTAGGGTAAAATATTCTTAAGGCCAAAAGTACTCTAAAAATAGTTTGTATGGAAATGAACAGATTTAGAAATAGTTTCCATTTTATTTTGTATAATTAGTCTCGTAAAACATACAAAGCTCTCCAAAGCTTAATGGAAACTAGGGGAGTAAAAGCATGGCACAATACAAGTTGTCTGTAGTTGGAGATGTTCGGATTACAAAGAGGAACTCTGGAGTTTTGATATCTGGGATCTGATTGCTAGCTGATTTTTTGGGGTGTTCTTTCTCATGTAAGACTCTCCAAAACATATTATATGTAGTTTATCCTTAACTCTTATTGAAGTTCCCCCAGAAAAGCTGTACTCCATGGGATGCTCATCCTGTTTATTCATGAAGAAATGACTAGGACACTTTATATTGCAACCTGTGCTTGAATGAAACCCTTACAGTTTCGTGAATTTCTAGGGTATGTTAAAAACATGAAGTACTGTATTATAATATATTACAGTAGAAAAAAAACCCCACCAATGTAACCATCTGGCAGCAATATATTTAAATGTTTCATTAGATGGTTGATATATTAACAGGAAAAAAACCCCATTTTGCTGAGCAGGTGATTATGCATACTCAGAGATGTTGTGAAAGATGAAAACTAGTAACAAAGATGGATTTTATTTTGAGAGGAAGGGAAATCTATCTTTTGCATATTTGTGATTATCATTGGTAAATCACGTACTTGTGTGTGTCAGGGAATGACAAGATCATTACTAACAAGAGCCTCATATACCTTCCTGTAGGGGAAATTAACTGAAACTTAAACCAACTAAAGTCAGCAATCAGTTGAAATAACAGAGCTTGACAGTGACTGAGTTGGTGTTTTTTCTAGGGGCCTGACACCTGAGGTATATCTAAATTGCCAGAGAAAAAAGTATTTATAACTGACAGCCTAAAAAATTTGTGTTAGATTTATTTTCTTTCTGATAACTACTGTTCAAGGGATTTTAAGGTCAAATATGCTTTGTGCACTGTGCCTTTTACAGAACTGAGTACTTTCATTCAATTTCTTGTTTGGGAGATCTGTGAAGAAAGTCTGTGTGTGTGTGTGTGTGCATGTGTCTGGGCTTCATCATGATCCTTTGCTTCAGAAAATGAGAACAATGAATCCTCTGTCAAATGGATTTCTTTTTTTTTTTTACACCTTTTCAGTTGTTATTTGCATCAATGTGACTGAGAGCATATAAAACTAATTTTGATATAGCTTTCAATTTTAAACTGTGTTACTTTGATGTCTCCTTCCCATGAGTTAGCTACTGAATAGTACTTGCCAAATGAATATCTGAAGAGGTTCAGCCATTTAACAAAATTATTTTTTTCATTGTGAAGACTAAATTAAGGGGCAGAGAGAAGTTCTGAGACCACAGCTGAACAGGATGTGACCTTGCTGATCTTGGAAGTTTCTTTGCCCTAAGCTTCCAAATCTGCCAAATAAATCAAGTGCCTTCTTGATGCTGTGCTTGCTATGCAGTATAAAAAAAGAGTTGCTAGTTACACCTTTCTTCCTGAACTCCCTCCAAAAGAAAGCTCTTCCATATACTTGTAGGCCTTTTCATAGTCTGTTTGCTTTGCTTGTTCCTCGAATCGATTTCTGAGCAAAGATAAAGTGAAATAGACACTGCATGCCTGTAGAATGGAGTGAAAGAAAAGCCTCTGCAACTTTCAGCTATCATGAGAGCTAATACAGCTTTTTTTTTAGTTTGAGGGGTGTGTTTTGTGTCTTTGTTGCTGATATGTTCTTTAGTTTAAAACAATGATCCTTTGAATTCTTCAGAAGTACCATCACAGTTTTTGGGAACAGAAAATTTTTGTAGGCTATTTTAACAGGGAACTTTATAGACCAACAGTTTCTTAATTGCTGCTATATATAATTGTCATAAATGAAGCATTCTTTAGTTACATAGCCCTGATATACCCTATTTTTTTTGGAAGACATTATTTAGAGAGCATTTGATCCCACAGGATGAAAAATCATGACTCTATAATATTTTGACAACAAATGGTTAGATTTATTGAAACATTTATTTCTAAAGTGATTGAACATGTAATCTGGAAAAGACCAATGAAAAATAGTTAATGAAACTTCTAGAATATAAATTTTGCTTTATTTATTTACCCTCAAACAGTCCTATTTATCATAGTACTGCATACATAATTTTCTTTACCTGTCTCTAGGACCCTACCAAAATAAAAAAAAATATATGTTGCACCATTTATTAGGTTCTTTTTATATCTGAGTATGTGCTTCAGGATTTATCTCAATGTCGCCAGTAAGCCACAACTTATTTTAGTCTTGGTAATATTAATTGATTTCAATGGAAATTATGTGTCAAAAGGTCTTTGAAAATCTGGAAGTAAATGACTCATTGGTAATTCTGCAAAGACTAGAATGAAGTCATCTCTCTGCATACATCAGTTAGGTAATTAAATGTTTCTGGTGATCTGGTCCACAGAAATTAAAAATTTGCCTATAAATTTCTGAAATGGTCAAGAAATCATGCTAGAAGTTGGTGGTTAATCTAAGAAAAGAATTTTTGATGTAGGTCATCCTTTCATCTTTCAGCATCATCAAAAAGTCTCACACTTCTGTCCCAGGTTATTTACTCTTTGTACTATAAAAAGTCCAGGTATTGATTAATTGAACTGTGACCAATGAAACATTCAAAGAAATTTTCTGTATGTTCAAAAGAACAGTCTCATTTTCCATGACAATTTACAGAAAACTTAAAGACCAAGAAGCATAAATTTAGTTAAAAAATGAATGTGCATAAGCTAGCATGTACAGAACAAACAGAATAAGTAATGTTCTGGCAAGTGTATATCACTTAGGCTGGTAAACTTAGTGCTTAAATTTTCTCCTCTTCTTTCAATCCTTTATCATTCTGAATTGGGAGTGAGCTGATGATAGCTCATCAATGATCTTAGTCTTCCTCTTGCTTCATTAGATCTGTTGCCTGAAATTACTATAAATGAAAATAGTTATAATGAATTCCTTGTATAGAACATGATGTTTAATTCATGAAATTTTTTCCTAGGTTTGTTCAAATTTAAATTAATATTTTCCCTAGCAAGCTTTTTCTCTCTTAGATGAATACAGGATTGGAAAGTGCTTCTCAAGGCACTGAATTCAGTCATCTGTTAATGAAGAATCTTTTCATAAACTTGTTGAGCTCCCCTGACATTGAGCTCACTCTTGGAAAAAACAAACATTTGCTTTCACAGATTGTTACAGAACCCCACTGGTCTTGTGCATAACAATCAGATTCTGATTTTCTCAGAGTTGCTTTATATCTTTTTCTCATGGACAGATTATACAAAGTTCGCACAAAACATAATTTGGTTTAAATAACATGTTGTGAACCAGTTACTCTTTGCAGTAAGAATGAAAATTAATTTGTTTGATTTCACCAGTATTCATTGGTTTGGAAAAGAAGGGGCGGGGGGGGGGGGGGGGGAAGGGGATGTGGCAATTTTCAAGTTAAGCATTCTAGAGTAATTGCTGAAATTAGTGTTAGCAGTGATGAACACTTCTTGTTACACAGTCCAGAATGTTAACTTTAAAAAAACCCCCACACATTCAGGAGATCAGAGATTACCTTTAGAGTTTGGAGCTGGTTCTCTGCTGCCCTGATTGAAGGGACCTTCGAAAGGCATAGCAAGGCATGCACATCCAAGGCAGCATGCTGGACTGAGCAGCACTTGCTGACACTGCTGACAGCCATCTGTGCTGACTGTAGTCTGCTTGCAGGGAGCACAGAAGAAAAGAGAACCAACCTTGTGGGTAGCAAGGGACATAAGAGAAATAAGTGGCACCTATAAATGAAATGTTGAATCCACTTGGAAACTTCAGCTTAGACTCTTATACCAATTCAATTTTTTAATGTTCTGGGTTTTTTATGACCTTCAGCTCCATATATACCTTTTGGTTTTGATGGTATTTCTGATTCTCTTAAATCTCTCCAAGGGAATGTAATCCATAATCACATATTCCACAATAAAATGCACTATGATGTTAAATTACAAGAACAGGCTGCACTTCCGAACTTACCTGCTCAGCAGCTTTTTATCTTTGGTAATTAACAGTGGTGTGTGAATAGTTTGGTGTACTGGCAAAGGTTTTTAAAAGAATTTATCACTCCTAGTGGTAAAGAAAGCAAGTACTTGTGCTGAAGATGTGCATGAAGACCAAAACGTAAAAATCCACCATCTGTGACCTAAACTGCATCTGTTGGTTGGCCACTAAAAGAGTAGGAAGGTTTTGATTTACTAGCCAGACAGCTTTCTCAATTTTCTTGTCAGGAAATATCTTTAAACTGCAATACAGTTATGACAGCTTGGATAACAGTGTTTAGCTATACTCCAGCAGCTTTTAGATTTTGCATGCTATGTGCCTAGGCCTGTCAGAGAGACCTGCGCCAGACACAACACTTCTAAAATAATTTTTTTCTCTTTTTCTTGCACTTGCTGAATGTGAAGTCTTCTAGTCACTTGGTATGAATTTTAGAGTTTTTCCCCACAGATGTGGATTTTGATGTCACTTTAATATTAATAAAGACTGAATTAATAGTAGTTTATGACTATTTTTAAAAAATAAGCTTAGTAGTTTTTAATGACAATCTAATTTATTTTCTATTTTAATAGACATTAAAATAGTGAGCTAATGAGTAAACACTAATACCTGCTTACCTTAATGAACAGTAGATCTTCATCTGGGTCTGCTTGTAACACCCAAATTGCAGGTGGTTAATTATGTTTGTTTAGGCCAATAGGACCAATTTTAATAGAATAACCAGACTTCTTCAAATGCTATGAGATTTCTCATAAACATTTCTTTATATTTTTCTTTTATTATCTCATATGTTTGACCAGAGAACGATACCATTAGATCACGGTCTGTTTCTATTTCTCACTTAATGTTCTCTTCGTGCCTTTTGAGAAATTAAGCTTATCAGCAGAAGGATATGAATCTCAACAGCAATGACTTATTGCTGTGTTTCTGGTTCTTTTTTCTGGAATTGTGTATGAGTGTTATGATAAATTGCATTGACTGAATTTGCAACATGCTGTAGAGTGCATTTGCCATCCATGTAAGCATCTTTGTTACCCAAAATATCATGAAAACCTCAGCTTGTAAAGAACTAGTGGTGTTGCTGTATCAAGTAATGACAGCTGTGTGTGTGTGATCGATTTTTCACACAGGAAATATATAAAAAGGAAATAAATATTTTTCAAGATACCAAATCATAAGCCACTCATCTACATCTCTGTCTCATACTTCAATTTCTAACAATGACGTTCTTCATACCTACTATGAGCAGTCCAGAAGTCAGACATTTAGTCCAGGCTTGTCATTTAAGCTCTTTTCCATAGCCAACTCCATTGAAGAATAAATTGTTCTCCACATCTGAAGGTAAATGGTCAAGCTGAGTGAGGTGGATTAACTTCTAAAGGCACTTTTCTTGACCTTCAACAGGTTAGTTCTTGTGTCATCTTTTGTTTCTTAATTTGCATTCTTTTTCTTATTGAATATAAACCATAGGATCATAGAATGATACGAGTTGGAAGGAACCTCAAAGAGCATCTAGTTCTACTCCCCCTGCCATGAGCTGGGACACCCACCACTAGACCAGCTTGCCCAAAGCCCCATCCAACCTGGCCTTGAACACTACCAGGGAGGGGGCATCTAGAGCTTCTCTGGACAACCTCTGCCAGTGCCTCACCATGCTCAGAGTAAAGAATTTCATCCGAATACCTAATCTAAATCTGCCACTTCTAGTTTAAACCCATTACCCCTTGTCCTATCACTACACTCCCTGATAAACTGTCCCTCTCCATCTTTCCTGTAGGCCTCCTTTATGTACTGTAAGACTGCAATAAGGTCTCCCCAGAGCCCTGTCTTCTTCAGGCTTAGAAATGTGTGTATTTCTTGCTGTTTCCATGTAGAGCCTGGATGTTTCCAATTTTTACTGGAACGCAATTTATTGTTGAAGAAAAATAGTGTGTGTTACCTGGACCATAAACATGCATGACACTCTTAACTGTCTTTCAGACTTCGAAAAGCCCGAACATAAAATTAAGGGGCTTTTAGATGTTTTCATGGCATTAGTTGCAAAGCTGTCAGTCTCCTTTAATAAAGTTTAAAAAAAAAATCAGAAACCCTTAATGGCTTCCCTAAGTGGCCAGGAGTAGCTTAACTATGTATTGTATGATAGACCTTCTCTCTCTCTTTCTCTCTCTTTATGTCTCTCTTCTACTTACCCCTCCTCCCTGCAAAACTGCTCCCAATTTGTTTGATAATCCAAATTTTCCTTGCTGTAAGAGCCAGTGATGCTGGTTGCTATTCATGATTTTGTATATCTCAGTGATGTGATGCTTAGCTAACCCCTTTTTCACCTGAAGAGACCTAGTCTGTACAGTTGTTTTACAGAAGCTACAATTCTGACTAAATCTGCTTGGGTGTAGATGGGATTAGACCGATAGATCATGCTTAAAATGTGGGTCACCTATAGGTTCATTTAGTATCCTGGTGTCCTGACCATGTTTAATTTTGTTCCAATCCTTCAATTCTAAATTTACTTATTTATTAATAGCAGATTCATTTTTTCGATCACTGTAAAGTACCGAACTGCTGCTTGAGTACTGCTATCAATTACAACTCTGAGATATAATTTCTCAGTGATGATAGCTCTTTATATTACGTATAGAATTAGGATTGCTTTATCACATCAATTTTCAACTTACCTGTATTGAATTTCATCTGCTGTTTAGCACATAGTCAACCAAAGCCACAGGGTGCTCTGCAGCTTTCCCTATTTGACCTTTGCCATATCTGTTGTGAATAACTTCACCAACAGTTGTTTTTGCTTAAGAGTTTGTCCCTTGTTCAGTCCACTCAGTAATGGACTGAGCAAGCTGTTACAAATTTTTAGCTTCCGTTTTCTGGGTCATGGTGGATGATTATTTCTTTCTTCCATACTTCTGGACAGCTTGTAGTTCGTGCTTAAGTCGTTAAATTTATGATTTTTTTTCCCCAGCATTTTAAGATCTATCTCAGTTATTCTTGCTAGCAATGATACTAAGGAAGTCAACAGTTGTGCTTACAATGCCTGTTTATTACAGAGTTAATTTAGTAAGATTTGAGCTATATTACTGGAGAAATTTGACTTGTAATGGAAATCTTTCAGTTGGGAATCAATACCTGAGTTTACATTTCAAAAAATATGATGAATATAGTCTGTAATTCTCTCTCTTGTACATACACTCAGCATTTTGAGTTCCTTGTCATGAGCTGCTTCCTTGTGTCCTCTTTTCCTCTTCATTACTATGGCATGTTAATTTATTACTTCAGTTAAAAAACAAGACAAAACCCAACCATATAAGAATCCTGAGATGTCAGAAGGGGAATTAGTGACATTTAATGGCTTTGGTGTCTTTGTCCCTAGAAAGTGAAAATTAATTAAAAAAATTTTTCTTCATGCAGAGAAGGTACAAAACCATCACAAAATCCAACCCCCAATCTTCAGGAAAAAATACACTTCTGGATGTAGTTCTGTAGTAAATAAAATAGAGAGAGAACATTTCTATTCACAGTACACTTAAAGATTTAAATTGCTCTGCAATGCTGGCTCTCTGTTTTTTTTTTTTTTCCTCTCAGAGATGAAGACAATTGTTCAAGTACTTGTCTTTAGAGCTTGCCTTCCAGATTCACACTGCAATGTGTGCATCCTTTCTCAGACTCCTACTGAAGTCATGGGTCTTGTGATTTACAGTTTAAACTATTCAGATGGCAGCTAGTAGCTGTAAGCAAATGTGCTTATACAGATAACCTTTGCACAAAATTTTGGAACATATCATTCCTTGTACTTACGAGGATAAACAGAAAAGATTGCAGCAGTTGGAAAACCACATATTTTTAAGAGCAATACATTTTTATCTAGTTCCCATTTTACAGAAGAACGTGGTTATTCACTCATTTTGAAGACGATAGACAAGGTGTTGCTTGTCTTCCCTCACCTCATTTGGCCTTATATCTGCTTTATGCTCTCTCCTACTAAAGGAAACTCAACCATATCCTTTCACAAACTGTTTTGGTGTCTATTCAAACTTTTCCTGGGAGAACCCTGTTGTAACTTCTTTCAAGCTCTCCTCAGACCTCTTTTCAGCCTCTTTCTCACATTGTAATCTTGCTGTCAACTTTCTCCTATTTAAATTCCAAACAGCTTTCTAAAAAGAAACTTGCTTAAGCTGGTTTGCCAAGATCTGATTTAACCGTTTATCTCCTTAGTTGTATGTTAAGCTTCCACAGAAGACTATTATCCTTAGATGAACAGATATGTATTAAAAAACCTGAAAGCCAAGTGAATGTAAGAAATAGTTTTGATGTATGACAATTCAGCCAGACACTGTAAGCTGTTAGAGATACCTCAAATCACCATGCTTGCAAACAGTTATATTTTCTCCAGCTCAACAGGGATTTTCCATCAGTTTTTTAATAATCAGTTTTTAGACTTGAAGTTTCATCTACTTACACTTATTGAATTTACTGGAAAAGTGATGAAGGCTTCCTGCAAGTTTAATTGTAACTCTTAAAAAGAAAATAAATAAAAGGCACTGATTTTTTTTTATTTTCTCTCTTTTTATTTCTTTTCTATCTTTCTTCAACAAAAAGACACAAATTAGTTCCTTTGTTTATTAACTGTATTATCTTAGCAGTTGACATTGTTATGGTCCTGAATTGAGAGGGCATTCTAAAACCCTGAAACAATTGATAGCATGTCAGAAAAGAAGCTTTATTTTGATCCCTAGATGCTACTTTAATCAAATGATAGCCAGTGATCAAATCCAAACTATGAAAATATTTGTGCCTGATGCAGTGTGTGGAAGTGAGATTTTCTGAGCTCTCTATGAATTAAGGCCCTCGCAGCCACAACTCTCCACTGAGCATTTTTTACAACTGTAATTGAAGATGCCCAAGGTGATTGCTTAATCAGCCTGTTCTATAGCACATTAAAATTCACCATGACTTGCACAGCTACCTGGCTCACTGGTGGAAATCTGATGTAGGGCTGTCTCATGGAACTGCTGCTTGGTTTCAGCACAATCTAGTGTCTCACTTGATCATATCTGTCAAAATACTCCTCATCCTTGGAGAGCATGTTAGCATAGTATAAGAACAGATATTACTTCTTCTCTTTGCCTCTAGGGCTGTTTCTGTTAAGTCAAGTGAATGTGTGATTCACAGCTTTTAACCTCTGTCCTCCTCAGAGACTCAGAGACAACATGGAGGCAGTTTGCAGCATAGCTAATCTGACTTTTCCACCACTTTCTTTTATTTCTTAATGGCTTTAATTTGGTTTATCTACTCCTCAGTCTTTGGGCCTGGCTGAAACAGGATTCTGATAAACATAGGCTCTTCCTGGCATATTCATGCTATCAGACATCCCTTTATCCTTAGGAGTGTGATTGCATGATGATCTATGCTATCATAACATTTGAAGCTACTGTCGGAAATAACTTGTATACAGGGACTGCAGTAGTCTTCTTTCCCTGATGGTATGTATTCAGCAGAAAATTGTAGTGGAATTAGCCTCTTTCTGTGCTATACTAGTACTTTAGTGATGCCCCCAAATGAATGCATTCTTAGAGGTACTCATTGCTGTAGCAAAAGTTAATTTCACATGCAGAAGGAGCACATACTGTGATAGTGGGATTTTTAGTGTTTTCATAACTAAATAATAGATACATGTAATCTGTTTTACCTCCTGCACTACAAATTCTTACTCTCTTTCTCAGGACTTCTTTTTGGTAGTGTGAGAGCCCACTTTCACATCCCCAGTGGTTTTCTAGCTGCCAGTGTCAGTTTATTAAAAACCTGTCAGTAGCTCTTCATATTCATCATTCATGTTATCACTACTGGTGGACAAACTATATTACTCATTCCTAATTTGTCTTTGATGGTTTGCTTGGGAATGCTTCTCCCAGTGGCCTTTCCTCAGCTTTATTTACAAATATCATCTGGCATAAGGGGCCTCCACATGTACCTCTGGCACCACGTTTGCACCACAGGGCAGGTAGAGTTTTATTGTTTAAGCTACTTTCCTAGGTTCAGCTTCTTGAAGAATTTCATTAGGAGTAAAGGAATAACATCAAGGTTGTAATATAGCCTTTAAGGCAACACTGATTTCTGCTTTTACATCTACAGTTACGGTTGCTGTGTCCTGTCAGTTTACACACTATGTTATTACCTTGTGTCATGTCCCCCCCTCCCCAGCCCTGGTCATTAGATTTCCCTGTGAAATCACTTCCAGAAGAACATATCTTGCACAGGTCTCCCAGAACCTATCACTAGTCAAAGGTCTGTTCTTGCTTTACTAAAGTGAGCAATGTTTAGTACCAAAATGTATAGGACAGTAGATCAAGTCCTATTTGTGTTTCTTCAGAGAGAGTGGAAAGTATTTTTTGCTCTCACTAGACCTTTGTCCCTGACTGTAATTCCTGGGTATAGCCAGATTATAGCAGTTGTCACCTTTAAATACAGGCATCCTGGTTTTCCTTTCCCTCCTGCAGGACACACAGATGTACAAAAACCTTGTCCAGAGACAAGGCAACAGACAGCAACACACGACAACAATGCTAGACTATAATTTAAAGATACAGGCACAGATTATTGACGGTTGTGAACATTAAGAGTGTAGTTGAAACTAATAGTCTAATTCTTGGAGTATGTTTCAAGGCATTGACTCTTTTGGACAAGTTTTACAGATAAACATAGGAAACTGAATCACTAGAGTGCAGAAGGAACCTTATTATTGAAAAGACTGTTGTTTTTAAAGAAATCATTAGATTTTTGGAATAAGACTATTATTCTTGAGGCTGGTAAGTTTAAAAAAATAGCAAAAGTTACCCTAATTCTGTACCACTTACATGACTGTTTCTTTGTCTCTGCTGCTTTACATTGCCTGATGATCAATGATTTCTACAACAATCAAGATGACCTTTGTCATGTACAATAAGTGTCCAATCCACAGAGAACCTTAAATAATTCTCTGGCTGTGAGTTTCTGAAATGCTGTAGTTTTTCATTTCAGTAACTGACATATCTGTCACTTGGAGGCTTTACTCATACAGAATTTCTAAGAAAAAAAAAATCTTTTTAGTAGTGCTTGAAAACAATCTATAAACCATGGGAATATGTTTTTACTTACATTTTCAAATATATTTTTATTTTCAAAAATTTAGAATATGAAAGGAGTTATGTTATGTTTTTATTATATCTTAACCACAAATGAGTCTTTGAGAATTCTGATAGAAATACTTCAGCAAACTTGAAGACCTACAGAGAAACGTATCATCATCTTATATGCTTTTAAGTTCTTAAAAAATTGTAAATTCTAGTTAGATATACTATTCAGATGAAAACACACGTTCACATTATTAATTATCAAACTGTTGATTTTTCTAGTAGTCTCAAGGTTAAAGCTATTCCAGGGTATAATGCAAATTCCTCCAAAGTCTGATTCAGTGGATACTCGTGTTGCCTATATTGAATTGTACGCTGTAGACCAATAAAAGCAATCTGATTGATCTATCTCGTTATGGTTTTGATAGCTTCTAAAGCACTAGCTATAAAATAAGCTAACTGGAAAATCAAAGCTTTAGTGACCTCTGAGGACTCTTTATCAAGTGGGTTGGTCTAAATCATGTTATTTTAAATTTAGGTAGTACATTTGCAACACATTTTATGTAACAAACATCGACTATTTGTGAATAGCCTCCCTTCCCTGTTCAATGTGGAATCTATTAAGGAAAAATCTCCATGTAGCAGGGAGCAAACCTTTAAACAATTAAGTTAAGTAGCGAGTGTTTGGGTACTGAAATCTTCAGAGAGGCTACCCACCTGCAAACTCTAGTTTCTCAATATTTCAAGTTTTCCACAACCACATGTTTTCCCTAGCCTCTTATTTTGATCATTTCTCAGTTACTGGTTTGTATAATGAGACTCTGCACCTGCAGAGTTGAAAGACCACCTCCTATAGTAAACTCATCTGTAAGGATTGCACTGGGAAGAAGAGAACAATCTTGTTTCTGGTCTGAGGAAAACAAATCTATAAGTTTTCATTCTTTTCTGTTTAGATGTAATGATTTTGAATCAGAGTTATAAACTCATATGGAAATTATTAAGAACAGGTTTAGCTATTTTGTGTTTAATTTCAAATTACCTGACAATCCTTGTGAACACTCTAGTTGCAAGTACTTGAAATCAGCACAGAGATTTACTGTTACGTTTCTTCATTGTGATCAGATGGTAAAAATATTGCTTGAAAAAGTTTTGAGATTCTCACTCAAAGCTAAAAGTGTAACCTTGTTTGTTCCATTTCTGGGAGTAAAATATTTTGACTAGAGGAGCACTTCACAAAGTTATTGGGTGCTCTTGGTAAATTTAGCTTGATTTGTAATTGAGGTTTTATGTTTTCTATGCTTTCTACTTACAAAAGTAACAAGCTTTCTTAGGAAGTATTAAAGCTGTTTTAGGATGTCTTAAGTGAAACTCTATCTTGCTAGATTTATTTTGAAGAAACAAACACATCTATTAGTTAAAATTCAAGTGCACTGATTCATTCAGCTTAATCCTGCAGTGTTAGGTTTTTAGAGTGGTAATAACGGTCTTCATTCTTTCTGAGCTATAAATGTATCCCTCTGGTGAAATAAAGTCCATCAAACAACTACCAGGAAGAGGAGGGAGGGTAATTTTGCTTAAATACTTTCAGAGAATATAGTAAAATTGTCCTTCTTTACATAACAGGTAACTTAGTGTAGATGTTACTGGTATTACACCTGTAGAACTTCCTGAATTTATTTTCTTCTGAAAATTTTCGTTATAAACAAAAGGTGAATGACCCTGTGTTGGGACTTGTCCTAACCATATGACCGAGAAGAAGGCTGGAGCCTTGACAATTGCTCTTCAATGGCTTACATCTGGGCCCTGGCAAGCAGATTGCCTCAGAGACAATCCGTCCTGGCGGCACATGTGTCTCCTGCATCAACAAGTATTTTCTTTTTAACATAAATATGCCTAGAAAATAATCTACAAAATTATTTTTTGGATAGTATCTTCTACTTTTTCCTTCTTTAAAACAAACTCTCTAAAAATTGCTTAATTTTTTTTCATCCATGAACTGATCCCCATCTGAAAGAATTTAGGAGTTAAACCTCTTTCAAAAGGCAGCTTCCCTATTTTCTCAATGGGTATGAAAAGGATGTTTTCTTTTTTTCTATATTTTCAACAGATTAAGACAATTGAGAAGAACTAACAGTGATTACTTTAGAGAAAGGTAATCAGCATTTTAGTCCTATTGAGTGTAATGGAAGGAAAAAGTCTGAAGGATGGAACATCAAACAGAAGACAGCATATATTTCCATCTCACTAAAGTAACAGAATATGGAAATAATGTGTAACAGACCATTCAGTGTGGACTTGCCTGAGGAAAATGCTACTCTCCAGCCTTATTTAAAAGGAAATTTTTATTTTATAGAACACTGAAAATAAATGTTGTGCTTATTTTTATATGTTTGTTTCTTTGAGTCTTTCCCTTATCACCTCTTCAAAGAAAGCTTGACATTTCAGCTATATTTAAATAATAAATCCAAGTTAAGAAAGCAGTAATGATTAACCTGCACCACACCAAGTGATTATTTTACTCCAGCTCTCCATCTCTATCAAAAGTTACTACAACTTTTGTTATAAAAAAAGTTATTATAACTTTTGTGGATATAGGATGAGAACAGATTGGAGCTTTCTGTACAGCTCCTGGCAACCAAGGGCTTTTTATGCTCGATATAATATTTGTGTGGGCCTTGATAGATGTAGTTTGATCAGTGGTCTTTTGTGGATGTTTGATGGAAATTTCTTTCATGAATTTGTTTACGTCTTTTCTGAGGACTTTTGCTTCTTAGGGCAGCTAAAATGTCCTGTGGCAATGACTTCCATATTCTAGTTGCAGTCTATATATAAAAAAAACCCTAACTTTTTGTTTTAATTCTGCTGCCTTTGAACTGAGCCTTCTATCTTTGTATTCTAAGAAACAATGAATTACTGGTCATTTTCTCCTTCATTTCCTGCCTATATTTGACACAAATATGTACTGAAGATTAGATGTATGTAAATCCAAAACAACTTCAATAATTGTATATGGTTCAAAAATGAAAAAACTGCACTATGGAATTTGTACAAGGAGACCAATTTTATAATTACTGTGATGTTAAATTAGCTACCAATTTACTTGTAAAACCTCATCAAATTCAATTTTATCTATGGAAAATAAATGCTGTAATTTGGGAAGGATTGCTGTTTTTCTCACACACATCTGTGTGAGGTTGAACCTATTGAGTCTGTGCTTTAACTGCAAAAGTGATAGTTAACTCAAAGGGATATGTCCGTATTTCTACTTTTATAACGTCTCTACTTTAACTAAATAATGTAAAATTCAATATATTAATGAGAAATATTGAATTAAAAAGATTTAATCAATGGATCTGGCCTACACCTCACATTTCCTGTGCACATGTGAAACAGAGATAAAAAGCAGCTCTACTGGATTCATTAAATAATACTGCTTTCCTCCTCTCCATGAAATAGCAGGTTCTAATAGTTGGTGTCTTTTTAAACACTTTCCAGTCTGTCTACAGAAGAAATCCTCTGGCATAGGGATCTTTAGGATATCTCAGCTGTGGTCAATCTGTCTGGTCATGCTCACTTCTGAGTATTGCTCCACATCTGTAGTGCATGGATGACAACTTCAGGTATTGGACAGACCGACCAGAAGTGATGCGTTGCTGGACCTGGTGCTCACCAACATGGGGGAGATCATTAAAAGTGTTAAGATTGGAGACAGCCTGGGCTGCAGTGACCATGCCCTGGTTGAGTTTGTGATCTCAAGGAATGTGGGCCTGGCAAAGAGTGGGATCAGGACCCTGAATTTTAGGGGAGCAAACTTTAGGCTGTTTAGGGAATTGTTGGCTGAGATCTCCTGGGAGGTGGGTGGTCCTTAGAGACAGAAATGTTGAGGAAAGTATTCTACTCTTTAAGGATGCCTTTCTAAGAGCCCGAGAGCTCTCCCTCTCTCTGAATAAGAAAGTGGGCAAGAGGGGTAGGAACCAAAATGGCTAGGCAAGGACCTGCTGGTCAAACTGAGGCAAAAGAAAGGCAAGTACAAGGTCTGGAAACAAGGGTGTGTTGCCTGGAAAGAATACAGGGATGCTATTCGGAATTGCAGAGATGAGAAAAGGAAAGCCAAGGCACAGATGGAACTGAACTTGGAGAGGGATTTTAAAAACAACAAGAAGGGATTTTACAGGTACATTGGCAAGAAGACACAGACCAAAGAAAGCATACCCCCTTTGGTAAATGAGAAAGAAGAATTGGCAGCAATTGATGTGGAAAAGGCTGAGGTACTGAATGAGTTCTTTTACTTGGTCTTCTCTATCAGCCAGGATTCTCATGATTCTTACGTCCCAGAACCTTGCATCCCTGGACCTCTAGGTGGGAACTGGGGGAGTAAATCCCCACACACACTGTAAGGACAGAGCAAGTCCAAGCCCACCTCATGAGACTGAATGTCTACAAGTCTATGGGGCTGGATGACATGCATCCCTGGGTCCTGAAGGAGCTGGCTGATGTGGTTGCTGAGCCACTCTCCATCATATTTGAAAAGTCGTGGCTGTCGGGCGAGATCCCCAGGGACTGGAAAAAAAGTCACGTCACTTCCATTTATAAGAAAGGAAGCAAGGAAGACCCAGGGAATTACAGGCTGGTGAGCCTCACCTCTGTGCCTGGGAAGATCATGGAACAGACCCTCCTGGATGACATGTTGGAGCACATGAGGGATAAGCGCATGATCCGGGACCTTTGACATAGTCCCCCACCACATCCTTACCTCTAAATTGGAGAGATGTGGATTTGATGGGTGGACCATCCAGTGGATAAGAAACTGGTTAACAGCACGTAGACAAAGGGTGGTGGTTAATGGGTCTATGTCCAGGTGGAGGCTGGTGACCCCCAGGGGTCTGTCTTGGGACCGGTGCTCTTTAACATCTTTATCAATGACATAAATGATGGAATTGAGTGCACCCTCAGCAAGTTTGTGGATGACACCAAGCTGAGTGGTGTGGCTGATACAACAGAAGGAAAGGAAGCCATCCAGAGGGATCTTGACAGACTGGAAAGATGGGCCCAGGTGAATCTAATGAGGTTCAACACTGTGAAGTATGTGGTGTTGCACTTGGGCCAGAAGAATCCCAGACATAGATACAGACTGGGAGAAGAGCTCCTTGAGAGCAGCCCTGCTGAGAAGGACCTGGGTGTTATGGTAGATGAGAAACTTAACATGAGCCAGCAGTGTGCTCTTGCAGCTTGCAAGGGTAATGGGCTCTATCAGAAGAGGGATGGCCAGCAGGGACAGGGAGGTGATTGTCCCTCTCTACTCTGCCCTCCTGAGGCCCCATCTGGAGTCCTGTGTCCAGATCTGGGGCCCGCAATACAAGAAAGATGTGGAACTGTTGGAGAGGGTTCAGAGGAGGGCCACGAAGATGTTCAGAGGGCTGGAGCACCTCCCCTAACAAAGAGAGGAGGATGGAGCTGGGCTTGTTCAGCCTAGAGAAGAGAAGGCTGTGGTGGGACCTCATTGCAGCCTTCCAGTACCTGAAAGGAGCATATAAACAGGAGGGGAATCAACTTTTTTGAAGGGTAGACAATGGCAGGACAAGGGGGAATGGATTAAAGCTAAAGGAAGGAAGGTTTAGATTAGACATATTAGGGGGAAGTTTTTTACAGAGAGAGTGGTGAGGTGCTGGAACAGGCTGCCCAGAGAGGTGGTGGATGCCCCGTCCCTGGAGGTGTTCAAGGCCAGGTTGGATGGGGTCCTGGGCAACCCTGTGTAGCTCCAGGCCTAGAGGTTGGTGGCCCTGCCTGTGGCAGTGGGATTGGAACTCTATGATCCTTGGGGTCCCTTCCAACCCCTGCTATTCTGTGATTCTATGATCTGGCCCTTCATTTAAGACCTATCTGCACATGCATTCTTTGGAAATTGTCTGTGAATGGAAAAATTGCTTTTCCAACCAGCTGCAGCTACATAAAGAAGTGTTGAATGAAGACAGCAGAGATGCAGCTGGGTTTTACCTATTTTACCTGAAGCAGAGCAGGCCAAGTGCAAGGACTGCAACAATAGCTTTGGGAAGAATAAGTTTCCTTTGCTCAGTTCAATTAGAGCAGTGACTTTAAAGCCTTATGATTATTCAAATGACAAATTAGCCATTTTTCTGCTAATCAGAGCATTCAGAGAAAAAAGGAATAATGATCGCTGATGATTTACATTCAGAATGTGTATAGAAGGAAGAATTCAATCACTTGATGGAAATCTGAGAAATTTATTGTGATGTGTTTTTTGGCGTCTGTGGTTGACAGAGCATGCGTTTGTGAGCTCTTGGAAACCAACTGCTATGTTTTCATCTGTAAACCACTGCATAATTTCTGCACTAAAGAAATGTTTTGCTGGGAGGAATAACATGGCTTTTCCGGTGTCAGATTTTCATTCCCTAAAACTAGGATTTGAGACCTACCAGCTACCACTTTCCCTATTTACCCTCTGGTCTTTTCCTTTACTTCACAATAGAGTAAATGAAGCCTGAAATGTGCTGTCCTTTAACAGTTCTTTCTGGTGATAAGTAGTCTGAGCGTGACTCATCAAAGGGACTGAGGATGGGAGACAGTGAGGGAGATAATGAAACTGGGAACTGTATTATTTATTTGAGGGAACTCTATATGAGATGCATAGCCCGTTTAACTCTCCGATTCAAAATTCTTGGTTTAGAAGGTCAGATCTTTTATTTTTTTTCTTGATTCATTAGGTTAAAGCAAATTAGTACCATTAAATTTGGGTGCTTTTTTAAAAACGGTTCATTCCCTGCAAGAAATATTAACTGCCCCACTCCCTTGGTAAACAAATGGTCTTCACCTTAATTTTAATTGAATAGAGAAATTTAAAAATCTATCATAACATTTTAAACCTGTTAGCATGACTAGTTGTAGCTGTTTGCAATTTAGGACCTCACCTTGTATAGAGGAGCCTAAACTTTTACTTAAGAAGAATATACTACTGTACAGATACATAGAACAAAATGACTGATAGTCAAAACAGTAAACATAAAGCACCAAGAATAACTATTGCTATGTTCATGAAAACCACATGTGCAAGATGTGTTTATATTTTACAAAGTTTGTCTTGATTAATGTGAACAATTAAATGCCTAAGTTTATAACTATTAATACCCCAGGTCTTTGACTTCCATAATAATTTAAAAATTCCACACTTTCTTAGGAAATTAAATGAGTTCAAGAGGCATAATCTAATAGGGTGAAATAAGGGGGTTTCTAAATATAATCAATCTGAAAATAACGGACACTGGGAATTGAATAATGTTTTCAGTTGATGTGCCATTGACCAGTATTCATGAAAAGCAGTAAAAACAAAGCACTAAACTAATTAAAATACAGAATGGAGAAAAACATTACCTCAGTAAATCTATAATTACTTTCAAGGTGCATAGGTTTCCCATGCTGGAAACAAATATTCAGAGACCAATACAAAAAGTCCATTTTGACTCTTAAAATAAACATGTAATTTTAAATATTAAGCACCAAATAATTTCTGAAATAGGACTTTCTTTTTTCCCCCTCTCCACAGACTTTTAATGAGAAGGGAATTACATCTCTTTTCTTATTTGTAATGAGAATTGGTTGGCATTTTTCTTTTAGTGATGAAAATTATCTAAACTTTGGTTTTATTGATTTGTAACTTCCAATAAGTAAGAGCTGACATGGTTACAGTATGCTATTAGATGTTATTTATTTATACTTTTCTGTTTAAATCCCCAGAGGTAGAGATAAATGACTGGACATATATCTCTGTCTGTGTGTGTGTAATTTCCAAGTCTCAGAGTCTGGTTTAAAATTTGTAAACGTGGTAATCTTCTTGTAAGGATGAAAGCAAAGATTATACAGGGATGTATGTTCTCTCCTGGACCGTCCCCATTGCTGGAGTTTGTCTGTTCAATTTAATTTAATTCACCTTTTTAAACCACTTCCAGTAGAAATAGCTACATTATTGAAACAGTTATATTGCAGAGAAAGCTGCTAGTTGAGATTTACTTCTGGAAACTTGTTTTAAACTAGTAGGGTTCTTTTTCTTTTTTTACTTTAAACTTTCTCTGCAAATACTCTATGAACTCATATAGGAAATGCCAGATGTTTAGAAATATTAATATTGCAAAGGCATGCAACTCTCCTGCTGTGGCACAAAGGCACACAAAGAAAAACCAATGAACAGTGCAGCTAAAACCTTTAGGTTCATTTAAGTTTAATAAGCTCAGAATTTGTAGAAGTTATAAAAGAAGGAACAGTCAGAGGCATTTTATTGGTGAATTTTTCATGTCTACAGCTATTTTGGACTTCTGGAATGCTCACATGAGTTTTAATAAAGCCCGCGAAACTACTTATGGTAAGAAAGGAGTGTGCATGTCAATGGATATGGGTCAACACGTAAGTGTGTATCTCTTCATATTTCAGGAATAAGAAAATCATGTTTCTAGTATCATATTGGTAACCAAAATGGATAGTCCTTGAGACACCATTCATCAGTGCTGCACGATCTTCCACTTTCAGAAGAGAATCAGTGACCAGAAGGACTAAAATATTTTGTATTCACAGTCTAGCCTGTGACATATTCAGCAAAGAATACTGATGTTCTTACCTACTGCAGCAGTCCATTTGTACATAACTAGTTTAACTTTCAGTAATAGCTCTTGGATTATCCTCAAATTTAGACAGTATTTACAAGTTTGTATCTATTGTGAAGTATCATTACAATAATTTACCCTATCAAAGATTTTATTTTTCTGGAAATAAATACTGAAGCTAAAAAATCTTGTTAATGCCTATTTTTTTTTCTTGCCATGTATGTCATCTTTTCCTAGGTTTTCCTGAAGTGACTTTTCTCTGTTCTACTCTTCCACTTTCTGAACATGCTGAGGTTAGTAATTTTAGAACTGCTAATGGAGTTCAGAGAATTCTGACTTTCAAAAACATTAAGAAGTCAAAATCTGGATTAATTCTAAATCAAAACCAAAAAAACCCAAAGCTTCTTAATCTCACAGGCAACACAGGCTAAGAAACATTGTCTAGCTATTACTGAAACAATGGTTGCTGTATTCATGTTTCCTGGGTCTGTGTTTGCCTGAGACTGCTATTCTTTTTTTTTTTTTCTAAAGAAGCCAGAGAACTTTCTAGTTTTCAGGGTGATATCTTGGAGCTGCTGGGTGTTTGGGTTGAAGGTGCAGAGAACAGAGTTTAGACTCCTGTCTCTGTGGCAGGGAACTTGTAGCACCTGAAACCTGTTATGTACTAGGGTCCATTTGAAACCAGTTGTTTAGTACAGAAGAGCATTGAGTTTTAACCAGGATGCATTCTGACAAAATATAAGAATTTTCTACTTAAAAAGAATTTCACTGTAAGGGTACAGCCTTAAAAAACCCAAGTTCTTGTATAACACATAGTTTGATTTTTGCAGGAAATAATCAGAAATCAACCACTTTTTCAACAAAACATGTATTTACTGCAGGTGCCACCATTTCTTTCCATTACATAATTAATGTACCCCAGGCTTCTGAGAGACATAGTATTTGGGCATACAAAGGAATGATAATATCAGTGGTATAAAAATGGTTAGTAACAACTGTTCAAAGACGTGGAATATGTAGAATTTCAGTCCTTGTGCTTTGCTGAAGTTGAAACACAGTGACAAGGAATCTGAGCAGAGCTAATTACCCTAAAGATGTATTGTCAGGAGCTCTTGAAGCAGATTATTCTGAAACATGAAAAACAGGAAGAAATGATTAATTTCTGTAGCATTGGGGTTGGATCTAGTAGAGAGCATACTAATAAAGGATCAATCTGTAACTAAATAAGCATTTTAATGCTTACTTTTAACATCTATTATGTGGATTAAAATGTGGCTAACTGAAATAATCTCCTTTTGAAAGCAGATGCAAATAATGACAGATGCCATTGTTATACAATAAAAATTACTCGGATCGCTGTTGCTCTGATGTCATTGTACTCAAACATCAAAACCATTTATAAGGAAGAACAATGCTTCTGTATAGATTGTATACTAGACAATGGATAAATGTTTCCTCCCCTAATATCAGTTTTTGTTGAAATCAATATTGGGCAAATGAATAGATTTTTTTTTTTTAAATATGTCATCCTTTCAAGAGAAGTATGAACCAATACACGGTCTCCTCATCTTATCAGACTTAATAACTAGCAACCCTTGAAAAAGTTTTGGAGTCTTTCAAATCACTTTTTGAACTTATGTATGCTTATGATTATGGGATAGATGAATGGACAGTGAGGTGGGTTGACAACTGGCTGTTGCACCGGGCTCAGAGGGTGGTGATCAGCGGAGCAGAATCTGAATGGAGGCCTGTGACTAGCGGTGTTCCCCAGGGCTTGGTGTTGGGTCCAGTCCTGTTTAATATCTTTATTGACGACCTTGATGTGGGAATAGCATCGACCCTCAGCAAGTACGCCGATGATACAAAGCTGGGAGGAGTGGCTGACACCCAGGAACACTGCACTGCCATCCGGAGAGACCTGGACAGACTGGAAAGCTGGTCAGGGAGAAACCAGATGACGTTCAACAAAAGCAAGTGCAGAGTCTTGCACCTGGGGAGGAATAACCGTCAGTATCAGTACAGGCTGGGGGATGACCTGCTGGAGAAGAGCTCTGTGGAGAAGGACCTAGGGGTCCTGGTTGATGACAGGTTGGCTATGAGCCAGCAGTGTGCCCTGGTGGCTAAGAGGGCCAATAGGATCCTGGGATGCATCAGGAAGAGTGTGGACAGCAGGTCTAAAGACGTGATCCTCCCCCTCTACTCTGTCCTGGTCAGGCCCCACCCGGAGTATTGCGTCCAGTTCTGGGCTCCCGGGTATAAAAAAGACAGGGATCTCCTTGAGGTCCCTCCAAAGAAGGGCTACGAAGATGATTAAGGGCCTGGAGCATCTCCCCTATGAGGAAGGGCTGAGTGAGCTGGGGCTGTTCAGCCTGGAGAAAAGAAGACTGAGGAGGGACCTAATCAATGTTTATAAATATCTTAAGTATGGGATGCAGGGGGAATCAGTCAGCCCCTTTTCAGTGGTCTGTGGGGATAGGACTAGGGGCAATGGCTGCAAATTGGAGCACAGGAAGTTCCGCACCAACATGCGGAAGAACTTTTTCACAGTGAGGGTGACAGAGCCCTGGGACAGGCTGCCCAGGGAGGTGGTGGAGTCTCCTTCTCTGGAAATATCGAAGACCCGTCTGGATGCCTATCTGTGCAATATGAGCTGGGGAGCTGCTCTGGCAGGGGGGTTGGACCCAATGATCTCTCGAGGTCCCTTCCAACTCCTACAATTCTGTGATTCTGTGATTTCCACAATATCCTGTTAGCTCTATGTTTCATAAACTAAGCACAAGTTTTTTTGTTTCATTTTGTATTTGTATTTTGTAGTTTGAGCTTTTAATGGGGCACACCATAATTCTCATTTAATGACAAACAATAGATCATCTCATCTTCCTCACAGGCTTTTTCTTTTTGTTGAGTAGTGGAGAACCTAACCAGTGATGATAATGTGCGGGAGTCTAGCTAAGACTGAGTACTCAGGATAGTGAGCTCTGGAGAAGTTAAGTACTTGGGCAACTTAAGAGCTTTGTATCTGATTTCTTGAAACTGGAGTATGACAAAATGAAAGGCCATAGTAGATAATGTGAATTTTAATGTTTTCCATCAAACAGCAAAGCCTTAACAGAAGAACTCATGCTTTCTCAGGTATCGAATTAACTCCCAAAAGAGCCAAAGTTGGTTGAATGTAATCAATTTTACCAAGTACAAGAGTGTTTAAATAAAGTTTTTGTCTTCTCCATTTTTAGCAAGTTCAAAGACATGCAAAATCTCATAGACATATTTCTTAAATTCACTTTTAGCTTGCCTAATCAGCTAAAACCCCTCCAAATACCAAAGAAGTAAAAGCAAAAAATATCTTTGTACTTGGTAATAAATAATATTCAGAAACAGAGTGCATCAGTTGGACCAGATGTTTCTGTATACATGGAATCATAATGCAGATATGTGCAAAAATAATTAAAATTCTGACATTTGTGGTGAGTGCATACACCCCATAAACACTCTTGGTGCAGGAAAATTCCAAAGGGCTTGTGCTGTTTCTCCAGAAGACATGTAGGGACATGATGAACTTTGACACATCAGTTACCTTTGTACTATAGATTGCTAGGAAACATCCCTCTTTTGTTATCTTCCCCTCACATTAGCAGGCTATTCCAAGAAAATAATTCTACAATAAAGAAGAACTTTTCAGCAGAAAATAGATTAAAAAAATAAAAATTGATAGACATATTTTCATTCACATTTTGCCCTTCACTCCAAACGTAGTACATGGTGTCACCTTTTTATATTGATGTTTTGCCCCACAGGGGACCTTTATATGGTGTTCCAGAGAGAAATCATGGTTCACCCTTTTCTGCTTGGGACACTAAAGATATAAAGGTATACTTTAAGATCATGAAAAAACTCTCACTAATTTATGTGGATAAATTACAGTATCCAAACATACTTTTAGTGTCCTAAAATTGAAATATTCTTCCTATAAATCATAATCTGGCATGTTATCATGATGACAAGTTCTATAAACTCCCAGCTATATTCTTCCTTTCCTAAAGAAAGCCTAAATAAAAGTAAAACCAAGAGGCTTTGGAGGTTTTGTTTGCTGTTACTCTTAGAGACCATTTTAGGATGTTCCTACAGCAAACACTACCTGCTCTATGCAGTTGAATTTAGAATGTGTTGCTGCTTGAAAACTTGACTTGTGTAATAAAGTAATTTGATTTTTTAAGGTTTTCTTTCCCTAATATTTGCTAGTGATTTTTCTGATAAATTTTACGAGAAGAAAAGGGAAATAAACATAGCTTGATTATAGAACCATAAACAAAACAGTGTATCCTACTTCATTGGTTCTGTAAGCAAGACTTTAGTTAAAATATTAACTTGTTCAAAACCTTATATTTTTATCTGGAAAATACCTAGAAACAGGACCATAGCTGGAAATGTATATAAACTCAGTTATAGATCAGTTTTAAATGCTGATTTTAGTCAGGGGTTCTGAAGATTTTTGTGATGATTTCTCCGGAAAAGAATTTCCCTCTCTTAATTTCCACTTCAATAGACTGTTTGGGTTGGAAGGGATCATCTAGTTCCAACACTCCTGCTACAGGCAGGGACACCTCTCACTAGACCAGGTTGCCCAAAGCCCCATCCCATTTATAACGTCTCTGATTTTTTTAATTTTTCTTTTTTGTGCTTTAAACCATTTAAAATTTTTTCCTAAAACTGAAATAACAGGCAAAGGGTCTCTTAGCAAAATAGGTTTCCTAAAAACAGAGCAGCAAAATATTATAACAGCCCGGGGTTCTTTGCTCCCTTGAACAGTCAGGAAAAAACAATGCCCACGGCTCTCTAGCATCAACAGAAATGAAAAAAAGTTTAGCCAATGAATGATATGATCTTGTTTTAAATCCTTAATGTTAGGGAAGATCTGAGACAGTGGAGTGTACCTGGAGCCCATGAAAGCACCGCTAGATGGTGCTCAAGAACACATATAGTCCCTTGGATTTGTAAACCCTGTGGACTAAAAGACATAGTGAATTGCATTTATCACGATGCTGAATGGTTTATACCTTCTAGAGGTTTAGTCTCCCAGGCAAAAATCTAGAAATTACTATGAAGTTTCTGGAATCCCAGTGGGGGAGGAGAATTGGGTGTTTCAGAACTTCATACAAATGACCAAGTTATCCAGTGAGTTTTCCACTGCTAGCTGTGCACATAAGGGTAGACTTGATGATAAGGAGTGCCTTAAAATTCACTTCATTCCGGGGGCAAATGTGTTCTCCAGACAAGGTTGCTCTTAAGTTCTTGGTCACAAAATGCCCTTTCCACTCTTCCTCACAAGGACTCAGTGATGTTAATTGTCCAGACGTGCATGCAAGATCTATTGGTCTTGAAACAATGGGTAAGATACATAGAGTTTTCTAGTATAACAATTATGAGAAGTCCAGGACCAGAAGTCTGACTTTGTTTCAAGAACTCTTCAGTCTCTGAGGCAACAGCCACTATTCAGTTCCCCTAAAGTAACAGTCCCCATCAGGAAGAGATATTAGAATACATTTAGGCAATGGAAGGGTTGGGTTGGGGTGGGGGACACAGGGATGACTTAGTTTCATTACAATGTGTCATCTAATCAGTAAGTTATTGTGTATGTGAATCATCAGTTTTAAAAAGCAGCAGCACCAGCTTCATGCTGTGTGAAACTCTACAGTTTAGGCTTTCTCTGAGAGCAGTTACCAGGTTAAGCCACACAGGACCGTAAGCATGGGAAACTCCAGACTATAGATGTTTAGGTAAGAACTTGTGCTGACCAAAACTGACCTGTTTTTGCTCATTTACTGTTAGTAATATGGAGAGTGGTAAGATCAAAAATAAGGTACTGACGGAACATCAGTGACAATCTAAGTTTGTATTTTTTGGTGTCTGCTTCTGCTTTAGTTCAGCTTAGCCATCAGGTACTGGTTTTGACATTCAGCAGATTTAGCTTACTGTGAAATATCTACAGTGACCAGTTCTTTCTATGCATTTAGTGAGATTTTTTCTGGCTGTATATGACAAATCACGGTAATCAAAATAGCTAACGGAAAACATATCTAATCTTTTTAATTTTGCCTGTAAAGTGTGATGGGGGTATTACTCTTTTTGTAGAAAGTAATTATTGACTGCCTTTCACTGAGGAAGCAAAATTCAGTTCATCTTCCTCAGAGAAAAAACATGCCCATTTTCCATGAGAAAAAAAACCAAACCCAAATCAAAAGAAGTTTTAAGTGGACAAAGAACAGCCTGTGAAAGAAAGAAGGCAAAACAAAAGAGACTGAACTACTCTTTGTTTTCCTTGCAGAAAATGTTTCTGGCTTAAGAAAAGGGAAAACAATGAAAGACTTCTTTGATTGATTTTGCAAGTAATAGAATAGTACAAAAGCATGCTAATTGCTTTAAAATGGAGATGGAGAACTTAATTAAAAATTGCAATAAACATATCCAGCTTCCTCTGAAGACAGCAGTGAGTGAAAACTGTGATTCTTCAGACTGCCTTCACTATGAGTGATACGGTACTAACATTTCTGTATTACAAACAAGAGTTACATTGCACTATGCATTTCTTTATTACTCCACCCTATAGATTTCTCAATAAGGTGAAACTGTACACTGCACTAAAAATACATTAGATTTTAATAGATCCAAAGTACTTCAGGACTATAATGTCAAGAAGATGATCGAGTGAAATGGCCACTTGAATAAGAGTTGGTCTTATCCAATTTTCATGTGCTTTATGTATTTTCTTGTGAAGTTCTTAAAAAATGATGGCACTGCTTGCCTTAGTAAAGTGCTGCAAAGCTTCCCAATAATTTGTAAGTGCAAAATATATCAAAATGATCATGACATGAAGATGTTAAGTTTGCTGTAAAGTTGCAGTACCATATCCCTAGCAGGAGTGAAAAAAAGTCTTTTCTTCCATTGTCTCAAATTCCAAGTATATTTTGAGTAAAAGGCAGGCTTTTTTCATAATCATGGTACACAAATCAATGTTATTGTTCTATACAATATGCCAAAATGAATAGTAGTAACACCAGCTTCCTATCACTTGTGCAATTTCTTCAGGGTTATTTTCAAGCTCCAGTGCTCTTCAGTACAGGAAGGTGAATAAGATGTCAATGGGATAGATTTAGTACATTTGGGGTCTGTGTCATTTATAATATTTGCCAATTCTTGATTAAGCAGATCGACATACTCAGGCTCTCAAGGTCAGTTAAATTAGATAAGGATGTGAAAAAAGGGGAAGAAAATGATTGAAGATAATATGTAAGCAGTTTGAAAATGTTTCACCTGATATAATGTCCTGGTTTCAGCTAAGAGTTAATTTTCTTCATAACAGCTAGTGTGGGCCTATGTTTGGGATTTGGGATGCAAACAGCCTTTTGTTACTGCTGAGCAGTGTTTACACAGGGCCAAGGCCTTTTCTGCTTCTCAAACTCCCCCACCAGCAGGATGGTTGGTGTGTGCACAAGACACTGGGAGGGGACACAACCAAGACAGTTGACCCGAACTGACCCCAAAGGGATATTCCATACCATATAACATCATGCTCAGTTTATAAGGGGCTTGTGGAAGAGGAAGGATGAGGGGCTGTAGGAAGCAGTGGCATTTGGAGTGATGGTGTTTGTCTTCCCAAGACAAGCACAAATCTCTAGACCAGTGTGGAAAAGGCTGGATGCAACACAGGCCTTTTACTGAATATGAGTAAGATGGATTAGTTCAAACCTATTGGAAAGATATGGAAAAAAAGTTACTCCTGTTGAGTAGTAAATTCAGCTAGGTATTGCTGCAGTACAACCATATACTACAGTCTCTCCAGCTTTTGCAAGTACGGAAGGCCATGGCTGGGTCAGTACTTCACTTTGAGGTTATGAATCTGAGTAATAACTAGTTGCAGCTGGAATAGATTTGGTAACATGGTGAGTAGCAGCTTCCCCTGAGTCAGTTCAAAATTATACAATAAAAAATGTATGTAATTTGTGGTCAGGAACAGCCTCATCTCTCTCTGTCAGAGGAAGATGTTAAGTTCAGTTCTGGATAAATTTCATCTCTGGCTCATTATTTTGCTCCTTTATGCTGCATTTTGCCTACATAAATTCTTGCTGAGTGTATAAAATTGTTACTGTATTTTATCGTGAAAGGATAACTACTTCTTTAGCTGTGACTTGAGAATTCTTCATTTGGATACTCATTTACTTCATCACGGAATGCTGGAATGATAATGCTTAACTTTAAGCTTCCAGAGTTAAAGAATTGCAACCAAGCAGCTATTGTGAGGGCAGTCATGGTAACAGATAATACAGCACAGACTATTGAAGGTTTTTTTTCCAGATGGTAATGTAGCTTCTATAAATTATAGGCTATGTTCAATCCTTTATCATTATGATTGGGCATTCTATAATCACTGGAACATATATTAACATTAAAGCATATGCAAGGAAAGATGATTAGCTATGAAATACTGTGTTCATTTCATGTAAAAGGACATTCAAACTGACTAAAATACCAGCATGTGTGAGATCTGTTTATGAATACTAACGGCCATGGAAGGAGAAATGTAACAAATCAGGAAGCAGCAAGGGATGTGCTGGCATAAGCTGGAATCATATGGGGCCATAATACATGCTTTACACTTTATTACAATTTTGCAATTAGCTGACTGCTGGAAAACACCCTGGTTTAGTGTGTTAGCGGCACAGTTTGCTGCTGCTGCTGGGTGTTAGAATGCAGAGACAATCACACCATATTGAGAGTGTTATGGACAAACAGAGCAGAACCACCCATGTAACCTTTTAATAATTAAAATTTTCTGCTTTTCTAAAATGCTTTCCAAGTGTTACAGCAGGTTCAGGACCCTGTTCGTGTCTTGTGTGCTGAGAAGCGTTAATGGTTTACATGCCATTTATAGAAAATCTTAATTAAAAAAAAATATTGTGAAAATGACATTGGTATCTTCCCTTCTGAGTCCTCAAATGAGCCTGTAAGGCATCTCTGTCTGAATGGCTTAAGAATAATAAATGTATTATGTAAATTAAAAGAAAATAAATCTTTTATAGTCACTTATTTCTCCAGAATTACTGAATCTGCACTAAATTCTTAGACAGTCATCACAGCAAATCCTTTTCACTCTTCCCCCTTGTGCTAAGGATTTTGTTTCTCTGCTGTTTTCTGTTTCTTATTTCTAGTACAACTCAGAGATACACCAAGGAAGGAAAAAACCTCAGGCTGTGTAGATTACCATGTTTCTGTGAAACCATAAACTGATTTACACCAAACAAACATCTGCCTCTAGAATTACTGATAACTGCTGTTGTATGGGAGACAGGAATCAAAACATAGCAGAGGGTTTTGTTTACAAAACAAAATACTAGAGGGGAGGAAATAGCAATCAGAACTCTTTCAGATGTCTTCTTTAGGTGACAACAAGAATAGCAAATCTTGATTCATCTGAGTCAGATCCACTGGATGTCTAAAGTGGTGTATAAATGTAGTTTAGGAACTTTGCACTCTTCTGTGCAGATATTGTCATCCTTGAGTATTAGCTAACATAGGAAGTATGCATCTATGTTTTGCTAGAAATCTCCGTAGACTTTCAGGGAATTCCTTAGGCACTTAGGAGAGTGCAGGATTATATGCTCTCCTCAAACCAAGGAGTTTCAAACATATGTCTCACTTTCTGGGAGCTGTGATAGACAAGCAGATCAACAGATCAAAGGGGATGGCAGACTCTTTCAACCTTATAGGATTTCTGCTCTTTTACAGAAATAGACATAGAACTCAGAGACTGAGACTATAACCAAACTGTTCTAAAAAAAAGAGAAGTTCATACATGGAAGTACAGATGCACATCCCAACTCTTTAGCTCCATGTCCTAGTCAATAGGTGCTAGAGTGATATCTCTTGCTTGCTTCTGGCACTGGGTCAGTGCCACTTCACCATGTTGACTAAAAGAGTTTCCTAGCATGCCCTCCTGCTGCAGGGAAACAGTTTCCATTATCATTTTCTTCTCCATGGGCTGTGGGGGGAATCTACTTTGGCACATGGAGTATCTGCCCCCCCCTACTTCCCCCTCCCACTTCTCTGTGGTTTTCTGCAGAGTTTTTTCTCTCACATCTCACTCCTCTCCTCTGGCTGCAGTTGTGCAGCAATTTTTTCCCCTTTCTTAACTGTGTTATCCCAGAGGTGCTACCACCATGGCTAATGGGCTCAGCCTTGGCCTGCAGGTCTTTCTTGGAGCCAGCTGGCACTGGCTGTATCAGACATGGGGGAAGATTCTTGCAGCTTCTCACAGAAGCCAGACCTGTATTTTCCCCCTACTAAAACCTTCCCAGGGAAACCCAGTACACAAAACAATAGTACAAGCAAAAATGTATACACACATATGTATGTCTATATGTGT
Source organism: Gallinula chloropus (assembly GCF_964237585.1). Lineage (NCBI taxonomy): Eukaryota > Metazoa > Chordata > Aves > Gruiformes > Rallidae > Gallinula > Gallinula chloropus. The sequence continues at coordinate 10,591,330 of NC_140088.1, forward strand.
ACGCATCCATGTGTATAACATATACACATGTACAAATATACACATACATAGCATCCTTCTAAATACTTACTATTAACTTTACATCTATACAATTATGGCAGTGTTAGTGGTGGCTATGAATCTTGTTTACTTAAAAATTTGATTCCTTCTAGCCTACAGCATGGAAGTTAATAATAAAATGTTAGTACTAAATCCTAATTAGTTCTGATATGTCATGTGTAGGAAGGCTGTGCAGTGTTAATACTGTTATTTACTTACCTTATTAAATACTGAAGTTTCTGAAGTAAATTTTTTGAAATGTTTTGCTCCTTCTGTTATTATATATGTATTTTTTTGCATGTTGTTTTTAGTATTCTGTCATTTTTTCTGCTTTTACCAAGTTTCTGATTATTTAACATAACCTCAGGTTATACACAAATCATTTAATCATAGAGTCATTTAGGTTGGGAAAAACCCTTAAGATCATTGAGTCCAACTGTAAATGAGAGGAAATCCATTTTTTTTTTTTATTAGAATCAAAGAAGTTGTCAGCCTGGGACAAAGTTCATACAAAAATTGGTCTTTTGCCAGTAGGACTGCTCTAAGTCCTGATAGATTAATATTCTATCATCTGGTGGACAAATTCTGTCATTCTGTTTGGAGCCCAGATTGTGATCACATCTGTTTGACAATTTTCTGTTTCCTACAAACACCATCTCCTCTCCCTCTAGTCTTTTATTAGGAATATATCAATTTGTTCAAACTAGTTTTCTGTGCAAATATTAGTTTCAGTAAGAATACTTTTTTTTTCCCTGGCAAAATATAAGACTCTCTGCCCATTCCAAGTAACTCAGTGCCTGAATTAATAGATAGTAAAGTAAGACTGCCTTAAGCTGTCTCATAGCCTCAAGGCAGTGAGTTAACCCCCCCTTATGACCCAAAAGTATTTAAAAAAATGTTATTCTGGTGCACATCTCTCATAAGAACTCTCACAGGAGATATTTAAGTTTGAATATTTTAACATTCAGCAGAATATATTGAACATTACTTTTACTTTGCAGAACTTCTGCCAATTTATTTACTACTGAAAGGCATTAGGAGACTTACATTGTTTTTCTGAAAGAAAGGCGGGAGAGAGGGAGGGAGGGAGGGAGGGAGGGAGGGAGGGAGGGAGGGAGGGAGAAAAAAGTGTACTGTATTTTGTAATCTGCAAAACTAGCCACTATCTAACTAAACTTGTGTAAGAGTTAAAATAAGCAATTCCCCAAAGGATGAATTTCTTTGGCTTTAGAGAACAACATATAAAAGCTCATATGAGGGCTAATATAATGACCCAAGCTACTGGTGAGCTTAAAATGTTATAGAAATGCATATATGTTTCTTTGACTACAATAAATTATGACTCACTTGGGTATGGACATCACAGTTGTCTGAGTACATATATGTTTCCTCCTTCCAATAACACAATCAGCATCCCTGTTTGTGATAGCTAGAATTGTAAAGTTAAATGGTTTCTGGGTTATCTGTCTCAAACTTACTTCATCGTCATACGGAGTTTTTTGTTACTGTTGATCCATTGTTATCTTCCTACATGGTAATGATAATAGTACTATTGCTACCAGCAATTGATACACTTAATTCAGTTAGAATTTGTTCTGTACATTTTTTCTCTGTATTTCAAAGGTGTTTGGTGACAAAAATTACTGTTGTGTTCACCAGTGCATTTTGAGAATTGAAGTAATCTATGTGATGACAGAACATGTATAGACTATTATGAATTTTTATCATGGTTGCTCTGAGTATTTAAATGGATGGTATCCTTACCTCTGTGCTAATAAAGCCAATAAAGCAGAGTCAAATATACATACAAAGATGGTTACTCATGTTAATATATGTCTTATTGCCATGACATAAGCCATCACAGTCTTGAAGCTATGATTTCAGTTTACTAGACAGAATAATTTTATATTAAATACTACCATGAAAAATTACATATCAAGATAGATGAAAATGTCAAAATTGGTAAGAATATCTATTTACATGTGCATGCATTGAATAAGCAATTAATTATGATGAATGTTTAGAGTATTTTATATCCCTCCATTATTTTATTCACTTATGAAAGCTATCATTTTATTCTTTGCAACACTCCCTGTGGGGGTTAACCCTGGCTGGAGGCCAGATGCCCACCAAATCCATTCTACCACTCCCCTCCTCAGCTAGACAGAAAATATATACTGAAAGTCTTACAGGATGAGATAGGGACAGGGAGAGAACATTCAATAATTAATGTCATCGGCAAAACAAAGTCAACATGGAATAAAATGCATCTAATTTGTTACCCAATCAAAACAGAGTAGGATAATGAGAAATAAAAACAAATCTTAAAACACATCCCTCTCACATCTCCCTTCTTCCTGGACTCAGCTTTATTACCAAATTTTCTACCTTGTCACCTCAATCAACACAGGGATTGGGGGAAGGGGTTGTGGTCAGTTTATCATGTGTTGTCTCTGCCCCTCCTAAGGGGGAGGACTCCTCACACTCTTCCCCTGCACTAGCATGGGGTCCCTGTCACAGGAGACAGTCCTCTATGAACATCTTCAATGTGAGTCCTTCCCACAGGGGATTCAGTTCTTCACAAACTGCCCTAGTATGGCTTCCATGGGGTACAGACTGTCAGGAACAGACTGTTCCAGCACAGTCCCCCATGGGGTCACAGGTCCCACCAGCAAACTTTCTCCCTACAAGAGCTGCAGGTCCTGCCAGGATTTTGCTCCGGAGCAGGATTCCGACCAGTGCACAGCATTCCACCATGAGGTCCTCCATGGGCTGCCAATGTATTCCCTACTCCCCATCATTTTCCATGGTCTGCAGGGGGTCAACCTGCTTTACCATGGTTATGTCCATGGTCTGCAGGGAATCTCTAATCTGGCACCTGGAGCACCTCCTCCCCCTTGTTATTCACTTGGTGTCTGCAAAGTTTCTTACATCTTTTCACTCCTTTCTCTGGTGACAAAAAGCGTCTGATTGTGGGGTTTTTTTTTTTTCATTCTTAAATATGTTATCACAGATGTGCTATGACTGTTGCTGATTGGTTCGGCCTTGGTCAGCAGCAGGTCCACCCTTGAGTGTGCAGGTATTGGCTTTCTAGGGGAAGCTTCTAGCAGCTTCTTGCAGAAGTCATCCCCTCCTCCACTAGAACCTTTCCATGCAAACCCAAAACTGTCTCTGACAATTTTTAGGGTAAGATTTTATTATTCATAAAAACTTCTGAAACTGCCTTGTTTGAAACACCATTCTGGTGAAAAGCAATATTCATACATGTATAAGGGAATGAAAAAAATAATTCTGATGTCTTGATATATGAGAAAGTATGTAAGTTCAAAATTGTAGTCACACTTTACAATGCAAGTATAAGGTAAGTTTAATGTACTTGATCCATATAGAAACATAAACTTTAATTCTACTTTTCTATTTTAAAAGTAGATGTGTATGTTAAAAATTCAATAAATTATTTTAAACTGATTTGAAAAACAAATTCATTACAGAGAAAAAAAAAAATTTCTCCCCAAAGGCAAATATATTCAAGTATATATAAAATACATATTTTTGTATTAATTTAATTATTAAAATACGTTGTCTTTAGTAGTATGTAATTATGATATGAATATTTTTAAAATCTTTAAGGTTGTGTTCAAGCAACATAATTGGAAACTGGGCCTAACAAATACATGCATAACTGAACATTTCCTTTCTTCAGTCATAGACATTTATTGGCTCATAATCAATTGTTTGTAATTTGTCAATCAGATAGTGTTACCACCCTCCTCAAAATGAAATGCTTTGGAGAAAGCCATTGCACAAATCACAGTGCTAGTATTAGAAGAACTCCAAATGTCGTTGACTTTACCTTCTTGTTGGTTGTGTTTCCTTTAGTTTACTTGAGTAAGAGTGTAAATACAGGAATGAGTTTCTAGCTGCATTACCAGATGATGAAACTCCTGCTTATGTTTTTCTCCTCTTGCACTGCACTTTTACTGGCATCTGTTAAACTGCCAGAATGAAATAGAAAACCTTGGAACTTCCAACAGGATGGCAAAAAAAGTTTTCTTCCCTTACTCTGTTCTGCCCTGCTGGTGGATTCCATTAGTCAGGACATGAGGAGATCCTTTACTGGCTCTCTTTCTTCTCACAGAGGGTTTACATAGTTTTTACTAAAGTAGATTAAAATGTTTTGTGGTGTTCTCTCTAGGACACATATATGAGCATATCTTTTCCATAGAACTCATGTTTTAAAAAGAAGCTAGGCTTAAGTTTCTAGATTTTTAATAATGTAGTAACTTTCTGGACTCTGGAAATCACAATATGGAAACACTACCTTTCAATAAAGGGTTTGTTTAACTATAGCAGACACACAGAATCCTCTTTTTCCTACAAATACACAGAAAATTTCTGATTTAATTGAAATTCTGTTTCAATATATCACAGAGCTATAAACTTTTTTCTTTTTTTTTCAGAAGTCTTTCTCTTTCCAATTTAGCATGCATAATGCTTGTAAGTTGTATTCAGTGAAAATGAAAAGCTTTACATCTTGGAGACTCATTACTATGTAAATGAACTAACAAGCGTGTGCACAGCAAAGCAGAGGCTATAAAAAGTAAAATGGAGTTTAGTTTACCAATATTTTGCAAGTGTTTTAACAGCTTGCACAATTAAGTTTGGAACTATGGTGGATTGGATTTGTGTCTGTATTTTTATCTGTTTGATTGACAAAATTTTTCCTTTGTTTAGCTCTAAGTACTTTTTTTGTGTTACTTTCAAGTTGGAGATTTGCATTTACAAGGCATTGTGTACCATTGCCATTCTATATCACATGAGGATAGATCCATATGTCCAGGCGCCTGGCTTTCAAGGACTGGGGAACAGAGAGAAAGTATATGAATTTATCAAAATCCAAAATATTGCCTAAGTTTGGAGGAAATCATATTTACCAGCTAAGAAGTTTTGAGGGAAAATTCATAGACATGCTCTCTATAAGGTTGAAGATGGGACTGAAACAGCTTTATCTGCTTCTGTGTGTCTGTAATCCTCTAGATTATGGGCTAAGATAAGATAGGGATATGAGAACATAATCATGTTTAAATAATTTTATCACATTGTGGTAAGTATACTTAGAATATGGGTATTACATCATATTTCGAAAGGATTTTTGGCAGTGTAGCAGCTACATGGTGATTCCTTATAAACAAATGTAGATGCCTATCTTTGACTGAATGTTAGAATCATAGAATAGCAGGGATTGGAAGGGACCCCAAGGATTGTAGAGTTCCAATCCCCCTGCCACAGGCAGGGCCACCAACCTCCAGGCCTGGATCTACACAAGGTTGCCCAGGGCCTCATCCAACCTGGCCTTGAACACCTTCAGGGATGGGGCATCCACCACCTCTCTGGGCAGCCTGTTCCAGCACCTCACCACTCTCGCTGTAAAAAACTTCCCCCTAATCATCCAGACTCTTCATTAATAAACAGAAAAAACAAACATCTCATCCTGGAGCAAGTTTCTGAAGTAGGCTTGTTTAAGTGTTTTCTAAACTAAATTTCTACCCTAGTGACAAGATTACCTTCACTTGCTTTGTCTCACAAATCACAGACTCACAGAATGTTAGGGGTTGGAAGGTCTCTCGAAATGACCTTATCTGTCCCAAAAGCTGAGACAACAAGCAACCTTTAGAGTCATGTAAGGGACTGGAGACCCTTGCAAATGTAGAATGATATCTTTTAAAACTCACAGGCCTTTTGAAGGGAACTTCATGTCTTGCAATTGTGGCATCATGTCTTAAGGGGAAAAGATCTCTTGCCAGGCAAGTTGCTCCTGATAGCGAATTCTACTAGTGATAAATCCTAGGGAAGATTCCACTGTTAAGAATGCCTATCACCCAAAACTTTCCTGGTCAAATTTTGCAACTCCCACCTGGATCCCTTTTTATGTTATTGTATAAGATGTGGGAGAAACAGTTCAGAGGTAGCTAGATGTCAGTAGAGCAAATTGCAAACTGATTGTATTCAAAGCAAATGCACAATGAGCAAAGAGACTGCATTTTGCAGGAAGTTTATACATTTTCAGGGCTGAAAATGTCTCCAGTTCTGAGACATCAACAAAATGATGACCAGGACACTTGCCATGATAAATTTGGTAGACACTGGTTCAAAAGATGGAGTGAAACTACTGAGTTTGGTGTAATGTGTTTGGTGTGATGGTTTCTTTCCAGCCACAGGCTCAAAGTCCAGATTCCTGTACAAGTGGTATCTGTGCTGCATTGTTTTTATGAGGAATGGACTCTTCAGGCACTTGTACCCCCCTTGGAATAAAAAAAATATTCCAGTTTGTTGATGGTAGATGTTAGTTCAGTTGACAACACAGGAAGGAACAGAGAAAAATATTTTTCTAAATTTATCTGCTGTGCCTGCTGTGTGGCTTTTTAATTTGGGCTGAAATAAGGCTGCAGCCCTTACTCTAAAATAGTACATAAAAGATTTGATGACTATTATGTTTGTACATGGTAGATAATAGTGTAATATCTTTAACTGAAAAAGTCATCTCTATTCCAGGGAGAATGGCTTTGAGGAACTCTTAGAGTCAGCCGCATGGAACTGTTTAGTTTAGTCATGTATGTCCAATTGGGTATATATAATAAAGACATATAAATATGCATGTAGTACATTTCAGTACATTTTTTCACCATTCTTCAATAGAAATTAACATAATTCTAATTATATAGGATACTACATAGGAATACCAGAGAACTGTATAAAAAAATGTGTGTAACTTCTGGGTTCACAAGTAATTTTAACAGAAAACAGCTAAGTCCATTTATGTATGTCTGTTCCTTATTTGAAAAAGTGGTTGGCAGATTTTTTTATTGAAGCTGTCACTAAATGTTGTTTAAAAATTTAGCATGCATAAATATTTTACTAGAGCTCCTGAGGTCTGCTTATCTTGCTTCTGGAGAAATATTGGTTACTAAATTGATGAAAAATATTCCATAGAAAAACTTACTAAATGAATCCAAAATTACGTATTGTTTCAGTGAAGGCAAATGCCAATACTAATTGCTCTTTACAGTACTCCTCAAACAGAGATTAGAGGCAAACAAATGAAATATTTTTCATGCTGACGAGGGTTTAAAGCAATTTACATTTCATCTTAAAACTGGAAAAGCTCAGCTTTTTTAGGAACTCCTTTATGCTTACATTTTAGAATCCTACCTGACTCAAAACTACAGGGCCCTTGAAATTTAATTCTGGCCCAGTTAGAGTTAATGCCCCCAAGCAGCCAGCACAGGTAAGGTGCGTGAGCTTGGGTTGTTTTCTGCACCTGTCATCATTCCCCCATAAAAGGGGCTGGTTGAGGAGGGGTGCTCTGGGATGTCTCCAGGGCAGGCTAAGTGCAGCTGAGGTGTTGAGGTGATCCTTATGTTGTGCAGCACTGTGTTGTTGTTGGGTTGGCAAGGTACTCTCTCTTATCACTGTGCGTGAGGGTAATTTCTGGTGGGCTGTTATTGTTCTACTTTCATGGTGCTTTTTTCAGTAAACTGTCCTTATCCTAACCCACACAGGCTCTATCTGTTCCTACTCTGGCAATGAGTGAGCGGTGTGTGGTGCACAGCCACTGTTTGTGGCTGAACCCACACAAGATGTATTCATAGGTATAGATGTTATAGAATCATAGAATAGCAGGGGTTGGAAGGGACCCCAAGGATCGTAGAGTTCCAATCCCCCTGCCACAGGCAGGGCCACCAACCTGCAGGCCTGGATCTACACAAGGTTGCCGAGGGCCCCATCCAACCTGGCCTTGAACACCTCCAGGGACGGGGCATCCACCACCTCTCTGGGCAGCCTGTTCCAGCACCTCACCACTCTCTGTAAAAAACTTCCCCCTAATACCCAATTTAAACCCTCCTTTTCCTTTAGCCTTAATCCATTCCCCCTTGTCCTGCCATTGTCTACACTTAAAAAAAGTTGATTCCCCTCCTGTTTGTATGCTCTTTTCAGGTACTAGAAGGCTGCAATGAGGTGCCCCCGCAGCCTTCTCTTCTCTAGGCTGAACAAGCCCAGCTCCCCCAGCCTCTCTTCTTAGGGGAGGTGCTCCAGCCCTCTAATCATCTTCGTGGCCCTCCTCTGAACCCTCTCCAACAGTTCCACATCCTTCTTGTATTGCGGGCCCCAGATCTGGACACAGTACTCCAGATGGGACCTCACGAGGGCAGAGTAGAGAGGGACAATCACCTTCCTGTCCCTGCTGGCCATCCCTCTTCTGATAGAGCCCATTAGCCTTGCAAGCTGCAAGAGCACACTGCTGGCTCATGTTAAGTTTCTCATCTACCATAACACCCAGGTCCTTCTCAGCAGGGCTGCTCTCAAGGAGCTCTTCTCCCAGTCTGTATCTATGTCTGGGATTCTTCTGGCCCAAGTGCAACACCACATACTTCACAGTGTTGAACCTCATTAGATTCACCTGGGCCCATCTTTCCAGTCTGTCAAGATCCCTCTGGATGGCAGAACCAGTCCCAAGACAGACCCCTGGGGGACACCAGCCTCCACCTGGACATAGACCCATTGACCACCACCCTTTGTCTACGTTCTGTTAACCAGTTTCTTATCCACTGGATGGTCCACCCATCAAATCCACATCTCTCCAATTTAGAGGTAAGGATGTGGTGGGGGACTGTGTCAAAGGCCTTGAACAAATCCAGGTAGATGACATTGGTTTCCTTCCCTTTATCTACCGATGCTGTCACTCCATCATAGAAGGTCACCAGATTGGTAAGGCACGACCTTCCCTTGGTGAAGCCGTGCTGGCTGTCCCAGATCACACGCTTGTCCCTCATGTGCTCCAACATGTCATCCCTGTGGATCTGTTCCATGATCTTCCCAGGCACAGAGGTGAGGCTCACTGGCCTGTAATTCCCTGGGTCTTCCTTGCTTCCTTTCTTATCAATGGGAGCGACGTGACTTTTTTTCCAGTCCCCGGGATCTCGCCTGACAGCCACGACTTTTCAAATATGATGGAGAGTGGCTTGGCAACCACATCAGCCAGCTCCTTCAGGACCCTGGGATGCATGTCATCCAGCCCCATAGATTTGTAGACATTCAGTCTCATGAGGTGGGCTTGGACTTGCTCTGCCCTTACAGTGTGGGGGGATTTACTCCCCCAGTTCCCACTTAGATGTCCAGGGATGCAAGGTTCTGGGACATGAGAATTATGAGAATCCTGGCTGACAGAGAAGACCGAGGCAAAGAACTCATTCAGTACCTCAACCTTCTCCACGTCAGTTGTAGCCAATTCTCCTTTCTCATTTACCAAAGGGGTATGCTTTCTTTGGTCTGTGTCTTCTGGTCAATGTACCTGTAAAATCCCTTCTTGTTGTTTTTAACATCCCTCTCCAAGTTCAGTTCCATCCGCGCCTTGGCTTTCCTGATCCCATCTCTGCAATTCTGAATAGCATCCCTGTATTCTTTCCAGGCAACACACCCTTGTTTCCAGACCTTGTACTTGCCTTTCTTTTGCCTCAGTTTGACCAGCAGGTCCTTGCCTAGCAATGCAAGTTCCTACCCCTCTTGCCCACTTTCTTATTCAGAGGGACGGAGAGAAGTTTACATTTACTGTAGACAGAGAGATTTTTACATTTACTATAATAAATACTTTTAATAGATGTTTTCTATCTTAGTTCACATTTGCAACTCTGGAAAATAGGAAAGGTAGATTGAGAAGTGTGATACTGAAAACCAAAGAAGAATGGCAATTGAAGCTCTACTCTTAGATTCCTGTAATAAAGGTAGAAGCTGTATTCAGGTAAAAAAGTAGATTAGCAGATCATATGCTAAAGTAAATATAGTCCTAAAATCTGTTAAAATACTTATCCTTAATATAAGCAGGCTTTTTCGCATGACGGTGAAACAGTTTTTGCTGCATTTTTAAAAATAATTTTAGAATAGGTTTTCATACCAAAAAATTCCAAGAAGTCAGTCTCAGGAAATTTTACTCTTACTCAATAAAATGTGCAATGCATCAATGCTTTTAGTCTGAGTTCTAAGAAAAAATGATTAGAAGATACATTTAAAATTGGCATTGTGACTATAATAGTCTGTAATCTTTATTTTATCTGAATAGTTGTCCAACAGAACATCTGTGAACACATTTCACAATTTAAATTCTTTATCTGCAGCATCTTTGCAGGGGGGTTAGACTCGATCTCTGGAGGTCCCTTCTAACCCCTTCGATTCTATGATCTTTTAATAGAGTAAAAGTTTATATTCATATTTACAGATATGTTGATCTTACCAATGATCACATGAACCTTCTGTTAGTCACATGAACATATACATTTTGGCTTGTCATTTATAACTATTACGGCAAATCCTGCCTAATTTAAATGTTGACTGTTATGGTGATGTTGCGGTAATTAACTTTTAGAACATAATAAGCTTCCTTTCCTTTGTTACTATTACTTTTTTTTGGCAGTTAGCTTTCAGCTAGATCAGCTTCCTAAAGGAGCTTATCCCGTAGTCTCAAAAGCGTGAGTATTGGCAGAGGGTATAGGGAGAAACCAAAGAGGCTGAGAGTAGTGAAGCAGAGTGGTATCACAGTGTGTTGGATATAGAGGACATTAAGCTGAGATGGAATTACATGCATAATTTCCTGTACTTGATAGAACTCATCTCTGATTCCAGGTCAACACCCAGCATATGAAGGCAGCCTGTCATTTGCAAAGGGTAGATTATACGTGACAATGACTTTCATATCAGTTTTTCTGCTATACAGTTCTTTTTCCTCATGTTAGGAAGATAAATATTTACAACAGGAGAAGCAGATTTCAGTGTATGTTGGCTGAGAAAAATGGGAAGAAGGTATTCATGTATTTTTCTTTACCTCATGAGACTGACACTTTTGAATAGAAAAGACACAGCTTCAGCAAAATCCTGAAAGTCCTAGTGAAGTGAATACTTCACATCTCATAAATTACTTCCCTGATGTAAAATAATTGTAATGATTTCTTCAAAAAAGTGACTTCAATAGTTTGTTGGATATGGGGCCAAGTATAGAAGATAATAATTTTAAGTTCTTAGTATAGCTTGATAAAGAGTAATTAGCATAGTTCCTTTGTACTCGCTGCTTCTTCATGATTAAAGAAGTGACCTGTGTATTGATAGAACATAATTCTAATTTTTATTTTGGGTAGTTAAAATAGGTAATACAATATTAAAATTTCTTCTTTCTATCAGGGCGAATGACTACTATGTTATCAGTACAACATAGGGGGTTTTTTGCAATGCTAATAATATGAGGCAAATTAGTTCAGTAGAACAAAGCGTATAAGCCCTTGTTTTGCTGTTTCACAGTATCATACGCTACCAAAATGTAATGTATAATTAGATCAGAGCTTTTCAAGCAGCAAAAAAGATAGAATTGTCCACTTCAGAATAAATGGATCTTCCCTAGGAGTATCTGAGTTGTCTTGTCTTATTTTACAATTCCAGCTCTAAGAGTGAGACAATTAGTACTGGCACCATTTAGTTTTCAGGGAAGGAATGCATAAAAAGTCCTTTTGTTTATTTTGCTTGACCTTACAACAGATGACCATCTGGATAACTGCTGTGCATGGTGCCAAAAAAGCCGTTAACTGTTAAAATAAATAAATAAATGTAATTAAAATGAAAAGCTGCCAAGAGTATGTAATCACAGGTTTCAGAGTCAAATCTACAGATACAGGTCAAATAATGATTGTCAAGAAGCTTATCTTGTGTAAGTGTCTTGTACAAGGAAGGAGAATACCCCCATTGCTTGCTGCTCTTCGCTCACATAAATACTGCATATAATTTTATCTAACTTTTGCCTGATTGGGGCGTGGTGTGTGTGAGAGTATCTCTTGTGTAGATGTTTCTATTATAGACAGTAATTCAACTTCTATTCTCACTTTGCTCATCAAGACAGTTTAATTCTTGTGACTTCAGTTGGAACTGCAAGTGCCTGAAACCATTGAAATCATAGGATCAGAATATCCTGAGTTGGAAGGGATCCCAAAGGGTCATCAAGTCCAACTCCTAAAAATCAGGCTGTGATCCCTCTGAGCCTTGTCTACTTATTTTTAGGAACACTGTAAGGTAAAACAAAGGGGTCAGGTTTAGGGACAATCTGTATCTTTACAAAGCTCCTGAACGCCCTGGGTGAAATACTTTAAAATGTATATAAGTGCATTCTGTTAGCTGGCTTTAGTAATATGTAGTATCCAGTTCTTCCTGTTCACTCTTTGCTGGAAATGGAAATAATATTTGCTTTCTTCTTTGAACACAGTTTTTAATGTGAACAAAGTTTCTGGCATTGAGTTGGAAAATGCAGTTTCTGAGTAAAAAGCCACAGTTGCTCTCTGATTTTAGGTAGACAACTCTAAAAAATAAAACTGTATCATGTATGAAACAATCTGATCTTTATTTTACTATCTAATAATCAGAATATCAGGTTGTAAGGGAGCTAAAGGGTCACCTGGTGCAACTTTTCTTGGCAAAAGCACCATCTGACAAGTGCTGAGTAGAGTGGGATAATAACCTCTATATCTGTTGGTGATGCCTTTGTTGATGCAACCCAGCATCTTGTTAGATATCTTTGCTGCAGCGGCACACTGTTCACTCATATTGAGCTTCTTGTCTGCCAGGATCCTCAGGTTTATTTCCACAGAGCTGTTCCCCAACGGGGTAGATCCCTTGTGTTGCACTCCTGGACTATGTTTTCCCAGGTGCAAGAACTCACACTTGTCCTTGTTGAAATTTCTAAGATTCTTGTTAGCCTACTCTTCTAGTCTGTCCAGGTCTCCCTTCTGAAATATCCCCTTTCCCTCTCAGTTTGGTATCATCTGCAAATTCCATCATGATACACTTGATTGTATCATTCAGATCACTTATGAAGATATTAAACAGCATTGGGCCCTGTATGAATCACTTGGGGGCCCCACTTGTGACAGGCTGCCAGTTTCAAAAGGAGCTATTTATCAGCACCCTCTGTGTGTGATCTGTCAGACAGTTCCCCGTCTACCACATGGACCACTTGTTGTCCCAAAAGTGGGATCGTTACCTGCTGTGCAGGACATCAAGATACACACAGAGCAGACATATTTGCTTTATTCCATGTCTGTTCAAAGATGGGTGCTGGGTGGTAATTCCACAAAATTAACACACCATGCACAGAATCTGCAACATTTATATTGTTACAGGATTAGAAAAACCCACCTAAATTTACACTATTTTGTAAGTAATTACTGTGTCACCTACTACTGGTCAAGCATAGCCAAATTAGCATGCATGCTCCTTGAAGATGTGTGTGTATGATGTGCATAGTCCTTGAATTGTCTGGGTGGTTGCAAACTCCTCCTGTCCCCTTTACCTTTCCCTTACTTCCTGCTGATTTTTGTTGAACTTCAGGCCTCTTGGCAAGCCCCCAGCTCTTGTACCTACTGGGGCAGGATGTTTCCTCTTTATCAGTCTTTCAGCTCTTCTCCAAAGATACTTTTTAGCAAAACATGCTCTTTATCAGTCCTTCTCCAAAAGTAGAATTGTTATCAAAACAAGGTAGTACATTTAGCCTTAAACAGTGTCAAAGCACTAAACCAAACACATTTCTGTCCCTGTAAGACAGAAAATTCTACTTTATAGATATCACATTCATCTAGACCATTATACATCAGTTTTGCCAGGAGGAGATTGTGGGCAACTGTATTTTGAGGGTGACAGAGCACTAAAACAGACAGCCCAGAGAGATTGTGGAGTCTCATTATCTGGATGTGATCCTGTGCAACCTGCTATAGCTGATCCTGCTTTAGCAGGGATTTTGGACTATATGATCTCAAGGGGTTCCTTCCAACCCCTACCATTCTGTGATTCTTTGAGCCTGTGATATTATATTGAAAGCCATGGAAAAAGTCAGGTATGTCCACTGCTTGCCCTACATCAACTTAGCGGGTTTTCCTTTTCTTAGAACAAAATATATTTTGGGCACTAAAATGTTTTGCTTGCACCCCCAGGGCTCTGCAGTCTTCCTTGGTTCTGTCCAGGTTCCCTCTTGCAGTGTTATTTGTACGCACATGAAAAGAGTAACAACAGATGAGAAGTAGTTTTCACAGTTGAAAAGTTGTGGCACGCTCTTGGTAACATGATAGACCTTAGGTTCCAGAAGGCAGCATACCTCCCTGCCAGGTCAGCAGATGAGCGCCTCAGTGCCCCTTGCAGAGAATCACCCACTACAAGCATTTGTAATTTCTTTTTGCTGTATCTTCTGTGCGCTTCTGATATACTTTCACTTTGCTCAGTTGTGGCAGAGCTGTTAAAGTTTCATTTCTGGTTTTGGTTGTAAAGACAAAGGGTAGGGACAGAATCATATTCCTGCTTTGGTATGCACTTTGCCTATCCTAATCTAAGAGAAATTCCAAGGATTTAAAAATGTTTCTAAGAGGTGCACTGGACAATACTTGTCACTTGTAAAAACTGCTGCCCCTATTTCTTCAAGGGCAGGCAGCCCACACATCAGACTTTGCTTTGTGATGATACACCAATGTTTTTGAAAGTTTTCTGTTTTTAATAAGTCTTCAGAATTTTCTTAAAATCAGATTCCTTTACAGTCTTAAGCTGGCGAAGTAGCCAGCATTTTTAGTCACCTTAAGACTGGGAATGGCTGGATATTAGAAGGTTCAACCTTTAGCTACTTGTTTGATCTTGGATGTTATATTGCTTCTATCACCGCTAAAAGAATAAAGTCTTTAGAATGGTATTAAATTTTTTAATCTCTGTTACTTAACTGTTACGACATGTTTAGTATTGATTAATGTAATTTTTATTTTATATTCCAACTTTTCTTCATTTGAAGGCAGTTTGACAAATGAGCAGTGAAACCTGAGCTGTTAGAAACAAACCTGTGTTTTCCAGCAAACACGAGTAGAGGAGGACTTTATGAAAATCTTTCTTCCTGAAAAGCAAATTCTTTTGACTCACAGGCCTCTAATCATTCCTCATGTTTCTCCTGACAATGCCTCAGATTTTTACCACTGAGTGTATATGGTTTTATATTTGTATATCTGTCATACATAAATGGAGGGTGGTTGTACAAAAAAGGAAGACAGGATTAAGCAAAGTAGAATTATAATTTGCTGCAATACCTGTTCCAGCCAGCTGCCCCTGACTGTGGAGTCTGATTTTCTGAATCCTCCCAAATTACACAATGAAGTAATTTCAAAATCCATGGACATTCCATTGTAATTTTGCCAGAACGGATATGGAACAATAAAACTGAAATCTTTGAAATATAAATTCAAGATACTGTGGAAAAAAAAGAGAGGAAAATATTGATAATGAAAAGTAAACCACCCATTTTAAAAGTCTAAAAATCTCTTTTCAGAGATGCTACAGGTGGCATTCTTACTCTGTAGAGATAGGATTCTCTTACAACTGTTTTGCTACTACCCAATTTTTCCCCCCAGTTATTTTTAATTATCTCTTGGGGTGGGGGGGAGTGGGGAGCTTTTAATATCAAGAGTTATGCTTCCTAGATATTCAGAAAAAATTGTGTCCTGATCCTTCAGGCTGATAGTATTTCTTCCTAGAGGGATGAGTTCCATTTTTTTTAATATTTTTATTTTGGCACTGCAGAATGCCCATAAATACAGGCTCTGTGTCTGGAGAGCTGCTACAATGTATCTGGGCAAAAGCAAAGATGGAAAATGGCAGACAATAGAGAGCACAGGATGTGGAATGGATTCCTCTAAAATCTTTTATTTGTGGGAGAAAATAATCTCATTCTTTTTATTTGTCCCCTGAGTAGTCCCAGACAGAATATTCCCTACTAATTATTCTTAAACAGATGAAATAAAACACCATAGTCAACATGTAGATTTGACACAGTATTCTAAAGAAGTGGTAAAGTGCTGCACAAAAATATCTAGGCAGATCAGTTGTTTGCTTCAGATTCTGGAAAATGCAGGCACTTTAATCTGGTGATTTGAAGTCACAAGAAAAGCCCTAGTGTTACTTGTTCAGAAAGAGTCTAGGAGAACCTTCTTGGTCCCTTGTTGAAAAAATAAAACCAGATTTCCTTGAATCTCCTCTGTACAAGCCTGAAAGAAACAGGAAATTTTAAAGGCACAGTGTGATTATTTTGTGAATGTCACAACACATTTTTATTTCATCAGAGATGTTCTGAACTGCATCCCAGAGAATAATTCATCTTTAGCAGAATGTGAATTTGCTAAATACAAGATTTGTTTATGTCTGAAGCTCTGTTATCTTGATCTGTATCTGCAGTTTACTTACTGCCTAATTTATTCTCAAAGACAATTCTCCAAACAAGTCCAATGAAGCCCTGTCATACACGTTGGATGGGTATTTTACTATGCCAAATTTTACTGCTTCAGGTTTTGTCTAAGTTTATTCAAACCATAACAAAATTAATATATAAAGCTGTGCAATAAATGACATAAACTATAGCATATCCTTATATTGTATATACTCAAATCCTATGGAAATGCAGTTAATTATGTTGCCAGAGTTTTGCGGATAAATTTTATATCTAATTAAAAGTTCCTTTATAACCTTGCAGTCCCTATTATAGTCATTAATGTGCTAAATCTAAGCAAGTCATCTTCTTTTTTTGAACTTTTGCAACCTTTTCATTCTAATTGCTTGAGATGTACTAATAACAGAACCAAGGAAGCTCGTCCATTACTGTAACGAACAAACAAAGGAAACTAGCTCTAAAGGATTCTGCTTTACTGACAAAAAAAATAAATCTTACTTAGTCAGCTCAAATCTTGAAGAATATGAGGACTACAAGCCTTGAAGGTCATGAAAAACATTTACAGCAGAAGGACATATTTCAGGCTTTATTTATAATGAGCTGTAGATCTATAGGTTTTGCTCTTCAAATGTACTGTAATACGTGTTATTTTGAAGCATTTGGAATTACTATGTTTAAAAAAGGTAATAAATATTTTTCAAAGCACTAGCATTCTGGAACCAGTGAAAAGTGAAAAAGAACATGTCAGGTGACCAGGATAAAGGTTGTTGATATTTTGGAAATCTCAAGGCACCTCTTCTAGCCTCTGGTACCCACTATGCAGAGAGAACACTGTGTGTCCTGACTAAAAGCGAGGATTTTAGAAGTGGAGGCTCGACCTAATCTCACGTAACACTGATGGAGTAATGCAGGGTTCTAAAGTCATATGACTGTGGTAAACTGCTGTCATGGATGTCTTTCGATAGATCTTCAGGATAAATGTTGCTATTTGCCAATAAATAAACTTTCAATTTGCCTGGTAATACCTTTGCCAAATGTAAAGATATCTGATATTAATTAGTGGGATATTAATATCATCCTCTGAGACTTGTAATGGAAGAAAAATCTCAGGCACCACATTAAAATTCTGAGCAGTAGTGAGGCTGTTCTCATACAGGAGTCACTGAACTGCGGAGAGAAATTGCAGGAGGCAGAATGAAAGGAAGGTAAACAGATAACTAGTATCTGATACTCTGAGCAAATACAGCATATAACCAGGAGCTTGTCTCTGCAGTGGTACAGCTGAGAAGGTAGAGAAAGCATTGCTGAGCTTTCTGTAGGGTGCCGGAGCACAGCACTTTGTTACTCTTGTCACGATCTACTCAGGTGAAGTGAGCTGAGAGGAGCAGGTGCAGCAGGGTGATGGGCCAAGCAAGGAGGCTGTGCCTTGAATACATCATGAGGCATTGAGCAGCTGCCTTTGAGAAATAGCCTTTTCAATAGAAACTTTGAAAGCATTTCTTTCAGAGGCTGTTCTGCACAGCTGCCCTTGCTCCCATTGTCCTCAGCATAATCGAGAACACCTCTTACCCTGTTCACTGTAGAAATGGTTAAAAACCTTAAAAATGGTTCTTGTACATACATGGTCACTGTATGTAAGCCTTGTAAGTGTATGTAATCTAGATTGTATCTATCTCCCTACCATAAAGATTTTTCCTTCTCTTCAGTCTTGCACATTTAGCAGAGTTAGAGAGAACATCGGTATAGACGTTTATTTCCATGATTAACAGTGTCCTAGATTTTGCAGTTTAGGGAAGCTTCTTACACTAGAAAATTAGTACAAAATGAAGACCAGATTGTGGCTCTCTTTTTGCTAAGAATCAACTTTTATTATGGGTCTCAGTTCAGGGAAATCCCGCTGGGCATACTTAAACCCCACTGACTTCAAACTCAGCACATACTCAAATGTTTTCTTGAACAGCAGTGAACGTTGGCTCTAACATGTCATCTAATTGCTTACTGGTATGAATAAATAGTTCACAGTCTGTCCTAAGTGTTCAGTGGTGCTTATGTGACTTTTCACTTCTTACAGCAAGATGTAGACAGTGGGGAAGATCAAGCTTCTATAGCTACAACGTTCTCTGCAGGTCTCTGTTCCTCATAGAGATCAAGGAAGCCTGCTTTAAAGAAACTTTGAAAGGTAGAGCTGCAATGACATATCTCCTGATATGAAGATATGTTTTCCTACCTAATCTCTTATTACTGTGAAAATTGAAAACAGAATACACATTTTCTCCCCAGCATATGAAGGTATAATTTTATTGGTTTAACCCTTATTACTGAAAGTGAAATGTTTTGTATGAATGTAATAATTTAGGTGATTTAATAGTTTTGACTTAATGGTTTACAATAGTTTTTGGCTTATAACTCTGTCTTTTATAAATGAGAGAAACAAATCCTTTTTTATTACAGCTGCAATTTATTCTGTATATTATGCACAGTAATATTTAAGAGCAAAATTTTCTCTTTATTTTCTTTTCTCATTTTCCAAATTAATATAAGGTTAATAAAGATGTTCACAAATTCCCATTTCTAATTATTTAGTTACCAGTACCATTAATTTCCTGTGAGACTACTGAGCTAAGAATGCATTGAGGTTTTTTCCATTAAATATTTGTGTTGATGTTTCTGTAATCTGAGTAAATTCCATTTGGCGTCTGTACAAAACAGCTTTACTCCAAAGTGTAAATTGTATAGGGTTTGGTTTTGTCATTAAGGACTGTTTGTTTGGTTAGTTTTCCTTTTCCTTTCTTCTTGTTGTTAACCCTTTCTCATCTGTGGAATGTTAATGAAGTTTAGTAGTATAGTTTTAATGCCTGGGAATATCTATTCAAAGAAGGATTTCAGTATATCATTTTCTTGATCAGTGTTATCCTAAATGTAGTCATTTCATGAAAAGTAATGTTTGATAGACCTCTGAAGAGGTTTATCATTCCTTTATTAGATATCTTTTAAGGATTCTGTAAATGATTACAGAGATAAGATTTTGAAAAAAAAACCCTTTTTTGTGGTTGTTCAGTATTTCTGCTTTTTTGATCAAAAGCAGTTAGACACAAAAGAACAGTAGCAGAAAAGCAATAGAGAGCCCATTTGGCTGGTTTTGTGGTTGATATAGGTTACACACAGAGAGATAAATATGTCATTTATGACAGTATAAGAAAGTTTGAAACATCAGGGTGATGCATACAAGGAGCCAGGCAAAAATTCAGTTTACCACCAAAGCTGTGTTCACTCAGTGGTCTAAGGATTTCTACTTGGTAACATGCAAAGCTTCTGCTGTTGGTTTTGAAATGCATTTGTACAAAACCTTTAAAATAACTGAGAAACTCTTTGACTGTAAGACTAACAGAAATGGGATTTTCATTAACCCCCTTCATACTAAATGACAACGTTTGCACACATTTAAGTTGCACAGAAACAGATCAGAAAGTATGAATGGCTACTGGCACCTTCTCTTCTTGCTTTGTCTATCTGTTGGCAGGAGTAGTCAGGGAGGTGTTTCACAGAAGAGCTAGCATGACAGAAAACATGTCTGTTTCCAACGCTAACAGTTTGCCTATTAAAAGACTTCCTCCCTAGTATTTTGCCACTTTAAAATACTTAGATTGTCACAGCTACAAAGCCTTTTGCGTCTTTAGCTATGAGTTAATTCCCTTTTATTTCAGTAGGAAAACCATCAAATTAGACCAAAAAGTACATATAAAAATTACTTATTATTTTGTAACCCTACTTGCAGACTGAACATGGGCCAAGGAGGTGGCTGAGGTGGCCAAAAAGGCCAACAGCATCTTGGCATGTATCAGAAATAGCGTGGCCAGCAGGTCCAGGGTAGTGATTGTGCCCCTGTACTTGGCATTAGTGAGACTGCACCTAAAGTACTGTGTTCAGTTTTGGGGTCCTCACTATAGGAAAGACATTGAGGTAGTGGAGTGTGTCCAGAGAAGGGCAACCAGGCTGGTGAAAGGGCTGGAAAGCATACCTTATGAGGAGTGGCTGAGGGAACTGGAATTGTTTAGCCTGGAGAAGAGAAGGCTGAGAAGAGACCTTACCGCTGCCTACAATTACCTGAATGGAAGTTGTAGAGAGGCGGGTGTTGGTCTCTTCACCCAAGCAACAGGTGATAAGACGAGGGAGAATGGACTAAAGACATGCCAGGGCAGGCTCAGAAAAAATTCTTCACTGAAAGGGCTGTCGGGAACTAGAACAGGCTGCCTTGGGCGATGGTTGAGTCACCAACCGTGGATCTATTTATAAGATGGGTAGATCAGGTGCTCAGGGATATGGTTTAGTAGATGACAAGTATGGTTGGGCTTGATGATCTCAGAGGTCTTTTCCAACCAAATGATTCTGTGCTTCTTGTAGAAACTCTGCTTAGAAAACCTCACTTTTCCCATGGATGAACCCTTTCCTTTTGAATTTATTGATGGCTTTCCTTCAATTTTTAACAGGGTGATGGATTCAAAGGTAATTATGTTCTTAATTTTTGGTAATATGTTGCCCAGCAGATTAGGCAGACCATGTCAGTTCTCTGACTAAAGAAAATATTTCAGACACTCTGGAAAAAGTAGAACAGACACAATGAAAAAATCTTCAATCAGACCTTGAATACCAAATTCAGTCAAAATCGAGATACTAATCCATGTGAAATCTTGCTTCATCAGTTCTAGATCTGATGGACTAGTTTAATTATCTTTTTCAAGAGAAGATACTATACATGGGTGACTTTTATAAATGTTTTTCTTCCACATCTATACCTGAAGTCATAGTGGCACTATGGGACTACTGGAAGAGCAGAAAAAATTGGTCTTACAAACACATAAGTAAAAATATTGACACCTTTGCAAATATGTCCTTACTGTTTATGGATTCAGAACATATTCAAGTTCTGACTATTTGTTGATTTTATAAAATTTCACATAGGTTCAAAATGGCATTACACTGAGTAATTATCTTTAATCAGTACTCCAGCTTTAGTTCTGTTATTTGGCATGTAAATATCATTAAACTTGTCATCAACTGAACACGTTTTTCTTCAGCTATAGAAGGTCACAACTTCAGTTGAAATTGAATCTAAACTTGATTTGAAAGCCTAATATTTAATGTGTCTAGGAAAGATGTTAGACAAAAAGTTCTCTAGTCTTTTGCTTTTACTTTATACATTTTCACTTTGGAATCCTGAATCTAACGGCTTCCTAATTTCTTGAAGAAAGTCTTTCTAAGAGGGTGTTTAACATGGTAGCCAGTTGACTTCCATGCAAACTGCTGTAAAAAGTACGACTTCATGAAGAAGGTCATTCCCCCTGCCTCTTTCCTGCTGACAACAGTAGCAACTCAACTATCACCTGGAAAGATGGCAAATGCAAAGTTTTCTCCTTGCTCTGATGGTGGAAGCTTTATTACCAGTCACTCAAGAAAGTACCTTAATTCCCACAAAGTACAAGGGAATGGTGTCAGGGAAAAAAGATCTTTGACAGTGTCATTGTGTGCAATACAGTTCAGGAGTCATTGTCTCAGTTAACCTTTGATATGTCATGTTCTTATTCCATTTGTTTGATTTTGCAGCAAAAAATAATTACAGTATTTGAAAAAAGGAAAGACAAAATCAAGTTGTTCCTCCATCTTTAGCAAAGAAGGAAGTAGATTAAATTACACTGCCATATCTAATATTAAACTGACATTAGATTTGATCTCAGCTAAAAGGCCAAGTAGAATAAGATGCTTGCAGTGAAATTTCAATGACAGAAATATTATTTTCATTTTATTAAAATTAATTTTGTTCCTTATGTCTCTACATAGAAATATTTTTCTATGCAACAGCGAGCACAACTGTAGCTAATATTTGTGTGACCTTCAGTATTATGGTAATTTATTTAAATGTTCTTTGTTAATTAAGAATATTTCACATAAAAGGCAACTAAATTACTTTCACCAATTAATTATATCTTTGAAATTATTGGAGTGATCAATTATCATAATCAACAAGCATTATGTAAATAAAATAAAAAATGTGTTTGAAATGCCAACTGGTCTGTTTTAGGCTTGCTTTTTATTTCTTATTGAAAGGAATAACTATTTTTCAATGTAAACCAAGTTATGTGTTGTTCATTTCCACATAATCTAGTAATAGAATCTTCATTAACAAAGAAATTCATATTTTTGAAAGTCTTGCTCATTCAAAATTTCAGAAAGCATGTAGGTTACATATCTGAGAATTTGGCAATTTTTCACCTTTACAGCTGTGAAACAATCACAGAACTACAGAATTGTAGGGATTTGGAGATCACCTAGTTCAACCCCCCCTGCTACAGCAGTATCACCTAGAGCACGTTGCACAGGGTTGTTTTCCAGGTGGGTCTTAAATATCTCCAGAGAAGATGACTCCACAACCTCTGTGGGCAGCCTATTCCAGTGCTCAATCACCCTCAGAGTTTTTCCTCATGTTCAGATGGAACTTCCTGTATTCCAGTTTGTGCCCATTGCCCCTTGTCCTGACACTGGGCACCACTGAAAACAGTCTGACCCTAACCTCTGGACAGTCACCCTTTAGATGTTTATTAGTATTGATGAGATTCCCTTTCAGTCTTCTTCAGGCTAAACAGACCCATCTTTCTCAGCCTTTCCTCATAAGAGAGGTGGTCCAATCCCCTGATCATCATCCCAGTCCTCTGCTTGACTCTTTCCAGTAGTTCCTTATCTTTCTTGAACTGGGGAGCCCAGAGCTGGCTACAGCACCCCAGATGTGGCCTCACTAGGGCAGAGTAGCAGGAAGACAATGTTTCTTAACCTGCTGGCCACAATCTTAATGCACCCCAGGATACTATTGGCCTTCTTGGCCACAAAACCATATTGCTGGCTCATGCTCAACTTGTCGAACAGGTCTCCCAGGTTCACCTCCACACAGATGCTTCCTACCAAGTCAAGCTCTAACACTTACTGATGCCTGGGGTTATTCCTCCCTAGCTGCAGGACCCTACACTTGCCTTTTCTGAACATTTGGTTCGTCTGTGCCCATCACACTAGCCTGTCCAGGTCTTGCTGAATGGCAAGACATCTTATGAGAATGTTATGGGAGTCAATGTTAAAACCCTTGCTGAAGTCATGATAGACAACATCCACTGCTCTCCCCTCTTCTATCCAACCAGTTGTGTCTTCATAGAAAGTTGCTTGGTCAAGCATGATTTTCCCTTGGTGAATCCATGTTGACCACTCCCGCTATAATCTCTCTTCTCCACATGCTCAGAGATGATCCCCAGAATGCACTGTTTCATCAGCTTTCCAGGAATAGAGGTCAGGCTGACTGACCTGTAGTTTCCTGGGTCCTCCTTCTAGCCCATTTTTGAAGATTGGAGTAACATTGGTTTTCTTCTAGTGCAAAGGTACCTCTCTTGTTCTCCATGACCTCTCAAAGATGATGGAGAGTGGCTTAGCAATTACATTTGCCAGTGTCCTGAGCACTTATGGGTGCATCCCATTGGGGTCCATGGATTTGTGGGTGTCAAGTTTGCTTAAATGATCTCTAACCCAATGCTCCTCAACCAAGGGAAAGTCCTCCTTGCTCCAGACTCTCTCCAAGTTTACTATCAGGTAACTCAAATACAAAGTGTCTTGAATGAAGTTTCTCGTTTGTTTGCCTCAAACAAAAAAAACCCCAAACATGTTGCAAGAGTTGAAAAAGTAAATAATTGATTGTTCGATATATTCTTTGAAGGCATGCAACTGTGGCAAACTAAAGATGATGATACAAGATCAAGACATGAAAAAAGAAGAAAATATTTTCTTTTGTCTTGAGTGGTCTGTGAATTGCCAGTAATTATGCACACTTGTTGAGTAGTTTCTAATATAACATTTGTACCAGAAAATCCAGATCCTTCGAAACAAATTCGAAGTAAAGTAACAATCTCAAATTTCTACTGGCAATGGTTTTTCTTCAACAGCAGATTTTTGAGAAAAGAGAGCCCTGTTACAGGAAAAAAAACAACAACTATTTAATTTTTTATTTTTTTTCTTAAATTTTTTTGTATGTAGTCTTGCAGTCACAGAGCATATCCCCGCAGAAAAGATGAGGAAACCATTGATCAGTAGTGTACATGTACTACATACCTGGTTAGAGATTTCTGAAAGTGTTTGAGATCTGAAACTTATGGTTAGTCTCATGCAAAACCTTGCCATAAGGCATCTGTTCTAGAGATCGTGGGGAAGGAAAATGTACTATTGTTCCATAAGAAAAAATTGGCAGTTTTATTCTGATGAAGTTATTGTTAAATATACAGAAAGGTTTATGACATTAGATATGTCTTTCATGTTCAACTCTGAAATGCTTCACTTTGTACCACAAAAAGAAAATGGAATCAATCTGCAGAAACTGAGGACAACTGTAACTGTCTGTAAACCATCTAAAACATAAAATAAGACTTGAATCAGCTTATGGGTCGCTATTCATTTTTCTTCCTTCCTCCCTTTTTTTCCTCTCTTCTTTTGTTTCTTTTTTCTTTTCTTTTTCTTCTCCTTCTGCAAAATTATAGTTCTTCACAAAATAAAACTTAAAATTTGACACGTAGTAGAGATTCTCTCTCTGTTTTTACTTTTTAGTTGTACATTGCCGGTCAGCAGTATTATTGGAGTGCTTTCCAGGTGAGACTAGCAGTCAAAACTTAGACCTTTTGGGGAATTAAGGCTTTGTAATGGCAATGTGTGGCAGACCTTGCATTTGTACTTGCAAAGTGCACATGCTAATGATGATTGCATAAGCAATACTCAGACAGGCAAATGTATGTAGTATGCTTGAGTTTTAATTACATGTCAAGTGACACATATGAAGAAAAATACATGAAATTATTTTCTCAGTATTCTAAATTTATATTTCCAGACAATCTTCTTTTTTAAAAGTTTTAACATAGAATTTAGAACTCAGAAGTGAACAGCCATGCAGGTCCTACTCTGCATAGGGTGTATGAACTTAAGTGTTCATGTGCAGGTGATGCCAAAAAATGGAGCCTGAAACAACCATGGCTGACAAAAATAAATGCATTTTCAGACATCTGCAAATTATATATATATTAAAATATTGGCAAGAATTGTAGAATCATAAAGATGGTTGCAAAGAGTGGATAGTAAGTGTATGACATTGCAGTTATAGTCTAGATGTTCTAGTTAGTAACCGTTTTAAATTAATCTTTTTAATAAATAAGAACTAAAATCTGCTTGTCAAATAAGCAATAACATCAATGAGATGGCTTCACCCTCAGCTTGATCCTTCAAATTAAATACTGTGGCTCAGGACACTTTTACTTTAAACATGGATTTCTATGGGCTATCAATCAGGGCTGAATGCTTTGATCATGCCATCTTCACTGTGCCTTTTCTTCGTGTCAGAGATGAGGGGCAGGGAACTGTGAAGTTTTGGCAGTTCTGTGTCATCCCAAGTTTCCCCTATTCAGGGAAATGCCCCGGCTGGACATTTAAGCTGACTTCTAACCTCATTTGCATCAGCACAAAAAATACCAATGATTCTGGCCCCAAAGTCTTTTTTTCATTCAAAAAGGAAGATCAAACAGCATGACTGAACCTGGAAGACTGAACAAACAGCTCTGTCTGAATAAAGAAGGACAAAAAGGGAAGAGAAAGTAGATGAAGCCAAAGCATATTTTCTTATTTGTGCTTTGCACTTTGACTCCAACAGATCACATCTCTCTGAGCTTGTGCTCAGAAAAATAGCTTTACACTGCTCTGAGACGGTAGAATTTTAAATGAAGTAACTACTCTTCAGCTGAAAGGAAGGCCAAGGCCTCCAGGTACTTCTGTGTTTCTGGGATATTGTTTGGGGATGGTTATTTTTAATAGATATTTATATGTTTAATATCTTATAAATATTTTAATTTTGTTCTATGTATGAATGTATGATTTTATACATGCATTTCAATAGTTTCTTTGAATTTTTTATAGACATAATTTTGTCAAACTTTTTCAAAGTTTGGACTTTCACCAGGACTGTTGCTGCCATTATGTATAATACATGCTGCTAGTTCCTTAGCTCATGTCACTTCTAAAGCAGCTCCTTTTTCTCTTTTAACAGGTTTCTTCCATAAAGGATGGAAAAAAGACAAATGCCCTTGGAATTGTGCAAACAATAAAATCTGACCTTGTTATAAGCTTTCTCAGGACACCAAGTCTATGCTTGAGCAATGATGCATCTTAAGAAGTGTTTCATGCTACAACAAGAACATCCCAACAAGAAATTTGTGCTTGTCATAGCTCAGCCTTTTTCTAGATATGAGGAATAGGTTTGGAATTAAAGAAATAGCCAAGGTTTTCTCTGTTTCTTCATCAGAACTGCTAAAAGCAAGTTACATTTCAAGAAAAAGGACACAGAAAAAAGATTTTTAAAGGGCAGAGAGAAGGGATCACAACAGTTACTAAGGAATTATTAGTACTTTTAAGTGATGGCTTCTACCTTAGGAGTGTTAAACTATCATAGGAGGTGCCTGCCTCTCTCCACAATGTTCTTCATTCTAACTGTACCCAAGATAGGCAGTAGTGCTGTTCGACCTTGAAGATCTAATACCTTCCATTATGGGTGGGTTTTTTTTCCCTGTCTAATTTTACAGACTGAGTGGGTCTGTGTAATTAGGTCAAGTACCTTAACTAAGCTTTCTGCAAACTTTGACGGACTAAAGAAGTGAATGAAACAAAGTCGATTCAAGTGTACATTATATTCTCTTCATCTCCTTAGTTCTTTTGACACTGTTCTCATCAGACACTGACAGTTCTGTGCTTTCTGTTTTATAATTTATTGTATGAATTCCACAACCCAGATTTTACATTTAATGATAACACCTATGTTTTACTTTAAGATTTGATCTAAATCAACAGGTTCATATAAACAAGATAAATGGGAAACATCTCTGAACTTGAATGCCCTTTTGACCAGGCTGGCTAGTCAAGAGGAATAAAGAATGAGTATAAAGGAATCTTGCAATGTTCCTGTCTTCTTAATCCACTTAAAAAACCACAGTCAATGAAAATCAATTTTATTACTATTAGTACTCAGAATTTTCCTACTTTTGTGCAATTAGTGATGAATTTGAACTTATAAGGATAGTCATTGCAATTTCTCTTCCTGTAATTCATTGATACAGTTGAGATAATGGAATGTTTATTTCTTTAAGATATGTGTTTGTGCTTCTCTTCCACTCCCCCTGATCTTACTAGCCTTGCTAAAGGCCTAAATCAATGGCTTGTTTCTTCTAGTATCACATTAATTTCAAAAAGTTGAGAGATTTCACATAGATAAATCAGGAATACTTCCTTGAAATAATAATATTAAACATTTGTGTGAAAGACACTTGAGTGAATGTTTCCTTTATTTCCCGGTTTCTTGGCTTCTCCATGGTAAGTCAAACACATTTATGATACAATTAGTTGATGTGGCATAATGCATAAATTATTCTTTTTCATGAAGAAAATGAGGAAAACCTCCATTTAAAAAAACTAAGGTGAAGATAAAAGGTCAAGATAAAGTGTAAAGAATACTTTTCTGGTATAATTCCTCTATCTCTGCTCAGATATAGTGTCTTGGGTAGGGAAACAAAAGTATTAAGCTTATGTTCTTCTTATAAAAATACCAGTGAAATAATGAGAAGTGAACAAACAAGAATTTAGAGCTGTTAAGTAAAACCAAAGCAGCATTCTCAGATCTGTTTCTGGTTATACTGAACATTTCCCACTGGCCTAATTGGAATCTGTCTGACTATTTCTATAATACCCAACATTTATATTGCCTGTCATTGTGTTTCATGCTGAATATTATCTTAATACGACTTAATATTAACTTTGGAATCAGCTATTGCTATGTCTATAAAATATTACTTTATTTATCTATTAATTTTAACAGTAAGGCTTTTTCCTGTACATTTTCTAATATAGCGCCATTGAAGCGAAGATATCTCATTAATCAATCTTGAATAATATATGCCAATGGGATACAAATGCTGTATAACATCTGAATTCCCACGGAACGTGATGTGCTACGAAAGTGTCTGATATTTTCTACATACAGAGGCTAGGTTCTTCAGAAACACATTGCCTAAAAATTAAACTTTGAAATACAGCACAGATACGATGAAAAGTAATGCTTAATGTAGTTGTATGAATCACCATCAAGTCCATTCTCTTCCATCTTTCTCACCATTTCTAGATCCTGTCAGGTAAATGAACACTTATCTTAGGTTTTCTGTGTGCTACAGCATTCTTATTCTTGTCTGTGTCCTGATCAGCAGTACTGTGTTTCACTAGCATGCTACTTTTCCAAAGTAAGACTTTCAAGTAAGCATCTCAGGTGAACGTGACTAGGAAATAACCAAGTACATAGCTCTTTATTTACCATCTAATACTTTGTGGAAATGGCTTTAGCTAAAACAAATAAATAATAACAGCACTGAATATTCTGCTTATCTTGTACAATTCCCTGCACAATGTTAGATAATGGAGTGATTCTTTCTTTTTAGTATGCCCATTTTCTCCACAAGTGCAGAATTAAAAAGGTAATTGTAAAAGTTAGTGTTGTTAGCTTGGTAGAAAGCACTTCATCTTACATCTTATGATGGTGTACAGTATAACAATTACTGTTTTTATCTTAGAAGTTAGTTACAGATATATCATTTGAAGGGGAAAGTCAAAAGGAAATTACATCAGTAGTGAATGTGAGTCCTATATCCAATCTGTACCAGAATTCCCTTTAATTGCCCACTGGAATAGTGGTAACCTACACAGAGTTTTCAGATGGAGCAATTGTAACCTACAACATTTTTTTACTTATCCCAAGGCAGAAATGCCCTTCCTGATGTCATTGTCACTATTGGTAAAGACAGGTAGCTTACAATTGTCAGCTGTTGCCTAAGTTTCCATCGCAAAGTGATTTTCCACTACTTTCATAAATTTCCACAAAAACCTGTCAAACGTAGGTTTTGTTTTTCTGAGTGAACGTGTGTTTGTGTGGAAGTTCAAACACATCTCTGTGTACTTCTCACATAAGCAGTAGCACAGTACTTTTTGGTGAGCTTTGCTTAAGCACGACTAAACCAAGACGGACACAAATACTGTCCTCTTATGTCCTATAAGTTCTTTTGTTGATGTGTGCATGTATAAGCTCATGTAGGCTCCTACACAGAATAGGGCAAAGAAATTTCATAGGAGAAGTCAGTAAGTGCTAGGGATCTTTGTAAAGACAGCACAAATTATGAGAGTATTGAATGGCTGTTCAAACACAATACCAAGAACAAATGTTTGGGATCCTTTCACAAATGTAGTCATATTTTATAGCACAGCATGTATGTATCTTTGGTACAAGTCTTGCTGAGTACAAAACAAAGAAGGTTCTTCCAGAAGGCTTCTGTATGATATATTACAGTTGTAGAATAGACACTGCCTAACTCAGCATTGTCTTTGAACAGGTTGCTTGTGAAGAGTGCCTTGTCTTAGGACAATGATGCAGGAAAAGCATGAGATCTTGTTTCCTGGACACTAGCAAACATCTATTGACTTTAAACAGGGCTTCCTTCTGAAGTGCATGGCTTTATTTCCAAAATATATGGTTTCCCTTCTGGTATCCAGATGAAATATTTTTTATCAAATGCTTTGTGTTTCTTTTGTTACTACAATGAATTTCAAATGTGTAATTTTTATGGATGAGAGAAATGTCTCTCCTTGTGTTTTCAAAGTATTTCAGTTGAGTGTTGACTAACAATCATGTAAATTTGAGGGATGAAGGGGCCATTCACATGATAGTAAAAGAAAATTTTGTTGCTTATTTTGAAGAAGTGTTTTTCTAACTTCAGTTTGTGAAAGTTTTAAAAATAATTGTGAACACACATTGTTTACCTTTCAGGCATTCAGGAAGAGAGTGAATATAGGCAGGATGTTAGAGAAATGCTATGTTGCTTAATGACAGCTTTTATGAGGACAGGCAGATGTGATGGACAGATGGGTGGACTAACAGACGTAAGTACTTTATTAGCTGCTCAGACATTTGTTGAATGTCAGCCAAAACTACTGAAACATAGCAATTGACCACTGTTAAATATATTCCATAGGGAGAACAACTACATACATAATAAAAAGAATGTGTACTATTTTTAGTTAAGATGTGAAGATAGAAAAATGATTGTAAATTCTTATCAACCACACTTTATAAAGAGTTGAAAAAGTTTGTCTGCTTTTCAAGTGGCTATGTGAGTTTAAATTATCAGTAGATCATCTACCTACTTAATGTAATACTGTTTTAAAAATATTTATATCCTGACTTCCTCCTTCTACACATCAAGAAAAATAATGTCTTCTATTTTTATTATGCTCCTGAATCAAAGTGTTTAGAAGCTTTTAAAATAAGCTACTTATAACCTCTAACATTTATTTTACTTGTGCCTGAAATGCAGCCACTGCAAGTGGAATGCTGCAGTTGTCTAACAGTATTTAGTGTAAGGCTGCTCCTTACAAAGTCTTAAATCATCTTCGGGTTGTCCTTTTATTTGTTCTCTGATTTCTGTGATCAAAGCTGATGGATCAATTAAATCAGTAACTACATTTATTTATGAAGAAGTAGAAATGTAATTTGGGTCCCGATTCCCTTAAAATAAAACTGCACCTCACTAACATACAGAGGCTAATTGGAAATGTACTGCAGCACCTCTGAAGGAGGTCATGGTGTTAGGCACACCATAACAGTGAGTAATACTTGGGTAAAAAATGATCTGCTTTCTAACATGACAAGAATGATTTGCAGTTAATAATAGAGGGAGTAAAGGCCAGTCTTTTCAGTTACCCTTGGCTTCACCTAGGACAAAATAAAAAATCACTTCAGTTGCTGTGAGCTACTTGCCTTTTTCCCAATCATTATTGCTTAGTTATAACTTAGTGATAAAATCTGTCATTACTGACTTTATTGACATTAAAGTTGATTTATTTGCATGCCTGGTGAATAAGAACTGCATTATGTTGGCTTTCATATTGCTTGCGTACTCAAGACAGTAAGTGCATCACTGACTTAATTGTCTTTTGCTGGTTCACTTGCTCTCTAATCTCAGTTTGAAAATAATATTGGGTCAAATTCATCCTTGGCATAAGTCCACTGACTTCAGTGGTAGTGCTCTAGAGAAGAATTCGATCCATTATTTTTAAGCAGAGTCAAATTATAAGAGAACTGTCTAGATGATAAAGCATTTTTTTCCTGCTGTTGAATGATGTGTCAGTCAGAAAGCCACAAGATAAAATTTAAGGCCAAATTCTGCCCTCAGCTATGTACAAATATGGCCCAAAACCTCAATTTTAATATTCTTATTATAGAAAATTCTTCTTAAATTATATTTCCTGTTCCACTATTGGTTAGTGACATGTATAAGAGACTAAAGCCAAATACTTTCTCTGAACACGGGAGCCACATCCTGCAAGTTGTTTATCACCTAACAACAAACATTGTAAGTCCTACTGATTTCCTCCTACTGATTTCCTCCTACTGATTTTAGTGGAAGCTGAGCAGCAAACACAAAGAATATACCCTAACATTTTGGGGTCCAGACCTCAGAACAAGTCCATGCACCTTAATCTAGTCATGCAGAACCATCCTCATCCTTTCAGTGGTCTGAGTAGGTCCACTCACTGAATAAGTAATCTACATTCTTAAACCTAAAACTGCCAAGAATATACATTGTAAACCCTGGAAAGTATTGCTTGCTCCAGTCCTACCACTTTTTAAACCTAGAGTTTGAACCTATACCAGATACAGCTGTCTCAGTGGAGACTTTAAGTGTTTTTTCCTTCTGCTAATTAAGTCATTTATTCAGTTGGTGAAGTACAGACTCATATGCTTTTGTTTTAGCTACTCTAGATTAAAAATTTTAGCCTTTGCTCCTAATTGTCCTGTGGTATGTGTTTACCATAGGGAGAAAAAAGAAATTAAACACCAGCTGAGAAAACACAGGTTTACTGCAAAACAAGTATATTAAAAAAGTAAGATTTCATTCTTTTCATAACCAAATATTTCTGTAATGAAGTATTCTAGAACAAAAAAAGAAGGTTTGTATTGTTTATTCTTTCTTCCAACAGAGTTTTTTTACACTTTCTGAAGAGTTCTTTTAAAAGAGGTATTTTAGTTTGTAGGAATCTAGTCAGCTATTTACCCATATTCAACATGCCTGACCAGGAAAAATCCTGGAAAAGTTCCTTTTAATGCAGAATTTAGTTTGGTCTCCCAGTCTTGCACTTTCAGTCAGCCCTTCCGAGACATAACTATTCAAACTATTTGCCTTTAGTTGGACCTTTAGCGTTAACACAGGTAACATTGACCAGAAGTATTTGAAATAACTGAACTCTCCTCAGTGACTGAGAAAACATCCAGGCAACAAAAGCTATGAATCATCTGTATCAGCAGTGTCCAGAAAGCCACCAGGAAAACATGCAAATAAAGATTCAAGCTGAATCATAGCAGCTTTTGAAAATAACTTGAAATTTCAGATCCAAATATATCTACTGCAGTGTGTTTACTCATGGAAATGGTAACATTTTGACTTTAATTAAAATATGGACTTTCTTGAGTACCTGTAAAGAGCAAATGTGAATTTCACATAAAAATCTGTTTTAAAATGGAACAGCATTGACTCTGCTTGTGGAGCGTTAAAAGTTTTGCAGTATTAAAAGGCGAACTTTGCACAATGATGTATATTAAATAACCCTCTGCAATGCAGGGACAGTTACTGCATTCTCTATGCAGAACAAATTCTACTGAAGTTTACTGGAGTTTTTCCTCTCCATAGGAACAATTTCTGGCTCTTTCATGGGTATAATAAGGGAAAGCTTGCTGAGATAGTGAAAAACATCTCACTGAATTCCATTGTAATAATTTCTCAATAATCATATGAAATGACTTCTGTCCTGAAACAGCTTCTCCTGTTTATTCCTATTAAATATAGTTATTCCCCTGCCCCACAGGACTTTAATCCTATTTTTTGATTTAATAAAACAAAGTCTATGATTATTTTAAGAGTGCTGTTTGTGTGCCTAGGCTCCATGAGACTGAAAGAGTCTATGTTTGCTGACTCTAAGGGTTATTTTTTTTCTTGTTTTGTTTTGTTTATGGTACCAGAACAGCAAACCAAAATTCATGGGATGATACAGCTGGAGGAAAAGTCAAGATGGATTTTAATCTTACACCTGCAGAAAGAACGGTGTGTTATTGTTGACAGATGCTCATATGATCTATTTGTGAGACCCTTGGTGATGGAAATTCCACGATATTCCCCAGCAACATGTTCCCTTGGTTCATTATTCTGTTTGAAAGAAGTGTTTTGTGAAAATATTTCTTGTAATTTAAAGAGTTTCTAATTGGTTTTATTACCTAATCTTGATAAGAAGTGGAATGTGACAATAGGCCATTTAAATACTCTATAGAGACAAATACTTTCTTAGTATGACACTTAGCTTTATTAGGTGAAATTCGTACCAGCAATATTAATTAGTATGAGTCAGTCAACTTTTCTATTATTTACAATAATTTTACAGTATAATTTCTATATGAATTACATCATAAAAGTATGATTCTTATCTTGCAAGTCGTCCCCTATGTCTTATCTTATTCCATGTTCATTCTTGTCTTATCTGGAACTTTTCTAATAGTATACTAACAATTCACAAAAATGTAGCAATCCTCTATTGTTCTTCAATAGGGACTAACATTTTATTTTCTTTGCAGTTTTTTTTGTTTTCCTAGGTACATTGAATAATTACATTAAATACATTGTCAGGAAACTATTCTTTTTCTAATGATCAATTTTGATTTGGGTGGCACTGATGAAGGTAAATGTCAAGTGGCCAGATCCACCTTTACTTATGCCTTAAGAATTGTCTTCGGTGTTAGGCTAGCTAATTTTCTGTCTGGTTTATACATGGAATTCTTTGCTGCCTTTTCATTCTTGACCTACCTAATTCTCAGGAAGAGACTTTAGTCCATTTTTCTATTTATCCTTTTCTTCAGGACATTAATAAGTGTGTAATAAATGTGTCAAGTACCACCACTGTTGGTAAGAATCCAGGGGCATCTCATTATTAACCTTATTCCATGTTGAAAATGAATACTTATCTACCCTTTGTTTTCCTATCTCCTAGACATTTTCCAATATAAACCAGGACTTTTATCATCCATTCTTTGGCTTCTGTTTCCTTAATAATCTCCTGTGAAGGATTTTATCAAACACATCTTGAAAGTCCAAGTAAATTATTTTTATTTAATGGGTGTTTTTGCAATTCACCCTGCACTATGTGTTCTTCTTTGTCAATATAAAGCAGTTGGATATATTCCAGTGGGGACCAAGTGAGAAAGTTAATGCTTCCTGTTATGTCCAGTTTAATAGCCTCAGTTTAGTCAGGTGGGAAGTTTCATTCAGTTGCTGGTATCCTTCATTGTTTTGAGGAAGATAGGTATTGTAAGCATTTTTATCATGCAAGCTATCATCTGGTTCATTTTCTTAAACAGAAGACATTTTGTCCATTTTAGACATGAATATAATGGGAGATGTACTATTTCCTAGGATATTTTTATCAGTTCTTATGCAAGCCAACTTCGAAATGAACTACAATATTGAAAATACTGTTGATATCAATTTTAATCTATATGATTGTTTTGGGTTAGAGTGGCAACATTTGGTAGCAGGGTGGAGGGTGGAGGGGATGCACTACAGAGATGGCTTCTGCAAGAAGCTCCTAGAAGCTTTCTCTAGGTCCCACAGAGCCAATACCAGATGGCTCCAAGGCAGACCTGCCACTGGTTAAGGCCAAGCAAGTGACAGTGGTAGCACCTATAGGATAACATATTTAAGAATGAAGTACCCCCTCAAATAGTGGCAACTTTTTGCCACCAGAGAAAGCAGTGAGAAGATGTGAGAAAATTTGAAGACACAGTCACTGAAGAAGGAGGTGCAGAAAGTGCTCCAGGCACTGGAGCAGATTCCCCTGCAGTCCATGGTGAAGATCATTGTGAAGCAAGCTGTCCTCCTGCAGTCAATGGAAGCTGATGGAGAGTAGAGATTCCACCTGCAGACTGTGGAGGATGCCATGGTGGAGTAGGTGGAGACACCTGAAGGAGGCTGTGACCCTATGCGAAGCCCATGCTGGAGCAAGCTCCTAGCAGGACCTGTGAATCTGTGGAGAGAAGCCCATGTTGGAGCAGGTTTTCTGGCAGGACTTGTGACCTGTGGGGCACCCATCCTGGAGCAGTCTGTTCCTGAAGGTCTGCACCCAGTGGAAGAGACTCGTACTGGAGCAGCTCATGAAGAATTGCAGCCCATGGGAGTGACTCACATTGGAGAAATTAATGAAGGACTCTCTCCCATGATGGGGACCGCATGCTGGAGCAAGGGAAGAGTGTGAGGAATCCCCATGAGGAGGAAAGACTGGTTCAGAGAACATGTAATAAACTGACTGCAAACCCCATTCCCTGTCTGCCTGTGCTGCCTGGGGGGAGAAGATGCAGAATCTGGGAATAAGTGAGGAGTGTGGGTAGGTGTTTTAAGATTTGTTTTGCTCTTCTCTGTTTTGAGTGGGTGGTAAATTTTTGTGCGTGTGTGTGTTTTTGAGGTTCTTTTGAGTCTTTTGCCTGTGACGGTAATCGGTGAATTATCTCACCTTGTCCTGTCCTTATCTCAACTTGCAATCCTTTCATTACATCTTCTTTCCCTTTTCTAGATGAGGGGAGTGATATGATTGGCACGTGAACTTGAGCCAGGGTCAACCCATTACAACAGTAAAACTTAATGAATGTTGCTTTGACTATTGGGCCAGATGATGCCTTTGTAAAGTCTTTTTAGTTTGCTTGTGCAATTTTGTGAAAGTATGTGCCAACAGTTCTTACTCTTGCAGGGTTATTACAGTACTTAATAAAGGTTTTCCAGAATTTCCCTAAACTGGATGGTCTATCAGAGCAATTATTATTCATTATGTCTTCAGAAGTATTTACTTTGCTGTGAACAGGAAATATTCTCCACTGTTATGCTTTAAAAGTTTTTGGAGTTCCTTAAATGAATGATAAATTACTTGCTAAGTAGTCTGATTTCAAGAGACAGCAAGCACAGTCAGAATGCATTGACATTAGATGAAATTACAGCTACTTAGTAGAAGAGGAAATTCATACCCGTCACTTCCACGGAACAAAAAAGAAGATATGCCTAAAGTAGTTTAGCAGCCAGAATGTGACTTGCAAAGCTCTCTTCAGAACACAGCACAATTTTCTTCAAGGTACCGTTTCCAAACATATTAAATGAAAATGCATTTTACAACCAATATGATGAGTTATTTTAATGCTAATGTAGTAAACAGGATATACTTTAAGAAGGATCTCTGCTCAGGGATCCAAAAATTTAGAAAAGGCAATATAATTGAAATATTTTTTGTTTCTGCAAATTTATACCCATTTCTGTTTTTCTTGTAGTATTATGTGAATATCTAACACAAACCTTATAATTATTTATTCTATTTTTAAAAGATGATGAAAAATAACCTCTATTTTGAAAAACCCTTCTGCAATAAAAAAAAAATCTTAAAAATACATATTAGTCAAATAATTACAGGTATACCATTTTATTTTATTGGAAAAAAGTAAAAAGAATTTGAGACAAATTTAAATTTGGCATAATTATTTTCAATATTTTTCTTAGGTACAAAAAAAAGTGTATTTTTCTATGATGGGAAACCATATTAAGGAAAATCAGAGTTAATGTATTTCACAGAATCACACAAGGTTGGAAAAGATATTTGAAGACCATCAAGTCCAACCATTCATTCATTTAGCTTATTTAGACTTAAAAAAGTGCTACAATAAAAAAATTGTGCTGATGTGGAGCTACCACATTTGTACTGATAATGATGGGACACAGACATAAAATTTCCTTATCGTTATTCTCACAGAAAAACTCAATGAAAAAGACAGAAATTGCTTTTTCAATGGGATAGAAGGAACTGTCTTTTGCACGGCAAGGTATAATGTACCCAGTGTTTGTCCCTCAACTTGCAAAGATATCATGAAGATTTCTGTTTATTGGTTTTGGAAGACCACAGGAGAACAAGAAAACAACGATGCTACAATAGAGATAACTATATTCCTCCTCTTGCTCCAGGGCAAGACACTATACTGAGGTGAGGGACCTTTCACCAACCTGTTTTGTGAAGCGCATCAAGCAGATGATTACACTACCTTGTTTCTTATGTTGTAAAGTCTCCATTGCTTGTAATGACTGATAGCCTTTGGTGCTTCAGTAATGTGTAAGAGTTTGCCTTTTATACTTTTATGTGACTAGGGTTTTTTTTTTTTCCTGCTAGCTTATTTCAATTAAATAACATTCTTTGTATAAAATAGGTTGTTCACCAATAAAGGACTTTTTTTGCCAGTTTCTAATGTATTTCAACTAAATTTTACACAGAAACAATGTGAAAGGATAATAGAAGTCGATGTAGCCCCCTGCTGATATTGTAGTATTATCTAAACAGATTTATGCAATCTATTCTGTTTCACCAAAAATAAAATCCTTAATTTTCTTTTACCTGCTAGAGAAGTATTCTGTTGAATAGAAATATTTGTGCAGTTCTAAGTATTTAAGAAAAGCTCGGAATAAAATCTGATTCCGGTTTTTGTAAGTCTTTCTCCCCTGAAACCAACATTTTGACAAAATGAACATGAACATATAAAATGTTTGTATCTTTATTGTCTACAAAATGCAGTCTTGGTAGAGAAGGTTTATTCAACTTTATCTTTAAACACTGGTCTGAATGCGATGCAACTTCAAAGATGACATGGAGTAACATAGCACTAGGCCCCAGTCTGTAACAGGAGAAAATGTTTTTAAATGTTCATCATAATTAACTTATGAGTACTTAAGAAATATTAACAAAACCCAAATCAATCCAAATAGCTAATTTCAAGAAGAGGTTCCAATGTAACTATTTCAGCAAGGGACACTGTTAAATCAATTTTAAACTTGCTGTAGTACAATGTCTTGATTATAACTACTGTAGCACAACTAAAGAGAAACCATGCTTTATTTTGAAATGATAATAATGATTTGATTTGAAGCTTAATAAGAGCAGAAGCAAACCAAAATCCTCTTTCTAGATAGTGCGAATGTTTAGGAAAAAATGTAGAGCAGTGGAGATGGGAGGTAAGCTTTTCTTTGTCTTTCACCTTAACACACATTTGTATCCACACAATTTCCCTATTCAACTAATAATACTGTGTTTACTAAGCAACTTATTGGAAGGAAACTATTTATGCTAATTCTTATAATTACATTATAGACAGCAGAAAAAGTCAGTATGTCTTTCATTTAATTTAAACTACAACAAAGCTCCTTATATGATGAGACTTTCAAAGCTGTTTTTTCTATGAATAAATTAATCAACATCTATACATTTCTCTGAATAAAATAATCAATATCTATACCTTGCAAAACAGGAACATGTCTACTTTTCTAATAAAAATATTGTCCAACATTTTCTTAACAAACCAGAAAAATAATTAGTTGATCATGGAAATATATTTAAAAGATCATAACTCAAATTCCTTTATCACTTCACAAGTGATATCCATGGCAATTCGTAATGATTAAGATTTTTTTATGTACTTATTATTTTTACAGAGACAAAATGCATAATTTAATTTTTAATTATGTACAGTAAACTGCTTGTTTCTTAGCTCATTCATCCACCAGAGGTTGCAATTCTGCTTTCAGAGCTGAAAGGTGCCATACAAATATGAGTTATTTATACTAATTCAATGACTTGAGGCATATTGATGTTTCTCATGGACACATGGTAAAAACTAACAGGTACAGAAGGAAAGTTGATGTAGAAAATACTTCACACAGATTCCAGTTTTAAATTCTGTTGGGAAGATACTGACAAATTTAATCAATCTCTTGCTATATTCTTTCCTTCCCTTGAAGACATTATATTCAGGCAGGATTTAATGTAATTCCTTCTGGAACAGAGGATGGCTTGGCCACTAAGAATGTTGTTAAACATGGACTACAACAGTTTTCATGCTGGTAGAATACGAAACAAATACATAGCAGCTGCTAAGTCACTATTTCTCTCTGATCAGGCTTCTCTCCAATTCATTTGCAAGAGAAAATTACTATAATGTTATTTCTTTTCTGGCATG
Organism: Gallinula chloropus; assembly: GCF_964237585.1. Taxonomy (NCBI): domain Eukaryota; kingdom Metazoa; phylum Chordata; class Aves; order Gruiformes; family Rallidae; genus Gallinula; species Gallinula chloropus. The sequence continues at coordinate 10,630,875 of NC_140088.1, forward strand.
AAGGAAAGTCTATCATCCAGTTCCACTTGAAAATTCTGTGCCTCCACTTGCAGGAATCCTCACAAGTGTTACAATGTCATAAGTCTCTCACAACAGGAATCAGTCTCATAAATGAAACAGAAGTTGAATTTTGCAGTGTTCCTGGTCTCTGGATACTTAACTTGGAGTTTAGGTTAAAACGATACCAACAGAGAGCTCCAGATATATAACTGAAGTGTGAGATTCTTGCCCTTCCAATAGAGATAGGAATGAGATATATAATGTACATCTACACTAGTCCAGTAGTGTACAAGTCAGAATTAAATACATTAATGTCCATGTAGTGTAAATATCTCTAATTTAGCAGACAAAGCTAAAATGCTCACTGTTTGGAAACTGAAACTAGGTGGTTTAAAACTAGAAATAAATTTTGATATTTGGGATATGCAACACTGGAAGAAAAGGCAATTTAGAGTGTGGTGAAATTTCTGTTGTTCGAAGACAATTATAAATGATAAATATAGTCTTAAATAATTAGTCAAAATTCCCTGATTTGTGTTCTTCAAGCATTTGGTTGAATCACAATCATCCTTTCTCACCATGTATCTGCTTAGGATTTTTAGGCTATTGAATAATTAAAAAAAAGCAGACAATATATTCAAAGAATCTTGGGGTTAGGATAATAATTTGCAATCAGTTCCAGTAAATGGAGACACTCAACTGTCTTCGGTCCATACCCATCTCATTTAGCAGTTTCTTTTTCCTTATATTAACTGAGAATTAGTTTATTGAATCACTTAACAGTGTTCTTTGTGTTTCTTCTGGTTTTGGCTTGATTTTATGATTTTGATCCATAATATTTCACTCCACATTGTCAGTTTTGACAGACTGAATGTAGTTATGTGGAGTAGTAACTTAGTGTTAAGTCAATGATAATCTATATGAGGCCGTGAAACGTGTTAAAGTTGCAGAGAGCTTTAGCTATAGCCAGCTTTAACCAACTGACCTCAGCTATAAACTTATCTCAGTAGTCTTTTGTAAGGATCATCTGGCTCAGAGCTCCACAAACAGGTTTCGGCATTGTTTAGCCCACCAGGCAGCAATGTCTAGGCCATCAGGAGACTCATGGGGTAAAGCGACTTAGCCTTGGATTACCTTGAGGCCCCATCTCAGTGGAGACAGCCCATGGGGAACTCAGTTCTTGAGTTGTTCTGTAAAATGAGATTAAATGGCCAGTGCTGCATAATTCAACAAACAGAAACCTGGGATGAGCCTTGGAATTCCTTCAACAAGCAATATGCCCTGAGTCCCAATCAAGCCACTATTCAGCTGTCTAGCAGTAAGATAAAGGCAAGCCAGAGAGTCTACATTTGGCCTTAATAGGCCCAGACAATGCAAAGGTATACAACAAATAGGGCATAAGATAAGGGCGATCATTGCTAATGACAAATATGGAAGGTAGAATTGTCCACTAGAACACAGTCCTGCCTACTGTCACATACATGAGACAAAAAATCAAATAAAACCCCCTTGGATTCAGTCTGAGATGGGGGAGCCACATTTCCAACTCTGTGAGGAGACTCTTCACCCTAGGTCAGGATGCTGGCTGAGGTAATGTACTGAGAACCCTTACCAGACAAATGGGTAAACAAATATTAGCTATGCTTTAAGTTTGTAGTCTTGGGTAATTAACTAACACACGTGGTACGCAGTGCACTTGTGATACTGTGTTCTGTGAATCTGCTGTGGTTATAACATTGAACCTTGTGAATTTTCTGTGGGCGGTAACAGTGAGTGACGTGATTCTGTTGCAGGTGGTAATACTGAATTCTGTGACTGTTGTGTTGGCAGTAGTGTATTTTGTGAATCTCTTGTGGTGGTGATAAGTGTAGTCGTACTTCTAAAACAGCAATATTACAATTCTCCATTGTATCCATGAAACCTGCAGTAGTGACGTATTGAATGCATGTTGTTCAAAAAGAAATGATTCTTATTTTTATTTTTAAACCCTGCACTTATATACTATTTGGAAGAACTGGCAACAGACTAAAATATGAATGTAGGCAATGCATTTTACCCAAGAATACTCAAAAGAATGAACAAAATAACACATACTCTATGCAATTAAATGTCCCTTTAAAATTTGTTTAATTTGAACAGTTTTCCAAGCCATTAAAATTTTCCCCCTTTGCTCTGTGTTAGAAGTCATTTGTGAAACTCAGACTTGGCAAGACTAAAATATCAATCTGATGGATCTGAAAGCTCCATTGCATCCTCCTTGATAATAATCTACCTATTGATGGTGTCATGCCATTGTCCATTGAATCTGAAGTGGCAATGGACAGCAGAGAGAAGATGAGGTGTACAGCTTCAGTAGCTTTGTTGCTGTAGGAAAAGTTCTCTGTATGTTTGAATTTAAATTTATTAAAACCCGCAGCACTGCTAAATTAAAAAGAGATATTTTGAGTCAAGAAATATTCCATTAGAATGGGATGCATCTTCTTTAATGACAACTAGCAGTAAATTAGCTAGAAAATTCAGTACTACTAACTTTTTATGCTGTATCACTGCCTTTCTAGAGGTAAGCTTAATGAACTATAACTCATCTTATTTGAGAATGAAGTCATACTGGCAGTAGTCATACAGTCATGTCTAATGAAAAATATATAGAGTTGTGATTTATCTGCTTTTTATTAGCATTTATATCTTTCAGTATTTTATCTCAACAGTTCTTTTAAAAGTCTCAAACGAATGTCAAGTAGGAGAGAGAACTGATAACCATGAATCTCTGTGAAAAAGATCTGGAGCTGGAGGTTTCTGGGCATACTTTCTGTGTGCATTCCTTGGAAAGACCCTATGTCATATTAAGCAATTTCTCTGACTCCTGGCATTTCAGTCAGGTAGAAAAAAAAGTGAGTTTATTGTTGAGAGAGTTAATGTCTGCCCATCATCATTTATCAAGCCTACTAAAGCTGTTTGCTTCCCTTGTTCAAGTTAAGAACAGAGGCTTACTGGTCTACAATATCAGGATCTGACAGATGAATTTGCAGTTGGCTAGGTTTTATTTAACTGTTTCATCAGATCAGAGTGGAGTTAGGCTAGCTATAACATATGCCAAGGGTTATTGGTTTCCGTCTATATTCTTTCTATTTTGTCCAATGTTGAACAGTAACTTCAGTGGCATATATGTGGTGAAAATTATGCTAATGGTCAATTATTAGCTACAGAAATCTATCCTGGAAATCAGCAGCAATTTTACCCATATTGATTCTTCCACCTAAATCATGACACTGCTTGCTTACATGGTACAACCAGCAAGAAAACAAATACACAGTCAGAATAGGAGCTAGTCATTATTGCTCAAACCATCTTACAGAGAATTTATTTGAGAATAAAGAAAATAATTTCTGGATTGTTTTACCTCATTGCATTTTATTTTGGAGTACCAGACCCCATATCTCTTATAATACAGTAGCTGCTGGCCTGATGGACTTCAGTTTAAACTCCTTTGTTTTATTGGTGTTTCAACAAACCCTTTTGCTTGTGAATGCATGATGATCCATTTTTCTTCTCCTATACGTAAATATGGTTGGTTATTTTTTGTGGCTTCTAATACATTATCATACAAATTGCTACCAGCATCTCCTGGCCCAGATGAATTTGCTGATGTGAGATTCTCAAACTAGCAATGTTGAGCCAAATATTCTATTTGGCTAAGGGGCTTTATAGCTGTGGCACTTTGATATGCAACACATCTGATTGGTGGGCAATGAAACAAAAAAGTAAAGTAGTTAGTGTTCCAGTAGTGAACAACAGCGCAGACTGATCAATAACATAATGGACAAAGAAATGATGAAATGGTGAGCCATTAGTTTGTGTCAATATGGCACCATATATAGAAATGGCTCCCAGCAGGGATTTTTCCCACAAAATAGCCAAGATTGTGGTGGTACAGGTCCAGTCCCTTGTGCCTTCTTAAAGAAACCACAACTGTTCAGTAACAGAATAACAGATGTTCAAAAGAATCATTAACAATCTAAATGTATGTGTGAGCAGATGTACCATTTCTACTACACATAACTTTGGGGGGAGAGGGAGTTTTAAAGAAAATCAATAATGAGCAGATCCGTATACGAATTACTCATCTAATTATATTTAAAAGGTAGATTAAGGTTCTTTGCTTCAGCAACTGCGGTGGAGATAAGGAGGACAAGTGATGAGAGAAGCTGTTAGAATAACCATGCACAATTGACTTGACATGTATTATTTGATCAGTGAGAGGCAAATAAGTGGCAGTATAAGAGAGAAGCTTGTGCCAAAGCCTCAGTCCTGCTCTTTTTGGTGCATTTTGCTACAGGTACATGAAATGCGGTGCCATTAAAATAAAAAAGTAAAATAAATAGCATGGTTTAAAAGACAGTGAGAAATTCTGTCTACTTATTAAGTGATGTGCTCAGTGTCAGGAGCAGTATAAGTTTTGTAGTCCTTTCAAGAACTTTACTGGCATTGCCATAGGTGGGCAGTCAGTGACGAATGAACTTATGGGAGAGGAACGATTCTTTCAAACGTGATGTCGTATTTAGGACAAAATATAAAACTGTAACTGGTGGGGAATATTTTGTCTCATGATGACCTCAGAAAGAGGTACCATTGGTGTATGTAAGACTATTTTTTCCTCCCAAGAATGTGCCCACAAAAAAATATATATGTAATCCCCACCTTGCCTTTATTTATTTTCACAATAGACAATCTTGTTTAATATTGGAATAATTTATTTAAGCAGTTATTTAAAAAGGACTGTGAAAGTTTGGGAATCTTCTGTATTATTACTAGAATTCTAAAGGCCTTCATAACGTATTTGACTTTTCTTATCCTTTAACATACCATCATATCCCACATGGAGTAGCAATGGTCCATAAAAATAAATAAAAATTTTGAACCAGTTAAGTTATACTTCTGCTTTCTGGAACTCTGTTAATTCTGTTAATTTCTTATTGATTTTCTATATGTTTTTGGTAAGAAAAATACAATTATTTAACAAGTTTCCTTCAGAAATAATTTTAAACCTCTGAGATTTTCTCCATCTCTGAGATTATTTTCGATTTTTTCTATCCAAGCCTTTACACTGATAATACCATCTCCATGGTTTCACTCTTGCCTGCGTCTCTGCTTTTTGCCACGTACACAGGCTGAAGGTCACTGTGAATATATATAGAAATCCAGGATATAGTTCCTTTCCTTAATCACATGCTATATGCTGTCAATACTCAAAGAAATAACAACAGTTTTGGCTCATCTAGAGATCTAGAGTGATTCAATCAACAGTTGTCTTCTGTGATCTCATAAAATTGATTAAAAAATTATATAAGGAGCCTTATGGTACCTGTCACACCAGGTACTTCAATAGACTCGTTTGGAGGCTATTTTGACAAAAATACTAGAGCTTTCAGAACTTTCTGGAGGCAGGTTTGTAAGTTTCTTACTTCTACTTACTACTCTGTTCCCCAGTTTATTGGAACTTGGCACACCAAACTGTCATGTGAAAGCTTGCAAGATTCATCACTCCTCTCACTTTTCTATTCCCTCCCCTTCATTGGCTCAAATAGCAATTTGTCTTTGGGTCCATAAGAAGGGAATGTAGCTTTCCTCTAGCTTTCCTTCTTCCTACTCCACCAGAGGGATCAAGGAAGTTGTATTGTGGTACATTTGAGGCAAGCCATAAAAGTGAAAAAACCACATCAGGTCTATGTCATATAGAGAAAACCCCAGAAATTCTGAGTATAGCAAGGCAGGGCATTTCTTCAGGCAACATGAAACTTCCTGCATGTAAAAAATCAGAATCATGCTAATTTAAGATGCATTTAGAACCACAAGTTTGCAGTCACATTTTACTGCTGAAGCTGTTAATAATCATCTATGCTATCTGGATCTGGACCCAGGCAGGCACTGTCATTCTCTGTGTCTAGTTTCCTCTGGTTCAATATTGCCTTATGCTTTACAGAAAATTTTACGTAAACAGAAGCTGCAGATATGTTTTCCAATAGCCACTGCTATTTGCCATCTAGACAAAGAAGATACAATTTTCATTTTCATTTGCTTAGGGATGGTCATTGTATTTCTGCTTTAGAAAGCACATCTGCTCTCTTCTAAATTTATGCCATCAATGTACTAAACAATGTAGTTTTGCATCTGAAATATTGTGAGACAAAACAGAGAACAAAGCAGAGACAAAAATAAAGCATCTCTGTGAGGTACAGGGGACAATCAATTAGATTCATTATCTGTTTTACATTCTAGTCACTGCTTTTAAAAAAGAAGAGTACATAATACCATGGCAACAGTTGGAACTGCAACTCTTTATGATATATAATCATTACGGATTCTTCAGCATTTCCTGAAAATTGATAAAAAAGTCACAGGAGTTGTACTACCCACTAAGCTGTTTAAATTACAAGTTTGTAATTTACAAGTGCCTTATTGCCATGGGAAGGCAATCATACAACTTCGTTTTCAAACTCAAGGGTTTTTGAAACATGCTGCATGATCTCTAGCTGGGCTGCAAGCTAAGATTAAATTGAAAGGATAGCATGTAGATTTTAGAACATGGTGTTGACATTTACTGGCCAATCAAATTTTGCATCTTTCCTGCATGACAGCAGATGTTGACCTTTCAAGCTTTCCCTATCTGCTTTCACGCATTACCTGCAGAAATTAACATTAACTCGCTTCTTGCTCCTTGCTGCTATTAATGTCAGATGGGAATTGAGAATCATGAATTCATTTATTACACAGAGTGGAGACCTGTTTTATACTCTAAACACAGAAGGACTGCTCCTGGGAGCTGGTATTTTTGGAAGCTGCTTCAACTACCTTTGTGGTTGAGGGATAGCTGGGAGCTATGGTGTAGAAAATGTCACTGGGAACAAGAGCAGAAAAAGACTGTGGAGGACAGATTCAAGGAGAAACCTAGGGGCCAAATACTTGCAAATAGTACCGGATACAGAAAGTTTAAAGTCTAAAACGAAACACTTAAAGCTATTCTAATGGAGCGCAAAACTAGATGCAAGGTACCAATGTCTCTTTGACTTGTTAACTGAACTATGAAAATGTAAGTCTGCATAATATACAGCCTGGCAACAAGAAGCTTCAGGGGGTTACACAGCATTGCCTGAGGCTCTCTAATATTATACTCTGAGGGAAATACTAACTTTGGTAGAAATGTCTCCTGCAATCTGACTGCAACTTTGATATAATTTCAGACAATCATGGAATCTTGTGCCTAAAAATCAATGAAAAAAAGGAATATTTTCTGTCATGTACTTTCACTGATGTTAAGAGGAAAAGCTTCTTTTGGATGCCTACAGAAATATTGTTTGATTCCTACCCCCACTGCACTTCCCCCCAGACCCCCCCGCCCCCTGCAGTAAACCTCTATGCTTGGGTAAACACAATAAAACCCACCATAAGTAGATTCTTCCTTATCACTAAACATTTCCCCCTTCTGTTTCTTTGTTTCTAATTACCATCGATATCTATAGTCAGGAAATACAAACACGTATGTAAGGCAAATTTTCTGCCTTGATACCTCATTTAAGCCCATTTGTTAACATAGTCCTATAGAAACAATGATGAATTACAGACCCTTGGGTATTGTAAGTTTTATACTGAACTCATTATTCCCTTCTCACAGTGTCTTCATGAGTGTGTTGGCTCTGATGCAGAAGGCAAAAACCCAGTGCTACAAAGTAGTCTTAGAACTCAATGCTTCCCTGAGGAAAGGATGTTGAAACTACTGAGTTTTGCCAAGCAGGAGACCTCTCTCCCATAGGATAAGTAAGCCCAGCACTTAGTGCAAATGATCTTTTGAAAAATGTGCTTGATCCCCTTGTGTGTGTATGAGTTCTTCCTAGACTAAGGGCCCTAGTTAGTAGCTTCCAGAAACAGCTTCTACAGTCAGTCATCTTTAGGGTTGGACTCGATGATCTCTTGATGTCCCTTCCAACCCCTATGATTCTGTGATCTGTGATTATCATCAGAAAAGAAAAAGCTAATGTCTGTAACTATAAAAGTGTCCTGCAAGCATCAACTAGTTTATATGTTATTTCTGGGAATAACTTTCCAGTGCAAATGGTCACTATACTTCAAGTAGCTATAAGTTTCACATATGATGTTGTGGTTCTGCATGGCAAGGTTCTGGTGGAGAAGGGGGGTCTGCAGAAGCAGCTAGAAGCTTTCCGTAGGCCTGACAGAGTAAACACCAGCCTGCTCAAGGCCAGACCCACCACTGACCAGGAACCAGAGATAAATATTCCCCTGCAACCTATGGAGAAGACCATGTTGGAGCAGTTTGCCCCCTGTAGTCCATGGAAGATGATGGGCAGTAGAGATGTCACCTGCTGCCTGTGGAGAGACCCCACGCAGGAGATGGGGGAGACATGGAAGATGCTGTGCCACGCATTGGAGCAAACTCTTGGCAGGGCCTGCAGCCTGTGGAGAGAGAGGCCCACACTGGAGCAGGTTTGCTGGGGAGATTTGTGACTCTGGGGGGGACCAGGCTGGAACAGTCTGGGCCTGAGAGACTGCACCCCATAGAAGTGACCCATGCTGGGGCAGTTAATGAAGAGAAGAAGTCCAGAGGGAAAGGACTTCTCCAGTGTTGGAGAAGTTTGAGGAACTATGTCTCCTGTCGGTGGGACCCCACTCTGGTGCAGAGGAAGAGTGTGAGGAATGCCCACACCCTGCTAAGAAGGAAAACAACTTGTGAGAAGCTGACCAAAACCCCCATTCCTTGTCCCACCACAACCCCCACCCCCGAACCTGTGGGGAGAAGGGAGAGAAATCATTATTAAGTTAAGTTTGCTAAGAAGGGAGGGGTGGGAGGAAGTGTTTTAAGATCTGTTTTTCCTTCTCATTATCCTACCTCTGGTTTCACTCAGTGTGTATGTGTATAGTGTAATAAATTAGATGCTTTTTTTTGTTTTAGTCTGTTTTGAGTCTGTTTTACCCATTATGTTAATTGCTGAATGATCTTTCCCTGTCCTTATCTCAATTCCTAAGCCTGTCAATATATATTTTCTCCCATCCAGCTGAAAAAGGGACTGATAGACCAGCCTCCAGCCAGGGTCAAACCACCACACATGCATATTTCTAAGCTTATAATAATATACTTCAAAGATATATCTTACTTGATGACAAACATTTGCAAGTTTATGTAACTTGCATGTTATGTAACTATGTTCCAGACAATTTTCCAAGTAAGCAAGGAAAACCTGTAGTCACAATTTGGAAAATTATGTAATTGGAAACAGGTGTTAATGAGAAGTTATTATACCTTCACCAAAAGCAGGTATTTGTCTTAGTACTGCTTGGTCCCAAATTTCTAGAAATAATAGATGTGAAATCCTCTGAATATCAGCCAAAAAGAGTGTGTTTTGTATTGCCTTCTGCCACTGATAGTTATGTTGATATTCATACTGTGGTTAATGCCATACCTCTCAAGATTCATCAAACTGAAAGTATATCCACAAAACTTTCATCTAATGTCTTTGGTTGAGGCAAAATTATCTTTGCTAAGCTTGTGAGGAGAACTTTAAACTAGGATTGGTGGTGGAGGGAGATCATGATGTACAGTCAAGAGATGAATTGGTGAACTGGCATATGTGGGTGTTAAAGGCTGAAAAAAATGAAAAAGGTCTTTAGGGCCCCACTTCAGGTGTAGACACATGAATAAGGAAGTGCCCACAGGACAGCACCATGGAGGGTGCAGATGAGGCCTTTTTCACACAACTGGGAGAAGTGTCTTGATCATGGGCCTTTGGTCTTCATAGGGGACTGCAATCACCCTGATAGGTGCTGGAGGAAAGGAAAAGAGGGCACAAGAGTTCTGAGAGGTTTCTAGAGAACACTGATGAAAATATATAGTGATATAGATGATCAAAGAGTCAATGGGTGCAAGTACTTTGCTTGACCTGATATTTGAAAAAAAGAAAGAACTGGTTGGGGATCTTTAGACTGGGAACAGCCTTTACTGCAGTGACCATATGTTGTGGGTTAATCACAGTAGACAACTAAGCACCATACAGCTACTTGCTCATTCTCACCCAGTGGGATGGGGAAATGAATCATAAGGGTGAAATTGAAAAATCAGAGATAAATTAGGGTAGAGATAAAGAGAGTTTAATAAGTAAAGAAAAAAAAAGGATGGGGGGGCAGTGTGGGGGAACTTAGGGTGATTTTTATATATATATATATATATATATAAAGCACCTATCACTGTATTGATAAACATTCTTTGGAACCAGTCTGACAGTAGAGGTAAGAACAGGAGACAGTCAGCCTGTCAGTACCTCAGTGCTGCTGCTTCCAACTGATTTCAAAACAGAAAAAAAGGCCACAAGCCTTTGCTGCCAGCTGATACCTGGTGATGCAAAAGCAGTCATTGTTCTCCAGACAACCCATGTCCAGCCAATACCTGAGCAATAACAATCCTGGAAAACTACTCTACCAGTTTTTATTGCTGAACATGACACATGGCATAGAATATGTCTTTGGTCAGTTTGATTCAGCTGTCTCAGCTATGTCTCCTCTCAGCTTCTTGCCCATCCCCACGTACTCTCTGTGTGGCACAGAGATCTTGCAGAGAAGAGTCTAGAATAACTGGTTGCTTTTTCAAGGCTCATCTTCTCCACAGCCAAGAATCATTCATCCCAACATACAGAAAGTTGAAAAGGATGACAGGATGCCTGAATGGATGAACAAGGATCTCCTGACAAAACCAGGACATTAAAAAAAAAAAAAAAAAAAAGAGGAGTCAAGGGTATGGAAGCACTTTCCATATGTGTAGGTATGGACCTAGGAAAACAAAAGCCCACCTGGAGCTGAGACTGGAAAGTGATGTGAACAGCAACAGTAAGGCTTTCCTCAGGTAATTCAGCAAGAAAATGAAGATTGAGGAGAAAGTGGCTCCACTGGAGTAGATGGACTTGGTGATATGGAAAATGTCTTCTTCATATATGCCTTTACTGTTAAGAGTGGCCTTCAGGAACCCAGATCTCTAAGACCTCTGGGAAAGTCTCAAGTAAGGAAGACTTGCCCTAAGGGATGAAATAAGGGAACATTTAAACAAACTGGACATAAACAAGTCTATGGGATGTGATGGAATGCACTTGTTGCTGAGGGACCTGGCTGATGTCATTGTGAGGTGATTCTTGTTATCACTAAAAGATTCTGGCAGTCAGTAGAAGTTCTGAGGACTGTGAGAAAGCTAATTCTGTCTTCAAGAAGCGTAGCAAGAAAGAACTAGGGAACTACAGGCCAGACAACCTGACCTTGATCCCTGTGAAGGTGATGGAGCAAATCCTTCTGGAAGCCATTTATAAACATATGAAAGACAAGGTGATTAAAATAGGCAGCATTGACTAACATAGCAGAAATAATTCCTGACCTACCTGATACCCTGTGATGAGATAACCTGTCAGTGGATGAGGGAAGAGCAGTGAATGTTTATCTTGACTTTAGCAGAATTTTCAACAATGTATCCTATAATATCCTTATTGACAAGCTGATGAAGAGTGACTTAGATAAATGAGCAGTGAAGTAGGTTGAAAAATGGCTGAACTGCCAGGACCAAATAACCCCAGCACAAAGTCCAGCTGAAAGTGAATTACTAGTGGCTTATCTCAGGGTTTTATTCTGGGCTCAATACTATTTAACATCTTCATCAATGGCATGGATGATGGGACAGAGTGTGCCCTCAGAAGGACTGTGGGTAATACAAAACTGGGACAACTGTCTGAAATATCAGATGGGGTTGCTGCTATTCAGAGACACCTTGACAAGTTAGCGAATGGGCCAACAAGAACATAATGAAGTTCAAGAATAGAGAAATGCAAAGGCTGCATCTGAGGGTAAAGAACTCCAGCATACTTGTGCACCCACAATCTGTAAAGCAGCTTTGCAGAAAAGGAGACAAAGTTCCTGTTGGACAAAGAGGTACAGTGGTATCCTGGGATAAATTAGGAAGAGAACCATGAGTAGGTGCAGGTTAGTGATCATTCTCCTCTGTGCAGCATTGATGAGGTCACATCTGGAGTGCTGTGTTCAATGCTGAGTTCCCCATGCAAGGCAGACATTGACACACTGGAGCAAGTCAAGCAAAGGACTACTAAGGTGAGTAAGGGCTGGAAACATCTGACAAAATAAGAGAGGCTGAGACACCTGTGACTCTTTAGGCTGAAGAAGAGTAAGCTTGGGAGGAAAGGGGTTCAAAGTGTGTGTAAATATGCAATCAAAGGCAACAGAGAAGACAGCTGAACCCAGAGAAAGAACAAGAAGCAGTGGTCACAAATGGAAATACAAGAAATTCTGTTTAAACATACAAAAAAATTTTAATATCAAGACGATCCAACTCTGCAGCAGGTTGCTGGGAGATGGTGAACCTACATCCCCAGAGATACTTGAACCTTAATGTGATCATGAGCAACCTGCTCTACTTTACACCTGCATCAGTGCTATTCTTCCCTGCTGGCACTTAACATATTCACCATTTCCATGGAGAATGTGCACTGCTGCTAATACTCCTCACCACAAAAAAAAATTAAATTTTGGAGACACATGTGTGTCTCAGCACTGGCCTCTTCCAGTAGCCCAAGAATGTATGAAAATTAATAATTCTTAATACTATACCAAGTAGAGATGGATTAGTTTAAAAGTTGCAGTTCCCCAAAAGCCATCTCAATGGTTAATTGTCAAACCCTAACAGGACCCATAAAACCTACTTAGCCCTACTGTTAAAGAAAAATAATAACATGTTGTAAATTTGTTGGAGTCTGAAGCTTATTCTGTAGAAGCCTGATTGATAGCAATTGCATTTGTAATTGAGTTCTTATTTCCTGTAGGGGCTGTCAATGAGGACAGGATAGAATTTCATGAAGGGAGTACCTATGTTTATGATTAATTGAAACATTTATTCTTACATCAAAGACAAAGATTTATAAATGAGATGTAAATGTGCTTGCTTCAGGGCAAAAGTCAATTAAACAGATGAAACAGGAATAAACTGCCTTTGTGTGACCGGTTTTCTGACAATTGTTCTCCTTCAACTTACTTCTGAAAGAAGTTGGGAAAACTTTATGTGAACAGTGTATACCCCAGAAGTGTAATTGTCTTCCAGTGTACCCTGGACTAGTGATTTGGTCTCAGATAACAACAGCAACAACAATAAAAAATTAAACCAACAAATTTAATCTGATTATACTACTACTGACCAGTTATTTGGGGCAAGTATAAACCTGGCCTATGTTACTGCGCAAAACACAAAGACTCTCTTTAGCTGTTTAACTAAACCTGTCTTGTCACATCCTTACTAAAGTCCCAGCAAAATGCACTAACATGTATGTCAGCTGTCCTTTTCCTGGAGTGTAGTAGTAAAGTGCCAGAATGGAATGAAAGGGAAGCAGTAATGACTAGAGAGAAAATACTAAGGAGGGGAGGCCCAAATATTTTTTGCCCAAGAAATATGTGAGACAGTCACTAGCAGTCTCTAACATTCAGAAATCAAACAGATGCTTGCAGCTCGATTTTTTTTCATTCGTTTCAGTGTGACCTTAACAAGGATGTAACGAAGTGGGTTTAGCTTGACAACTCATAGTACAGTGGATAAATTGCTATAACATTCAGTCTAGAAAGTCAACAAGTCTTGAAGGGAATCTGCTACTTAAATCTTCAGTTTTAAAAAACCCTATGTTTCTGGCAAAAAATATTAGGCACATATTTATAATATCTAATGGATTCCCTTACACAAATCTTCTTATTAAGTTAATGAGATAGGACCGTTCTAGCATCTTACTGTTTCTCAGAACTCTATACTAATTCACTTGCCTCATATAATTTTTCACTTCTGTCCTAATCTTATTTCTGAAGTAGTTTGTGAGGTCCACAGCATTTTATTTCTTTAAGCTTATTTTGTTTCTGCTCTGAATTCTTAATAGTTTGTGAACTCAAATGACACAAATGGTTCCACTTGAAAAGAAAATTAATCACACTGTGAGCCATTTATCAGTTTAGGAAGTGTGAGAATTACATTGCACATTGCATATATAAGGATTGAAAATAAAATCCAACTAATTTATAAACAACCAATATTTGCAGTTCAAAATAAAATAATAAACATTTCTAAAACTTTTCTTTCTTATTTTTCAACAGCTAGAGGTTTCCATAATAAACATGCTTTTTAACAAAGCTGAATTTAAAATTAACCTAAACATTTTGGATGAATGGTTATAGATAGATGGATATGGATAAAGTTATCCATAGTGCACAGAGATGATTATTGACATAGGACAACAAATCTGTCAATAACTAGAATTCAGTAATTCAGACCAGTAGAGTTCAGTTGTTGATTAGTAATAGCTAATGTTTTTGTTTTTTGTATAAAATTCTACTAATGTACTAGATCATAAATTCCTGCAGAAAAATTGTACAAATAGTGTTTGACCTCAAGATGGTATTCCCTCACAATTGGGAAGAAAGTGGTTTATTGTCTGTGTTTATGATGCCAGCTAATAGTACACTGCTAAAAGGGTACAGTGCTGTGTTTTTACCAGCTGAGAATGAAAAATAAGATAAATACACATACAAAAGCAGTTTTCTTCTTTGTTGCAGTTTTCACACAGGGTTCAGTCCTGGGTCCAGTTTTGTTCAATATCTTTATCAATAACCTTGATGAAGGGGTTGAATGCTCCACCAGTAAATTTCCAGATGACATTAAGCTGGGAGGAAGTGTTGATCTGCCTGAGGGTAGGGAGGCTTTTCAGAGGGATCTGCACAGACTGGATCCATGGGCTGAGGCCAATGGGATGAAGATTAACAAGGCCAAGTGTACAGTGCTGCACAAGGGACATAACCCCATGCAGAGCTACAGGCTTGGGGAAGACTGGCTGGAGAGCTGTCAGGCAGGAAAGGACCTGAGGGTGTTGGTTGAATGCAGGCTGAATATGAGTCAGCAGTGTGACCAGCTGGCCAGGAAGGCCAATGGCATTCTGGCTTGTATCAAAGATACTGTGTCCAGTTACGGGGTCCTCACCATAAGAAGGACATTGAGGTCCTTGAGTGAGTCCAGATAAGGGCAGCCAGGCTTGTGAGGGGGCTGGAGGGCAAATCATATCAGGAACAGCTGAGGGAGCTGGGAATGTTTAGCCTGGAGAAGAAGAGGCTGAGGGAAGACCTTATCACCACGTACAACTACCTGACAAGAGGTTGTAGAGAGGTGGGTGAAGCTCTCTTCAGCCAAGTGACAGGTGATAGGACAAGGGGAAATGGCATGTAGCTGCACCAGGGCAGGTTTAGATTAGATATTAGAAAAAAAAGAATTATTGAAAGAGTTTTCAGGGCCTGGAACAGGCTGCCCAGGGAGGTGGTTGTGTCACCTTCCCTGTATGTGTTTAAAAAAAGGGTAGATGAGGTACTTACGGATATGGTCCCTCAGAATGGGACTGGTTGGACTTGATCTCAAAGGTCTTTTCCAACCTTGTGATTCTGTGATTCTGTGAAAAAAATGTAGCAAAGTAATTTGAAAATCTATGTGAGACAGTCTAGAATTTTCTGGTAGGTTTTAGTAAGTTTGTAATCAAACTGCCATCCAACCACCACAAGGCAATTTATAGTGTGTATATGTAATTTCCTCTTAATTATACTTTCAATAATAGTATGTCTTCTCATATGTTATTTTATTATACATCTGATGATGTGTTTCGGCTGTCTGAAACTGTTAGAATAAAAATTTAAGTCACATTCTGATTTAAAAGACCTTAAAAAAAACCCTATTTTCTCTCCAGGAAACAGGTTCTGTGTTTGTTTCTCTGACTATATATTATTTTATATTATTGAGAAAATATTTACTGGACAGTTTGTTAACTTTTTGTGCTTGTCTACAACAAGATCAAAGAATCACAGAATCATAGAAAGCTTTGGGTTGGAATGGACCTCAAAGATCATCTCGTTCCAGCCCCCCTGCTGTGGACAGGGACACCCTCCACTAGAGCAGGTTGCTCAAAGCCTCATCCAACTTGGTTTCCACAACCCCTGGGAAACCTATTCCAGTGCCTCACCACACTCAGAGTAAAGAATTTCTTCTTAACATCTAATCTAAACCTACCCTCTTTCATCTTGAAGCCATCAGGCCTTGTCCTGTCACTACAGTCTCTGATGAACAGTCTTTCACTTTCCTCTAGGAGCCCTCTAAGTATAGGTAGGCCACAATTAGGTCCCTTCAGAGCCTTCTCTTTTCCAGTATGTCCAAGCCCAACTGTCTCAGACTGCTTTCATAGAAGAAGTGGTCCAGCCCCTTGATCGTCATTGTGATCGCCCTCTGGACTCAGTCCAACAACTTTATGCCCTTCCTGTAGTGGGGACACCAGAGCTGGACTCAATATTCCAGGTGGAGTCTCACCAGAGCAGAGTAGAGGGGCAGAATCACCTCCCTCAACCTACTGGCCACGCAGTTCTTGATGCAGCAGAGGACATGGTTGGCCAGCACTGAAGACTGCAGTTAGCAGCTGTATGACTGTTGTATAGCCTAAGAATAAGAAAGGATTATTCCAGGCTGATTAAACTTCACAAAAATTATTACCTAATATGTTCGAGATCACATGTGATTTTTACTTTCTTTTTTGAAAACCAAATGGGATATATGGACAAGATCTGGAAAGAATAGTGCCTCTTTTTCCTGGTTGACATGCTGATTACTCAATTAAATTTCAGTGCATAAAAAGAAGACCTTTTATCTTTCATCAACAGGGAGTTGCATCATATCTAAAACCCGTTAAGTTGAAGAAAAATGTCACCAAACCATGAAGTAGTTCCCCATAGTTTTTAAAGCATTAATAAGTTCTGAGTAATTGTGTTTTTCTTTCAACCTTTTGAACTCTATCCTGCTGTAGGAAAAGACGTGCTATTTAAAAATTATGGGGAAATCCTTCCTAGGTTTTGCCTCTAAAAATATTTTTCTAAGAATAAAATTCACAAAATTGAATGTGACCACTTGCTTTTGAGAATGAACCTCTATTAGATTTGTGAATTTCAAGTAACCATGTTTGTTAATTCTGAAGGATCACAGTCTGTACCCTCCTATAGTTTGAACTGTGCAGTTTCCAAAGTGATAAATACTTATTTTAATAATTTTGGATAACTGCATAACTGCTTATCAATGCAGTGACTTTCAAATAGTTGTTTTGACATTAAATTATCAAATGGTGAAGTTGTTTACCTAGTACAATCTATCCTAAAAGAGGTTTCATGCATAAAAGTCTTAAAATTATTATCCAAACCCAGCAAAAACAAAGAACAAATTATGAGTACCTATGAACTGTTCTTGAGCATATTATGACTATTTTATGTGGTTCTATATTGTTGTATGTAACAACAGATACAATATATTTATTTAAGGATAAAACTGTGTCTTTATTTCACCACTTAGTTGAAAGGTGCTGATATTCAAGTCAGCCTTTTTCAGGACTGATATAGCTTACAAAGGAGACATCTGTTTAATGATGTTGCCATGATTTTGAGTTTACGGCAAATAAAATTATTTAGAATTGTCACAGATCTTTCACTGACTTAGAAAAAAGTGGCAATTATAAATGTTTGGGTATTTTTGTTCTTTTGGGTTTTTTTTGTTTTTTTTTTTTACTTTTTTTTTTACTTAAACATTTCTTCTCATGACTTTTGTATATAAGCTTTGTCTTCTTCATAAAGTACAAATACATATCATTAAAATTCATCTTTGATAGGCTATCTCTTTAAAGCATGAAATTTGCTATTGGTGTATTGGCTCTGAAACCAAGCAGGACAAATAATGCTAAGCAAATAGGGAGAAAACTTTTGAAAGTAAATGATGTGCTTTTTCCACTTTTCTACCACCTACAGAAGACAATTGATAAACCTATAAGCTGTCTTGGGGTATTGTCTGATAGATAATGTTTAAATTAGGACCACCATACCCAGTTTTTAAAAATCTTTTTCACATTCTGGAATTTTTTCTCCTCCTCTTAGGCAAGCGTTTCTCTTCAAAAGTCTTTATCTGATTGAGAAAGTAAACATGCTACCCATTCCTACAAGTTCAGAAAATACTTAATTGATGACATTAACTTGACACAGAAAGTTCTTGTACACTGCAGTGATAGGTAAAAATGTCCTGAATGCATAGCAGAATATTTCAAACTCAGTCTTTGAGAAACGTTAAGGCACTCTTTTTTCATGTACTACTTACATTGTGTTAGCTATGAAGAAAATATTTAAGGTAATATGAAAAAATAAAGCTAAGCAGCGGTAGATACTAAGTTTATTAAAACTAAAATTCAGTAATGATTTGGCTTTCTATACCTCTCACAATTTAATAAAACATTTAAACAAAGAATGAGTATCTATTAAGTACTTTTACAATTTAGTTATCAGGAGACATAAGTCATTCCCAGATGTGTTTATAAGACATTTACTTAAAAAAGAAAGTATAGCAATAAAATTATTTGTAAATATGTAGTGCAATGAAACAATAGGTTTCAGTTTCTCCTGTGCCAACAGTATCTTTATGACTACATGAGAAAAAAAAAAGGAAATAATTGCATTCCTGTCCAATGTGAAATAGAACTAAAACACTTCAGCTCCATGAGTCATTGATCTCATCAATAGATTTAGATTTCCCAGAGGGGCACATTCTATTCACCATCTCAGGAAATGTTATTTATAAGTCAATTGTTGAGTTGGTAAAACTTCCCCTTCTATCTCTTACAATAAAAGCTAGGAAGGTATTTATCGTAGAAGGAGCAGTGACAGTACTTGAATAAAGCTCTATAGCTGTACATTTTTTTCCTAATAAAGTAAACATTGCATTTAATGTTTTTCTGTTCAAGATAATTTTCTTTTCTTTGATAAAAAAGTTTTTCCCTTTATTATAAAGCTGCAAACTGAGACTAAACTGTGAAACTGAAACATTTGCACTTTTTCTATATCACTTTGAAGGAATTCATTAGAATTCCTTTATCACTGTTCTGTGTCACTTTCACATTTCTGTTTTAAGTGTCTATATATTCAGGAGTTAAGGAATCTGACTCTCACATAAGTAAAAACTTCAAAGGAACACAATTCTTGGACATATGTTTTCTTTCTTTCCCGCAAAGATGGCAAATTTGGACATCATGTCATGCAAGATTCTTCAGTTTTCTACTTATCAGCTTTTTCATTTGTAAAATATGTCTATTGACAAAACTCCTCTTACAGATCTCCTTGTGTCTGAAGGAAGAAAGTTTTACTTAAAAGTTATTTATTGCTTAAATTTAATGTTGGAACATACTCTTAGTTATTATTATGCTCTCAGATTTGCCATTGAATTGATTCCTAGATGTCGATATCAGGCTTCCACATACAATGCTAGCTATAGTCCTAAAACTCTAGATTGTTTATATCATGTTTCAAATCACCTCATTTAGGTGAGCATGTTAATTAGTGTTCCTTCCTACCATGGTTTTTTATGCATTCTACAAGAGAACAGAATTGAAAGAAATACTTAAAAAGCACAGAAATAGATTTCCTCTCTGGACACAAGTGGACATGATAGGACCTAACTGGATGTGAACAAGCTTCTTCAAAAGGAACAAGGATTTCCTTAATCCCTAAAATAGTCCTATAACATGATGAGATGAAAGATGTGAGGTTGCAATCCCTCAGACTGGGGCTACAAAGCTCCAACTCTCACTAATTGTAACAAAGTTGTAACTGCCACTTTGTGATTCAACAGCTGAGTGATAGCTGTTTCATGTTTGCTTGTGTTTTTTGCTTGTGGGCATAAACTGTGCTCATGCTCCTGACCTTGCATGTGAGTACTCTCCATCAGTTTGGATGGTTAGCATATATTTCTTGACTCATTCCACATCATTAAGGTGCTTAAATTAAAGCTTAAATCAATGGCCTGACCATCTTAGACTTCCTGGACAGTCAATGGGGTAAACCATTCCTTCAAAAATGAGTCCTATGGATCTGCCCTGCCTCCTTTAACTGATGAGGAAGGTAACTAGGCTCCAAACTTAGACTAACTACTCCATTTAAACAGAGGTGGAATTAATTGGAGCTTCAACATGCAGTTTGAATCAGGTTTCTAGATGAGGCAGAAGTTCACACATTGCCAGCTTTGTCTTGTCTTAATGTGTACTAGTCTGCTCATGTGAATGTTCTGATGCAGTTACGTTTAGTATTGCTAGGTTCAGAGTATACCAGTGAAAGACTATCTGAGACATAGTTTAGTAAACTCTTGTCTGCAGAGAATGAAATTCAGAATAACTTGTTAGTAACTATTAGAAACTACTTTTAGAATCTCTAGGGATGCATTGAAAGAGACAGGAGGTGGCAAAAAGAAAAAAAAATGTTCAGCAATCTTTGATTTGCCAACAGCTTACAAAAATATGTGTATCCATGATAGGTAAGGTTGAAATGGTTTTACAACACTGTGATTTCAGACACAAGTCAAAGACTAGACAGCAGCTCTAAATCCTGGAATGGAGGAAAATAACAGCAGTTAGTCAGACAGTTTATCCTGGAAAGTGTCAGAAAATCACAGAATGGTGTAAGATGCAAGAGACATTTGGAGGTCATCTTGTCCAACACACCTGACCAAACAGGGCCAGTTAAAGCAGGCCCCATATAGCTCTTGAATATCTCCAATATTTGGCAAATATTACGTAGTTAAGTAGTTTTCTTTGGTTAAGAATGATATTGAGATCTTTCTGTTTAGAGCTTTATCATGTCAGTTCAAATTGTTAGAACTTGTACACAGATTGAGGTAAGCTTCTGTTAGATTCCTAAACAACACATGGCTTTGGTAAAGACAGCACTGTGTGGTTATATTTTAATTTGAATACTTTTTATAAATGAATTAAAAGAAGATTTTTTTTGGAAGTGTTCAAAAATATTTCAGGAGACTTTTTTTTGTTGGTTTTCAGTTTTTGATATTGTTATTCCATTGTCCAATTACTACTTTTTTGACACAGTACTTTTACTTTTCATTAAACTAATAATTTCAAATAAAATAATTAAATCATATCTTAGATGTTGCAAGATATCCCAACTTGTTCTTTAATGTGCAGTTAATGTTACCTGGTAGAGCAAGGTAGAGGTCTAACAAATGAAACCCATTCAAGACACTCTCAGTAGGGGTTAGATAAGGATTGAGTAGGCCAGCAGGTTCATTGCCAGAATCCAGCAAATCTCTACAGAACTGAGAGTTTGTTAATTTCTAATACAACTGACAACTGTATCTTGAGATCATCGTAATTTGGTTCTTGACTTTACTGATAAATAGATGTGATCATGTTAAAGAACAACAGAAATTATTTCACTGCCTCCATTTTTGTGCTTATGAAGGGGCAGGAAAATGTATGTTTCTCAGTGTAAATTTGGAAAATTATCAAAAGGTCAATAATGTAAGGTTGCTGCTTAATAATAAAAGTAAAAAAAAAATCTTACTTCTACTGTTAGCCTGTTCTAAAGACAATCTAATTTAAAATAATTAACACTGAGCAATTATATCCCATTCATTTTGTATAAGCTGTTTAACTTCTGAGCTTTATCTACACAATGAAACTCTTAATTTACATTTGTATGTTGAGGCATAATTTGATTTACCATTTCTCCTGTTTTCCATGAAATGTGCTAATGACATGTATAAAATTGATGAATACATATTCAAAAATCCAAAGAACAGATCTGAAGAATCCCTATTTGTCTGCAGCATGCAGGGCATATCTATCTCTTGTAGAGAAATGTCATTTCCCATATGAGCTGTGCTAATGTAGTACTTGTCATCCTAAGCTTCCTTGTGCTGTGCAGTTGGTCAGCCTATTGCATCTGCAAATTTCATCTACAACCATCAAAAGACTAGCCTATGTCATGGCATTTTCAGAGCTCTCATCATCCAATCAAGCTAAAAATAAAAAAAAAAAAGCAGTTTTTCTTTCAATATTACAACACCCTTGCTTCTTCCCTAGATGGAGATGAAACTAAAGTGTGATTTCAAAAATGGCAAAGAAAATGTGTGACAGACAGAAATGACAAGGCTTTGTCTACAGCTGGTGATACAATAATGTGAAATGTCTTCCCATTGTCCCAAAGCAATAGGGTTAGTTATGCTATGTTACTTGAACATATTCACCAAGTTCAATTGGACCACAAGCAGGGAAGACTCATGTCATCTGAACATGTGTATTAGTCTCTCAAACTATGAGACAACTGCATTCATGTTTAATTTTTCTCTCTATGCCTCTGACATCTGTGAATCTAATAGGCCAAATGCAGCAGTATAAAAATGGCTTGGTCATCCAGACTTGAATGTGAATACCTCAGGCAAGTGTTTCACCTTTTTCAGTTCAAAAGGACAGAAAGCTGTACTAATAAAATTCTAGCTTGATGGAAGTAAACTTCCCCAGTAAACTATACTTTGTCTAATTAGATAATGGGGAAAAAAATCACAGTGTGAGAAATCAGAGATTGGGATAAGTATTTTGCTGCTAGAGATATAAAAAAATGAACTGGACAATACCCTGAAAAATCTTATCTGCTTCTGACCTGCTCTGAGTGGGTCAGAGCAGAAGACCTGAGATCCTTCCTAGCCTAAATTATTCAATGAGTCCATGATTCCATGCATGTAGAGTGCATGAAATTGTTTGTCACAGAATCACCAAATTATATATTTTTGTAATTGTTGACCATATTAATACTACTTCTATGTAAATGTTGGATAATAAAATGGATAAGTTTACATGGATAAATAATTACTGATAATAAGATGAAACTGAAATAGGTTGCTAGAAACTGTGACATTGGTATCAGTTATGCATGTTGATTTTTTACAGTGAACCTTTCGAAGGACTCTTTAGTCAGGCTTCTCATCCGTATGTGATATCACAACCAGGACAGAGGAAATAGCAGGGCTAGACTCATCTGTAGGATAGTGACTGAGAAAGTATTTTTCAATGTAAGGCAATGGAAACAATGAGGAATAGTTGGGTGGAGTAGTGATACCATATTACTTTCTGGAATACATTTTGCCAGGTTTGAGACTTCTGGTAGTAATTTCTCAATGATAAAACCATACAGACTATCTGAAGGTGTGCACAAGAATATGTGCTAGACTGGAAACTTAGGGTCCTCTTTTGATACCTTCACATGAGCTCAAAGATTAGATGTTATAGGGATTTTGACTTCAGAAGGTTCTCAGTGGCCGATGCACAGCATACAGTGGCATAGGTGCAGCTAAAAGCACTAGAATATTTCTGATGTAATGCATGTAGTGACATTTGCTTCTATTAATACGTAAATTTACTAAGTTAAACTACATCTAGTAGATAAGTTTTGGTGTATTGTGCTTATGATTGCCCTTGAGAACAATATCATGACTGATATTACCAATTTTGGAAATATTTAGCCTGATGATAACTTTAATTTTGACACCTGAATGTGTGAATGACATGTGAAATTGGCAACAAAATTTGAACCCACAAGACACAAGCAAACCAAATAGATTTAAAACCAAAATGGCAGATTATGGATTTTTAAAACAAGAACTAGAAAAGTCTCAATCAAAGAAATAGGGTCAAATTTTTATTTAGCTACCTGAAAGTTTTTTAAGATCTTGTTAAAGGTAAATGTAACAAGCAGTTCAGAGGCTCTGAACTCCAATTTCAGCATTTTACTGTCTCTCTGATGCTCTTTCAACTTAAAACCACTTTGGGTTTCTAGGAAGAAACCAAAGTAAGTTTTCCTTTTCCCCTTAAACACAAAACCAAACCAAATCTAAGCTGTGAATAAGCTGAGTCAGCATCCACTAACACAAAATTTTCCCCATGGTTTTCTTTCTTTACAGCATAGAAGCACTCCACTAAGAGATAATAAATATTTAAGTTGCTAATGTCCATTCAAATAGAAGTTTTAAGTGAACTTTTATGCATCACTTTCCTATTGTAGAGACCCTGAAAAAGCTGTGATTTTATTTTAATACATAATCTGGTAAAGTTAGTATGATAAAATTAGTATCTCTGCTTTGCAGCTAAAGCATTCCTAGAGATACTTCTACTGAAATTCAGCACCGTAAGCATATTTCATACCTATTAGTCTTGAATTATAATTGAAACATTCAAGCGCATGATTCAAACTTAAAGTACTACTTACTGTAGTAGAAAAAAGTGTAAATGGATTTGTATATGAATCATTAATTCAAGTCAAAATTGGAAATCTTGCATTATAAACAGAAGACAAACTACATTTTCAACTCTAAGCTTACTTCTAGAAAAAACCCCAACCAACCCAAAATAGATATGAGTATTAAAGATCAATTTTTTTACTGATAAGACTAATATACTGCAATAGCCTTTAATTTAATCATTATTTTGTATGATATGGTAAGGCATCTACATAGTTTGTATCTCGCTTATATTTAACAGCTCTTCTAGTGTACCTTATGTTTGATCTCTTTCACGCCTTAATCTTTCAGTTGGGCTTCCATTCTTTGTCCTCATCTCTGTCACCTGTCATGTTTTATTTCTAAGTCATCCTAAGGACACAAATTCAATACCTATTTCTGTACTACTGACCCATGGATCTATATCTATTTTACACCTATCTCCTTCTCTTCATAATAAAAAGTCTGTCTAGCACTCTTTGTGGCTAACCAACAAATCTACACTGTTCTCCTGAACGTCCTCTCTATAGAAAGAATGGAGGATGTGACCTTAGTTGTCATGAAGACACTATGTTCCAGGGTCATCTTTCATTCACACTGCTTTCTGCAAGAGAACATCCAGCATACAAGTAGTTATTAAGGTTTTTCTTTGTTTGCTTTTAGATAGTCTGAAGCTCATTTTTCCCTATTAATTCCTACAGGTATTGCTATTGTCTAGGAATTATTAGTTATTGCAGCTTTACTTGAAATCAACTGTTTAAGTTTTTTAACTTAAATACTAACCCCATTCCTAAACCTTCAAACCCTGTTTCCTCAACCTCTCTCCCTTTTCTTGTATGTAAAAGGTGGTTTCAAGTATATCTTCTTGACACTTTCCTGTTTAACAGTGGGGCCAGTATTATTCTTCTGCTTCTGCTTGTTTATGTACCCAAAGAACCCTTTCTTATAGTTTTTGGTATTCTGGCAAATTTCAATTTGAACTGAGTTTTTGCTTTCCTAACTGCATCTCTGCATGCTCTGGAAGTGCCCTTGTTCTCAAGAGGTATTCATCTGTTTTTCATCTCTGGTATGCTTCTCTTGTCTTTAGACAGACTCAGAAGCTCTCAGTTAAGCCAAGGGGGTCTCACTCTACCTACTTCCTTTACCTTTAAAGGAGATAACCTCCAGTTAAACTGACAGTATTTGTTAGCTCCTTTATCCTCCATGGAAGCTTTCCAGAGAATCCCTCCCAACAGAGCTCTGAGAGAGCTGAAGTTTTCTCTTCTAAAATCTAAACCCTTTGTCTGAGTACTAACCTTCAGTGTGCTCAGAAGGATCCTAAACTCCATAATATTGTGATTACTGCAGCCAAGGCTATCACTAACCAAGATATTACAAAAGAGGTTTTCTTGATTTGTGAGTAGCAAGTCCAGCAATACCTCATTCCTGTTGGCAAATCTAACATCTATATGAGGAAGCAGTTCTCTATGCATTCCAGGATGGATGTCATATCAGCAGCTGTATCGTTCTTCCAGCAAATGTCTGGGTAGTTTAAATCACCCATAGGAATGAGGTTCTGTTGATCCAAAGCTTGCTTAAATAACCCAAATATTTCTTCTTTTTCCTGATTATGTTGGTTTGGATGACAGTAGCAGCAGCCTACTGTAAGATCCTCTTTGGAGATGACCCCTTAGATTTTGACCCAGAGACACTTGGCAGGGCTTAAACAATAACCTTAGTTGACTTCTACACATGCAAGTTTCTCCCTAACATAGAATCTGACTACTCCTCCTCCTTTTCTTTCCTCACTCTTTTTATCAAACTTCCTAAGGCCATCCATTGTGATCCTCCAGTCATATGAGTTGTCCTGTTATGTTTCAGTTATTTCTATCATAATTTTCTGACTGAGTGCAGATCTCTAGTTCCTCCTGCTTGTTCCCCAAGCTGTGTGTATTGGTATACATAACACTTCAGGTCATTGGTCTTCAGGTTCACCTCTTCAGATGCAGCTAAAGAACATCTGTTGCTGCTCTGTCAAGTTGGTCTGACTTACTCCCTAGTTGGTTGCAGTGGTGTGAGTGTTGTCACTTTGGATCCTGCCACCTGAGTGCTTCAGTTTAAAGCCTGCCACACCACATTGGCCAGTCTGCTGCCAAAGATTCCTTTGCTACTTCTATATAGTCAGATTCCATCCCTGCTTAGCAGACTACAGTAATTAAAGAATGTACTGTTGTCATAAAACCAAAACCCTCACAAAGATATTAACCACAAAACCAGAAGCTGATTTGCATTATATGTCTGTTCCTGACTGCACCCTTTGGCTTTGTAGGCTTTCTTGATTCCACACAAGAGTAGCAATGGATAGTAGTCTGAGCTCTTGACAAGTTGTGGCAGCCTTTCAGTAACATCTCAGACAGCTCATGGAAGGCAGCATACCTGTCATGATTCCCTGTCAGGTCTGCAGATGGGTGCCTCAGTGCCCCTTGCAGAGAGTCACCCACTTACATGTACCTGTTATTTCTTTTTGCGGTGTCCACTGTAAAGTTTCACTTTGCAGACCTTTCTCAGGAGTGTCAACAACTTCATATCTGGTTTTGGTTGTAATGCTGTAGGGTGAGGACTGAAGCAGAATCCTTCTTTTGTGGTTCACGAGGGTCCGTGATGCCTCTTTCTCTGTAGCGTCTGCCACAGAAGCATGGTTCTGAAACCATTAATTTATCTCCATCTTATCCCCTCTATTGCCCTCACTGTGTAAAAGTTCTTCCACATGTTGATGTGGAACTTCCTGTGCTCCAACTGGCAGCCATTGCCCCTTGTCCTGTCTCCACAGAGCACTGAAAAGGGCCTGGCCATTTCTCCCTGCATCCCATACTTAAGATATTTATAAACATTAATAAGATCCCCTCTTAGTGTTCTCTTCTCTTTTCTAGGCTGAACAGTCCCAGCTCACACAACCTTTCCTCATAGGGGAGATGCTCCAGGCCCTTAATCATCTTTGTAGCCCTCCTCTGGGCTGCAGGCACACAGCAAACTCATGTTGAGCTTTTTATCAACCAATATCCCCAAGTCCTTCTCCTAAGGGCTGGACTCCATCCATTCTCTGTGCAGCCTGTAATTGTGGTTGGAATGGCTCCAACACATGTGAAGGACCTTGTTCTTTGCCTTGTTCAACTTCATGAGGTTTGCATGGGACTCTGAAGCCTATCAAGACTCCCCTGAATAGCATTAATAAAAAAATAAGAGTGTATTGTTTTGTTTTTCTCTGTGACAAAGTGCTAATAAGAAAAATCACCTTTTTTTTTTTTCTTGGGGAAGACAACTTTTGCTTTCATTTTCTATTTCAAACATGAGGTATTTTAAACTGGAAACAGTTGTGTCTCACTACAGTGGCAGGCATCTTGACTTGAGTCATATGACTCTTGGGTGCAGACAATCTGTACATCCACTATTTTTTCCTAAAGACTCTCTACTATTCCCTCTTCATTGCTCTTAGAACTGTGTGTGTCCTGGCAGCAATTTTCTACTGCTGTCCATTGAGATGAAACATCAGAACATCATCCTATCCTTGCCAGTTTTGTTCTAAGTGAAGACATTTCACAGATGTGCAGCTTCAGTTTGCATAGTCTTTTCAAAGAAATGTGTCTCTGAATGATGTTATACCATGATAAGAATAAAGAACTGATTTAGGGTCTAGTCACTTTGTATCTTTTAGCAAATGCATCAGGGCTAGATTTTGCTATGTTTCATCAAAGCCACTTCCTGCTGCAGCCATTCTCCCTACTTCAGAACTTAGTATAGGAAATCTGGAAGGAATGTGGAGGAACTCTGTGAAGTTTTACTCCTTGAACTTCCCAGCTGAGTGAGCAACAGAAGTTATGGATGATTTCAGGTTTCTTTTGGTAAAATTGAGATTAGTGCCCTGTCATTCCTAACTGAACTCTGAGTGATTTTAACAATGAATCCACAACTTCAGTCATATCACTGCTGTTAATAAAGATGAACAATCTCACAACTCATTTTCTTCACAAAGATTTTGATCAATTGCTGGTTTTATTTGGATTCTTTGGACTAGATGCATTAAATTTTAGCCCTATGTAGGAGATCTTATTTAAAAGAAAACAAGTCTTTGTTCTTTTCACAATTTGGGGAGGAATTAATATATTGGTTAGTAATTTCTCCATCCCTGGAATACACCTAGTGAAGCTCAGAGATGACACAATATGTTCAGTATGTCTTGCACCTTTGTTGAAAGCCTTTTAAGAATATTTTAAAAACCCAAACCAGCAACACCACCAATAAAAAAGACCAAAAGCAAGCCATAAATAGTCATAATAGAAATGTTTATTGATAAATGTCCACCTCAATTCCAAGTAAACATTTTCTTCCCTCACACAGTTTCTTTTGCTCTTTCAGTGTCTGTCACATATAGAAATATAAGCATAAACACAGAGAAATATAAACAAGATGAAGGAAAATGGCTTTTGTTACTCTTAGGAATATTACAGCTAGAACAGTTGTAGACCTGTGCTGAGATTTGTTTGCAGAATAAACAAGGCTGCAGTGCCTGTTACAGAATCTCCAAATACTATTAACTTGGATATGGGATACATTTTCAAACACTTGGTGTACCTTTATAATTGGACACAGTGAAAAAATTGGTTTGTTAGTAACTTTTCTATAGTATTATGATCTTATATTTAAAAAATAAGTAAAAGCTTCTTAAGGTTTTCCGTATAAATGTATTTTTCAGAAATGAATCATAGAATCATATAACCATAGAATAGTTTGGGTTGGAAGAGATCTTAAGGATCATCTAGTTCCAGCACCCCTGCAGTGGGCAGGGACACCCTCCATCAGATCAGGTTGCTCAAAGCCTCATCCAACCTGTCCTTGAATACTGACAGGGAACTGGCATCCACAGTTTCTCTGGGAAACTTGTTCCAGTGCCTTACCAGCCTCACAGTAAAGTATTTCTTCCAAATATCTAATCTAAATCTACCCTCTTTTAGTTTAATGCCATTATTCCATATCCTTTCACTGCACTCCCTGATAAAGAGTCCCTCTGCATCTTTTCAATGCTAGGTTATTACTCTCTATCTTTCCATGACTCCATCTGAGGTGGAGAGGAAAAGGCTATCTTTCAACAGTTTCTGTCTGGATAGTTTGTAGACATTAAAGTCTGTGACTCATATATAGAATGAATTAAGTTGGGACAGCTGAAATAGTTTCCATTCCTGCAGTCTGCCTTCCTATCTCCTGCCAGGCATACTAATGTAAAGTATATTAAAGTTAGAGCTGGTTTATGTTAGCATAACAGTCTGTAAACTATGATGGTTCATCAGCAGCCATGCCTTTCACAGCCTGCTCAGACATCCCTGCTGTGGGAGTGTAAATTTATGGCAGAGAAGTAGGATGGAGAACTGGAGATGGTAGCTGCTGTAGCTTGACAAATTTAAACCAATGCTATGAATGACTCAGCATCTGCAGCAAGAACAGAACACCTCCTAAACTTCATTGTAATTGGCATTTTCAGTTCAGAAAACACAGATGATGTCTGTTTGAGCTTTTTTTTTCCCTGGATGTAACAGGACTAGTTATATTCAGCATTATTGCAGTGCATACTTTTATTTATGCTCTGGAACATTAGGGCATGCAAGTTTAGCTAGAGCCACTTACTTTCAAGTGTCAAGTTTTTCTTTTTCCTTTGCTAGCACTTGAATTTAATTTCAGGTCCCTTCTGGAGGTATAACTCTTGTAAAACAAAACTCCACAGAGTGTTAATAGAAGCTTGTGAAATAATTAAATAAGAATGATGACCCAATATTAGCAATGCAATAAAAACATGTCAGTGTTCAGAGAACTTAGGAAAATACAGAAATGCCTGGGTGCTATATTGAAAAGTGCCCGTTCCTCAGAACAAAGCTGAAATGCTGCTTGCACTATAACTACAAGGATAGAGAATTTGTTTAATCTATTTTCTCAAAACAACTTTGAAGAATTAAAGACCAAAAAGCAACTGGATGTTCATATCTATATAAAAAAAGGTTATACAGTATAATGTTTGGGATCTTTGAATATAATGAATGGTGCAGGAAATATACTTGCCAAAACTAATACATCACTACTTTTGAATGACAAAACAGCATAGGTATCTGTAAATATTAATGCATTTTAAGGAAATTAATATTGAAACAAAATGAACTTTTTCTTAGTTTGTCAAATCTGAAATAAACCAACATGGAAATACCATATCTATGTCATATGAGTGACACACAACTCTATAGGCATCGTTAGAAAATATAAGCTTATATGTAAACTTTACCTGTTACTTTCAGGATATAATGTAAGACCTTTTAGAGTACATGTGCTATGATACTCACAATTAGGTAAATTAATACCTAATTTGCCCTAGTATTGAAGATAGATTTAGTGCCTTTTTAGATAGGTTTGACAAACTTATTTCAATTCTATCTGCTATTTCAAGAAAAATATGAGATGCTTTTTCTTCTTTGCAAATCAAAATAATGAGCCACTTTACTATTTGTAATTTTAATTCATTTATTTGTTCAAAGAGAATGCCTGCTACCTGCATAAACACAACTAAATAAAGAATAGTGGATTTATCTTATTTAAGATGTCTAGGATAAAAATCCACTTTTCTATATGTCTGTAAATTTCCCAGGGAAAATAAAAGCTGTAGATAAAATACTTACTAAATAAAAAAACATCTAGACCAACACTACACAAACAGAAGAGATATTTCATTAAATTTCCTCCTAGAATTCTCACAAATGTATAGAATGTTACCTAGTTTAATGTCTTTATTTCAAAGTTTTATGTAAAACATATTTGAGGCTGGTTGTTATTGAGCAGCAGACATATCTGGGGACATAGAGGTCCTCTTCAGGACAGAGTCTAGTCATCTGTGTGATTACTCCCTAGTAGCTAAGATCAGCTAAGATCAGCTTCACTCTGAATAATTCTTTTCAATTTTTTGTGGCACCATATGGATTTTACAGAGCAAGAGGCTGATTGTATATCCTGCTGAACAGATTCAGCATGGTTTCCCACCTCAGTCAGCCAGCCTGCAACTGGGCATCTCCAGCTCTCATAAGAGAGTAGTTTTCCCTCAAACCTGCCAGGTATGGGTATTCTTTGACATATTTCAGTCTAAAAATTGTGCAGTTAGTCTAACAAGGTGGGTTTTGCTAATGCTACTAATTTTGACAGTAACATGTAAGGAACCATTCACAAAACAGCTTAGTAGATATATTGGAGGGGATGGAAACCTCCCAGTGGACATAGTGATGAGGAAGTGTTATGGACAATTCTTTTACTGACACAGCTGCAGTGTGAAGACAACATGTGATCATACCCCGAGTTTAAGGAAAAAAAAAACCCAACAGCCAATCCAAGCAAAACCAGATTTGCTTTATTCTTTCTGGGAAAGAATCAACCGTTATTCAGTGTGAGGTAAAGATATGGTGCAAAAATTAAGTTTGCAACCATAACTTGGGTGTTTAGGGTTTCACTTCAGTAATAGCAGATTCATAAGGCTTTAAGGGCAGAAGACGTCATAATATCATCCAATCTGATGTCCTTTAGAAGATGTATCTGGACTTGACAGTCATTAATTAAAGGAAATGATTCTGTAAATTTCACATAGCATTTGTGAAGTTGACTTGCACTCTACTGAAAACAGTCACTTGGTTTTATGAGAGGTCTGGGACATATACAGCTGAAAAACTTACTGTTTAAATTCTCTGTCTCTTTTCAATACGGATTTACTTACTTAGAGTACATTTAGCTGTTTTATGAATTTGCATATATTCTTCAAAACCTTGTTTTTGCAGAAAGTCCAAAATGTGCAAACAATTTTACTGTTCATATATAAAAAGGAGTTTTTAACTGTTCTCTTGATATTTCATCATCAAAACACAGAGGTTAAAGCTGAATATTAACCTGCTTAATTGTGCATATTTTAGCTCTTCTACCACATAGGATACTGTATGGGAAGAATCCTGCTGTTCAAAGACCTCCATAATTCTGTGCACAATAAGGAAGGTTAATGACTCTAGAATTTCCTGGCACTTGCCATACTGAAACAGACCTTTAATGCAGTGTTCATGCAGGTTTTGTTGTGTGAAAGATAATGTTGTGGGAATTAGGCCTGAGTAAAAGAATTAACATTGCTTAGCCTTTTAGGAAGTACCAGGAAAGTCTTTGAGAGGATGGCAACAACTGACAGAGTGTCACTCTGCACAGAGGAGACCACCACCAGTATGTTGAGGCCCCTGAATCTCTGGATTTGAACAGCTACCCTGGAAAAACTTGTAGTTGTTCCACTTCACTTGGTCACAGCATGACTGATCAAAGCAGTGCAGTAAATTATCAGCCAACCACCAGCTTCAAGCTTTTGGTAAAGACTAATTTTTTTTTTTATTTTTTTTGTTTCCTGGCTTCAGATGTAAACCTGACTTTAACAAAACAAATTTAACAAGTGGAAAAGTGTGGAATAGACTAGCCACTGTTTTCAGTTCCTGAAGTCAGTGTAGAGGCCTAGACGTATGCAAGCTGTTCTATTTGAAGCATATGGCCTGGTGTGCCGCTTTTACAGATCCAGCATATTTTGCATTTTTTACAACATGACATATGGGTTGTGTTTTAATTTTTTTTTTTTTTTTTTTTAGATCTTATAGTTACAAGGAAATTTTTGCCTCTGCTGTCACCCACAATTGGGGAATGGGAGATGGGGGGAGCCAGGCAAATCAGAAACTCCTATGGCTCCTTGGTAAAAACAGAACTGTTGTAGGACTAAGCAATTAACAGGCACTGTCCTGCAAATATTAATTTAACTGTGGGCTGAACGCTTCCCTCTAGGAGGTCCTCTACCACTGTGAGTACTGCTATCCTTTAGTTTCCCAAGTTGGAACAGTGACTAATCATTGAACTGAAGCAGTGTCCAGGTGATTAAAAGGCAGAATTTTTACTACTAACACAAGTGAGGGCAGATATCTAAGTCAGTCTGATTTCCCATGTGTTTTCCCAATGTTCATAGGACATGATTGATGTTTATGGCCTGTATACCATAAATCTGAATATAAGGCAAACAAAATTAACCTATTCAGTGAATGCTGACATTATTCTAGTGAAACCACATATGAAAACTTATAATGGGTCACCCTCAGCATTTCCACCATTTGCTAGAATATGTTACAGTAACCTAGCTTTGCCATGGTCTAACTACTATCTGGACAGTGGAGATAAATTGCTTGGGTTTCAGCCTTAGCCAAAACATTTCCCCTTCTCAAAATACGGGATTCAAAAATATTTGAAGTGAAATAAAACATCTCAAAGGAACAGTTGTAAGGCATCTGGAAAGACTTGCATATCGTTTCACACAAAACTTAGGAGGTAGAAATCACTTTCAAAGTTAAGCATGGTTAACAAGTTGTGGAACAAAGGTCACAGTCCAGTTGAAATCAGCCAAGTAGAATTCATGTCTCAAGCTCAAAAGGTTGAACAAAGTTAGTGGGACATTTCTATTTCTGCCTAAACCCCCTAATTTTAAATATGGTTATAGGATGCTCATTTAAATAGATTATCATCAAATTGTCTGAAACTATTTTCCACTCCAGTGAAGGTCAGCAGCACTTATTTCAAAATTTAAGTGACCGTCATTTTGTAACCTTATTGTACAGGGTTTTTTTCTGTACCTCAATATGATCCTCTGTGGTAAAGAATCACAATTTTAATAACAATCAATGCATTCATTTTCATGTTGTACTGCTTATCAAATATGACACCGCATTCGTATGGTGTGAGAACTGAAAAGTGATGTTAAGAGGTTTTACACTAAAGACATATGAGAGAGGAAACATGAGCACTGTAATTAATGTAATACTGCATAGGGAACCTGCATTCAGCTTTAAATTCCTTAGAAAAAAAGGAGAGAAATAAATATATATATTTTAATATGACACTTTTCCTAGAATCTGTATCCTGATTTCCTGCTTTATGCTACTTCTCATCAGTTGCACAATGGAAAATAGTGGAGAAATTAATTGCTAAAAGCTTATATCTTATGATATTGCATGAGAAAATGTGCTTTTCATCTGTTTAATCAGCTTACTTCACAGTAAGTAGAAGAGTGAACTTGAGCTCTTTTGCAGGTTTGCGTCAGTCAAAGGAAGACTACACAACAAAGAAGGAATCATTCTTGAAAAATACATCTGCTGCTACAGTACATTCAATTAAATGATTTTTTACTGCCTGTCTGGAGATCTGTATAGATAAATATAAAAGAGATGGCCCCCAAATTATGTCACTTAAGATAGCACTCCCCTTCAGAGGTTCAGCTGGATTTCTGAATATTGCAGAATTGAAGAATTATGAAGGACAGGAATAAGGAGATATGCCCCTCCTTTGCCCCAGGAACACATGAACAATCTTACTTTAACTGTGTAGCTGTGTCTCTCTTATTCTCATCAGCCATTTTTTGAAGTCATAATGCAAGGCTATTCTCCCTGAGTGTTGTAAAGGCAAGTATTGCCAGAAAACAAGTGAGTTCAGGGGTATACTTTTACAGCACGGTAGCCTGGAGCATAAAAGAACCATCAGGAATCCTTAGAGAATGCAGTACTGTACAGTTCATTCACTTATTTATTCATACATCTAATTCAAAACTAAATTTAACACCTATTCTGCTTCAGCACACCACGATAGTATGAGAAAGTGTAAGAGAAAAAAGTGAAAAATAAGATTGTAGCCCCTACAAAAAGCCCTCAAACCAATGAATCTACTGTTACCTTTGAGCTTTACCATGCATTTGAAAGGCTGCTTTTCCAGCAACATAAATCCACAAATGAGATTTTGTATTCAAGAACAGATTTGATGTTTCTTATCAACAATGGTGAAATTGTGAAAATTTCACTCTTGCAGATATGAAAACTAGAGAAGTGATAGTGTGTCATAATCTGTGTGAGAGAGATATCAAGATGTTGGAGAGGCTTTCTAAAAGCTGACAAGCATACTGAAGGAAGTTCACCCTTGCCCTCTTTCTTATTCATGCTTTGCGAGACTCTGTTAAGGGCCATTTTCAAAGTAAAGCTCTGGGAGAGATTTATTCCAGGTTTTACATAAAGATTCTTATGTAAATGTGTGTTAAATGAAATATCAAAGTAATGAAAGCACCAGTTCTATTACATCCATCATTAAAATAATATCTATACTTCCTAAACTGTTAAAACTCAGTCTCATGCAATAGCTCAACTAAGCTTTCTATTTGAAACTGGCAGATGATTCTTGTATTCTTCTGAACCATGTCATGCTTTATTATTATCTCTTTTTTTAACACTTGTCTTGCTGTTGTTATAGTTCAGCAGCTCAATAATGTGATGAGAGTTAGAACCATAAAATAGAGTTGAATGCATTCTTTTCAGTGAAAAAAATGCAGAGTTTGTTGGAAAACTGGATTTTTAGGTTGGGTTGCAACTTTTAATGAACCCAAGTTAAATTCACCTAAATTTGGTCCGAAAGAAAACAAACAAAAATTGGTAAAGGAAAGGTTACATTTCTCCAAACATGTGCTACTAAAATTTATTTTGATCTTTAAAGCTGTGCAACTTTTCATTTTTGAATAGCACTCAAGGTTTCCATCAACAGAATGCACCTGTTTAAAAGCAGGGAAAACAAAAAGAAAAATTTCAGTTTTCAGGTCAAATTGACAGGTCAGTTGAAATTTTGCACTTTATTTTTTTGAATTTTCCTTATCCCAAACTTTCTATTTCAGTTTAACCTCAACAGTTCTTAACTTTTCCAGTTTTTGTTCCAGCCATCAGTCTGAAGACTGTTATTGCAAGGTGTGATTCCCCAGTTTGCCATTTTCTATGTAGCTCTCCAGGAAAATAATTTTCCTTACATCAGAGTACTTATTTGGTATTTGGAAACAGAAACAATGCTACATGTTTATTTTACGGTGTGGCTAACTTTTGAACAAGTTTTGCAAATGAGTCTGTGTTTTGTCGGGTTTTTTTTCATTAAAAGACCAGAAAGAATTATTTTGTCAGTGTATCAGATGGTTTCTCTGCAAGTATTATTCACTCGCTGGCTTAATATAAAACACTGGTAAGTACTACTCGGGCTGCACTTGCTGTGTGAGTTATGAGTTCAGGCTCTGCCACGCTCAGCCTCAATGATTTTTCTGACTTTTAAAGATCAGTGAAGTATTATTCATGGCATAGGAAAAAGTTGTCCAAATCTGTATCTTGAAAGCCAGGAGGCAGAAAGAGAAAAAAGAATTGTGGGACAGGTGTTTCCTGCTACAGTAGGGCAAAAATTGTAATTGTTATGAATATGAATAATTTCACATCAGTAAGGATTCAGTGAATATGGATATAATTTATCTTTTGTTGGAGCTGTCTGGGAATAAAGCTGGAAACACTGAATAGGACAAGAAAGCATCAGATTTGTTTATAGAATCTTAATATATTATTTTAAATTTAATTTAAGCTTGCTGGA
This sequence comes from Gallinula chloropus, assembly GCF_964237585.1. Lineage (NCBI taxonomy): Eukaryota > Metazoa > Chordata > Aves > Gruiformes > Rallidae > Gallinula > Gallinula chloropus. The sequence goes on from NC_140088.1 coordinate 10,667,572, forward strand.
TTTGCAGTTAGAATAGAGATGTGGGGCAATGTTAATGATTAGCACATACTGCTGACCCTTCCTCTTTTTGTTGGCCTCCAAAATTCAGGAATAACATCTCTTCCTTACCTTGCAGAAGTAAAAGTCAAGAAGAATGGTGCACATTCACAGGTAAATGCACTACCATTTGCACATCAGAATCATGGAATCACAGAACCGTAGGAGTGGGAAGTGACCTCTGGAGTTCATCTAGTCCAAATGCCCTGCTAAAGCAGGACCACCTAGAGCACGTTGCACACCATCGTCTGCACGCACATTTTTAATACCTCCAGGGCAGGTGAATCTACAACCCCTCTGGGCAGCCTGTTGCAGTGCTCTGTCACCCTCAGAGTACAGAACTTTTTCCTCATGTTCAAATGGAACTTCCTCTGTTCCAGTTTGTGCCTGCTGACCCTTGTCCTGTTGCTGGACACCATTGAAGAGTCTGGCTCCGTTGTCTAGACATCCACCCTTTAGGTATTTATAAGCATTAATGAGATCCCCTCTCAGTCTTCTCCAAGCTAAACAGACCCATCTGTCTCAGCCTTTCCTCAGAAAAGAGATGATCCGGTCCCCTCATCAACTTCATAGCCCTCCCCTCAACTCCTTTCAGCAGTACCTTGTCTTTCTTGAACTAGGGAACAGGCCACAGCACCCCAGATGTGGTCTCACTAGGGCAGGGTAGAGCGGGAAGATAACCTCCTTGAACTGCTGAGCACACTCAAAGCACCCTGAAATTCCTCTGCATGAAGAACACGAAAGAAAGAATGTATTTTCACTTTGGCATAATACAAATGAACATACAAAAAAAAAAATACTGAAAAATTAATTGAATGTTGTATAAAAAAGCTTCCTTCCTAGTTTTGTCCACTAAATTGTGTGAGGCGAAGGATATGGTATTAATTTTATAAAAATATTGAAACTGTACAAAATAAGCCTTATTTAAGACTAGACTGTACCTTTTTGCTAGGTCATGCTAATACCTAGCACAGGAACAGCAGAGTTCTCAGCAGTCTGCTTTTGGCACCAGCTGGCCTTGACTGCAGGCCTTTCTCCCTCCAGCTCCAGTTACCAATTTTATCTTTTGAACAAAGTGAAACAGCATAAGCAGGAAAAACTAAAAGCATTTTGCAGAGAATCTCTTGCTGTAGTTCTTAAGTAGTTCTCTTAACTGGCTTGAATCTGGCAGAATATATATTTATCCTTGTTTTCCTACATTTGAAAGGTTACTGTTTAATCTTTGCTCCCATTCTTCATCCAAACAAGATTCCAGACCTAAAAAATCCCATTATTTCCTACCCCAAGCAATCCCAGCAACAGAGCATGTGTCTCAGGCTTTCCTTCTTGGTTCTTTGGCAATTTCTTGCATTTGCTACCCATGGTTGGCAGTTTGGGCACTGAGAGCATAGGACAGCTGTTTCTAATTCCTCCTCTTGGCACTGTAGACTACAACTATACTCATAAATTAAATATTCCCAGGACCATTCTCAGCACTGAGGCCAGCTGGAACAGAGCATCCCACATCCATGCAATTGCATTCTTTCCTCCTCTAACAAGGATGACATCATCCAAACTGCCTAATAGAACTAGTCTTTGGCCTGTTGTAACTCCCAACTGTGCATGACAATTGTCTGGGAGAGTCAGAGTTGACCCAGAGCCAGAACTGCTCCAGAGAATTTTTAACAGCATAGATGGGTATGTTCCAATGGTCGGGAATGTTTCCTGCATGATTCTAACAGAAATATAGTTACATCATTTTTCATGAGAAATAAATGGGAGTTGCAGGGAAAGTCTTTCTTAGCCCTATGTAAGTATGCTTGGACTTACTACAGTCTAGTAGTGATAGACTGTAAATATGGCATTCCCAAAAGACACTGAGTTTTTATCAAGCTGTTTATGAGAGAAACATCTCTTAAAACAAGTCTGTCAAAGTGACTAGCAATTGAAAACAGAGCTCTATATGTGTATTCAAATTGGTATTCCATTAGTACGCATCCTACAGTTGTATACTTGCATATATAAGCCACCATTTTCTTGAATGGCCCTGCTTTCAAGTCTACCAGCAAAATTTACACTTGCATTTTTGCACCTGCAACTTATATTATGAATACATATCTGGACATTTGGGACTCTGATGAATTCATTGTTTGTGAAAATTATGCAGTTGAGGCTTACAAGTACTAAATTTCAGTGTATTTCAGTCCCCTCAAGATTGAGAGTTTTGTGATTCATTAGTTTCAGCTAGTTGTGCAATTTCACAGCTTGTGCACAAAAATGGAAAATATTAATTAGCAATTTTCTCATTGTTTCTTTAAGAAAAAGTAGTACAGACTACTTGAAATACACTCCCAAGTTTCTCTGTATTTACTCCACTGTGCAGTGAAAAGTTGCTGGTAGTGTTAGAAAGTATTGAAAAGATTAAATATAGATATCTAGCCTTGGGGAATTTAAATTAGCATGGCTTTAATTGATTGTAATATTCTGGGAAACATTCCTCAAAGAAAATTAATTTTAGAGCAGCATATTTTGACATGCACATGTGCCAATTTAAAAATCTGTGATCCACTTAAAATAGGTTTTAAAGACAACAAAGAACTGTTTCTAATAGCATAAAGAACTAACACTGTCTTAAAAGCATGTTTTCTCTGGAATTGATTCACACAGTATATAGAAATCCCCATAACCTTTCAACCTTTTTTTATAGAATTCTGAGGGGCAAATTTTAATCTCAGTTACACTGATGTGAATAGAATAATTCCTTTGAAGATAGCAGACTTACCCCTAATATATACCAGTGTAATTGAGAACAGAATTGAGTGTACAAAGCCCTGGTCTGACAGAAAAAGCCAATTGGCTTCAAACTGGGAACACTAAGGGACTGCTTTCTGGGAAGGCTAATCAATGGCACCTCAGGCACAGAGTGGAATTTTTAAATGTTCATTAATATTAGGTTGCTTTTTCATTCTCTCTCCCTTTTATACTTCAGAAGTTTCTTCTCTAATTGACACAAGTGCATTTCCATCCATTTTTTGCATGCTTACATTTATCTCATATACAGCACATAGAGATGGAATGATACAAATGAGCTAATCGTTGCTTGGCAAAGTTACTAACTTAGTTTGCTCTTATTTAATATAAAAGACAAAAGAATTCCTTAGAGTTTATTCAGTAACACAGAGAGACAGCTGTCATTTTTTATTTCTGAAAGAATAAGGGCCTACTAATAGGTGAAGTGTTGGGTCTACTGGAGTAGCAGGAACTTTCCTGCAGTTTGGAGTTAAATATGTATGGCCCTGCAAATGCTATTTTGCTTGCCATTTCATGCTAAATAAGGTCTCTTCCATTCCCTTTGTTGTCTTGTATGAATCTCAGATGACCTTCCCTTGCCATGTACGTGGGATAAAGGAGGTGCTGTCTCATGGTGTTTGTCTTGATACTTGGCAATGTAAGGAATTCTGTTTGCAGTCAACGAAGTCTAAACAAAGTCAGAGTCAATGTTACCTTCTGAAAAGAAGTGTAAGTCCAAAAAAAGTCCAAGAAATTAACCTATCCCTCTGTCTTGGCCCTTGAAACCTGTAGGATATGTGAATGACTTATCACAAGGACAAGCACAGAAACATTTCTCACAGTACGATGGAGTCTTATTTATTCTAATTTAAATGGATTCTCATTTTATCTAGTAGAAAAGTCTGAATGTTCACTCAAGCGCTGTAAAATGATCAAAATATCTTTTACTGTGCTAGATCTTCCTCAGTATGACTTAACTCATTGCAACTGCAGTGTTTTCTCCAGGTTGGAATAAAAGCAGTTGCACCGTAGATGATTCTGAGTTTATTATGTCTATACTGTGGAATATCTACAGTATAGAACAGCTACATCCCATAAAACTCCATTTCCAATTTTCCTACAGAATAAACAAGCAGAAGATACGTGTTGATTTACAAAAATGAATAAAGAACATAGAGCTGAATAATATGTGTACCAAGTCACACATTTGAAGACTTCTTTCCTGTTTTTAAACAGTGTCCATAAATAAATGGATTTTATCAATTTGTTGAAAAATATCATTATGTATTTGCTAAGAACTGGCAACTTGCCTGACATCAAGACACCAAAGACATCTTGTTTCTCATGAATATTCAGTCTTCATGCATAAAAAGGAAACAGGATGCACTGAGAAATCAAAAGAAATATATAGGGTTGGCTCAAACAATAAAGGAAAAGAAAGGGAAGGCTAGAGCTGCATGGAGAGCTGCAATAAGGACCTTGGAAAGCTGAGCTGGTCATGCCTTGCTGTCAGCATACAGAGGTCTGTGCATGATAGGTGAGGGAGAATGACAGCTGCTATACAAGATGACTGCACACTTATGATGTTGTTTGATTGGGCTGTTAAAAATGCTGTAAAAGCCAGTCCCAATTTCTAGCAGTTTCAAAACAGAAGTCTGATACGCTCTGCAGTCTTATAGCTGAACGCTTGTTTACTTTGCCTTATCTCTAAAGGTCTTGAAAATAAATAATAAAAAAAAATAATGATCTTGCCAGTGACCTGTTTTGAGTACAGTACTGTCGTGGTTTTACCCCGGCTGAGAGCCAAGATCCACGCAGCTGCCTGCTCCTTAAAGGAAAAGAGCAGGGGAAGAGGGAAAGGGGGGGTGAGAGGCAAGGGAAGGGAAAAGGAAGGGGCAAATAACCCCAAACCCAAGAAACTAGGAGGCCCGTGGGTAGGGATAAGGATAGTTTACTAAGATAACAGAAAGATAAAATATAACAATGCTAACAGGACTTTAGAGAAAAAAAAAAACATATGAAACTGTTGATACACAATGCAGTTTCTCACTGAACCCGCAGCTCAGGCTGTGCCACCCAGAGCCGTCCCGGAACCCGACCGTCCCCCAAAAACTACGCGTCCTGGAGCCGCCCCGCTCCTCCTCCCATCAGCCCCCCTTTATACTGAGCGTGAGGTGATTGGCATGGAATACTCTCTTTGGCCAGTTTGGGTCACCTGTCCTGGCTTCATCCCCTCCTTCCTCATTAATAGAGAAATATGAAGATCTGAGAAAGTCCTTGACTGTCTGACAGCAACTAAAAACATCAGGGTGTTATCAGCACTGCTTCCATTTTAACTCTCAAACACAGCATTTCATCCGCTGCTACAAATGAAGTTAACTCCATCCTGACCAAAACCAGGACAAGTACCAAGCACTTCACATGCACATTATGGGTATGTCTCACTGTAAATATATGTGACCTTCCTTTGCTGGGTCATTGTATAGCATTTCCAAAACAGAAGCCATACCTGTAGCAGTGAGCATGAATAGCAGGGAATATTATGTCCAGGTCCATGACACAATCATATGGTTACACACCTTCTGGATTCAAAGCTAAATTATATCAAAGTGATTTGGGCCAGTGCAACATGAGAAAAGATGGTAAAAATACACTCATCTTATTGAAGCCACATATCTAGTTACTGTAAGTAGTATTCATGCACACTTACCAGAAGTCCGTTTAACTGCCAACTTTTCATCTCAAGTAAAAACAAAGATTTGCTTCTTCAAATTTCTTCAGAAAGCAAATCTAAATATTTGAGAACAGAGTTGAAATCAAAAATCTAATAAAGAATTGTCAAAATGTTTGCAAGTAATTGCTCACTAGTCATCTTGATTTAGTCAATAGTCTTGTCAACTATTCAACTTTATCTGTCTGATTTTTTTTTAATCCAGTGGGATCAAAGACAATTTAGTAAGATAATTATGCAATAAAAGACATTTTGACCTTGCTTCTGAAAGCTGCATTTTATAAAAAGAACCCTATTTTCTGATTAATATATTCTTAAAGTAAATAATACATAAATTACATATTAAGTTACAAAAGAACAATCTCTGTGCTGATTTGAAATTCAGAAAACACACAGATTATGCTTTCAGGTGGCAAAAGCTCCAGGGTTCTCTGGCTGTCTTTTGTGTTATACAGTCTTATAGAGTGCTAAGGGCTGACAGATGCTTATCAAACATTCATGTAAACAGTGCTATCAAAGCTGTGCTTTCTGGTACTGGCTCCACACAAGAGGGTCAGCATGAAACATAATTGAAGGAAGGCCAAAGATAGAAATGTCAAGCCACCAGCATTTGCTATACTAGAGGGCTCACATAGTGTTCTCTCCAGTAAAGAACAATAGTGCTGCGAAGAAAGAGAAAGATACAGAAATAAGGATTAAGTGTGGATTTTTTGAAAGTAGTGACAGATTTTAGAGCACGTGTTCAAAACAGCTTCTCCAGAGCTACTTACACTCTTTTCAAAACATCACCAAAAGTGTTTAGATTACCCCCCCCCCTTATACTCCAATGCCTGACTTTAGACATACTTAACATTATTGTACTAATTTGTATTGACAGTAATTTCTCAGTAATTTTTTCATCTGCATGCCAAAAAATAGGGAATGAAGAATAGTGAAAGGGATAATTGTTAAGGCATGGAAATCATGCTCAAAGCTCATTGAGATACTGTTAGAACCACAAAAGGACTTGTGCAGTGTAGAGGTAAGCATTGTAATAGTCACTATTAGCATGAACCATAGTGTTACCCTAGGCACAAAACCTCCTGCTAATTAGGGTCAAGGAAAAGCAACTAACCTCAGATGCAAATAGACTGAGCTGTTTGCTGGTAAGCCAGGCACTTGAAATGTCTTGAAAACCACAAAGTCCATGTGTCTTTCTGTGTTGAAAATGCATCAATTTCAGACTTTTCACATGAAACAGAAAGAGTTATGACTTAAAAGTGGTTTGGTGCATACGAATGCCATGCAGGATGTTTTCATGACTCACATCCACTACTTTATAAATAAATATTTCAGTCTTCAGGTTTTAGCATATCACTGTAGTTAAAGTAATTCTGAGTTTAATTTGCATCATTATTACTAAAGTGAAGGAACTGAATGTGAAAATAAAACTAGAGTGCATTTAATGTAATATGTACTTTTGGACTAAACACCTGACCTCTTCTCTTGGTTTCTATAACTTTTGGATAAAATTGCTTCTATTACTTTCTGAGAACATGTATAAGTAGAACTCAATTAGTCAAACAAAAAAATCACTACTTAGTGATCTGAAAACACAGAAAAGAAGCAAAAATAGAGTTGCAAATATTAGAAACAATCATATTACCTGCTTGTTCTCCTCCCTCTCCTCTTCCTCCTTTTCCTTTTCTTCATACTAGTGATTTAATAATTTTGAAACAATATTACAAAGTAAAACTAGTTCTTGTGTAGTTTATTTTACATCAACGTGATTCCATTACATTGTAAAACACTTTCTATGTACTAAAAATTACAGACAGGCATATGGTTCTTGGAAATTGCCAACATATTATAGATAGATGTGCACATATTCATTTGTGAGCTAAAGAGAAGACCAAATTAAATCAGATAAAAATATGTAAAATCAAATTCAATCAAGTGAGCACCTAGGTACTACTTGGATTATCATAATGCCATAGAGGTGCACACAGCAGACAATGTCTGTCAGACCGTCAGAGTGATTCCAAAGAATGTTTATCAATACAGTGATAAGCATTTTTTATATATAAATATAAATATGTCTATAAATAAAAAAATAAGTATCTATAAATAGAAGGTTTCCTGGAAACCTTCTAACTTCTTCAGAACTGACTCTAAGAGTTATTGGAACTTAGAGCATGAGTGTAGGTCAAGAATACCACACTGGTGTGAAGAAGGCAAAGATTCTCTTGCAATATACATAAACAGGATTTTGATTTCTCATCCACATAGGTAATCTTTCCACTTTCAATATTCAGATATTTCATTGTGTTATCATGGGGCACTGGAACTGAAGAAAACCTACATAAAGCTATTAAGAGAGTCCAGAGAAGGAAAATAAGTTGTGAAGACAGATGAAAGAACAGGAGTGGCTTAGCTCAAAGAAGAAAAAGAATAAGAGGGGATATGATGAGGCACGTTCCTAACATTTAGAAGTGAGGTCATACTCATACTCAGAAAAGGTCTAACTCAAGGTCATTATATAAACACCTTACAGAAGATTCAAATAATTTTAAAGGACAGGTGGACATTAGCTTCTCAAAAAAATTCTTTACCATTTTCTCATTTGCTTTCTCTCATCAGATGAAATCAACAGTTCAACCAAAGTCAGCATAGGGAGATAAGAATTGGTAGTATTGCTTCAGTTGAAAATCAGAGAGAAAAAGGGTGTGAAAAATTTACTATTCTAAGTGTCTAAAAACAATGCACCAATTATTACATATTTCAGTAGTGAATTTATTTCTAGTTTAAGTACTTTTCAGAAAAGGAGGTAAGATATAAAATAGTGTCCCTAACTGAAAAAGCATAAAGGCTTGCACCATTCTGGCTAGGTCCTGTGCCAAGCTGAAGTCAGCTGAATTCTCACTTTAGTGCCATTATTTGTCATTTAAGCATCAATCAGCTCTGCACAAGATCCTAGCAGGGAAAAGTTGTTAAAAAGTCACTTCATTCTCCTTGATTTTGTCCTGGGTGTCTCTGCTGATCTTGCAAGAAAGAGTTTTCAAATGCAGATAATTTTAATGAACATTTCTGTTTAAGCATATCTGGTCTGAAGCTACATTGTCAGTTGCTATAGTTAACCGTAGTGTAATTAGATATGAGGAGCTTCAGTTGTCCCATCTATAAGCTTAAAAAGACCTGATTTTTTAACCTAGATGAAACAGACTCATTACTCAAGGACTGGGTTTACCCTCCCATCAGGCTGTCAGCAGAATATTTATGATAGGGCAAACCTTTTAATTATACTGTATGTGGCACTTTTTGCTGTTTATGCATGCTTCTTTTTATATTGAAAGCAAAGAAGCTAGTACAGTCCATTTAATAGAGTCTGCTGATGTTTCATCAGCTATTGATGAGATTTATGCATAACAGTGGCAAAACATTTTGATGTCATTGAATGTGAATCATTTACAGACAAGTCGAAATGTGAACAAAATATAGATGACAAGATACAAGAAGACATATTGCTGTGTGAGTCCTTACCAATAATTATACATGAAAGTGCATGGTTGGTAATAGCTTATGCAAAATGGCATAGCCTCTCATAAACTGAGCAAGTGTATATGCTGACTTTAGGAAAACTGCTGTACTGCTTTGGTTTTCTTCATACAGATCATTCCAAAAGCATTTTTTTTTTCTGTAGCATAGCATTTCATGACACATATACACTGTATTGCTTAGTAAGTTCAACTGTTTTGTATGTGCACCTCACATTTAACCTCCAAGGAGGCTACTGTTTTAATAAAATTCACTTTGAGAGGAAAACGTTCATTTTTCATACAAGGCTATACAGTTAAAGAAGCAGCACTTCTTCATTAAAAAGCTTAAATCAGAATGACTATGTGAAGTCGGTTCTTTCTTGTTATGCTGGCAACTGCCTCAAGTGATCTTTCTCTTTTTTAATAGCAGTGTTCATTTGTCCCACTGAGACAGATAAATGAGTTCCACGCAGCTACCGGAGACTTTGAGAATTTTAGCCAAGGCCCTCAAAACAGAGGTCCTCTTTGCTTTGTGTATGTATAAAAGGCCTGATGAAAAGAACAGGTAACTAGCAGGAGACTTGCCTACTGCTATCTGTGTATCCCACGGCATTTGTCTTAAAAGCTGGGTGTTATTGTCATCTCTTCAGCCACAGGTTTTTTTCTCTGTATGTCACTCTGCTCCATAGCTGATACTTTTGATTACTGGCAAAAAGTTTTCCAAATTGGTTAAGGACAATTTTGCTGTAGCTGACATATTTTGATTTACATAGCATGTTACATGGATTTTTAGATTTCTCTTATAACCTTCAACCTTCATTTGCTTTGAATCACAGTTTCATCCACTCTTGGCATTATACTCTCTTTCAAGACTATATTTCAATGTTGTTGAAGTTTCAATGTTTCAATGAAATTTTGACAGGAATCAAGAAGATTGCAAAATGATTTAATTACAGTGTATAACCAGAGTTATATGAGTGACTATCTAGTGAACAGCTATTAAACCTTGCAGAGAAATGAAAAGCAAGAACCAGTTACTAGAAGCCAAAACCAGAGAAATGAAAAGCATGTTAGGCAGACCTGCGTTTTTTTTTAAAGGGGAGAATGATTAACAACTGGAAAAAGCTACCAAGAGAGGTGACATCTTCCTCTCTTGCTAGGTTGCAGGTTAAACCTGGGTACTCTCCTAGAAGATACCGTTTATTCAAAAAGTGATGATTTAGTCAAACCTTAGTCATTGAATTCAACGTAGACATAATGGGATAAACTGTAATGTAGTGTGACAGGTTTAACGGTGTTTTCTGTCTTTAAAGTCTATTAAACTGTGAATAACTAGAGCTACTTTGGAATGCATGGTATAATTATTATAAGTACTACTATACACTTTATTTTAACCATCCTGTACATTTCATTAGATATTCCTGTTCATTTTTCAATGAGGACTCCTAGGCAGCTTCCAAGTGAATATGCTGTTGGAAAGAAAAATATTATTTTCAGTTGTTGGTATTACCACTACTAAACTGAAGAAAAGCATCCTCTCAGGGGCTGCTACTTCAAAGCTGTATCTTTGGAGATTTTGATGATAAGAAGAAAAAAATTATCTAAACAAGATATTAAAGACACATAATATATATTGAAAATGACCAATGGTATAGTTTTCTGGCCCAGAAATGCCAGATATTTGAGCAATCAGTCTGTATTCTTTGGCCCAGCATAAAAAGCTCTGGAATGACCTACTGGGAGGCAACTTGCATGACAGCCATCAATCTGTTTACCAGGGTGGTGTTGTGAAGTTGTTCGTAATACTGCTTAATTTCAGCCTATTTCTTTGTTTCTTCCTTATCCTCCAATAACAGAGAGCTGAAGAGCTTTAAAGCTAAATCCTAGAAATACAAAAATAAAATTGAATGTTGCAGGAACAGTTACTATTTTAATTATTACCTGTCAGCTTAGTCTTCCTTTCTAAATTTGATAGCTTTAGAACAAAATTTAAACCTGACATCCTCTACTGCACAAGGTACAGAACCACTAAAGTTGTTCTTTTTCCCATGTAACACAAAGCAAATATATTTGCATCTTATATTCCTTTATTTATTTGAAAAGAGTGTGATGATTTCAACCCAACTGTTCACAACCATCTTCTCTGTCCAGATGTGGGGCACAGCAGTGTAAAACTGGATGTTAAAGTGTAATCTTCAACATCTGCCTCCGTCAGTGAATTATTTGATCTAGTTAATTAACTGGCATCAATATATTTGAAGTAAATTCATTGGTTTTATCCTAACAAATATTTATGGAATTATTTCCACACTAAGCCAGTTTCTCAGGCTTTACAGGTGTAAGATGGGGTGGAGAACCCAGTTTTCCATGTGTGTGTTGCAGGGAGATTTTAATCCATTATGAAATCTGCTGTGTGTATGTGAATAAGTGCCATCATGATTGCTTGTATCTAAGCTATCACAATGACATATTCCTTTCAGAGCTTTTTGAATGAAATATTATTCTTTCAGTTTTATACTATTAACTAGCTGTTTTACATTGATGATATAATGTACTACATCAGCATATCTCTGCTGCATCCTCCATATAATCTGGTACATTTTACTGTAATATATATGAAGTGGGTTTATATTTTATTTCTACTCTCTGCATGTTACCCTATTTAAGTCTGGCTATACTCTTCTTCAATGGCATCTGTAAGGGAACTTAATATCTTCTATCTTGACCTGTATTGTGAAGATGCTTTTAAGCTGCAGGAATGTAATCCTTTCAAACAGACCATCCAGTAATTTGTGACTGGATACCATCGTGCACTTTTCTTTAAGACTTGCAGGGCTGAGAGAAATTTATTATGTGATTATGGGAAAATGTAACAGGCTGACTACTCCTGAAAGAGAGCTCCCTTGCCTTTCAACTAGGGAGAAAGCTTTGCAAGTTCAAACCTGCAGCAAGACTGTGCACCTCACATTCACTCCTGACTGAACCATGAACTAGAGAGCTTCTCTTTCAGTAGCTTTTTTCACTTTATTTCTTTTAGGTCTTTTAATGGCACCTAGGAGATGGAAAGATATCTGCTCTTGAGTTGGGACTGCTATATTTTCTCTGAGAAGATGCTGTAATGCAGGAAAGGGAAACAGCTGATGTGATAAGCCTTTTCCATCTTTACCTACTGTGATCATTCTGAGATACAATAATGACTATTTCAGCTATATCTCTCAATTTTCTCAACTCTGTAGAAAGGTTAAAATGTTCAGAAATGTATTTCACATTAGATGAAAAGTATATAATTTGGGTGTTATAGTCACCCAAGAAGTGATAGTCTCATAGAGAAACCAGACAACTAGCTTTCAGATTTGGCCCCCAGTGCATGGTTTGGCAGATAAGACATGATATGGAAGGCAAAACCAGGTCCCTGATTGCTGGGGACCATTTCTAGTCTGATTGTCACTAGTGGTCTAGCTGTCCAGCAGAGCAGACTGCAAGACTACATGATATCACATCCTGCTGAATAAACTCTGTGGAAATGTTCATCTGGTGGAACAGCCACACTAATGCTCATTCTGTCATTGTTTTTAGGAAGCTATCTCAGCAATCTCCACACACTTCTACACTCTACCATATAAACATATCCCGAGAGCAGTAAGGTGTGTATAATAACATGGACACATAGCTTTAAGTATATGTGTTTGAAACATGACCTACTTTGTAATATGCTGTGGATTGAATATGATTCATCCAAATGGTTTTATTGAATATCATTCCACTGATGAATGCCCATTACTGAAAACCAACTTTTTTCAAAATAATGGTTATCTTCAGTATATTTCCTGTGAAAAGACTTCTTACTGTCAGTTTCAACTTTCTTTTCTCTGAAAGGAAAAAATCCATTAGATAACTTGTCCAAGCTCACATAGGAAATCAATGAAAATATTTTAAAATGGATTTATCTGTACTGTAGATGCAAGATGGCATACTTTCTCTTTTATTCTTTCTTGCAGCTGAAAGAATCTTTCTAATAGCTGTTGTGTTAAAACTTGAAATCACTGACCATGTTGGTGAACGTTTTGCAATTTGATGTTACTGGGCCCCTGTGTTCATCACAAGTATCACCCAAATATATACATAGCTTTACTTTATCTCATTAAAAATATACATCATCTAGCTCTGTCATTCCATATGTGAAAATAATCTTCAGGTGTGTTTGGCATGTAAATCGTGAGAAGCTATTATAGTAAGATTTAGTATGAATAGGAAATACAGCATATGCTGAATGTAAGGTACAAATTCATATGCTTAAGTAAATATTTTGAATTCTCATTTTTTCAGTGTGCAGATGTATATAATAAAAATATATTTATTCCCAAGCATACATTGAGCACTACGAGAATCAGAGGGGAATGGAAGAAAAATGCATTTCGTCACAATATTGCATGTGAGTCCTGACCCTTAGTCCCCTCATTATTTTCCTCTAATTCTTTCAAGTTGACAATTACAGTAAGGACTCAAGGAGTCCTTAACTGACGTTTATTTTTTTTTCCTCAGAAGAAGAAATATCCACTATAGATTAAAGCTTTATAAACTGAGATAATAAAAATCCATGGATGCAACAGCTGAGTAACTGAAAAATCAATTTCTAGTTACAGTCTTGTTTAGTGTTTGTTAGAATATTTGTTTACTCTTCACTGGTAGCTGTTATCTAAATAAGAAACTGTTATCTAAATAAGAAGCCTTAATGAAGATGTTTGTTCAAACAGTTATTGGCACAGGTATAATTGTGGATATATGAATTTAAGTTTATTAATCTGCCAGTAAAATACCTGTTTAACTAAAATGTTTATTTAATGTACTTTAGAAACCACACACAGATACGAATGCTGGTTTTGAAAATTAAGTTCATAAGTCAAAACAGAATCAATAGGACCTTTCAGGCATTTTATGGAAACATCACATTTTGCTTTGAAATTTTATCATGCATCACTTCAAAGAGGATTAAGCTAGATCCTTAATCTACATAAATCAGGGACAGTGTTCACTTGCCTCTTTTGAAACTTTTGGAAACTTATTGTGAAAGATCCAGAATGTATTAGGGGCAATCCCTGTTTAAGCTGTTTAAATGTTCTTAAAAATTTACATTTGAATTTACATTTAAAAGTTAAATTTATAGTGTGGTTATCCTCCCTATTCTTATGCTTTCAGTTGAATTGAAAGTGACATTTTTGGCTGAACATTAAACATAACTTCTAAATTTCAGCTAAAACAGATCAACTATTCTTTGGAAATGGGGAAAAAAATGTTCATCTTTATGAAACAAATCATGTCATTTGGATGAAGTAGCCTAGTGTTTTCATAGTTTAAGCAAAGACTTGGAATTGGGGAGCTGGAGAAACAGAAGAAAAGATCAACATGAGGTCAGAGAGCTGTTTTGTTATCTGTGTGAAAGACACCTGCCTTTGGCTGACTTACAAACTCCTGAAAAAATGTTGTTTGCACATGCTAAATATGGGCTTGTGTGAGTCTGCCAATAAATTCTCTGAAGATGCCATCTGCATTGAGCATGTGGCAGCACAAGGAGACTCTTTGTGGATTCCAGGGTCCACTGAGGTTATGGGCACACAAAACACAAACAAGAGGGCTCCCTCTTGAGTATGTAACAATGTGCTTGCTGTTTCTCAGAGACAGTGGTAGAAGATGACGTAATGTATGCAAAAGTCAGAATATATGTACATCTGGGAATGACGCTTTAAGCAGTAAATGCTTTCCTCAAAAAACTTCTATTTGTGTAGGAAAACATATTTATGACATTGTCTACAACTACCTAACCTATTTAGCACATTGTAAGGACATTTCTCTCTTCAATATTTTGCTATGTACTCCAGATCAAGAAGTCACTAACATCTAGCAAAACATTTCAAATGATGTTTCCCAGGTTTTATATCAATTTATGAACTAAAAGAAAATAGGCAAATTCAGTAATTTTAATAAGCTACTTTTTCTGTCATTAATAAGAACAACAGATTGCTAACTTAATGAGATACTGTATCTATCGTTTACACAAAATGCTTCAAGAAATGAATCGATATTTCCTGTAAATATTGTGATCCAAAGTATCCTTTTTATTTTAGATTTGTACCTTTTGTGGTATTTGCTTTTTACTGCTGTTTTGTTTCTTGTAGTAAATGTCAACAATGTACAACCTGAAGTAATTATTAGGGAAAGTGATAGCATGTTTGCTAGCAGTGGAAATGCCAGAAGTACCGTGTCTTCTGATTTATTTTCCCCCTCACTTTAAATGCTATTATTTTACCCAGACGTGTTGGCACTTTCATGGGGTTGGCAGTTGGTTGAATTCTTCCAGTTCTATGGTAATGATAAATGATGCTGTGAGAAAGAAAACATTTTACATGAAGAGGAAAGGAGTAAGGAGAAATTAAACAACTTGCCTAAGGTCACACAGGAAACTTCTAACAGAGGTATGAATCAGAGAAGTATTCTGAAAACTATATGGAACACCTTAACTAGAAATCTACCTTTCTCTTGCAGCAGACTACTGAAGATTTCTATTTTCCTTTCCTCAAAACAATTGTTCCATATAATTTGTGAATTCTGTCATGAAAAGTTTATTTTGAATCACTTTAAAATATTGTGTTGCCCCTCTCTTTATGTTAGCTCTCTAATGAGAACAAAATTGAACACAACACCGAGTTTGTTGAAGCAGTGAGGTTGCAACAAATTGACCCAGTGTTGGGATTTGAATGGCTACCTAGAATAACAGTATGAACCTGCTTCTCTTAATGTGTGCTGGGAACAGGAAACAATACAAAATGTAATTTTAATGACAGTCAGACTCATATGAACTGAAGTTTACCTGGGTGGAAAAAAACTTGCGTTGAGCCCTTATTAATATTACAAGTACAAAAATATGTTGCTTGGTGACAATCTGATCTGAGACTTCACAGCTGTAAAGGTGCTATCTGGTGTTTCATGTATGAACCTTGCACAACACTTCAAAGGATCAGGGCTTTGCTCTTAGTGGTGGCTGGCATTACCACAGAAGCACATGCCTGATGTAGTAGCAAGTTCTAGCAAATATTTTTTAGTACTTTTAATTCAGAGAGTATGTGAATTCAGCTCATTCTCATTTGTGAATATTCTGGAAGTTGATACCAGTATTAATGATATTATAATTGTCATTAAGAGATTCTGTGGAAACCTGCTGAGTCATTCTTAATCATAGTCACAGAAAGCAAAGCCAAAAGGCAAAAGATTTAATCAGATGGAAAAGAATCTTGATATTTTTGGAAGTTTCTTCCAAATAACCCTGTTGCTTTTGTTAAGAATAAACCGTATTTTTCCCAGAAAGATGTGAAGTGCAGTTATTAAGAATCTTAATAAACTTTTCAGTTTAAACTATACAGCTAATTTGGGCAGCAAATGTCTAAATAGCCTAAACTAGACTTGGCAGAACAGCAAAGAACCTTTTTTTTCTCTGACCACCCTCATGCACATCTAAATGGTAGCTGATTCCTTCCTTCCTTCCTTCCTTCCTTCCTTCCTTCCTTCCTTCCTTCCTTCCTTCCTTCCTTCCTTCCTTCCTTCCTTCCTTCCTTCCTTCCTTCCTTCCTTCCTTCCTTCCAGGAGGCAAGTTGAATAGAAAGCTGAAAGAGAACTGAGACAAGGATAAAGGACAGTTATTAAATTTGTGAACTCTATCAGGGGAGAAGAAAATAAACTGTATGACCGACTAGAAGTGTATTGGAGTATGACATTTCATTTTTATGCAGGTCTCAGTGTGATAAAGGTAACACATTGAAGAACACTGCAATTCCACAAAAGCAGTTAGCACATTCACTGAATATCAGGATGGTTAAAGTGCTTCTCTTTTGTCGCTATCTCATGTTTTTATATGGGGCAATATAGTTGAGAGGCTCATGACTGAACATCAGACTGTGCTTCTATAGCAAGTTTATTATAGGTTTCCTTTTTACTTCACACAGGAACGTAATCTGTAGCTGACATTTTTTCTCCTCTCAATTTATAGGGCTGTATTCATCTAGGAGTTTTCAAACTACAGGTACCCAAGCAAAACAAAATAAATAGAAGTACAAAAAGGAATGAGTTGTAAACTCACCATTAGGGGTACATTGAACATACACTGAAATAGAAAGCAAAGGGCTAAAATGAAATCCATTTGACTGTGAAGAGACAGTAGAATTGGTTGCGAAGTTAGAAACTATTTTAGGATACAGTCAGGCACCATCTGTTTGCTAAAGAAAGAAAAAGAGAGAATGGGACAGGATTATTGGTCGGACAAGAGTATGGCAATATGGCTTGAAGCCCTGACAGCCCTAGACTGAACCTGGATAATCCAGTCTGTGTTTGCTGGAAAGCCAGACTCCTAAATTCAACAAGTCCATGGCAGAATTAGGCTTCCAATACCGCTTTGGATTCAGGATATGGGAAAATTAGTGCAGCAAGCAGTGAACTCTCTGCCAGATTCTGAAAATATGAGTTTCATTTAGTATTTATGAATAGGTATCTTCCTGTGAAGAATGCCTTTGCCCTCTATTTTGCTAAAACTTTTGCTAGTAGTAATTACATCAAAATACACAAATTGTGTTCAAAATTTAATTATGTGTGGAGAAAAATTAAATGATATAATACATGGTTTCATTTTTTTAGCAGGCATTTTCTACAACAGTATAAAAGGTTCATACCTGTAGTCCTGAGTACACCTAAGGGTGAAAGCAAAACTTATTCTCACTGTATTCTTACGATATTCTAAAAACCCCTTTGTTCTTCAAAATACAGTTCAAACTTCAAATATGTCCACCTAAGATGTATCTACACTATTAAACAATACTATACAATGAAGACAGTAGGAAGATTTGACTTTCCATTATGGATACAAGATCATCTACTCACACTACATCTTTAGAAGCAATGAAATTTACACCAACTGTTGGTTGTAGGTACATCTTGTGCAGCTGTACCTAATATGTAATGCAAAGTAGATTTCTCTACAGGTACCCCAGACTGTTTTGTTGTCATTGCTGAAATCCTGTACACATGTAAAGAGCAAACTGCTGGAAGGTAATTTTTCTACATTTTAAGTGATGATCTCTGTGCACTAATGTCCAATTTCCATCTCAGTTTAACCAATACAACAACGTTCTGCAGTGCACAGCAAACAAATCCAGGCATCAATACAAAGTAAATCTACATCTAAAAAGAGCCATTCCAATGCACTAACTTACTAGTGTAGATGCACACACAGTGGCATGTCAAGAGAATTTTCTTCTTGTGATTAAACAACATAAGTTGTCTTAGATGAGTGGGAGAATCTTAATACTTCTTCAGCAACAAGTAATTCAGCCATCAGGCTCAATCCAGTGTATCACACTACTTCCAAGATTCCTTGCAGAGCAAATCAACTGTCTTCCATTTAAACAAGTCTCTGGCTTGGTGTAAGCTCTCTCTAGGGATCATTCTTGGTAAGCTCTATGGCTTAATCACAAACATTTGCTCTTTTAACTCTCTATAGTTCTTCATGCTCATCCAGGGAGGTCTTGTGTCTATTATAAAATAATTGTGTCCCCCATTTTCTCAAATGTTAGCTTGCTATTAATTAGTCATGACTCTCCTGAAGAGACTCCAGAGGAGGGCTACGAAGATGATTAAAGGACTGGAGCATCTCCCCTACAGGGATACGCTGAAAGAAGTGGGACTGTTCAGCCTTGAGAAAAGAAGGCTAAGAGGGGATCTTATTAATGTTTCTAAATATCTCAAGTGTGGGACACAGGGGGAAATGGCCAGCCTGTTTTCAATGGTCTGTGGAGACAGGACAAAGGGCAATGGCTTCAAGTTGGAGCATAGGAAGTTCCGCACCAGTATGTGGAAGAACTTTTTCACAGTGCATTTGACAGAGCACTGGGACAGGCTGCCCAGGCAGGTTGTGGTGTCTCCTTCTCTGGAGATCTTCAAGACCCATCTGGACACCTACCTGTGTGATATGTCTTGGGGAACCTACTTTGGCAGGGGGCGTGAGCCGGATGATCTCTCGAGGTCCCTTCCAACCCCTACAGTTCTGTGATTCTGTATTTGAATCGTATGTACAGAAAAAAAATAAAGCTCAGAAGGACACTGCAAGGAGTTTGGAAGAGACCTTGGCAAAGTTTTACATGATATGGAGATATACTGCCCAGTCTAGTGGAGTCTAGTCTTTGGCAGTATGAAGATTTGCCTTTATGCACCATGTGTCCTGGGTACCAGTTGATGCTCTCACATTTAGGCTTAGCCTTCAATGTGATCTAAGATGAAATCCTTTGATCATCCTTCACAATTTATAAACTCTGTATAACGATATAACAGTAATATAATATGGCTTTATTTAACAAGGATTGTTTAAACAAGAAACATACCTATAAATTTCAGTTCCACTGTTTTCTTAGGTAGTTTACTTGATTTCATTGAGATATATTTACACACATTTTATACACAGACATATTCTCTTATTTTTTGTTTAGATTTTGAACCAAAGTTAAAAATGCCAAAGATGAACAATCTTTTTCGTTTGTACTGCATCCCATCTTCTATCTCATAGCTTGGTCTCACTCAGGATTCAACCTGACTCACAGCTTTTTCTTATTTTGTGTGTGACTCTGTTTCTAGGGTCAATTGGAATTGACAATCCAATCCATTTCAAGCTTACTTTGCTGACTAATTAAAGTATACACGAAAAAAAGAGTATGTCACTCGGTGGTTCTTCTTTCAATTACAACTAACATTTTTTTTTCTTCACTGGACTGAAGTTCATAACATTCTCTAGTGTCCTAGAGCAAAAGGAGCAGCATGTAACTCAGGATCATACTCAAGTTTTATCCTACTACACTTGGAAAAAACAAATCAATACATAGGGGAGCTTAATCACTCAAATGACCTTCTTATCTGAGTGGGGGAATAAACTGAGTGGTTTAAGTTCATTAGTATTAAGAACAAGCATGACCACATCATTATGGTCTATTAAATTAATCTCTGTACCGAACCCAGCAACCTACATTCGACCTCATCCTTTGACTATGACGTACCAGAAGAATGAGAATCTTTCTCCTCTCTTGACAATTTGTTTATGTGATGGCTTGTAGCATTATTTTAATCTATATACCTTTTTATCTGTATTTCCCTATTTATTGAACTGTTGCATAAACTGTAACACTGCAGCATATGGCTGAAACATTCTTCTGCTTTGATTTTTGTTTTGCAGTACTGATAGGTTATTTGAAAGAAGTCTAATTCCAGGCAACAGGTCTTACATATTTAGAAGACATTGAAGTCTATGGTTATGTTATTTGCCTTTTTTCTTTTATGGAAGTGATATCCATCACAGTGGGAAAGGTGCTTAAGTCTCCTCATAGAGCATTCATGAAGTGTCAACAGAAATGTGTGTATAGCAGGATGTAAAATAACTCATTCTGGGTGCCACATGAATATGATATAATTTGTCATCCATTGAAATAAAGATGTAAGATTTCAGTTTTGTTTCTTTAGGTTTTTTTTTAGAATTCTGCAAAATGTATCCATGAAAAACATAGATAGAACAGGTTACACTGTAAAGCAAGGTTTTATTTTCACAGTTTACACTCTTAAGAAGATTAGTATAATATAGCCTGTTTTTACATGCTATATTTAGACATTTAGAAGACAATAGACGAGGGAGAAAACCATAACAACAGACACAATGAATTTGGCATTTGAAAAACAAATGTTCATGAAATCAGCTGAATTTTGCAATTCTCCATATGTACCATAAAAAGGGTTGAGGTCTATCTATGACTGATATTGCAGATTTAAAGGTGTGTGCATCTGTCAACTATAACAGTAGTAGTATAGCACATGGAGACAATTTTCTCTTTAGACATCCACCAGGCACTTGAGGATTTCCAAGCACAAGCTTAAAACTAGCTAAAAATTTTGTAGAGAAAAAATAGGTTTCAGTAAATTAAGTTTTCACATAAAATTATCTTAATATTTCTGATATTAAAAAACCTGGAGCTTGGTTTGAGGAAACCAGATCTTTAGGACCCAATTTATCTAGCTAACCTGCTGTTAGCAATAATTTTACACAGTGGATACAATCACAAATAGAACTAAACAGAAATATTTTTCCTTGTTTAATTTCCCTGAATTCTTTTCTTTTGCTTTCTTATTTTTATTGTTTTTAAACTGAAAAAAAAAAATACTTAAGGAATCTAAGATTATACCAAACAATAATTTGTTGAAAATTCTGGTTTTGAAACCTTCAAGATCAAGACACAGTTGTTTTCCTTTTCGTGAGTTTGGGTTTTGCAGTCTAGGGAAGGAGAAGGATCAATTACAGCAGTAGGGGTAGAGTGAAGAGGAAACAACAAACCCCATAAAAGTAACTTCTTTCAAAATAGAGCTTGATCAATGGATTATGTGATGTAGTTATCTGGTCTAGCACTAGCAAGGGAATAGTCTCAATGACCAACAAATTCCCTTTATGATCTAATGTTCTACAGCATCTATCATTTTAAGTTTCTTTAGGGATCACTCCAGTTTCAAGATGATAGCTGTAATTGAACCCTAAGGTGGTAAACACATGCAGTTACAACAGGAGATGGTAACTCCTTCTGGAAGCCAAGTTGTTCCCATGGCACTTAAGTTGGAAATTTGCATCTCAAATGATTGATTTTGTTGCATAATTATGGTGATGGTATGATTATTTTGTCTTTTTTTTTTTTTTTTCTGTTTTATTTGCATAGTTACTATGCAAAGCTCTCTTAGTTTTTACTACCTGCAACATACAGGAGAATGTTTCAGTCATATGCCCAAACTTTAATAAGGTTGCTCTCTCTGAGCTTATAAATAAACCAAGGTCATCAGGGCACACTTTACAGGTTTTCAAGCTGCTTCATGAATGTGAGTACTATAGGGATAGGGGCTGATGCAACTGGAAAAACCTGAGAAGTAGAGATCTGAAGCATTTGTCTTATTTGGAGCTAAGCGAACAGTCTTCCTGACATCCCCATCCTAGAGAGTTCACCTTGTTGCTGTCTGGTACTGAGCGTGAAATGCTTTCTGTCATCCTGACATTGTTATGTAGAACCTGCATCTCACATATCTGACATGAGGGCAGGTTAAAATTGTTGGGACTGAGAGGAAAGAAGCATAATGGAAACATACACCACCAGAACATCTTTCATCTAAAAGTGAAACAGAAACAAAAATAGAAATCTTTTACTAAGATTAAAGCAGTTTGTCCTCAGAGAAACAGGAAATAACATTTAAGTGTTTTTGTGCTGCTGGTTGCTGAAGTTGAAACCAGAGTTTGACTAATTGTCAGGGCACTTCCAGATCATGGCTACTTTGTTACAAATCATTGCTACATTTTGTAGGCGTGAACTTCCATAAAGGCTCATACATTAATAGAGTTTTTCAGTTTCATGTCAGAGTTGACTAATGTATTAGACACGTGGTATATTTGCCCTTGATGCTATATTGTAGATAAATTGGTCCCACGAGTTTACATTTTTTCCATATTTTATTAATACAGTATAATTTTATCTTTTGACTTTATAGCTTGTATAATCATTGGGCAGTGACACTAATGGTGTTAAAAAAGCTACAGATATAAAATACCGTAAAAGCAAAGAAGGAATTATTTGGATTATCTTCATTTCTGTATTTACACCATTTCAAATTTGCCTCACAATTCATTGCTATACAAAATATGCAGCAGTATGAGATGAAAAAGAATCACTTGTGACCCTGATGAAAATCTTTTAGAATAGCTGCTTTACTATCTCCAGGGAGTACGAGGTAAACACTGAAGAGCAGCTTTACAAGTAGTTTCAGCTAGACTTATATAGAATCAAGTTTTCTGTTATTATTGTGATGTATGTATCGAACCTCTTCTTAGAAAGGAAGACAGCTCCACAGACATATGCTAGTTGTCTTCAGTCTTTATGAACAGTTTGATTTGAAAGGTTCATTCTTGGGCTGCAAACAAATACTCTTCCACACTTAAGCTATAATTACATTGCCAGAACACAAAAACGTAAACAAGATGAATTTAACTTACTGATTAAGGAGTGTAATTTTAGACTGGAAACCAAGATAATGCAAATATCATCTCATCGTTTACAAAATAAGCTGGTTTTCAGCTGTTCCCTGGACAGAATTTTAACTGCTTTAAAAAAACCCACCAACCCCCCCCCCCCCCCAACACAGGATAAATAAACAATTTTCTTTTATTCCATAAAGTTCACTTCTCTCAAAGTTTCTAACAACCTTTCTACTGAAATGTTGCAATTTATATTGGATGACTTTTTGACTGGAAACTGTCAAAGAGAATGCAGGTTTAGGACAAAGGTAGTAAAGAAGTCAATAGTTTCTTCAATGTCATTGATACTTGGGAAGGATCATTTTAGGGATATGAGGAGAAAAAAAGCATTGGAACTGGGCTGAAAAATAGCTACTTCTAAACATCACAGTCTGCTTGGAACAGAATAGTTTCAAACACCACAGTGTTACCTGATAAAGATTCTGCAGTGCTTTAATTGCGGGAGAGCCATGTACATGGCTCTGCTACTGCTAAAAACCACCATCCAGAAATGAAGTGGCACAAGGGTCAGCATTTGTCAATGTTTTCCAGGTGTATGGGATAACCTTCTAAGAGGACAGTAATATCAGATGGATTCAGAAGTGGAACAGAAAGAAAAATAACATTAAGAAGGTACTAGTGTTGTGTGTTCTGGGTTGCACGAAAGATTGGTAAACATGGAGTGTTTTTGACTAAAAGATCAGTAAATAGTGTCACTTAACAGCATGTATCACAGCTGAAGTATGCAATGCAATATTTGGAAAAGTATAGCCTTGTATGGAGGTATTACTGGAACTTGCAGGATATCAAGGAATTCTGCATTCTACAGTATTTCCTGTGGAGGGTGATCTCACATCACTTAAAAGATCCCATTAATTTCTACTGGTCATTGCCATATATGAAACAGTTTAAATAAAACAATGTATGAATATGTTGTCCCCAGATTCCATCTACTGCTCTCTGATGAAAACAACAATATGAAGCATTGAATTTCTTACACCTAATCGCAGAATATCTACCCCAAAAGTATGCCATTTTGTAGTGTGTGCTGCACCTTTTTGCTATTATGCATTAATCATTTCTAGTTCCAAGTCATGTAGTACATACATTACTATAAAAACTAAAGCTAAACCTGGAAGTGATGGAAGAGAAATGCCATCACTGGCTTCCACTGCAAGTGATGCATTATGTCTTTAGGCAGCAATAAAGGTAATGATTTCAGAGCTCTAAAATGAGCCTGCTAGATTTATGTTCACAAAATTTCTTCTCATCTTAACATTCTGAGCAACATCACATCATCATCCAAGGTGCAATGTTACAACTTCATGAAAAAGTACAAAGTACATGTTCAGTAATCTCACCTGTTTTCTGCTTTGTAACAATTTCCCAAGTGCTCTAAAAATTTATCCTGAATAAACATTATATATCAATTTATTACACATTCTTGTAGAATTAAAAATTTAATTTCAAAACTTGCCAACTTCAATTTTTAGAAAACAATGAAAATGAAAACAAAGCCCTGAACTTTTTTAAAAAAAGGTATTTAATATGAAAACTTATTTATGAATATTTATTTATTTATGAATAATGATGATAATAATAATTTTAAAATTATTGAATTTTTATTTCCTGAACAGTTGCTCCCGATATTAGCAGTATTCTATTCTACTAATAAAGACAACTTATTTAACCTTACACTTACGCTTTTTAATCTGGCCAGCTTTGTCACTTGAACTGGTCCATAAAAACTAATTCTATGATTACAAGTTTTAGGTTTGATAATATTTTTTAAAGTACTTTCTCCGCTTGGCATTTTAAACTCTCTGCTCCGGGTCTCAAAAGGTATGTAGACATCTCTTTCTCTACTTTCCTGAAATTTTCCTTGGCTTCTTTTCAACTGCTACTCCAACATACACTAAATATAAATCTTGGTGTTTAATCTTCTGTGTCAGCATTTGCAGAATCGCTTTGGTGCAGAATCTGCTCAACAGCAAAATACCTCCTCAGAGTCATAGGTTAAACCAAGGCTTAAGATGGTTCAAAATGATTTCTCAAAACAAATGGGAAAAACATTTTTTGTGATACTCTGATCCGATCAATGTTCTGTTTGGAGCATTTTTGATGCTTCATTGAAGTTAAAACAAAAAAGGAATTCAGGTACACATGGAAGAAAAACAGAGTGCCCACAAAAGAATCTATCAGGATAACAGTAAGTTAGATGTAAAAGGGGTATTTAGTGAGAGGAGGGAGAACAGTAAGAGGAGGGAGAACAGTAAGAGGGTTTCAGTTTGGCTAATGCAGCTATGGATCCCACCATTAAAATAGTAGATAAGACAGCTCTAAAAACACTATATGAGATAGCCGTCTCTAAACCAACTCCTTCATAAATTTGTATTTAATCTGAGACCATCTTAAGCCTACTGCTTTTATGACTAGTCTCATCAACTGCCTGCATAATTTCTTCTTTTCTATTGTGTCCTTTGGAACCTTAATTAACTTAAGTATACATTTATTTCAAGAATAATCAGAATCTTGTACTTGCTTCATCATCTACAGTAACCAAAGATGCTTTATAGTGCTGTTGAGAACATTAGAGATGTGTGTGTGTGTGAGCATGCACGCGCTATGAGAACATGAGGGCTTGTGCTGTATGGGAAGCAATGGGCACAGCAGGACGGTAAAGCAACCTTACTCATGCAGTTTGAATTCCTTCAGCAGTTTGTTGATACAATTTATGACAGTTATTTATATTCATTGAAGGCCTGGGGGAGGAACAGAGCTAGAAATGGGGCTTTTCTGGTAAGACCTTTCAGTCCTTAGAAAAGTAAGTAAAATGGAAAATATTACCTTCTTTTATTTCTTTGCCAGTGGAACAATAATTACATTTAATCATTCTTCCTATATTGAAAGTAAGTTACATAATATTTGAAAAGGATTTAGGAGGAATAAAAAGATGATATATTAATTGTTTCTGCCTGGAATTTATTTAGGTACAAAAAAATTTATTGAGAAAGAAAATTATTATTTTATGAGAAATTTATTGCATTATCGACAAAGTTAAAATCAGAAGTAAAGGTAAAAGCAAGGCATCCTTGTGAAGTTCCAAGCCACAGAAAATGCAACATAATTGGTGATGAAATATCTCCAGTAAGGAAAAATATGAAGACGAAAAGGTTTCCATAGCAATGCACTATTATTGCTTCTTTTTAAAGCAAAAAGTCTCTCTAGAATGAGAACACTGTCTGGCAAAAATGAATTCAAATATATTATAAAGGTTTGATTCCATACTTTTCTTTTGTTATTTCATTTTATAAGACCTCAGAGCTATTAATGGACTGGGAGATGAGGCTCTATGGTATAGGAACATACAGAAAATAACAAGTAGCAAAGTAAGACACAGTCACAAAGGTAATCAAACAGTGAAACATCATGATAGACAAGCTTCGTTAATGAAAGACAGAAACATTATTTTCCTTTATTGCATTATTCTACCAAATGCAAGAATGGAGACAGAATTCATCACATCATATATTTCAAAGTTAACTGAACATCTACACAGTTCTTGATGTAATAAATCCCAAGATTTGTGTTTTAAATGCCAAGAGTGTATAAATGGTATGTTCTGAACTATTATGATGGTGAAGAGTAGCCAGATCACAAAGTTCCATCTTTCCCATTTGTCATTCCCTCTTTTCTTCCTTCTCCATGCCTTTCACAGTCAGTGAAAGTCAGTGTTCCTAAATTTCCCAACTATAAAACAGATTACTTAGCATTCCACAGCACAACAAGTATTGCAATAAAAAGTTTCTCTCTCTAAATGTAAAATATTATTATTAATTATTATTCCTAATAAGGACATATTTTTTCATTTTGGTGAAATAGAAAAATACTTGACTTTTATGTCCTGATTTTGCTAGGAATTTTTCTGCACTGTCATGTTTCTTTTCATCATTAGTTGTTTTTAAAATATGTTAGGTAAACTCACTGGCCCAGGATTGCTGCTATACACAATTCTAAGGAGCAGGCCACCTTGAAAGAAGATGACAGTATGAAATCTAATTATCTATGTCAATCACTCATATGTTTGCCACTCTGAGAGAATACTTTCTGCAAGAAGATACCTACAATTCAGTAAAATTTTGCATCCATTTGACTTGTTTAGCTTGTGAATGTTATGGGTTCACATAATGATTTGACAAGTTGAGAGAACTGGTCCCACTATAGTTGGGTGGAGATAATCTTTACTCATTGTACAACAAGACTCGGATCCAAAAATTCTTGGTAGCTAACATTGTAATAAACATTGTAATGGAAGTCTCTGCTGTGGTTAATATTTCATTTGTATTGAGCCAAGGCAGTAGGATGTTATTCTTGCCTATTGTTGTCTCATTTTAGTCCAGTTTAGCATTTTTGAAACCGCTCTTAAAAATATATCTTTGCCACTGTGTTCTGCATTCTTATAGTCTCGGTATCTTTGATTTGCTTGTGATTTTGTGATACGTTAAGAAAAATGTTTACTTTATGACTTGGGATGTAGGCCATACTCTTTTTAGTGACATTTCATTAGTAAAGAAAGAAAACAAAAAGAAAAAAAACAATTTTATATTTTCAGTCTCTTATAATCCATAATAGTTAACATGCCATATAAAGAAAACCTTCATTCCTGGAGGTCAAGTCTGAGAAAACAATTGGCAATATTTTATTCAGCTATGAGATACAGTTTGGTGAGTCAACGAATATTCTGCAAATCGGTGAATTATCAAGAACAGTTGTCACTTTATGTCACAGATATATATTTGCAAAGCTATTCACTAATGAAGTAGTATATTTCTAAGTGTAAATAAGTTTAATAAAAGAAACAAAAATACTTTCTTTGGTAAAAACATTAAAATGGGGATTTTTTTCAAATTTAAATTGGTAGAGAAAAGAGATCTGATGAAAGCTGATACTCGTTGAGGTCTTCTTGGAACTCAAAACTGTTGATATTTTTTTAATAGAACATAAGAAATTCCAAATATCTATGTGGAAACATGTACATAACAGACAAAATTATATTTATATGATGCAGTTCTTTAAATGTGATGTAAATCTCATAAATAAATTCACTCCAGAAGTATGTTGATTTCACAGGGAATTGAACAAGATTTACATTGATTTTGCCATGGGTACAAATGTTTCTTAGAATTCTAAAGCAAATTTTAATAAGCTATATATTTGACTAATTTTGTCCTTCCAGTTTTTGATTTAAATTGATACACATACGTTTTTCTTTTCTTTCTTACTTTTGCATTCAACAAAATTGGAGTGTGAAGTGAATTTTGTGCTCCACAGAATGCAGAGAATAGTCACCTGGGCTGTTTTGCATTTCCATGGAAGTATTTACTATCAGTGGTTGGACACAGCTCTGAAAATTCCTTTCTAGT
Source organism: Gallinula chloropus (assembly GCF_964237585.1). Taxonomy (NCBI): domain Eukaryota; kingdom Metazoa; phylum Chordata; class Aves; order Gruiformes; family Rallidae; genus Gallinula; species Gallinula chloropus. The sequence continues at coordinate 10,696,165 of NC_140088.1, forward strand.
TATGATCCATATTTTCTTCTTCTGTGCTCATTGTAATCCAGAATATTTAGTCTAATTTTATGTATTGTATCTTTTTTTTTTCTGTGTGAGCAAACTCACACAGAGCCAGATTTTAAAAATGTATTTGTAACCTAGTGCACAAACATGAAACACATAACAGAATTTTTGGGGCAAATATTGCTCTGCAGTTGCTTCTAAATTTGATCTGGACTTATAATGCTATGATCAGTCAGGGAATTTCACCTCAAAATGCAGTATGTATTTTGAGGTCAAAGTTTTGTAACAGTTTTTCACCCTCTGATTTTGAATATATTCAAACAACAACAAAAATGTATAAAAAGAGTAAGATTGTTGACCAGGTTTTTGTGCACTTTGTTTTTTAATTACCACAGGCAGACTTCTTAGTGAATATGGAGAATTAAAATGCTTTAAGGAAAGACCTAGGTCATCCTGAAGTATCTTGTAAAAAGTAAGATGACTGATTTCCTAAAAAACCCCAAAACAAAACCAAACCATATTTCTCTTATTTTACTACAAAAGGCATTGATAGTAGTTATCAGCTGTAGAGAAACAAATTTCAGATGTACAATGTGAACCAAAATTAATTCCAATGGGAAGACATGGTTGAGGGCTTTTTGATGGTTCACTAGTTTTAACTTTTGTGGACATTTTGCCTGTGATACTACCTGTCATTTTCAATGTTTTCCTTACTGTATAAAACAACAGTGCATCATTCTCAAGAATTATGTATCCACCCCTTTCACAGGAATTAGTTTTACTGATTTGTACAAATAAAAAAGGAAAAAATGGTTATTCAGGACTAACTTCAAATCAGACTTCTCAAATACATTTAATTTCAACAGTAAAGATGATATAAACCTTTTCAGAGGCATATTCCTATGAAATCTTCCTGTAGAAGATTTCTGATTAGAGAATTAGATAATTAAGCTTAATAAATGTATTAATGAATAAGTGAGGATAAACAAATACATTATTACTCAATTTAGAACAGTTAAAAATGGTTTGAACTTCTACATGCATATTCAACTTGATACACATTTTTAAAGAGATTTTAGATATAACATATGCATTATGAAGTGTATAGCAGATGACATCATAAATCAGCAGCCCTCTTTTGTTTGTATGTAATGGTTACCTGGCAGGAGAAAAGCCAGAATTCCAAACGTCCTCCCCATCCTTCAGGCTTTATTGCTGAGGATGATATGATATGATATGATATGGTATGGGATATCCCTTTGGTCATTTGAGGTCAACTGTCCTGGCTGTGTCCCCTGACAGATTCTTGCACACCTCCAGTCCACTGGTTGGTGAGATGGTGTGAGAAGTAGAAAAGGTCTGTGTAAGCACTGCTCAACAATGACAGAACCATCCCTGTGTTATCAACACTGTTTTCAGCACAAATCCAAAATGTAGCCTCATAATAGCTACTATGAAGGAAATTAACTCTACCCCAGCACAAACCAATGCTGGGATATTACCATATATTTATGGTAATAAAATGGATCTTTTTACTATTAATTATTAATGTACAAATACTGCATTAATTTAAAAATGCAAATATAGTGCGTATTTGTAATGAACTGGTAGAGACCCATGAAATTCAGTCTTCACTTTCTTCTATTGCTTATTGGGAATTCTGTGGATAATGTGCGTCACTAGGAAATGCTTCCATACACCAATGCACTACATTGCATCATTTACAGAAACCTCTGCAGGTTTCTAAAGGATTTACCCTCCTATTCTCACTGTCTTTTCTATAGTCTTGAGACGTATACACCAAATTGAACATTGTTAAGTGTCTAATACACCAATTTTAAAGATGACACAGGTAAGGACTAGATTGCTTTGATGTTTGCCAACTATCTTGAAATCTCCTTTGACATGAACCAAAGGTTAAGGCAGAAAGAAATAAAAAAATTGCATAATTTAAATGTAAGCATCTCATTTACTATTTTGAAAAGCACCAAAAACCATCTCCTACTTTGATATGCACATTTTACCTTTGATATGAACAACTCTTATATTAAATTCCTGAAGCAGAAGTGTCTATTATAGCAATTTCAGCTGTGTTCTTTTCATTCTGTCAAACCAGATTAAAGAGGACTAGTATGAGAGATACCTACATTTACAATCGATCAGATAATGATTCTGCTGCTTGAAAGTATACTTTCTCTATAATGGAAAACTTTTGCTCACTTTTTTTTCCTCCTTAAGAAAAATATCAAGTTATATTTCTTTTTCCTTCTCTCTCTTTCCCCAATTTCATAAGCAAATCTCAACTATTGGAGATGTGTTCAAATATTTTCTCAAATTTGGGGACAGCGACGATGGTACAATAAAGATTAAGACAAGAAGTCCTTTACCTGACTAAAGACTTTCTGAAAAGCTTCAGCCTGAATTATCTTGTTAGTCTTCTATTTTTTAAACAGAGTGGTAATAGAAGCAGCAAGGTCATTAAAAATTTCCACAAAATTTCTGTAATAACCTGAAAGACTTAGCTTAAACATTTGGGTCAATGTATAATGGCTTTCACATTTAAGGGATTTGGCTGTCTTTGTTCCTTTATCTCCCAAGTAATTCCTGAACTATATTAGACTGATTTTCCCTTTGAATATTGTGAACTCTGTAGGTACGTTTCCCCAGATAATTCCACACCTTTTTTTTTTTCAATTTCAGAAGGTGGTGATGTCATCAGTGCAAGTTTGTCGTGACTGTAATCCAATCAGCATCTAACTGACCTTCGTCAATATGCAGTTGAAGCCTCTTAACATAATCTCACATCTGTGATGAGAAAAGCTTTATTTTTTACTCTATGGAAAGAAGGCTTTCCAGTTAAATACAGTGTGCTGGTAATCTTTTCTCTACTTAATCTGGTGGGCCATCCAAAAAAAGAAACGCATCAGTTACAGTGACATATTTACTTTGTAGTGTTTTACACGCAACCTTATCTTGGTGTTTCCTCACAGTAGTCTCAGATGCAGTTCTGCATCTGAATTGTATAAGAGAATTCAGTTATAAAGATTAAGTTATAAACCCCTACTCTGACATTTTGGCTATTTCTTTTGTATCTGCTTCACAAATGACTACATAATCTCCATGTTTGACTTTATACCCCTCTTTCATGATGATGCCAAAAATCACAAAATCAATTAGAACTGATTTTCAAACTTTTTTTGTCCTGTGCTTAGTTTGAATTCCCCTCTCCCTGCTACATCTGAAGTTAACCAGCTTCCAGCTGTGATAGGATTTTAACCTACTGACATGCACAGTTGTTGGTGTGGCCTGGTTCCAAATGGGTTTTATATTTATTTTATTAATAATGTTATTAACCTTTTTCACCACTGTAAAAAATCTTTTTCCAGCAATCTAGGATCTGCTGATATTTAACAAGAATTAGAAGATGGACTTCAAGCCCTAAATAACCATTTATATAAGTTTTCATTGTAACTTACACTTGAAATTCCTTTAGAAGACACTGCTCTATAAATTGATCATGTAATGTAAATTATTATTTAACCACTAAGATTATACAGTGCCTGCTTCAGCCTCTTGTTCAATGCTACCATCCAAAAATTTTTAATAATATAAAAAAATCCAATTTTTCATTCAGAAATGGGATTAAGTCATATTGTATATCAGGTTATCTAGGGAGGTTAAGTAAAGCAAAACCGTAACTTAATCGCTGTTTCACAGATCACAGATTCAGACATCAATAGGGGTAGGGAGGCACCTCTGGAGATCATCTAGTCCAACCCCTCTATTAAAGCAGGACCACCTAGAACACGTTGCACAGGATCACATGGGTTTTTAATATCTTCATAGAAGGAGACTCCACAACCTCTCTGGGCAGCCTTTTCCCGTGCTCTGTCACTCTCAAAGAAATTTTTTCTCCTTTTCAGATGGAACTTCCTGTGTTCCAGTTTGTGCCTGCATTGATGAGATCTCCTTTCAGTCTTCTCCAGGCTAAACAGACCCATCTCTCTCAGCCTTTCCTCATCAACTTTGTAGCCCTCCTCTGAACTCCCTCCAGCAGTACCTTGTCTTTCTTGAACTAAGGAGCCCAGAACTGGCCACAGCACCCCAGATGTGGCCTCAGTAGGGCAGAGTAGAGTGGGAGAATAACCTCTCTCAACCTGCTGGCCGCACTCTTCTTAATGCAGCCCAGGATAACACTGGCCTTCTTGGCCACAAGGTCACATTGCTGGCTTATGGCAAGCTTGTTATCCACCAGGACTTTCAGTCCTTCTCTGCAGAGCTGCTCAGCAGGTCAACCCCTAACCTCTACTGATCCATGGGGTTATTCCTCCCTAGGTGCAGGACCCTACACTTGCCTTTGCTGATTTTAATTTTATTCCTCTCCACCCAATTCTCTAGATTTCTCTGTCCAGATCTCACTGAACAGCATCACAGCCACTCACTACAGTTTTGTGTCATCAGCAAATTTTTTGAGGGTACACTCTGTTCCCTCATCCAGATCATTGCTGAATATGTTTAATAAACTGAATAAGGCTGGACCAAGCACACCACTGACTACAGGCTTCCAAGTAGAGTCTGCACTGCTTATCTCCACCATCTGAACTCTGCATTTTAGCTGGTTCTCAATTCACTTTACTGTCTAACGATCCATCCCATATTTTCTAAGCTTGTTTACAGGGATGATATGAGATACAGTGCCAAAAGCCTTGCTAAAGTCTTGGTAGATGACATCCACTGCTCTTTCCTCATCCATCCAGCTGGTCATGCCATCACAGAAGGCTATCACATTGGTCAGACATTATTTCCCCTTGGTGAATCCATGTTGACCACTCGCAATAACATTTTTTCTCTTCCATAAATCCTTCAAAACTAGGGTAAATAAATTTTTCCTTTTTCTGATAGTCCACATTTTGTAGTCTGTGAAATATAACCCCTGACACTGTTTCCAGCTCTGTGTTAGGAAAAGGACTGTGTCTGCAGAGATAATTATGTCAGAAATACAACCAGTTTTCACCCTTTTGTTGGTGAATAAATCAGTGGTGGATAAATCAGCGATATCCACCGTCAAGACTTCAGGGAATAGCTCCTGGACAGGTATGAAGGCAGCTTCAAGACAATCTCTTTCTCTGCTAATATGTCTGAGAACATCAATTTCTAATAATACATGCAGTTTTTCATTTCTCTATGCACATCATACCAATATTAGAGCATTTAATAAGCTTTACCTGAGCTATGCACAATACCAGGTACATTGTCTTGATGGAATATAGGTATATTTTTCCTAGATGGATGCCTCTACAACAACCAGCCTCTAGGAGGAGAATCTCCATATTTTTCCCTTAACATTTCTGGCTTCGATTCATAGCTTGGTATGTGAGAAATCTTTTCTAGGTTCTGAGACAAAATTATGCATTTTTTTTTAATAAATATATTAGGTTCATTCAGTCCTGCTGGCTCCTTACCTCATCCATATCTCATTATGCTTGAGTATGTCTCAGGAGTTCCTTTGCCTTGTTTATAGTGTTACTTCTGTAACTTCTGCGTGTTAACCTCTGATTTTAACTTCTGTAACTCTTTCCCGTCCCATTCATGTTTGTCTCCTTGAAGCTGAAATATACATAGTGGGTATTTCTTCCACTGAAAATTATTAGATTAACTAATTAAGACAGGTTAAAAGAAAATAACTATAAAATATCATCTACCACCTGGGAAAAATCACCCTGTACTTATAACGTGTCATGCACATGCATCTTTCTCCTTTGCTCTCAGATACCAAATGTACGTATCAGAGCTATGCACCTCCTGGTCATTGGAAAAAGAGAGACAAGAAAGTTTTAGTCTAGGAGATTTAACCAGAACCATAATGGATCATTCTTATTGTGAAGTACTTTGTGTTGTTTTGTAATGGTATGGCATTGTACAGCATTTGCCATCTTCACAGAGTAAGAGGATTCCTGAATTGAAAGCATGTTTTCCTACAGTTGCAGATAAAGGCTTAATAATCCAACTCCAATAATCAGCTGAATGTTACAGGTGTGGTGGATCAAATTCACAGTACAAATAATACTGGGATTGTACTAGCACTGCAAGTAAGGGGTATCAGTAGAGAAAAAAAATGCAAAAGCCTTTTGAAACAGTGTGATGCATTAAATGGAATTAAAATATATGTTTATAACCATCAATAGAAAGCATCAGTTGCCTGAGATGGCAAAATCACAACTCATTTTCTGGTTTATTTTGTACCTGTATTGCAACATGTGTCAGAGTCTGCAAATTCTCAGAAAAGAAACAATGTCTTTGCAAAAGATACAGGACTATGCATATCAATTGAAGATAATAAATGTTTGTAATCACAGGAAAAGAACACTTCTTGTTGCAGCTGTTGTCGTCTTAGATAGTACCCAAGAGCATTAGAGGTTGGGATAAAAGCACGGGTATATACAACTTCATAATTTGCACACATGATATATTTGTTGGCAGGTTCTGGGAAGGAAAAGTGCTCTACAGCAGTATGGAAACATGATAGCTCAGAAGGCCCAGAGGTGTTTGTACTATGCTGTGACCTATTTTGTTATATGTTCATCAAAATAGATGAAACTGAAAAATTCTGAGTTGGTAATAATATTTTTCGTGATAGCTCATGGTTCTGACAGGCAAATTCAGTATAATAGCTTAGTACTGCATTTCTTTACCATCTAAAATATTAATACAAGATTGACTAAATATCTCTTCTAAAGTCTATATGGCCCAGAGGTTATTAAGAAATCCTGATTTTGTCTTCGGGGGTTCAGTCTACTTTCCATACCTGCAGATAGCTTTTGTGCACTCAGCTTTTGAAGGATGGATCTTTTACAAAGTAAAGGCAGAGGAATGCTAATAAATCACATCTTTATGAAATATTCATTAATTCAGTGTGTTCTTTACAAGGCTGCTGCCAAGGCAGCACAGGGTGACGAATTACATTTTACACACACAGGAAATGGTTGACAAGATACATTGTCTATGTAGAAGGTTTCCTGAATGGTCACATACAAAGCTAACCAACAAAAGTTGTTTACACTGTTAAGCAAGCAGGAAAAAAATGCAGCTGTCTATATCCCTGCCAAGTTCCTGTACTTCCTCTTTTATGAAGAGTTTTCCCTCCTGACTTAGTTTTATTTTTTTCTTGTAAGAAATTTTGTTATTATGAGGTACTTAGAATGCCAGGAGAATGAAGTCAGACGGTAGGAAAAAAGTGAGCCAGCCTTGTGGCTTTTGTTACATCTCATGAGAGTATGTGGACTTGCCTTGTTCATGTGTCAGCAGTCATCAGAAAAACACTGCACAAAAACAAGCTGAGCATTCCTTCACAAGCGAGTGAAATGGAATCCCTTTCTTGATTGCCTCTTTCATCTCTTTAGGACACTGAAAGCAACCCCTGGGTAGCAAGGACACTGGAATCAGCATGACTATGCTCCATCTTGCCCACAATTGTGCCCTAACACAACATCATGAGAAAGAATGGTGTTCTTGTGAAATCACTCAAAGGGCACATCTTTCATTACAAGGTACATATCTTTTGACTAGCTCAGTAAAAGAGGAATGACATAGATTTAAAAAGACTCAAAGGCAAAGTTTGCAGAAAGTAGCCATTAAAATGTAATGTAACTCTTTCTCTTCAGGGGAATGTACAAAATGTACAAGAACTGGGTTTTGTCCCAGACATGAAAGGAAGGACAAGATGCAAGGACTGTGACTTAATTAGACCGCATCTTTATTAACTCATCTGGGAATTATGCAGGTCATCTTAATTATTTCCACTTTCTGGAGGGCAAAACCCACATATTCGAACTCTACACCTTTTGGACATTTAACAGGGTGTTTGAAGAATTACTGCTCTCTGCTTATAGGAAGTTGAAGGGGCTGCTGAAAAAAGAAATATCTACATATACCTACATATCATATATATTGGTAGTGCCCAGTTCTGTTCCTGAAAATTTCTTTATGTTGGTTCTGTCCAGAACCATTCTTAGTTCCCATAAACTGAGAAAGAGGTTTTGTATGAGTTTTCTTTGATAACACATAAAGTATCTCGATTATCTTTGTTCACTCAAAGCAGATTCTTAAATATTGTCGTGTCTGAATATATATACACACACATATATTGCCTGGGAAGAGGAAAATTTAGTATTTTCCCATTTGTTCATCTTTGTACTTTATTTAACTTCAGAGGTCTTGTATATAAATATCTGTATAAAATTAAATCATCCCATAAGTATTCAGGAGTCTCAGAGAGCAGAGGTAATGCATTTCCCAAGCAAAGCTTGATTACAAGCCAGCAGATTGCCTGTGAAAAATTATTCCTGATGCTTTGTCATCTACCAGAAACTCTCTTATTTCCTTTGACAATAGCCATATCTTGTTTTTATTTCCTTATCATACTTTCTCTGTGGGTCCTCTCCCCAGCGAATTGTTCAACTATCTGTTATCCTAAACCTTAGCTTAATAGATAAATTCCTTGCCTTTTTTGGTTTGACTACAATGCCTGTTCAAGGCTTCGTTTCATATCCTGGACTTGCTGTATGCCATCTCCTCTCCTCTCCTCTCCTCTCCTCTCCTCTCCTCTCCTCTCCTCTCCTCTCCTCTCCTCTCCTCTCCTCTCCTCTCCTCTCCTCTCCTCTCCTCTCCTCTCCTCTCCTCTCCTCTCCTCTCCTCTCCTCTCCTCTCCTCTCCTCTCCTCTCCTCTCCTCTCCTCTCCTCTCCTCTCCTCTCCTCTCCTCTCCTCTCCTCTCCTCTCCTCTCCTCTTCCTTTCTTTTCTCTTTCTTGTTATGCCTGAGTACAGTGTCTGACACGTCCAGTTCCCATCCAGCATCACACAGCCTCTTCTACTGAGTTCCTAACTGGTACACCTGGCCTCTGTACTGTTCTTTGGACCAAATCGAATAAATACGGTTATCAATAGGGTTTTTTTTGATGACACCTTATACATTTTCAATTTATCTTATCTGACCATATTGAAACATTGCAGCCTTTCTCTCCAAAGATACAATGACTAAAGAAAGATATTCTAAACTTCAGAAAAGACTAGGTCACCAGGATGATTTTTTATTTTGCTGATGGTTTATGTCTACATCTCATATTTCCAAAATACGTGCACAGTTTGAGAAAAATATGTATGTCCTGTCCTGCAAATAAAATAAGCTCCTTTCAATTTTCATACTACCTTTCTTTCCATAAACAGTGTGTTTGATTTGAAAAGCCTTTTTAAAAAAAAAAAACAAACCCGAGCAATAACCTTGAATACTACCTTTTGTATTAGGCAGGGGCAAAAAAGTGTGTTATGTGATGTCCTATCAGTATCTTAAAATTGAGAATATCTGTTGTTTTCTTGGCTCTGTCATAAGTAGCCACTGTATAGTTTTATATGAAGATTTTGAATTCCGAATTAAGTTTGTAATGGTAAAAGAACACCTTGAATAGGTTTTAAGACTTGAATAGGTTTTTAGACTGCAATACTTTTTAAAGTGTTTACCTGAGGCCAGATCTAACTGATCACTGAATTGATTTAGTTTACACATAAATGTGCAATACCTTCTGCTTTCGCAATTCACATGTATGTAATTAAGATAAAATAATTTTATATAAATATTAAACAAAATAATGTGTGTTAGGAACACTTGTTTGTTTTTCACATCCATATGAGTTTCTATTAACTGATATATAACCCAGTTAATTTGGATCAACAAAAATGTAGTTCCCTAAAAATTTCTCCTGAACTTAACCATTGTGACTGCATTGAATTTCATGAGCATAAACTAGCAGAATTTGCAGGCACATTGTCTACAGTAAAAGGACAAATATTTTCCTTTACATAACAGTGTCTTAAGCAATGCATAGAGACTCTCAATACTATTGAAATACATGATAATTAAAAATAGGAAGCCCAAGAAGGTACTCTAATGGGAAATGTTCTGCAATTTGTTCCAGTTTCTAAGGTCAATTTTTAACAAATTCAAACAAACTTTCTTTTGAATCATTTCAGCTCACTAGGGAACATGCATCATTGAAGTATCACTGAAGCATGTCATCTGGCTTTTCCTCTGCTCATAATCTCCCCCATCCTTGAAATGTCCCTTATACTGAGGTTATGAAAAGAGAGGGAGAGGAGCTAATTTGGATATCCATATGCCTTCAAGCAATTGTAGGAGATTTTTGGTCCCTTGACACCAGCTGAGCAGGACTAAGCCAGAAAATATGTCCCTGAACCTTTACTCCTCTTTGTGGAGTGAAGATAGTTTCTCACTGGACAAATTAAGTTCCTATGCCCTTGTATAATTTGGCTGCAGTATACTTAAATGAAATAGAAGTTAAATAATTGTCACTATCATAGATTTTACATGTTTAAAGCAAAAAAGGAATCAAGTATTTGATCACATCAGGTTTGATGTTTCTTCTCCAAATTTAATTTCTTTTTATGTATCATTTATTTTGGAATAATGATAAATAGTAAAGCTTATTGAGGGCTTTTGAATTTGGAATTCTGATACCAATATTCAAATATTTGTACTGGTTGCTGACATTAACGTACTTCCTCCCTTTGTGAAATGGCTATCCTGAATCTGCAGTATAATTTTGATTTTATTCACATATATTATGATACTGAGATTATTTCAGCAAATTCAAAGTTTGAGGATTTTTAATTCAACCCAAAAAGGTGAAGCTGTAACCTCACAAGAAACAGATGCCCATAGACTTTTTCCAGATGATAGCAGTATTGTAATCAGCTAAAGACATGAAGTTGCACTCCACAAATTATCAAAAGTATGATGAAAGATTTCCTTTTATCTTAGAGCTCTTATAATTAGAGATGTTAATTGTCCATGTCAGCTTCCAGGCTTGAATGAGAAACCCATCTCCTAAAATTTAGCATCAGTTGTCCCAGTATGTGTCAATTGCTGCAGTGGGATTGAGGTTTGGAAACTGGAATGTGCACCAGCGAAGGCTCATGGAAGTATCATAGCTCAAGAAGAGTTTAACAAAAAGATTAGGCCTAGCAATGATGGAAAACAGTACATCTCTTTCCCTTTCAACATCTTTCTATATAATGACTTCCTTACAAAACAGTAAGAGCCAGGGGTTCACCCATATACCCACAGATAAGCAAAAAACCCACCTTTTGCCATACAAATGCTTTTCCTTTGCTTCAGTGGAAGATAGAAGGCCTAAGAATACCTTTAGGGTAAAGACTGTATTGAATATCTGTATCTGCACTAATGACATTAATTTTGACATAAATTTTGAATTAAAATATGCATATTAATTTGGATTTATACATTTTTTTTCCACTCTGGATAAGAAATTTGGGAACACAAGCGTGGAAATATTGCATCATAGATTAGATTTAATCTGAAAATTACCTGCAAAAAACCCGAATGTCATATTAGCCACAAACCACTATTATAAAATGGAGGAAGGGTACAGGGCCTAGGGAGAAAAAAAAAATCACATTTAGAAAGAAAATATGTGTTCAAGGGAGAAAATGGTAAATGATGGTGATAGCCTTTATAAGTTCTTTCCTTTTGATTCTTTACAGTGAGTCTCAAAGTATCTAGTAGTGTTTTACAATACATCTCAAGAGTTGTATCACTGGGTTTCTGTCTGGAATTTACTCTATGGAATAACCTTAAGAGTTGAATAGACATTAATTATAAAATCCCTTCAATGCCTATTTCCCAAAGAGCTGTTTCTATATATATGTAAGTAAATAATCCAACCATCACTAACTTTCTTGTTGCTTTTCTGAGACACCCTCCTTCATGTTCGTAGCTATAAGCTCATCAAATATGTTAATGTTACACTTTTTTCATTGAATGTGAAAAAATCCCCAAGTCGAACATGGAGAAGGAGTGCAATAAGCATGAGACTATAATCAGTTGGTTTTTTTTCTTATATGAGCAAAATATTATGAATATGATTTCTATGTTAGGTTATTTTTCCCCAAAGAAGTGGCCCAGAATGTAATGTACAGTAAATGCAAAGGCTAAGCTACAAGAATCAGGATCAGTTTCCTTCTTTGGACCTTTGAGAAGCCTTGGAAGAAATATTTACAGGAAATAATTTTGAAATAAATAACCTTGGAAAATGACCTTGAAAAAGTGGGTTTTTTTCCTTTCATGTCTAACCTGTGTACCTGCTCAAGATCTTAGGAAGCAATGCTCAGGTCTCCAGATGAGGCAAAAAGAAAGAATCTTCCCTAATGCTATTTCAGTTTGGAAAAGCCAATCAAACTTATCACTTATGTTTGAAAGCCAAGGTTTTCTTGGGTTTTGGCTCACATGTGTTGCAAATATTTAAGGTCTTGATCATATAGAAAGTTTCAATATGAAAACAAAAGTAGAGATATACCTCTCATTTCTAATCCTTCATGCCCCAAACCACTAAAGAGTCACTTTAGTACCATGACTTCACATTCATAGTCTATCCTTCTCACATTAACTATCATCTCAGCATCAGAGCCTCCAGGATCTTCCACAAATCCCTGCTTCAGTCTCTTGACTCCCAAACTCCTCTTTCTACCAAAGAAATAAAATGTCCATATATCACAGATAAAGTTGTACTGAAATCTCTTGACCTTAATTTCAGGATTAAAAAAAAAAAAAAAAGTATTTCATCATCCTTTAAGTTAATCAATGCTGACTGATTAGTGTTATCTTCCAGTTTAATCACCCAGGTAGAAAAATCATATCATACTCTTCAATGACCTATACATAAGTAATTCTTTTAATTGGATGTGAAAATTGGCAAGGCTCATTTTCTCCCATGTAACATTGACCCCTGACAAAAAGCAGATGGTAACAACATGTCTACAAGTTAGATGGGACCTCTGACAGGAAGGGTTCAATTTCATGGTATAGGATTGGACCTCTGGTTCAGTGATCACAGTATGTGTCTTTAAGCCAAGAAACTATTTAGCAAATAACTGCCTTCAAGGTGTTTATTTCCACCTTTTCTGTACATGAGGTGTCCCATCATTTTGTTGAATGTACATGTAGTATTCTCAAGGCAAAAACTTTATATGAATGGCATTTTCAAATTTGTGTCCTGAAGGTAATAAGCATTGTGTGCTAGCTGCAGAAAACTGAGTAATTAAGCTTCATGATGGGACCATTAGAACACAGTTTGGGCCTCTATAAAACTAGAAGTTTTAAAAGGATTTGTTTTGTTTATAGAAATTTTGGTGAAATTTTGGGAACTTCTGACTGCAAAGACTTATTTTTATTCACCTAAAATAAAAAAAAAAATCCAAACCCCACAACAATTTCAGGGAAATCCAAATGGAAGTAAGGAATACAGAAGATATGTCTTATGAGTAGAAGGATTCTTTTCAACCTTAGTCATATATAGTTATGCTGTGATTTTTGTGCCTGTGTGTGCTCTTGAAATCTTGAAATCTTTATTCACTGTTGGATAGTTACCAAAAATTAGAGGTGGGAAGAATACAATATCTCGCTGTATATCAATGTTTGGGAATGTTTTCAGTCAGGGAAAAAAATCTGATTATTTATAACTTTTAATGAAATTTTGCAGCATTCATTTGCTTTGTTATTTATGGGTGCTGTCTAATATATTCTAATGAGGCAGATGTGAAATATTGAAAAGCAAGCTACAAATAGGTATCAAGCACCAGGGATACTTGGGGTTATTAAATAAAATGCATATGCGTGCTTTTGTGTGAGTGTTTCTGTATGCATGTGTAAAAGAGAGAGCAGAATAGATACTTACCATTTCTTTGCTGCATTCATCTGTCCAGCTGTATAAGCAATTCTCTGAGGAGGTTGCTGCATGAAAAGTCTGTTTCTGAATTTGTTATGTTGCTGTAATGGCATAGGTAAAGATCTAGCAGAAATCTACTAATATTCAAAATTAATAGACAATTATGTTTATATTTTAACACTCCTGTGTGCTCAATTAATGCCTTATTTTTGAATCTGAGCATGCTTGGTTGATAACAGAGTCTTTGAACATTAGCATTAACACTGCTATCCTAAACCACTACCATTAGCCTGCAATGCAGCAAATTGTTGACAGCTATAACAAAGCATCACATCTTGCTGCCTTGTAAGCCCAGGATTCTGAAACGCTCTCTGTTTCTGCATAGTTGAGCAAATACTATTTCTTTTTAATACTGCCACTCAAAACAATCAGAACAATCAGCTGGTCACCTGGAATTGATTTCCTCAATTTGCTTTCTTAAGCAATACCTCTGAAGTCTGCTTACCTGCCAAATATCTGAAGCTATTTGTATTTAATTGGAGTCTATGATCCATGAATGTGTGAAAAAATAGGTGCTTTTTTTACCATGTAAGTGATCTTTTGTCACAGGGTAGCAACTACTGCTAGATGACATGTTGCTTCATCCTTACCTCATTTCAACTGCTGTTTCACATCATTGTACTGATGAAATGCAATAGTTGCTGTATATCTACTGTTTTTAAGATCTAAATTAATGTAATCTGCAGTGCAGCAGTCATTCTGTGAATCCAAGGCTGTACTCTCAGCTGACTGGTTTTCCAATACGAGGCTGGTTTGTTTGAGTCTTCCCTGTTTATAGCTACATAAATTGAATCTTGGTCTTATGTGGAAGCATCACTGCTTTAAAAGTATGTAACTAGATCAAAATTGTGATTCACTCCTGTACAGCTAGTTTTCATGTCTAACAGTGACACATGTGCAGTGTCCTGCAAAATTATTCAAATGTCACATTAATACCTTTAAAAATAGGGCACTTTGTTTTCCACAACATTCAGTGACAGGAGATGCTAAAAGCTAGAAACTAGGCTATAAGGTTTGTTGGTCTGAACTGATGGAGCACTATCACTTTACTTAGCTTTTTTTGTCTTGGTCTGGATTTTTTTATTGCCCCCCTGTTGTAAATCCTGACCCCACCTTCGATTTCATTAATAAACCTTGCTGTTCACTTCAGGGAAGCAGAACATCTGGCTTTTACTTTTTTGTAAGTAAAGATTCATACTGTGGTCCTTTCTCAGGGAACATCAGAATTAATCATGAGCAGAACATGAAATTTGGTTTTGATAAAAAAAATGCAAATATGAAACACCTCAAGCTGCAGTTTCAAGTACATTGTCAGCTAGCACTGCGCCTTAAGCAGCAGTCCTGACCTCCTTCTCTACCTGACAGCTTATTCTCACCCCGCTTTGCTTCCTCCCTTGGGCTACCAGAAATGTTTGCACTGCTGCTCATTGAACTAGATCAGGGAACCAATCAGAGGTAAAACTGCCTTTTTTCCCCCCCCTGTTTAATTTTAACTCAGATCAGATTCTCAATTTGATTCACCACAGGACTGCGTGAGCAGGGAAAGACTGCTGGCCTGTGGAAAAGGAAGGGTGAAATGCCAAATCATGTAGCATAGTTATTTTCTTAAACCTTCTCTTAGAACCTGTCTCCTTCATTTAACTTTTAATTAGCTAAGGGTTTGGGTTATATTTTTCAGAATAACCAGTAAACTTCATGCCATCCTAACTCAACAGGAATACATGCAAGGTGCATGATTCACGGTAAAGATATAAAGACACAGAGAAAAGGTGTTTAGTCTGATGACATGAACAAGTATTTTATAAACTTCTTCTCAGAAAATTAATGAGCTAAGTAAAAAAAAAATAAATTCTCAGCTCATATTGTAACTTTGATAGAGAATCTCTCTGCTCAGATGGAAGCCTTCTATATTTATACCTAAATTTATCCTATGCATTAAAAAGAGCATTGCAGCTTGGATTTGGAACCAGGCCTTTGCGGAAATCACTAACGTTGCCTTGCATAGTAAGCATATAAAGCTGAGATAGCAGGGTTCTTTGAGAGTGTTAAGCAGTTTACAATTGATTCAAATTACGGTAGTGTATTTGGTTTATGTGGCAAGGTTTTAGTAGCAGGAGGGCTGCAGGTGAGAAGAGAATCAGGACTTTCCTGCTTTTTGGGAACAGCCAGTTCCAACTGGATCCAAAATGAACCCACTGCTGGCAAAAACTGAGCAATCTGGCTGGTGATGCCTCTGTGATAGCATATGCAGGACAAGGTAAACGGTTCTGTACAGCAGCTGTGAGAGAGAGGAGAGAGAAAAATGTGACAGGAACAGCTCCATGGACACCAAGGTCTGTGAAAAAAGAGGGCAAAAGATGCTCAGGGACCAGAACAAAGTATTCCTCTGCAGCCCATGTTGGACCCCATGCTGGTAGTAATAGTAATAGTTGGAACTATATTCACAGCATTTTGGTGAAAATGAACAAAATTCAGTCTTGAATTGGACTTGTATTATTCAATACACTACTGTTCATTCTACGAAAAGATTTATCTGGTATGTAATTGAAAATCTGCAAATCTTTTTCTGTTACAGATACTATTTGAATCTAATGATGATAAAACAATCAGTTGAACTTTTGACTTATGAACTGAATTTGAAAATCTGATTTTTTTTCCAGATATTTGTAAATGACCTTGCGTAAAAAATAGGGTAACTCCCATGTTCTCTGGGAAATGAATTTCATAAAAAGAGCTGCCTTTGTTCATCAAAATTTTCTAATTCTTGAAACCAATTCAGGACAAAACCCAAGCCAACTCAACAACTACAAAACCAAAAACCCAAAACATCATTGCAAGGATTTGCTTTGAATTTCAGTTGAAAATACCAAAATTGAATGTGTCTCAAATACCTTTGATTTGAAACTCAGACGTACCAATAGTTCACATTTAAAATGTTTCCTGTGGTACATCCTTAATTTCAGTATCATTTAACTAGTAGAAATGAGCGTGAAGTTCCTAATGACAAATTAATACAACAGGAACTAATGACCAGCAGATGTTACGAACATTATGCCTGTCATCCAGAACTTCTGACTTGGAAAAGAGTAGATTTATATCCTTTCCTTAGAATAAGCACTTTTATAGGAGCTATCCAACTCCATCATAGTGAAATTTTACCTTGAGATTGATAGTCAGCATAATTTTTAATTTGATTTGAAATTTGTAGTTAATTTAAAAGGTGTTTCATATCTGCACACCAGCTCAGTAATGAAAATATTTGAATAAACAAAATATCTGAGACTTTTGGGATTCTTCTGATTAATAGTTCTGGACTTTATGTCCTCAAAGGCTGGTGACAAGACTACCCTGGAGATTTTAGTATTTTTCAAAAAGTGGAATATAATTTTCTTGTTTTGTTGTGGTGGTTTGTTTGTTTTAGAAACAATTCATGTCTCTCAGTTCATGTTTGGATTGCAAGCTTTTCATGTTAACTCCTCAAGGCAAACTGTTGATGATAAAGCTATGATCCAAAGCCATTGCCCTTGGCTTTCCTGGATGGAACCTTTAGCTAGGAATATGTAGGGGACAAGGTGAATAGCTTTTTTCTGTCTATTTTTATCAATATGCAACTAAATACTTGATGACAGCTTTATGAAAGTGTTAATAAATATTCCAGCTTCAGTAGTCAGTGCATGTCCTACAAAGATTAAAATTAACATTTGTGGAGAAGTGAATGCGAGGATTTTTTTCAGCGAGCTCTTGAGTTCATTTTAATAAACATCAGGAATAAACATCTGACTTCAGAGGAGGGGTCTTTTTAGTTTTTGAGAATTTGAGTTAACTACTAACACCACTTTCATTAACATATTAATGCATATTGTTAAAATAATAAAAAAAACCCCAAATATATTCAATTTCAAAACTGCTTTCATGAGCTAGGGTGCATTCTTAACTATGAAAAAAGCTTAACTTTTATAAGAATCCGGTAAGTGCTACCACTAATCAGCTGAACAAGTAAGAAAAAAAAGAGGTTATTGACTTCTCTGGGACTAATAAACTTTTTTATATGTTCTGATAAATAGAGCCCTCATAGTCTGAATGGACTGGTGAGTGATCCAAACATAGCAAAACACTTTCTCCTTAATTTAGAGGATGAGCACAGACCTAAAACACACTAATATATTAACTCTTATCATCATCATCGATAAGACAGAGTGTAGCTCTTCAACAAAAGATAATTCTCTATGCCCTTCATATTAGGTGGAAAAAGAAATGGTAATGTTCACACATCTTTCAGATAGCTTTCAACTATCTCTGTTGGAACATGTCTGTAAGGTTTTAGTGGTGCAAAGAAGGTGCTTATAGTCAGAAAGAAAGAAACTAGCCTGTTCTGTCCAGTCTACGCTGTCAGAGTTTGAAAGGACTTGTGACTCATTCTCTGAAGTTTGAAGAGGTGCTTGATAGGCAGGTAACTAGTAAAATGAGGATAAACTTCAGAAAAAGTAGAACTGAAGAAAGTGGTTGTTAAATGCATGGTTCAAAATATGTGTTTTAAAATATATGAACAATTGTTGTTTAACCTCCAAGTCATCTTATAATTTTAACTAATTTTGCCTTACTTTCATATTAGTTGATTGACATACTTTTCCTAAGAAAGATTAATATGTATTATAATATCTATAACATAATTGTATAATAATATTTTATATATAGAATATATTTTACCATTGCCTATAGTGTAAAACAATAAATATAACTAATCCAAACTTCTTACTTTTCACAGGAAAAGAGAAAACTGCATGCACAGGAACTGTAATGCATTTTGATTGTAATAGGTCATGTAACAAGCTAACACTGATTTCTTTTGGACCTGTGAAACCTGAAGTATGGTGAAAGAGTGGCATTGCAGTTTTATCCAAGAGCAAGGTACTAAGACTATTCTGTCGTCGTGAGTTTTTATGTTTTTTTCATGCTGAACTTTAATGGGATCTTTTGATTTAAATGTCCTCTTGTTTTCAATAGTCCTTAATTGTCCCAGTTTTAACAAACCACTTCTACTTTGTAACATCTGACAGATGTTCAGAAGAGGCTTCTGTCCACTGGAATACAAGGAAGCAGAAGGCAGCATCTTCTCAAAAGAATTGCTAGAGGGTACTGCAGACTGATGATGTAAATAAGGTGCCTTTTTTGAAAAGTCAAAGGAGATTAAAATTCAGATGAGTTAAAAATCCTGATTGTAGATGCTGCTATTTTTCAGTGTTTCTCAGTGAATTTCTAATTTTCATAACCTTTAAAATGATCATTCGGAGGATGATTTATGCTGACCCATTAGGGATGTGTCTTTTCAGTAAGTAGAACGTATCACTGCTTCTCTTTGAGATTTGTTTCCCCTTTTATAGTCTTCAAGATTGCTCAGGTTCATCCGTAAGGACATCTTTGTGCTAAAATTGAATAAGACTTCTTCCCAGTCATCTCAGTTTAAAGTATTTTCCTTATATATGTTGATACTACGTATGATTTCAGTATAACTTCTAAGGTATTTGTATCTTCCGGTATTCATTTGTAATAGTATGGTTGACTGGTTTCTGAACTCTGAAATTTATATATTAATGACATCTCTGAGTCAATATACATGAGATATTAGGAGATGTTCACCACTTGAAAGACTGCTGTGAGTTACATGGTTATATCAGTGGAAAACAAGGATCAGAGAAGGGCAATACAAAGTAAATTGCGTCAATTGTTTCAGTGTCTGCATTGAGACCAAGATGTGGATTCACAGAAGAAATATCTGTTCCACAGGCTCTTGGGTCCACACTAGATCATTTGTGCACAACAGATATTATTAGCAGGTATAAAAATACAAGATCATTTTGGAAGCATGAAATATTTCATACATATTCACTACCGGAAGAGTAAACTTGTAAGCTATTTTCAAGACCTTTTCTATTAGAATAGGAATATAGGTATAGTTAGGAATATAAGGCTTGTCTGGGTGGGTTAAGATTTTTAGGTATGTTTCAGTCAGTAGTTAGGGCAGCAGTTAAAGCTGACCAAATACATTGGTGAGGTGATTATTTTTAATAATTAAAAAAATATAGATGTGTAACTTCTTTACCAACCTAATTTAGCATATTTAAATTTCTTTCAAAAAAGGAAGGCCTCGAAATTCTTTAAAAGCCCTGAAGGCAAATATTCAAGTCTATTTCTTCAGAATAAGTAAGTAGAAAGGAAGCCTATAAGCAGTCATCTCAATATCAGCTATCTTCTGCATATTGTAAGCTCCTTTCTTGGGGTAATGTTGACCTCCAAGCTCACCACTAAAAGGATTCTATAAGTCTTATTCGCAGGTGGCTGCTACTATAAGATTAAAAGCAAAAAAAATATCTAGCGTAGATTTTTATTCTGTCTGTTTTCCTTGTCCAAAGGAAAGTGGTGAGTGAGCTTTTGGTTTGTAGCCTAATCTGAATGCTGAAATAAAGGGAAAGAATATATTCAGTTTTGAATGTGATCTGCTATATAACTGTTACCATGCTGTCTAATAATAAATTAAATATACTTTCAGGGTGCAAAAGCAGGCTGTGAATTTTCTGCTTCACTAGAATAATCCAGCAGAGTATTTAGAAGCCCTTGAGAAAGTTTCACGTATGTGCCTGGCAATACCATGAACCAGATCCTCATGGAAACTGTGAAAAATAATTTCCAGTGCTGTCTTAGAAACTGCACATGGAAAACAAAGATGAGATTGCTGACATTCAATATGGCTTCACTAAGAATAAACCATGCTGACAAGTTTGGTGGCCTTCTATGTGTTGGTGGATAAGGAAAGAGCAACAGATGTCATCAAGCTGGACTTGTGCAAATCATTTGACACTGTCCAAGATAAAATCCTTGTCTCTAAATTAGAAAGATGTGGATCTGATGGATAGACCACTTAGTGGATAAAAAATTGATTGGATGGTCACACTCAGTGGGAGGCAATAGTTTGATATCCATGTGGAGGACTGTGAGAAGTGGTGATCCTCAGAGGTCAGTACTGGGGTTGTCACTGTTCAAAATCTTTGTCAGTGACATGGGCGCTGGGATTGAGTGCACCCTCAGCAAGTTTGCTGACAACACCAGCAGTGTGGTGTGGTCAATATGCTGGAATGCCAACCCGAGGCACCTTGACAGGATGGACAGATGGGCCCATGTGAACTGCATGAAGTTCAACAAGGTCAAGTGCAAATTCCTACATGTGAGGTGACTTGTGAGGTGTGAAGTAAATAATCCCAAGCACAACTACAGGCTTAGTGGAGAATGGATTGAGAGCAGCCCTGAGGAGAAGGACTTGGAGTTGTTGGTTGAAGATAAGCTCAATATAACCCAGCAATATGTGCTTGCAGCCCAGAAAACAAAACATGTTCTGGGCTGCATAAAAATAATCATGCCCAGCAGGTATCTCTTGTAAAACCTCATCTGGAGTGCTGTGTTCAGCTCTGGGATCCCCAATATAAGACATGGACCTGTTGGAGCGAGTCCAGAAGATTATCAGCAGGCTGGACCACCTCTGCTATGAAGACAGGCTGAGACAGTAGAAGTTGCTCAGCCTGCAGAGGTCTTTGGGGAGACATTATTGAAGCCTTCCAGTACCTGAAGGTGTCCTACAAGAAAGCTGGACAGGGACTTTTTACAAGGGTGTGGCATGATAGGACAAAGGGTAATGACTTTAAGCTGAAGGAGAGTAGGTTTAGATTAGATATTTGGAAGAAATTCTTTACTATGAGGGTGGTGAGGCACTGGAGCAGGTTGCCCAGAGAAGATGTGGATACCCTCGCCCTAGAAATGTTCAAAGCCAGGTTGGATGGAGATTTGATCAGCCTAGTCTAGTGGAGGGTGTCCCTGTCCATGGCAGGGCAGTTCGAAGTGGATGATCTTTAAGCTTCCTTTCTACCCCTATTGTTTTATGATTCTAAGAAAATTTTGATGACTGTAAATGAAAAAGGGGACAACATGACAATCTTGCTTATTTCTATACAAAATTCAAAAGAGCAAAACCAGCAGAAACTAGAAAATGATCTAAAACAACACTGTGCACAACAAGTGCATAGTGAGTATTTGAAAACCCAGGAGCAGGTGTATGAATAGGGAGCTGATTGATTTTGAAATGAGAAGCTCAGATGACATAGCTACAAATTACAAGGTATATAAAATGGAGTGCAGCTTTAAGTATGCTGAAGACAAACATGGTAATAGCATGGAAAAAGGAATTTTGAAAGCAAATGGTAAGATTTATCTTCCTTTGTTCTATTGTAAGAACACACAACTATTTCCAGGTGCAATAGTACAGCAGAAGCTGCCCTCTCTTCTGGCATTGTTTTAAAAAATACAGGGAAAAGATATTTTTCTTATTTTTGCTTGGGATAGGTACAATTTGCAGTTTTTATATTAAAAAAAGGCAAAAGGCCACATTCTTTTTAATTTTTTGACCTTTTGGATCTTTTGCATAGAACTTATAAAAATAGGAGTTTGGAGCCCAGGTCTGGGAATATAAATGTTTGTACACTGAAACAGCGACAGCTAAAATGTTAATGAAACCTTACTTTTCAAGTAACATCAGACAGGTTCTGGTAGAGAGAACTTTAAATAATATTTATTTTTGGTATATCTGTCAGCAGAAGTAGGAAAATACTTTAAATAAAATTACTTTGCAAATAATAAATATAATACAAATTATATTTAATAATTATAATACAGTTAATAAAGATAATACAAAGTAAGAGACTGCAAAGACCCCCTTTGCCTCCTTTTCTTCTTGCTTCAGATGTCTGACTTTTCTATGCATGGTATTTGTTCAATTTGTGTGTCCTTAGCTGTAAGTTAGGGTCCTTTTAGGAAGGTAACTGCACTGCTCTCTGGAAAGAGCTAGAGATTCTTCTTTCCCTGGCAGGCAGCTTAGAACCATGTAGGGATCCAGAGAATGCAGGATCTGAAATCAAAATCTACCTTGCAATAATGACTCCATGGATAGTAGCGCATTCCTTTCTGCATACTTTATTGTTTTGTTTTCTTTGGTCTAGTCACTTAAATTTTTATCTATCTAGTAAGTTCAGCTCTAATAAACCACTTTTTAAAAATTTGCTTTTTTATGTTAAAAGGTTGTCTTTTCACTGGAAGGAAAAGTTCATCCACTTCAAAAATCTACAGAATTACAGGCTTTTTCAAATGTCTGTAATGTGACAAAAAAGGACAGATCTTATTTATAACAAGGTATCCTTCATACTGTTATGTCTACCTGTGAGTACAATTGCAAGATATGAAAAGCAATCTTAAGACATGGCTTACCATTGATATATTTGTCTCAGTTGAATTTAGCATCCATTTTTTCATCCCTGTCCATTGTGCAAGACTTGAATCACTGGGGTGTTTAAGAAGAGAAACAGCAGTGATTAAAGGGCCTGGAAATTTTCTAAAGAACTCGCTAAAGAAGATTTTTGTCAAGAAGGACGTAGAGATAGCATAGATATTGGTGAAAAGGGAGGTAGTAGGTGAAGTCTGTCATCACAAAATCATCATAAAATAACTTATGGCATAACATACAACTGCTGATGTTATAAAAAAATAGGAATATGCATACCACATGAAAAGTTATCTATAACTAGTTAAAATATTCAGTCCTTCTTGCTGCATAAAAAGCCAAGCCAAGCCTTGCCTTGCCTTGCCCTCCCTTCCCTTCCCTCTCCCCCTCTACTCCACTTCTGTTTAGGGTAATTCCATTAATATCAATAAGAGGTTAATAAAGTCGTTATAACATTACCTGGACTCTCTAACATTCACAAAGATGTGTCTCATGGTATTGATGTATACAATTTGATTACTACGTTCTGATATATAACAATAATGGAAAATAATAATTAAACATAGTTATAAAATATGTCTTGTTCTCCTAAAATCGTACATTTTCCAAATTCAGTTTGCATCCTAGCAACATCTGTTAATGAGGTTTACCTGTTTGAATCTAGTGCTGAGATGAAAATATGGTTTGATCTTCTTTTTAGGCCCAAAACATTAATCAACCTGCCTAACACAACTTTTTTTTTTCTCTAAAGAAGTACTCTGAACTTGACAAGTTCAATTCTAGGTTTGAAATACCAAAAACATGTTAGATATTCCCTTCGAGCATCTCAGTGTCTAAAGGATATAAGAACAGTAATATATATGTTACAGTAATATATATGTGCATGCAAACAAGTAGTATTGTTTCCAAAAGGCTATCATTTAAAAGAAGAATATCTAGAACTGATGGGTTATGTGTTTAGAACGAAAGAGAGAAGAATGCTCTGTAAAAATATTCAAGAATCATGAAGCAGTAGACTTTTCAAGATATTGGCAAGCTATGAATGATGATATAAGCAGAAGTTAGGGAAAGAATAAATTGTCATGGGAATGTGAAAAAGGCAGCAGGAGAAATGGAGGTCACAAGGATGTGAAAAATAGAGATGGAACATTTGTAATAGCAAAATGAAAAATATGTAAAGGAAACATCATAAATGATTTCAGCACCATGTCCAGTATGTAAAAATCCAGAGTCCGGGTATGTCTTTGCAGTACAAATGAAGTGTGATATTCTTTAGTTTTTTGTCTGATTTTGGTAGACCCACTCATTTAAAGTAAGAACTTCAATTTTTTAGTAAAAATATTTTAGGTGAGAAAAATATATTTTTCATAGTTTTACTGGGTTTTGTTTGGTTTGGTTTTGTTTATTTTTAATGGACTGTGCAACCAATCATTGAATAATAGAATCATAAAATTGTTTGATTTGGAAGGAACCTTAAAGATCATCAAGTTCCATCCCCCTCAAGGGCAGGGACACCTCTCACTAGACTGGGCTTCCCAAGGCCCCATCCAACCCGGCCTTGAACGCTGCCAGGGGGGCATCCATCAACTCCCTGGGCAACTTGTTCCAGTACCTCACCACCCTCATAGTGGAGAATTTTTGCCTAATATCCAATCTAAAACTACCTCCTTCCAATTTGAAACCATTCTCCCTCATCCTGTCACTCCTTGCTCTTGTAAAAAGTCCCTCCCCAGCTTTCTCGTAGGGCCCCTTCAGGTACTGAAAGGCCGCTATAAGATCTCCCCAGAGCCTTCTCTTCTCCAAGCTGAACAATCCCAACTCTCTCAGCCTGTCTTCATAGGAGAGGTGCTCCCGCCCTCTAATCATCTTTGTGACTTAATCAGGGGTTAGCATTTCAGGTGCTTACAGCTAGGGACATGGTGTTGATCACGGCTTTTCTCCAATTTAGAGCACAAGTAATCTGGTTTAATGGTCTCAATTTTTTTGCCTTAGTGTGTACTAAATTATGATGAAAACCATTGTGACTATTTTTACAGAAAAACCTGACTTTCATTTTCCTTGGAGAAGTTTAAAGATCAACTAAATTGTCAAATCACAGCTATTGTGTCTTGCATAAAATTTCCATGACGTTTCTTTGAGTTTTATCTTATTCAGTCTGATCTAATCTTTAAATGCCATCAATTTGTTATACTAAGATTTTCAGGCCTACAAGTAAAGAAATAAACTGTTTCTCTGCTAAATCACCTATATCTTAACACACAGTTGAATATTACTTGTCAGAAAGAAAGTAAAATTGCAGTTTCTCTAACTATTCTACAGTGTGTACTACATCCTGAGAAATGTCCAGAATATTTTCACTCCCACTTGTAGATCAATTTTTTCATTATGTATAAATTGAATCACTGGGCTGATTTATATAAAACACTAATTTTGAAACGTAGTGTGAAAATCTCTTATTACCTATTGTGATGCCTTAATTTTGAGGGTGGAAAATTTTAATTTTCATTTTGCTTTTCTGCAAATATATATCTGGTCCACAGTTAAGAACACAAAGTGCTATACTGAAGTGAATGAGTGCTTCTTTTTTCTAAAATAATATAATTTCTTTCATCTTTCCATATCTTTCCCACTCCCCCTGTCTTAGCAGTACCTTTTTTTTTGCTTCTTGATATTATTCCTCACTTGCTATACTCCACTTGCTTCTTGGCTATTTCCATTACAGCAGTGTGGTTCTTTGCAATGCTCCAATAGTCATCTTCCATTCATCTGGAAGCCAGGCAAATTTTCTGCTTGTGATGTTTGCAGACACTCATGTGAAATTGGAGCACAGCTTCTAAGGCATCATGTCAAAAACTCGTTTATTGTTTTGCTAAACATCTTTATGTTATCACAATTATTCAGAGGACTTTTTTATATATACATACAGCTGTATTTGAATATCTGTTGTTAAAAAAAAAGATGGACTATTATATCTAAAAGCAACATAAGTAATTTTTAGGCTGAAAAGTTTTCCTCTGCAAAATTGAAGAAAGGAGTTAAAATTAGTGTGAGTCATGTTCACACCAAATAAACAGAGGACCAATTTAGGGGGCTGAAATTCATATAATAGCTTGAAATTGAAGGTTACAGATCAATTTCCAACAAGCTATATTAAAGTTACTGCCAACACAGAAAAAAGCAAAGTTCCTCAGGACAATACCAAGAAAAGAACAGTGACATCAACAAAGTTGTAGATCCTTGTAATACTAGACTGGAGGCCAGGGCATAGGGTGTTTTGTCTTTTTAAGGCAGAGATTTTTCTCACTTTATTTCAAATGTTGGACAACGCTTCATTACAGAGAAGGTCGCTAGTCTCTGATGATCTGATCTAAACAAAATTCTTTCCAAATTCCAAATTTTGTAGTCAGTTTATACTCAAATATATGAGGAAGACAGCAAAACTCTTATTTCTAATTCCAGTAGCTGTCATTTTATTGACTAATCTTTTTTACAGTTTATACCATCAATAAATAATTTAGAACATTTTAGTTATAATGAAAAGCAAACAAATTTTTTTCTACTCTTCCAGAAAACAGTATTTCAGTAGAACATGTGAAATTATTGAAATGGGGCAAAATAGTCCCAAGTCGCAATTCAGCCAGGGGTCTGGTTATCCTGTAGTTCAGCTGACCTGGAGGTCCTGCTGGACAGCAAGGTGAATGTGAGTCAGTAGTGCACCCTTGTAACAAAAAATTATTCACCATGTTAATAACTCAGTATTGTAATATATTACCAATAGAAGTGGTGGAATCTCCCTCATTGTAAATATTCAAGGTGAGCTGTTCAGAAGGAAGTCTTTTTTTACCCCCTACAGGTGTACACATAAACACTGTATGATTCCTTATGTTTTTTTTGGAGGGAAAGAAGGCAGACGCTAGCTCTTTCCTTACAGGGTATATGTTCAAGATAGAAGGCAAGAGAGAAACATCCAGAGAGCTGTTCATTACACACTTGCTTAGGAGGAGGACAGGCCTCTCAAGGTGATTCTGAGACTGTCAGTACTAAAATGTTCAACTAGTTTATTAGAGAGAAGAACCATAAATCAAAGAGGAAGATCTTTAATAATACTTTTTAGCAGCAACAAATTAAACATGCAAATACAGAAATAATCTCATATTATTTTAGCTACTGTACATTTTGAAATTGTCTTCATGGATCACTAGGTTATTTAATGGCCTTTCACCCCTGAGGCCACACTTCAAATTAAAACTGTGTAAACTTTGAGAAGTAACCAATATCAAATTATGTTTTAAATTTGTATTAAAATTATATAACCTTGGAGATCTCCCTCTATGAGCTCAACAAGCTTACAAAATGTTTAGACAAGTAAACTTTTTTCCTATTAGTGCAGGCTATTCCCTCTAGGAAATGAAGGATTATCCCAATAGAAATGTGATAAATACTCCGGACTACTGTACTGTGAAGAATACTGTGAAAGCGGGGTGGAGGGTGCGAACAGGAGCTGCCTTTTGTTAGTTAAGTCTACCTGACAAGTCTGATAGCACTACACTATTGGGAAGACCATAGAAATAAGTTTTGCTTCCATCTGGTAGTATTCTTCCATGTGCACAAGGAGAAATGAGGGAGCAAAACTCTGTTTACAGTTTTCATCAAAATAGTTTTCAAATGCACATTTCTCTGAGATTGTTTGCTCATCTGACAGAGTGGGTTATTTCCTTTTAACAGCACATCTTTCCTTGACAGTGAGTTATCTGAAACCATATTTCTTCACCTAAAGTGGGAGCTTCAGAATAAAAAAAATCCAAACATGATTGCAAACATGCACACTATACTGCAAAGGGAGTTTGTTCTGTTTTCTTATTTGATTGTACTTGTTCACTGTGCTCCATGTTGTTTATCTCTTTTCTACAACCTTGCATGTGGGTGACTAAGAACAGCCCTATGCTAGAATAGCTTTTGCTTCCAGGAGGAAAGTAGCTAAGGCTCCCTCATGATGTTTTTATAACATGAGGATTTACCCTGCAATGCAATGCATCATCTCTATGTCGTATCATATTACTAAACATAAGTACAGTGGAGCTTATAAATATGCTTTTTCAGATAAATATTGCTCTGGGCAGTATTCCAGCTCCTTTACGGAAAGTTTCATTAAACATAGGTCCTTCTTATGGTTTCCATGCCATTTAGATATTGCTCCTTTAGGTTTTCAACTCAAAAAAAGGATGAGATTACAACAGGCTATGAATACTGCCTGAAGAGAACATCCAGTGGTGCAAATGAGGCAGTAATCCCAGCTGGCCTCACAGAAACAGGAAAAAACATACAGGATTAGAACATGAACAGTTTGGTTGTCTTTGAGGTGGTGTATGTTTTTGTTTGTTTGTTTGTTTGTTTGTTTTTAAAATTAGAATAAACATAGGCTGTCCTGATAAACTTGAAAAACTAACATTTGTTTTGAGAAGTCCTTTTTTCACTGGATGTCTCCATCAATTATTTTGGCACACTATTCTCATATGCCTTTTTGATGTTTTATAATTTTTTCTTTATAGTGCAGCCTTGTTACTTAATTATTCTAGGATGGTGAAAACAAGCACAACCCAGCAATAGCCATAGATAATAAATTTATAATTTGCACTTCTTTCCAAACTAAAGAGCAGTGCTTTCACAAGTGCTTTCAAAAATAGGTTTTCTCACAGGTAACCTGTGTGTGCCTGGGTATTTTTCAAAGTAAAATCTAGTGACAGAATGGCATCAAAACAGATAAATAAATAAGGTAAAGATGTAATCTGAATCTAAAGATCTGTCCTAGCTCTCCAAAAAGGGTAAAAATTGTGGGTGGACTCCAGAGAGACTAAAGACTATTTTTGCTGTAGGCTGTGGGTGATATGATCTCTTAATCCAGCTGCTCGTAATATGTGCATGTTGTGCTAATTGCCTATGTAAATTATTTCATGTTTATATTAACTTTGTGACTTCTTTTATTCTGGGCTTTGATTTTCAGTATGATAAGAAAATAAGAAACTTAAAAGACATTTCTAATTTAAAGAGCTTTTACCATGAAAATCTCAAAAACAGCAGAAATGTTCTGGTCAAATACATGGAAGATCTGTGACAGCTCCAATTTGTTCTGTGGATATAATGCACAGATGATGTTAATTTTCTAGTCTGATACTGCCTTTTACTGCAAAAGTGCAATTTAAATACTTTAAAATTTAGAGGCATAATTCAAGGAGTACTTTCAGCAAATGTGATTTTCATTGCCCCATTTTCTTTGAAGAAACTCAAGTCTTGAATATTAACAGCACCAAAGTAACTGCAAAGATGGTTGTGATGGGAAATATTATTAGTAAACAAGAGCTGCATGTGAAAAATATTGTCATTAAAAACTATGTAGTAGTTAATTGAGTCTGATATGAAATTTGGTGCTGGAAATTTAATGACTAATGCAGCTATTTCACAGAGCTTGGTTACTGCAGGTTCTATAATGATCTCCTTTGCTTCATAGCAACAATGAAATTAACCTCGCTTTTGTCCTGCAGGTGTTGTGTTCTGATAATGCATATCCTTTACAAGTACGAGCAAATTGTTTGCTTTGCATACAGATTGAGCATAAGCTGAATCCATATGGAAAAGAAAATGAACACCTTACATTTTTGAACTAAAGAATACACACTTAGATGTAAGTAAAAAATCATTAAGTTGGCTTCTTGGATGACTTAACATTTCTACAGGCAGGAATTTAGATGATCATTATCTTCCTGGGTTTCTAACACTATTATTCTATTGTTTTAAAACCTTACTGGACATAAACCTACTAGTTAGCAAAGTTCCTACATCACTTCAGACTATGAATTAAATCCCAAAGAACACAGACTTTTGAGTAAGGTCTAGAAAGCAGCTTTTGGACCTGGGAGTTAAAAGAAGCAATTTTAGCTTTTGATGATCAGGCTATTTGGCTCAAGAAGTCAGCGTGCATTTATAATTTAGACTGGAGAAAAAAAATGGAGTGTCAGAAGCTCCTGGCATAGTGCCCTCACCATCCTCAAAGTAACGAAAACATAAGTTAATAAGAAAAATAAGGAAAAACATAGTGAGATTATTAGGAATGAAATAACAGAAAATAAAAACAGTGTGGATGGAATAAGTAAGGTGAGCATCTGGTATACTCAAATAAAAGATCATTTTGACTTTTGTTAATTCTAGTGACCAAATTGCTTATCCATGTCCTACTGGATGCATTACAAAGATATATATTTGCAATAGAAATTATGAGATTTGATTATGACTTTGCTGTAAGATGAAGAGAAGTTTGAGGATACTCGCTCTCTTCTCTTTTCCAGATTTCCAGGATTCTAAAACAGTGTTACAGGGGAGATGACTATTTAACAGAAGATTAATTGATAGATTTTGATCGCTGCAGTACATTCTTAATGACTATTTTTAACTAACTTATTCATCCTAGTGTGAAAAGCAGTCATGAGGACAACGTGGGAAGTGCTTGCTATCATCTCCAGAACAATGATGACTCTGCAGCTGACTTAACTCCAACCACTGCTACCAGTGAGACTGGGTAGACTGATTCCGTTTGCACATTTAGAAACTACATCAGCAAGTCAAATGCAACCTAATAACAATAATTTTCAGAAAGGGGCATGCTTGACTTATTGCAAGCGCAGTGTAAGCACCCAGTTTCTGCACACACCAAAAAAGTCATGCATAAACTCGGGTATAAACAAAGAGGGATTCTTTTTTTTTTTAATGGGAGGTAATTATCCAGGAATGACATTTTCAAAGACTAGCTTTGAGAAAATGAGTGGGAAACCATTCTTTTGTATAAGGTACCAGTTTAATAGGGTGGTAATGTATATTTCTGTAAGTCAGAAGCAATGATATATAACTGAAATTAGATGTTCAGTTAAGAAGCATGCAATATTGGGACTCTCAGTCAAATTTTCTTTATTGTGAACACTGTTTTTCTTACTTTTGTCCAGACATTCAGTAGGAAATTCTCTTACAGGAAACAACGGAATAGTTGTGGTAAGAGTGTTTGCTTTTGGTTTAATTTCCCAATATAAAAATAATATGAAGAAATTATTTGTTAATAGACCTGGCAAGATTTTTGTGTTCCTTAGAAAGGTCTGAAAATTAGTGGAGAAAGGAACAGAATAGAGCTGGAAAATCATAAAACTCCTCAAAAGGAAAATGCTGAAAAACATTTTTTTGCAATGCTTTTTTTGATTGTTTTGTTGTTGTTGTTCGAAAAATTAAAATTCTTATTTGCCATTTTGTCGTAAAAAGGGGTTCAGGAAAACTCAAAACAAAAAAAGGTTAATAAAACTTGTAGGAATTTTAAGAGTGCTTCACAGTTTTCAGTGATTGTATAATAGGCCCGGTTGTACAAAGTAAAATGTATCTGTGTGTCTGTGTGTCAAGGGGTAAGAGAAAGAAAGGAAGTTCATAAGGGAAGTGTGCATATATTGTTTTAATAATGCATAGGTAAATTTTAGTATCTGAACTCTTTCAGCATCTGATAGTAAAGCTTTGTGGGAAACTGCATGTTAAATATCTGCTCACAGTTTTGTTATGAATTACATCAGTAAAGCAACAGTCTCCTCCCCCTCTTTTTAATCATAGAATCAAAGAACTATTAAGGTTGGAAGGGTCCTCCACAGATCATCTTGTCTAATCTCACTGCTCAAAGCAAGATCAACTACAGCAGATCTCTCTGGAATATGTCCAGTTGGGCTTTGACTATCTCCAAGGATGGACGCCTGTTTGAATGTTCAATCACATTACAGCTTTGATCAACCTGACATAATAAGAGATGTCCCTGCCCATTCCAGGGAAGTTTGACTATACAGTCTTTAAAAAGTCTCTTCCAACTCAATCTGATCTATGACTCTAGAGTAATTGCACACTTTATTTTGTTTACATGGATTTTTCTGTATTTCATTTTGTGCCCACTGCATCTTCTGTTTTTGTTAGGTACCACTAAGAAAAGTCTGGCTCCTATATCTTTATTCCTTCCCATCAAATATTGATATATATTGATAATACATAGTAATTGTCCGGAGCTGAGACTTTTCCAACTATTTTTTGTAAATTATCCACAGCTTCTGATTTGAAATGTGCAACATTCTTAGTTGCTGTCTAAATCTTGCTTAATAGCTACTGGGATGAAAAGCATTTTTCGTTCAATCATCATCTGCTTATTTCCCAAACTTAGAACAGTATTTGCTGAAATACTTAAGTCTTCTGTGTTTGAAGTTTTATTATTTACATCAAATAGTAATACCTAAGAAGGGACCAAAGATTCATTGACCCATGAATTATCCATATGGATTTCAGGGCATTCTGAAAAGATGACGAGGGAGGAAAAGCACTTGCCAAAGGAAAGAGTATACATTTTATCTAAAAGGAGCAGAGAAGGGCACAGTGTATCCATAAGTAAATTTTGCTTCTGTTATGGAGGTAAGGAACTATTTTGGAAATTAGCCTAAAAAGACTGTTTAGAGGTGGTAGATTTGATCCTAGATGAGGATGTATTAATAACTGCTGCCTTCTCTTAATTTTCTGCCTAAAAGATTAAATCATTTTGGTCTTCAAGGCATAGCTTCTTCACCATGGATAGTGACAATGACAATTCCTTCTCCTCCGTGCATTGTGGGAGGGAGACTACAGAGATGCAGTGGCCATTGTGGTTGGGAGAGCTGGCAGGAAAGTGGTAGACAACAGTGCAGGGATAAACCAACACTTCTTAATCCACTTTCGGTTCTAGAGGAAGCTGAGTCTCTATTGGCCAACCAAAGATTTCTGAACACATAGTAAGTATAAGGCAAATTCAATATTCAATAAAGTTTTCCTAGAATGACAATTACTGTGTTAACATTTCCAGTGAAATATATGAAGTGAAATTTATTTTCTCTGTAAAGAGAAAGTCAGATAAAGGAAAACCAAGATAACTGTAGAGCTTAAATACAGTAGAAAAATCTGTGGAAAGTCACAAGAGATAACAAGGAAGCAGAGAAATTGTAAGCTGAGACTACTGAATGATGCTTTAGAGTTTGTAGAACTAGAACTGTTTTGCAGAAGAGGAAGAATTCATTTGTCTGAGGAAATGGAAATTTGGGTTGAATTCCTAAGTTAGAATAAAGGAGTCTCTTGTATACTAAATGTATCTCTGTGCCTCAGGTAGTGTTTTGTGCAGTTGCCCTGTGGATCATGTACTAGTTCTGTGAAGGGCAATGAAAGCTGACTTGTTGACCTCTGCATGAGTTGAAGGTGATGCAGCCATAGCTATGTGGATATTCAACTGGATGTCTTATTTAGAGGATGCGTAGTGTGAGATGAAGTTATATCCAAAAAGCGGCACTTGTTACTTTCCCTGGTGACTCAGTTTAGGGACAATTCTAGGAATACCCTGTAACAGACAACTGTACAACTTAGGAAAAATGTAGATGGGGTTATTTGTGGGGTTTTGTGTGTGTGCGCGTGTTTGTTTTTTCAGATTCACGATGAATGATGAAATTAGAAAAAAGGCTTTAATGAGTTGCAGGTTATATAGAAGGGACCCTGGAATGTGACACTTGATTTATTAACACAGCTAGGGTATGAAAGAATGGGTAGATAAAAATATGCTAAATTAACAAGGGGCTTCTGTGAGTTAAATCTATTTTATTTACCCATATTTGGGATCTTTCTGGGGAAGTTTTTTCTTTGTTTTTAAATTATCTGGAAATTGGATAAATATGGCAAACTCATATGTCTCACTGGGATTGTCAGATCTATGAAATCATATATAAACAAAGTCATTATTATGAGCCTTCCTAATTTTAAAAACTATGGATCTATGCAAATACAGATTTACTGAACACATATCAAGTTATCTGGGAGATGCTTCTCCACAGAAGGAATTTAACTGAAGTTTCTTAACAAAACTGCTGAGACCTTGTTTCAAGGAATGCTTTTGAAATGCTTTATATGCAAAGATTGCAGTAGAATGTAATTCTAGACTAAATTTGTTGTTTTAACCTGGCAACTGAAAAGGAAAAGTTGAAAATGTCTCATTTGAAAAGCCTGATAGAAGGACAATAAGAGAGCCTCTTGTTTTTCCCAACAAGATGATCTTAACTTTTATATTCAAGACAATAACACTGGCAAAAAATGCAGTTAAAAAATTGACTACAAAGGGAAAAAAGCATAATAAAAAGAACACCTATACCAGAGAATACTGTGAAAAGAAAAGCTGATAATGTTGTATTGTTGAGTTCTGAGCTAAAATCCTG
Organism: Gallinula chloropus; assembly: GCF_964237585.1. Taxonomy (NCBI): domain Eukaryota; kingdom Metazoa; phylum Chordata; class Aves; order Gruiformes; family Rallidae; genus Gallinula; species Gallinula chloropus. The sequence continues at coordinate 10,730,579 of NC_140088.1, forward strand.
AGTGTTTGTTTTCACTGCAGAGTTTCAGGTTTACAGGTGAACCAAGTGAAAGAATTTTAGCAATTAGGGATCTCATGAGAGGATAATATTCTAGCCAGTTGCAATTTTTTTTTCCTTTTCATGGCCATACCTATTAACTAGAGATCCCTGAAGGTAATTAAACAATTGGAAATACACTAGAACTATATAAATAGGAAATTACTCAAGCAGTTGCAACAAGAATTATATTTAAAATATAACCACAGTATATTAACTTCCAGGCAATAACTAATCTCTACAACTACTAAATTCATCACAGGATCATTTGATGACTGATCATCAGAATCAATAGAACCTTACTGATGAGATTACATACTACATAATACTGAAAAAAAGACACTTGTTATTTTCAGCGAGATAATGTTGTGCGGATTTTTCTTTCATCCTTCCTCCTGCAACATTTATATCTGACAGTTTCCAAGACCAGTGTCCTGCAGCAAACGTTGCCAGCAATACTGAATACTTTCAATTAGTAGTTCTCTACTTCTCTGGTAGCTAAGCAACTGACCTGTGGTGAAGAATACATAATGATCTTCTGCATATCCACCTTAGAGTATCAGACAGAGCACAGGCTTAAAAACATGGATTTGTTCACCTGTATTGATGACTTTGGCTCAGGCTTCTGTGAATTATGAAGAGTGTGTTTACTGTGTGTTTGATGTAAATAAGTCAAACACAGAAATAAGAGTCTGTATATGTATGTTGCTTTATTGTTCCTCGTTCATTGATAATTATCATGCTGATAGCAAGCAATGCTCAGAATTCTGTAAAATCAGGGTAAATACAGATTTGCTGTAATCAATACACAATCATAATTAAATACTCAACAGAATATTTTTTGCCTTCTTAACAATTGCGAGCAATATTGTCTTGTTAATAAAGCAGAGTTCATGTAATGAGTATCTGAGAAAAAAACAGCAGCTGCCACACTTTTAATCATATAACATAGACAAGCTGCTAGTATCAGGGGTATGGTAACATAAAAAATAGCAGAAAGAATAACTTTATCCATTATGAGGCCTTCCAATACATTGAGAGTGTACCTCAGAGATGGTCAGGGCTTACTGTTAAAAGAATCACAGATTCTAACAAATGCCTGAGAATTCATCTCTCTTCAGCTTTGTTTGGTCAGAAGACTATGCTTATTCTGGTCCACTGAAGCTTTCACAGTCATAATCCCCTTATGTATTGCCTATGGGAGACTGCAAAATATGAAGAGGATTGGGATGGTCTCCCAGATAAACCAACAGAACTTCCTTGAACACACTGGCCAAAAAAACTCACAAAGGATCCACAAGGACCAGCATAAACCCAATGTTTTAGATTATTTGGATTATATTACAATGATCTCAATAGTTGAGATAGGAAGTATAAGGACACTTTGGCCAACAAAGATAATCCGTTTTTAAACACACAGAAGTTAAAGGTGAAGCTAATCATTAAACCTCAGAGTTTGGTTTAGCACTTGATTTTGCACAGAACCAGTTTAGTGTGTTTGTGTTAAACTGTAGTTCAGACCATTCTTTGAGAAAAAGAACACACGTCAATAACTGACATGATTGGGAAGTGTCTCTAGTTTGCTTGTAAAAAGTATTCATCTTGTATACAGTGCTTCAACAGCTCTCTGTTTTCAGTTAGCTTGAGTCCTCGGGGAGTTTTTAGGCATTGTAGTCTGCTGTAAAATTAATTTGAAGGGAATAGAAAATGTGTGCAGTCAAAAAGGCTGGAGAAACTAACATTTGCTTACTGGAAGTCTGTGGGTATCTGTGTAATACTTCTTTTAGACAAGTAGTATTTATACTTCTCTCAGAATACTCTTCTTTTTTTTAAATTCACAATTATCTTCTCAGTCTTAAAAACATCCTACCAATGATAGCTAGAACATATACATTTAATTTCTTTTATTGAAATAAACACTGTGCCTGTAAAGTCCTTTTACTATATGCATTAATTGCAGTTTCCTACTGACAGTGTGACATGGGATTTTTTTGATTCTTTAAGGTGGGTATATGCAGAACTATCTATTATGCAATTTAGTAGCTTTATCTATGTTTGTAAAAGCATATGGCATGTATGAAATTAAAAACCCCCCACAATCTGATTATTAATAACATTGACTTTTACAAGTAAAAGATATTCAGCCTTGTAGGTAGTGTAAATTTCCTCATTAAGTACATGTTAATAGCTTGTTAAGTTTTTTAAAGCCATAATACAAACTAGAAAACATCAATGGTTTCTATGGCTTGGATCTGAGCCAGACTCCATAATGACTTTTGCATCACAACATCCTCACAGACAGTTAAGCATTGTACAGCTGAAATGAAATATCTGGCATCATTTCCTGTCTTGTACTAATTTTTGTAGATCTCAGAACCTACATATAGGAAAAAGAATACAAAGAACATAAGTCTAAGTAAGTACTCAAATTCAATCATATCAAAAAAATCATATAAATTCAGAGGTCAGAGAATCTAAGGTGTCTTCCTTCACCGTTAAATTAAAATACCTCATGTCCCCCAGACCACCTTACCCAAGAGTCTGGAGCTATATGGGGTTTTAAAAAGAATGAATTATTAAAATAAATTATCTGAAAAATAGTTTTCTCAAACAAGGGATTTTCTTTACGTTAAAGTAGGAGGTTTCACTTGGGAACATTGGTATAAAAACCTGTAATAGATAAATAGATCTGGATTCTATTCCAGTCTGGAACTGACAGTCCCTCTGTGATGTGGGGAGAATAAATCATGTGGTCCCCCTAACAAACTGTAGTTCGCTGCAGTACCAGGTAGAGGATATATTAAAGAAAAAAAAAAAGGGAAAACAAAGATTTTCAGGATAGTTAAGCTGCTCCTGCCTTATACAGGGAAGAATTTTGCCCTTTTGTGAAGGAAAGTGCTATCTTGTTGAAAGAACTTTGTCTGACTCCTGGAAGCCTTTGAAGTATGATGGTGAAAGAGGAACAAAGTGGAACGAGTGCAGTGAGAGAGTGAAGAACTTTAAAAGCGAGAGGGAGAGAGAGAGAAAATCTGCAGCCTGGTAGGTAGTGAAGAGCAGAGAAGAAAAACTGCTAAAAAGAAGAGTCCATATATATATATATAATAATGGAATCATAGAACATACTGAGTTGGAAGGGACCCATATGGCTCATCAACTCCAACTCCTGGCTCCCCACAGGACCAGACAAGTCAGAACATCGTCCAAATGCTTCTTGAACTCAGTGAAGCTTGGTGCTGTGACCACTTCCCTGGGGAGCCTGTTCCAGTGCCTGACCACCCTCTCAGTAAAGAACCTCTTGCTAATGTCCAACCTAAACCTCCTCTGTCACAGCTTCATACTGTTCCCTCATGTTCTCTCACTGGTCACCAAAGAAAGGAGATCAATGCCTGCCCCTTCACACCCCTTTGTCAAGAAGCCATAGATCACAATGAGGTCTCTCTCAGTCTCCTTTTCTCCAGGCTGAACAAACCAAGGGACTTCAGCCTCTCCTCATAAGACTTCCCTTCCAGATCCTTCCTTTGTTTTCCTTCTCTGGACACTCTTCCAACAGTTTTCACAGAATCACTAGGTTGGAAAAGACCTTTGAGAACATCGAGTACAAACGTACCTGTCCTCTACTAAACCATATCACTAAGTATGTTGTCTACCTGTCTTTTCAATACATCCCTGGGCAGCCTGATAACCCTTTTGGTGAATGCCTTTTCCTAATCTCTAATCTGAACCTGTCCTGGCACAGCCTGAGTCCATTCCCTCTTGTCCTATCTCCTGTCACTTATTTAGTGAGAAGAAAATTCCATTGGTGCTGTTCTGTCAGCTGTCATAGCCTCTCTGAACATTATCAGCCTGTTGCCACCAGAGTGGATGTACAGCCACAAGTATGTGGCTGCCTGCCTTACAGAGTTCAGATCACTTTGTTTCTCCAGCTGCTCTGTCCATGACAGGCTGGTATCTCTCAGGGGGACTGCAGTTGTTGCAGGATAGCAAGCAATGGTTATACTCTATGCTACACAAAGGTATAGAGTCCTAAAAGAATGTGTTATTCAATAAACTAATTTAAGGTATAAGAATAAAGAACTTAAAATTTCTTCACAATTGGATTTTTATTTTCCTAAATTTAAAACAAATCAAAGGGAATATTGTGCCTGTTAAAAATTGTTCAGTCATGAGGACACTGGAATGTACTTGTCTATTGTAAGCTCAGGATTGCCATATGTCATGATTTAGCCCCAGCTGGAAATTAAGCACCGCACAGCCACTTGCTCAACATTCTCTCTGACAAGGGGAGAGAGAGGACAATAAAAAAGAACTTGAGGGTTTAGATAAGGAAAGTTTAATAGGATCACAAAGATAATTATAATAGTAATAGTAATCATAATATAGTAATATAACAATATAGTAATAATATTATAGTCAAGAATTAATAACAACAATAATAACAACAACAAGGCACAAATGTAATTGCTCACCACACATGAGAGGGAAATAAAACAAGCCTGTCCAGTCTGTTTCTGAGCAGTGATCCTGCCTCCTGGCATGCTTCCTCAGTTACATCTGGAGCATGATGTTCTGTGGTAGGGAATATCCCTTTGGCCAGCTGTCCTGACTGTGCCCTCAAAGCTTCTTGTGCACCTGGCAGGGGGTGAGAAGCTGAAAAGTCCTTAGCTTTGTGTATACACAAAAACTACATAATAACCACTGAAAACAAAATTATTCATACTAAATCCAAAACACAGCACTATACTGGCTACTAGAAAGAAAAGTAACACTCTCTCAGCTGAAACCAGGACACAATGCTTTCCAGTAGGACTCACATGCCAGAAGGAATCACAGAATAGTAGTGCTATATGGGCAGCAACAGGAAGCAGCAGTTAGAGTAAAGAGAAACTTGACATTAGCTATTAAAACAATGTGCTTTAACATCTACAGAGCTTAAAATCCAGGAATAAGTCATAACGAACCATCTCCATACATCCATTTCCATACGTACATAAAGTTGGATGTAGTTTCAGCTCTGACAGAACAAGAAATGAATTGCTATAGAAAACAATGCTCCAATTTGTAAAGTATTTCCTTAAAAAGTTATGATATTTGAATATTCATGAGGCATTTTTGAATCTCCTACTTGGTTACTGCAACACAAGTCTTCAAAGACCTCAACTTCATCTCCCAGTCACTGCTACCACAAACTTGTTTTGTCTTTGTGATGTCTCATTTTGACTGAGGGCTAGGTGTGAACAAGATTCCTTACTTTCAATCGCTCCTGTAAGATAATGTTGTTATTGCATATGTTTATAAAAGATGTTGATTTCAGTGTGTGAAGAAATGGAGCAGGAAAGGATGAACTATTTGTTTATAGGTAAGCACTGGAGCAATGGTTTGCATATTCTGTATACAGGACAGGCTGAACATAGCTCTGTAATTTCCAAATGACAACAGTACTTTTAAAGTAAGGCATTCCACTTTTCTGCAGAAGGCAGAAGATTAAAAACTGCCTTCTGAAGAAGGGTGAAGTGAAGTCCGCATATGGCCTCAGAAATGTTCTGGTTGCAAAAAGCTGCATGTACCCCAGAAAGGGGATACTGTTCAGAGAGCAATCCTATGAAGGAGGGCTTTGATTTCATGAGCTTGTGCAGTATTACAACTTTCACAAAGCAAAATCTCTTGGTATTCTAAAGCACAGGCAGAAAGATGGTGTCTCTAAATTCAATAGACATATTACTACACATTATTTATTTTATTTTACTAAATCTATTTTTGACTTGAAAGAATTTTTCAATGTCTGTGATGAGGTGTTAATTTTCCACAGCCGCAGCAATACCTAAACTCACAGCAGTAGCAGTGCAGGATCCAGGACTTTTATACAAAATCAGGCTGCTGCAGGAAGCTGCTGTGCTGTTTGTCTGCTGCGATGATAGTTAGGTCTGGGTAGATCAAGATGTTACTGTTGCGGTGCTATCTTCCATTGAGGGCTTCTAGCCAGAAGCCTTTTTGAATGTGTCATGGTAGTATAGACATTGTAGGGACTATTGATTGAACCAACTCCTCTATTTGCTTTAAATAACATCATATTCTTTGTGATCTTTCTGGCAAGGTACATTACTTAAGATATTCCCTTGAAACTGAGTTTGAAGTGGTGATAGGATAAACATTTTCAAAATACGGTATTTTTGCTCTCTATGCAGAGGGCTGACGGAGTTGTTAATGTATCATGAAAACTTGCTGTTGCAATATCAAGGAAAAAGCAGAAGGACTATATTCTCTTATTCGGCTGCAGTGTGGATTTCATGGAAATATGTACTCAGTAAACACTGATGTCAATCATTAAGCCGTGACCTATGTCCATGAAACTTTTCTTCCCTTTGCCTCAGCACTGAATACTTCAGGAGCTTGAACAAAGAAAAAGGAAACATGCAAGGGGAAAAAGGGGAGAGATGATTTGTGCTATTGATGGTACTACAGAGAGATGAAGATGTCAAGTGGTAGTTTAGTGACATGAAAATTATGAAAAGAACAAAAAAATCTGTTTTGTTGCTAGAATAATTTCTTATTAAAGTTAAGGTGATTAAAAAAATGGGATTTTCTATATTTTTCCTTTTCTTGTTTTTACACAAATTACAGGTAAACTACAAACCATTAACACTTGCCTGACTATAAAAGGAGGAAATTGTTTCTTCTTGACTCAAGGAAACATTTAATGAACCCATGAAAGAATGGAAAAAGGATTGTTTAGAGATGAATTCAAATTCCTCAGAAAAATTCAGTTTCATAAGAGAGGAAAAGTAAATACTAAAGACATAAATACCTGAATAGAAAAGTTGACACTAGTTCTGAACTAGCATTGCTGAGTGTCAGAAGTGGGTGCTTATCTGTGGATTTGTTTCTTCTTGGGTATAAATCAGCAGCTTCTTTTTTTTTTTTTTTTCCATGACAAAGAATCAAGAGAACATGCTTTATGAAGCCAAGAAAGCTTTAAGGACCTTCTGTTTACAAGGAAGATTTTGAATTATAATGTCATACCAATAAAGCCATAAACCATATATTTTACTTTATCTTTCTGATTTGGGGTTTTGGGAGTTTTGTTCCACCCCCTCATTGTATGTTAGTAAAAAATACATCTATAAGAAAGAACAAAGATAGGTTTTTAATCACCTTGTTTGAAAACATTTTTGCTGTAATCTTTGCAGAATCTAGTTTGCTGGTTTTAGTCATTCTGAATTTAGTTGTTGATGCCTACATGAAGTAGTAATAGTCTGAATAGAGTCAAAATGAGATATTCTCATAATTATTAATGAGAAAATCGCAAAAGTAGCAGACCAATCCTTGCTCAGAGAACAAATAACCGTGAGTAAAAAGACTAGGCTGTGGTCAGAGCAGAATGACATTAGTCTGCAGTTAGTATACCACCATTAAGTGCACTTTTTCAAAGGAATTTGCAGATCTTGTAAGGAAAAACTGTGTGATAAAGTCATGTTATTCAGTGCTATGGCCAAATATGACAGTTTGAAGCCTGCTTTATATCCTTCTTATGTGGACACAGAGACTGTGATGCCCACCCCTGCCCCCAGAAGAGGTTGTGCACTAAAATGTGAACTAGAGTTCCTACCATGTGGGACAGAAGATACAGAAAAACTTTATTAATGCTGGGAAAAACTGTACTAAAGCTTGTCATCCTTTTGACAGTTTCTATGGTAAATATGAGGAAACTTGACATGTCCTGAGCCCAGATATGCTTGGAAACATGCATCTGAAAACATTTAAAAAACATTCTTGTTCCTGCCCTAATTATTCCTCAGATTTATACAAAAATATTCCCACAAACAATTTTCCAGCCAAGATTGTTCCTGTTTGCAAAGTGCTCCGAGTTCTTCAGATAAAGGACAACTCTTTGTGGGACAGTTTTGGAAAATTTGACAAGTCTGGTCTCATATCCAAACTGAGGACTTGCTGCAGAACACTTTGAATCCCTTCTAGCTAACATACATTATTTTTCTCTCCATAGAAATCAAAATATCTCCAGAAATTGAAGCTAAAGATGTTGGTTGCACCCCATTGTGAAATTATATAATGGCTGTAGAAAATACTCTGGTTGAGGAGTGTTCCCCAGACCCTCAGGAAAAAAAAACCAAACAGTCCTAGATTATCAGGTGCATGCATTCTTCCAAGGGAAAAAAAAAAAAAAGAGATGGAAAAAAAGACAAATAATACAAAGGACCTCTAGGTGGTTTTGGTTTTGACAATAAGGAATGATTTCTATAGTATTCCAGAACCTGGCCACGATCAATCTCACATAGAACTTGCAGTTTTTAGCAATATTTTCTTTTACCATCAGCAATTTTACATTAAGTTCCATGTTCAATGTTAAAAAGCCTCCTGAGAACCTTTTTCTTCACATTGTCAGCATGAAAGACGAAGTCTTCTGAAAACTGGGTCAGGAAATGACATCTCCAATGATATCCATCTATTTTGGCTCTGATAAGCCCTTTGAGAGGATTTGACTCAGAAGATCAATACAATGACAAACCACTAAAATGTACAAATCCTTCTTGCTGTTACTCATAGAAGAGTTGTGTACTGAACAGTTATAGTACCCTGCTCCTTCATAGTAAACATTCCACATCTCATCAGGAAAGGCTACTTCATTATAAGTACCCACCCAACCAATCACCTCAGCTAAAAATATCTCCGTGAGGCAGTAAGTGGCAGTGATACTTATTTATTTACCTTTACACAGTTATGAAATTATATTATATGTACAAAAAGGGGTTTTTTTCCTCTTCAGTAGATTTGGGAAACTTCTATCAGGTTAATAATGGCCACCTGATTTTCAAGTTTAATAGAAATGACCACCCAGATATCTCATGTTAGCTAGAACAGTAAGGCATTTCTTTACCATCTGGTGTTTAGATTTTATTTATTTTTAATTTCTAATGGTAGAAGACATAAATATCTCTGTAGAGGTGAAACACACTGGGCTTATTATTGTTATTGTTATTATTTTTATTTGTTACATTTTCATGTGTATCATGATATATTCAGTTATACATTACATATTCTGAAAGAAAGCCATTTTATATGCAGATTTAAGGTAATGAGCATTCAACTTTAAAAAATAGTTCTGGTATCCTGTAGCTTCTCAATAATAATATGCTCTTACATTCCAACAGAGAAGGATGGATTATGGGTTTTTCAATTTGCATCAGGCATATTAATTGCAGAGTAGGATTTCCACATAAAATATCAATGTACTGGAACAAACTGTTAATGTACCAGAATATGAACACTTACATTCATTTCTTGAGATTTAAAAGCAATCTTCTTTTTCATACATCTGAATAGCATTTTTTTAAAGTCTGTTAATGAGAACAACATAACCAATGTTTTCTGAAAACCTTAATTAGCTTTAAGTGTTAATAGTGCTTTCCTAGTCATTGTACTGGCAAACAATACAACAAGCCATTAGGGAAAGAAAATAATTTACAGGGTATGGAAAAGCTTTAGAGCAGCTTTTAAGAAACATGCCATGGAAGATCAACTTTATGTTGTAGTAGCAAGCAAAGAAACATTGAATTAAAGTTTTACTTTCCTCCCTCCCGGGAGAAGAGATTCCTAGACTAATAAAAGTGTACTTGGAAGTGAAGTTCAGCTGGGGATTTGCAAAGTGATTTTAATGATATAGAATATCAATTTTATGTTTTATGTTTTATCTAATTCATTTGAATTACACACAGAATCCAATATGGTTTAATAGGAATTAGTAAGATCAAGCTATTCTGCTGTATAAAGAGAAAATTTGATTCTTTAAGAGCAGGTAAGTAAATATTTGATAAAAAATATTTTTTTATGACTCTTAACAGTTCAGAAAGGTGTTGTTTACAACCTTTATCTTACTATTTATCTAATTATTTATACACCTGAGCAAGTGCATATCTTATAGTTAATTTTCCAAAACTAGAATATAACTGCACTAAAAAATATGCTGTTGTCAAGACAATTAATTCACTCTTTGTTTATACTGTTTTATGACTGCTCTGTTTCAAACTACTAATCTGCAATGGGCTTTCAAGTTTTGGTTTTTCCTTTTTTTTTCTTCCTTTTTCTTAAAACCAGAAAATGAATGCAGGTCCTTCCTTTTAAAGCCAAATAGAAAGAGAAAAATATTTGAGTTTGCATGCCACAGCTGCAGGCTGTGAATTATCACACTAGGGAAGAGTAGAAATACCACCCACATAATCCAACAAGAGGCCTGATTCATTTTGTGTCTGAAGCAATCATTGTGGTCTTACAAAGCTGAAATGAGTTTTCTTTGCAGTCTTCACAGGAGAAAAAAAATGAGAATATCATCCTCACTAGTTCAAAGCAAAATTCCACTTTTTAATTTATTTTTACTCCTATTTCTCATTTTTATTTTTCTTCCTTAGTTTCTTACTATTTTGCAACTAGCTTGACTTTACATATAACAGGGAAATTGAATTTGAGATAGGATATAAAGGAGAGCCAAGCAATATCTTCCCAGCCCTATCAATCCCAGCTGAACTTGTGACAAGTGATTTAGTTAGTATATAAGTACAGGATCCAAGGAACTTTGCAAAGCCTGTTTTTTACACGTCTAATCATTCCAGGGCAATCAGAAAACTATCTGACACACAGGGGGAGTTAGTATGCCATCTGTTTAAGATCCCAGTGGAGGCACCTGCCTAGGGTCCTCTCTAAATATGCAGGTCTCTGCTCAGTATGCATAGACACTCCTTATGTAGCTTCCTACAGATCATCAATAGTGAATAATGAAGAGAGAGATATTAAATTCTGCCTTTTAGATTCTTTACTCAAGGCTGTAGGGTAGTTTTGTCCTCTTGGGATCCTAATGCTTGAATTTTCTCTTGAAGAGCTTTAAAGTGTTCAGGATCTTTCTTTCAAAAAATGAACTGGATTAATGATTTAAAAGTTCAGCTACTGACAGATGAAATGATGACTGCAGTAAAAGTCTACTGGTTGCAGTACTTGTCCAGAAATCTTTGCTATTGCCTCAAAAGATTCATTCATACATTCATCCAATGCTAGAGCCACAGGGCTATTATCTCAGTAGGACAGAGTGGAGAAAGGACGGGAGAGAGGGATGGAGGGAGAAAAGTGGTCGCCATGATTTTTCTTGAAGAAGAAGATGAAATTAAATATGGGTTTTGTTGTGCTTGGACTAGGTGATCTTTGTAGGTCTCTCCCAGTTGGAACTATTCTATTCTACATTCCCAGTATCTTGGACAAGATTAATACTTCTGTTCTACAGGAAGTGGAAACTGCAACTATGAGTTTAATGTGTGTGAGCAGGTGCACTTTGGTTACACTTTCTAGATCAAATCTCCCAGCTGAGTTGGGTAACTGCATGAACAATTTCAGGAGCCTGACCAAGCTTAGGGCTGGGTGATGTACTAACCTTCTCAGTTCTCTCAAAAATTTTTATGGGTTGGAAGAATTTGTAATCTGACTTTACAAGACTTTATCATAGAAAATTCATAGGGTCCAGATTGTTCCTAGCAAGCAAAGATTTAAATTAATTTAAACAATAAACATTATTGTAATTACTTTTATCTTGTAAATAATTAAAAATGTCTAATATTTCAATACTTTATTGCTGTAATCTTTCTCTACATTTAAACTGAGATCGAAATTCAAGTTATATGCTATATATGGTTCTGTATCATTAGTCATATCTATATATGCTCAAATTCATGTGCATTTCAAAACTTAAACCTAGATCAGTACTTATCTAGTGACAGCAGAGATATGACTCAGAATTCAGTGAACTCCCACATTTTGCTGAGACCAGTTAAGTTCTAAAGATATATAGGTAGTACATTTAATAGCCTGAGACATGTGTAATGATCTTGTAGTAGCTATTGTTTCAAGCTTCCATAAGAAAAAATATAAAACAAAAAGTCAGCTCACCACTTTTCAGTTTACTCATAAAACATAGCCTTAGCTGTATTTCATTATGTGTATTAAAGAGCTGTAATCTCTGAAAAGCTTGCCAGGCATTGCCTGTGAACTCACACTAACAAGCATCCTAAACAGAAAAGGAACCCGAATGCAGGGGAAATAACAGTTCTGAGAGCTTTGGCATGGTCCTCGTTGCCAGGGAAACCTCTTCTTTGTCTCTACGTGTTCAGAATGGCTGCCTCATTAGACACTGAACCTGATCATCCCTTTACACTGTGAGGGGGGAAAAAAGAAAAAAAAAAGGAAGGGGAAAAGCTAACAGGTCTACAAATCTTTAAGAAAATGCCAAGAATGAATAGGGATAATCTTAAATAAATCTATGTGCAATTATAATCATAATTATGTTCTGTTGAGAGTAAATTTGCCCAGGCTGCTTCATTCCACATTTAACTGTAGGTGAAGGAATGAGCAATTCTTGATAGTCTTTTACTGAATTAAAAAAAAAAAAATGCAAACCACACACAAAACTGGTCAATTGTATGTTTTGTCTAAAATATATCTTACTCTTAAATATCACAAACTATCTATTTAATAAGGTCAATCAGCTTATTTAACTGCCTGAGACATTGCTTTATCATTGCTGCAGCAGATTTTATTGATGGAGTCCAAAGCATAAAGTGTCAGGGAAAAAACCTATAGAGGTGCATTTATTACTCTGATCGTAAAAAGGGCTGGTGAAAAAATACTAAAAATGTGAAAATATATAGTAACAAGAGAGTTACTTTATGTTAACTACTAAGTTTTAATCAAGATACTAAAACCAGCAGCACATAAACATCTGAAGTGCAGCAGAACTAGATGCAGTTTCAAGGCATTACTCACTGGTAATACAACTATGAACCCAAGGTCCCTCAGGAGCTCAGCTCCTGCCCTTGACTGATGAGAAAAGCCCATGAAAACAGGGTCAGAGCTTAACCTCCACCCTCTGTGGCTTATAAATATCAACAAGGGGAAGGGATTTTAAAGTCATTATCCTCACAACTCTGTTTTCTGAGATGAAAAATAAAATCCAAATCACAGGTGAAACAGTTAACAAATGCATTTACTTCTCTACTCATATGTATGAAGAGGGAAAGCAAACCAGCTAATTTTTTTTTTAATTTTCAACTGCACCAGATGTGAAAGTGAGTTTTTTTGGTGCAAAACCAAGAGTGTGCCTGACCAGGTGGTCTGAGATTAACTGGTTGCCTTCCAAGTGTATGAAAAAATGACACAAACTAGATTTACATGAACCTGGAGCCATTTACCTTCAGTGATAACATGTGCTGAATCTCTGGCTGTTGCCTAAGAAACAGTGTTTATTTGTTTATCTATTTATTTATTTATTACATTATTTATTAAAGAATGCTTTTTGTTCTTTAAATGAAACTCTCCTCTGGCCCCCATGTGACAGCATTATTAAAATAGGTCTTGCAGATTACATATAGAAAAAAAGAACAAAGAAATAGGTGAGTATAATCACCTGTCTACTACATGTCAAGAGAGCACACGTACTTGCTTCCTTGCAAAGTAGTTCTTTTCAGTTCCATGGCAAAATTCTCCCAAGATGTAATGAAAAATGAGTCACTACCAAAATAAATAATTTTTCCAAATGGGGGCCTGAGGCAGAGAAAGGTATTGGAAGGCTCCTGTAACCTTCAGATTGTTTTGCTTTCCATATGACACCCATTTAAACAGTTACACAGAGAGAACAACTAAATGAAGTTATTTAAAATCGATACACAAGGCAAGAAATAACAGCAAGAAAGGTACTAGAATATTGTTTCGTATCAGTTGGCCTGATATGAAAGGTTTGAAGACACTGCTCTCTGTACCACTGACTTAATAGCAACTTTTGGTAAATATAGTGAAAGTAAATGGTTCCTCTTGGCTTCCCTTTTGAGCAAATACACACAAGGGCACCAAGGTTTGAAGAGGAAGATTAAAAAACACTGTCTGAATCTTAATGCATAAATGTGTGAGCCCAGATCTCAGTGAGAAAAAGTAATTAATTAGAAGATACAGTTATAACTGGGTAGTGGTTATTATAATCACTCTATTTTGTTATGATAGTTTAACTGAACCAGGCAGGAAACTCTAGGACTCTAAATGAGAGCTACATTTCAAAGTTCCATTGAGCTGTCACGTACCACCTTTTTTCTTGACTTAGTCTCTACCGACATCATTTCTTGATTACATTTCTCTACTGACTTCATTTCTTGATTACATTAAAAGACCTAATATGTGAAATCTTGTGTGTCTTCTTTTTTGAAGAGAATATTTGAAAGAATATTGCAGAGATTTCTGTAATTTTCCAATCTCTCAATGCAAAAAGAAAAATGTTTAAGAAAAAATATGTATGCTTTTCTGTTGCAAATATTTTACAGAAATACAAGGCAAACTTTCTTATGTGAAAATGCAAAGAATAGAGAAATTCAAGTCCAACTTAGTTTTAGTTCATGAATTAATTTTAGACTTCATATGAATTAGTTGCTAATATCTAATGGCTAAAAATGCATAAGTACTGTTTTTAATTCTCAGGGTCTCACTTTAAAGAAGAAAAATCTTCTTATGCAACTTTATAAAATGTCTACAAAAGCTGTACTTATTAATGTATTGATAATATTTTCTTTTTCAATGTACCAAACTGTACAAAGTACCAAATAGTTCACATTCCTTTATTTTACATACCCAAGGAAACAGTCTTATCGAAGTTTAAGCCTGTTAAATACTAGACACCCAGTATACAGGCCCTGAGGTGGAAATGGATGTACAATCACCATCGGAACTAAAAATACAAGCAGTTCTAGTTGGAGATATCAGACCATGAAGAAAAAGGGCCAAAATACCAATACAGGCTGCAAAACCCTTACAAGTCTCCAGGCAAATGTCCTTAAATCATCACTGATTCTACAAATTGATGCTTTTGGATACAAGCTGGCCTTTCAATATGAAAATCAGAAAATAAGTAAGCAAAGTTTTGGACCTTTCAGAGTGGTTTAAGTCATGAGCAGATTGTATGTTATAGATGTCTAATAGCCTCAAAAGTTCCTTGGTCCTATAATGCAGCATGCATCTGGCTCTTTGATCTCAGCATACCTCCAAGTCCACTGCAGGGAAGCAAGCAACATGTCAGTTTCAGCGTTACCTTGTTATTTAGTGTGGACCCCTTGGATAACCAACTAGAAGCACTAAATGCAGGTAATGATCCAATTCCGTGCTCTTGCACAAGGCACATACAGAAAAAGAAATTACATTTTTTTGTTAAAGGTATGTACTGAAACCTCACAGAAGAGAGGCCCAGGTCTCCCACCTTAGTTGGTGTTATCAGAACTTATGAGTGCCCATGTTTCTTTCTTGCGCTTCTTTCTTCTCTTGAAAAGACAGCTTAAAGCATGTAAATCTGACTGCTAAGATATCCTCATTAACAGACACATTAACAGTGAAGGGAATCTTCAGTATTAGTCTATTGTCTCTCTGCCTCTCTGCTCTGCTTCCCTATTGGGTGAATATAGTCACTTTCTCAAATCTGGAAAGAGAAACCAGAAATGTAAATTAGAAATTGGGCTGTCAAATGTTTATTATCCTACCAGAGAGCAAAAAATTACACCTTTTGTTTGGATACTTTGAATTTAACTTCATCTTTAAAAGGAAGAATTCTTAGCAGTTAACTGATATTTTTAAACACCATATTGTCACTGCAGTGAAAAACACTGACTTCTCTCATACAAACTTGGTACTGGCAGAGCTATAAAAGTATCCTTTCTAAGCGTTAAGCCTTGGGACATAGTGTGTGTGCAGTCTAACAGCAGTTCTCATCTCATCATAACATACATTAAAAATACAGAACACACTTTAAGGATTATTTTTATTTCTTTTTTTCCCTGTATCTCCATGCTTTTGCCTTTGAAATTATCTCTGAAACAATAGCATTGCATGCATATTTGTGACTAGTATTTCAGCTATATTCAAGGATATTTGAAAGGATGCAAAAAGACACTTTCTCTTCTAGCCTCAAATTTTTAGCTGTACTTGCATTGACATTGCAGGTGAAAGACTGGGGAAAAAAAAAGGAATTAGCCTGTTGGTAGCAACTTCCTATTGTCAGTCTTATTCCCAATCACACTGAGGCAGAGCGCAGCCCTGACACTTCTGTGACTGCTCCAGCCCATTGTAAACAGGAGGTGGCAGTTCTAGTCTTTGATCAAATATGCTGCAGTGTTATAAAACGTCAGTAACTAGCTGGGGAAGACGTTACCACAATACACAAGCTAGATAGATTTTCCAAAGCTAGCTGGAGATGCTTCCACTTTAATCCCTTTTTGCAGGAGGCTAAAAAGTATTATAGAATGAAAGAAAAAAAAAATAGAGCAGTTTTCTGACAGCTCAGTCTTGGCAGTGTGATAGAGACTCTGGAGCTATCTGCACTGGATCTGAGGGTTTTTTCTTCAGCGTGCAACCACATAAAAATTGTATTTTTAGGGCTTTTGTGGAAACAAAATCCTCTTTATTCATCTTGTGCTCTCTCTCTCATGCATTAGTTTCACAAATATTTCTTATCACAAAAAATGCTTTTATTCTATAATACTAAAATTCCACTTGGAACCAAATTAATACTCCCCCAGTATGTGATGTGAGTGGACCTAAAATCCAATACATCCTATGCAACAGGCCATTTTTTAAAAATTTCTGTGTTTTTCTGAAGTGCTTTTAATTTGTTGAAGGCATTGCTTTATCATTAAAGTAATTTCAGGATGAAACCTTCTCTGCATGCTCTAGATATGAAAATGAGAGCCTCAAACCACATATTAAAAAGCTCTATGACACTAAAGACCGCAAAAAGTGGAGCCACTCTGAGTCTTTACCACAGAAAGTAAAGCAGAATAGAGGAGGTAAGAGGGTGTGCAGGAGACAGTCTGATATCTAAGAGAAACAATATGAGTGAGCATTGTATTTATTGCTTTTTAATCCAGCTCTATGTCTGATCGTGGAAAATGTCAGGAACTGAAATAGAAATATTGCACACTTGTGTTGAGAATTTTATAGGAGGTCTGAAAATCAGATGGAGGTGAGAACTAAAAGCACCTTACATTCAGAATCATTCAGGGTAGCATGTATCCACAAGGTGCTAGTTTCCATGAAGCTGTAATTGCCAAACTACAGCCTTTCTTAGGAAGAGGCTTGGGATGCATCATTCTGATCAAATAATTTTTCGCTTTCTGATGTTCCATCTACATCATCCCCTAAGTAACTTCTCTCAGATTGCCTTGTATCACAGTGTGTGAAACCAGTACATAAACGTCATGGCCATAGATAGATAGCAAAATACCCTACTCTTCCCATCCTATCATCCAGTGGGAACTCCTGTAGTCAGAGTATCAACAGTGTACATTAATCTCCACAGGGTTATACAGGACATCTCTAACTCAATGCCCTTACATCTCCACAACTGAGTATGTCCAGTAGCCAAAAGATAAGATTTTGTCAATCAGACAGGCACATACTCTGACATGTTTCACAGTAGGAAAAGAATCACGATCATGTCTTTTAACTGTGGAGGAGAATAGGAGTGATGAGGTCAGTAATGAATTTAGGAAGAAATTTGGTTATAATTGTGGAAGTATAGAAGAGGCAGGGAAGTAGTACAGAAGTACTGACACATATAAATCTTCCAGGGTCTTATGGACACATTTGCATACAGTGAAGTTCTCACTGTTTACTTACTGTGTATCAGCTGAGCCACGGCCATGGTGCCCAAGAATGCCTTTTGGC
Source organism: Gallinula chloropus (assembly GCF_964237585.1). Taxonomy (NCBI): domain Eukaryota; kingdom Metazoa; phylum Chordata; class Aves; order Gruiformes; family Rallidae; genus Gallinula; species Gallinula chloropus. Next base: position 10,748,357 of record NC_140088.1, read on the forward strand.
CAAAATCACGTAGAGAAGACTGCTTCCTCTTCTTTACTTTCCAATCTAGCTATGTTTAACTACATTACATTTACTGAACACTAGATGAGCACAGATCAACAGATTAGTGTTCTGACTGTATTACCTAAGACTGTGTTTATCTGACATGGTATCTCTGTTTCCTAGGATTATTTCCTCAATATTTGTTATGGTAGGGTAAAACCAGCACTGCATAACCTAATTTAAGGGGGCATCTGACAGACCAAACCTGGCACAGAATAAGATCTCATGGAAAGAGTCTGTGAGAATAGTCATAGTTATTCTGGGTAGAAAACAGGAAAAACAATACAACTCAGGTTCTTAAACCTCTGTTCTAAGCAGAGGTAGGTGCTTTCCTGGCTACTGCGATGATCCCTCCCTTTAAGGTTTGAATGTTACAATAAAACCTATTAATAGTGTACCTCTATACTTTAAAACTAAGAGCAACTCCCAACTATACCACTCACAAGGAACAATATTATCATATGGTGAAGATTTGGAGGTATAACTTGTCTGCAAATCCCAGAAATCTTGGTGCACCCTGAGATATGTTTTTTCTAGTGACAACCTGAAAAAGGTATCACTTCTGCAAAACTATCCCAAGTTTCCTGGGACTAAAGTCTCCACAAATCCCTATGTTGCATATTGCTGACAAGTGCCTTAATGAGTTATCTTCAGAGTTGGCCTTTTTTTCTCCTCTTTCGCACACACTGATATTCTATTACACAATAAAGACAGCTCTATCTCTGAGAATTGTTCACCTTAGAACACCAGTTAGATTTGGGAGACCAAGCCTCAAATTCCTCTTACATCTCTCTTAAGGATGGGATGCTAATCTCAAACACAGAAGTGTTTATGGTGGCATGTGTGTTCTGAACAAACACAGTGCAGCAATCCTGCCAAGATGGGAAAGAGTTGCCTACCTGGGAGTCACATTCTGAGTGTTTCAAGGTCTAGCGGGGGTTTTGAGACCTATGTAGCTTTGTAGATGGCCCCTAGGGCAGTCAGACAAATGAGACAGCATGGAAACTGAGGCAGGCAGAGAGTAATGTGGTTGCTGAAAGGCAGTTCTGAGACCATGAAGTAGATGATGTAGTATCTCTGCCCAACTGAGAAATGAGATTTACAAAGCTCTTGCTGAAGCTTAGGTATGCAAACTGTCCTGATAGTTTCAGTGAGACTACTGAGGAACAAACTTAACACTTGTTGTTAAGAACCTCTCACAACAGAAGGAATAAAATTTATCAACTCCACTAGACTTTAAAATGTTTGGAAAAAGCTTAGAAAGAAATATAAAGACTCAGACACACAAACAAATTGCTGAAGGTTAAAAAGCTATTGCATGTCAGCTGAGACACTCTAACTGTTCATGTGAATTCTCTTTCATTACAGATGTGACTAAATCAAATTATCCCAATTTTGCAAGAGTAGAAGCCCACACATTGACAGGAGAGGAGATGAAAATGGAGAGGAAGAGAGGCAGAGGGAAAGGAAGAAGGAAACTACCTGCCATCAAGAACCAGATAATTGAGAAAAATGTCAAGTGTAAAATCACAGTTTCTGGAAGCAGAGAGTCAGTACTTATAGATATGTGAAAAACACTAATCTAAACAGAAATGAAAAGTGGCATGGAATTCATAGGGTGAATTCTACATTAAAATTTGGATAATCTCACAGGAAAGTGTATGCTTTTATTTTTTCCTTTTTACCATCTCAGTGTTTGCAAAATGTAAGTGATTTTAACTGAGATTTTTTTTCTACCACACGCGATATGAAAATTTCTGTCTCAGTTTACTCAATTTCATTAGGTTCCTACTAGAATTTCATACATGGTAAGCAGATTTGTCTAATATGTTATCAGATATATTTTCTTCTGCAAAACCAATAAACCCCCCCTAATATTTTTTTTCCCCTTTCTCTAAACCACATCTGCATATACATGCATATTCTCCTCCACTGTCTTTTTGGTCTTGCCTGTTGCATTTTTCTCACTTGTGTCACTAGTTTTGCTTCATGAACATTAAACTCTTTCATTACTCATCAGAAATGTATTCTACTAAATGCCATTAGTGTCATTTAAATATAAAGTCTTTGCTTGCTGCTGAGCTATCAAATATGTTTTATTCCCTGGATATTATTAAAAAAAATGAAACTACCTTTCCTTTCACCTGTTAAGAGGAGAAAACAAAGTTGTGGTTTTGTTTTGCTTTACCTTTCATATTTTCATATAATTTCTTACTGTCCTAATTTCTTTCATTCTCATGAAGGGTTTATTATGAATTGTTTTGCTAAAAATATCAGACTATAGTCTTAATAAAATTAGTCTAGAAATGTAACCAACATAATAATAAAAAAGAATTTTAAGCACAAAACATTCTTCATAGAAATTGTTGGCATTTCTGTTAAAAACCAAATTTGCAGGTATGAAGTTTGTGAGAAAACAAGCAAGACTGAAACCTGCAAGTAACTCTGAATCTGCAGACCGTCATTAACATCTATGTAGTATTGGTAGTAGTGACTTATTTCCCATTTAAAAATAACAAGAGAAGATATTTTTAGTGGTATATTTATTTTCTTTAGCCATTAATCTCTAGCACCAAAACCTCATAAATATGGTGACAGGCAGAGAGTAATTCTTGTATTTCAGAAAAGGTCAATCAAAAATAGATATGGTAAAAGTCCAGTCAATAAATAATCTTATAAGGCTAAACATTGCGCTCATTCTTTTCAAGTCACTCATTAGTCATCTACAGTGCCCTCAATGACATTTTTAATGTATTATTTCAAAGTCCTTTATTATTGAGAAGGGAAATATTTTTAGCTTGCAAAATTCCATCTATAGTTGAGGACTGGTTAACCATAAATGAACAATTTGCCAGTGGACAAGAAACTACTGTGACAGGAACATTAATAATACCTCTGAACATCTACTGCTCCATTTCATTTTTCTGAAGACACAGTTTTATGTAGAAATACTGGAGAAAGGAAAAGGAGAAGGAAAGAAGATGCAGGGTAGGTTATATTGTGACTAATGCTGGATGAATTATTTATTGTTTAACATTCCATCTTTCAACTGACTGCTTAATATTACAGTCTGAAAACCCTCTTTTCAGTTTCAGTAGAAAAAGTTGTATCTTGTGATTGTGCCCCTGTACTCGGCATTGGTGAGACCACACCTTGAGTACTGTGTCCAGTTCTGGGCTCCTCACCATAAGAAGGACATTGAGGTCCTTGAGCGAGTGCAGAGAAGGGCAACCAAGCTGGTGAAGGGGCTGGAGGGCAAATCATATGAGGAGCAGCTGAGGAAGCTGGGGATGTTTAGCCTGGAGAAGAGGAGGCTGAGGGGAGACCTTATCACCACCTACAACTACCTGAAGGGAGGTTGTAGAGAGATGGGTGTTGGTCTCTTCAGACAGGTGACGGGAGATAGGAAAAGGGGAAATGGCATGAAGCTGTGCCAGGGCAGGGTCAGATTAGATGTTAGAAAAAAAAATTACTGAAAGAGCTGTCGGGGCCTGGAACAGGCTGCCCAGGGAGTGGGTTGAGTCACCTTCCCTGGATGTCTTTAAAGAAAGGGTAGATGAGGTACTTAGGGATGTGGTTTAGAATAGGACAGGAACGATTGGACTTGATGGTCTTAAAGGTCTTTTCCAACCTTGTGATTCTGTGATTCTGTGATCTTTGCATAACAGCTGTTCCTTTAAGTGTAAAATTTTGGATGGTGGTTAAACAACTTAGGTATCTCTTTGAACTTGAAAGACACTAGATGCCTTTTGGGCATTTTTAAAAATTCCTGGAAATGTCTTAGATGCCCATGCAATTTTCTGAATTGCCCCCCACACACCTCCTTTGCTATCCAACAAGCATTAGGAAGTCTAATATAAGCATCTAATTTTGAAAATTTGTCTCATGAGTATACTATTCGATACATTCCTTTGTCCTGTACTGAAATAATTAACTCTGAATTTACACAACTATTAAAAGCATTGTTATAAATTGCTGGTGATTTCTTTGATAAACTTTTAAACTACATAGGTCACAGAGTCTTATTTTCAAAAATGTCTTCATCTCTGACTAGTTTGTCCCACTGAAAGTTACCCTTTGGTTGTAATATTTTTCATAGGATGCATTTGATCTATTCACATTTGATCTATTCACATAGAGGATCTGTTCTTCATTTGTTTAATGGCAGTTTTACAGGGACTGTAATGACAAATATCCAAATATAAGTGATTAGTAAATCAGATATGCAAGTTCAGAAAAATAATCTGCTAGATGTATTAAAAAAGTGAATAAACTTTTCAACTGGGAATACAAAAGCTTGCAAATAACTTGTAAAATACAGAATGAATTTGCTACTCACTGTAGCAAATAAATAAAGGGAGGAAAACTGGGAATTCAGTGAAAATAAGCATGCTCAAGGACATGGAAAAACTTCATAAGTGCATGAAAAGACTGGGATTTTTTTTTTGTGAAAGGAAAAAAAGAGAAATCAGAATTCTATAGAAAATAATGAATGATCAAAAAGCAGTAGATAAAAAACCCCCCAAAAGCATTTCCTATCCCATTTCTATGATAAAAGAACAAAGAAATACTTAAATGGTGAAAGGTTTGATGTAAATAAAAGCATATAGTTTCTCATAAAACCTTAAGTCACTGAAACAAAGAAATTGAAAAGAGTAAAACAAAGACTGGGCATACAATTCCCAGCATGGATCAATGTGGCACTTCTAAGCAAAACAGTCTGGGTGAATGAGAGATCCTGACTCACTCTGGAGTAGGACAAGGATACACACAGTGTCACAGTAGCATTTCTCATTGGATAGATAAAGCTCTGAGGAAGACTGCACGTAAAGGTAGGTTGTGTCTTACAAGTTCATGGGACTTGATTTTGCCATCTGTCTAGGGGGAGGATACTCAAACTCACATTGAGATAAAAAGAGTTGCAATATTATCTCCACCCCTGGAGACATTTAAGATCAGGCTTGATGAAGCTCCGAGTAATCTGATCTAAAGATGTCCCTGTTTGCTGCAGGGGGGTTTGACTAGACGACCTTTAAAGCTCATGAAACTGTATAAAACTTTGTTGTGCAACAACTTTTGAGACAAAGTGAAGGAGCTATAAACATGAAAAGAGAAGCATTGATACACAATACATTATGCTGATGACAATATTTGGGAAATATTCTTATGACCTACACTTTTAATTAGCAGCAACTCAGAAAGTTTTGTTTCTTGTTGAATTTTATGTGTGAGAATTTTCAAATCATCTCTGTCTCCAGATGGTGATTTGAAAATTGATATTTGCACATTAGTACATACTATACTCAGACATTTTTCTGCTATTACCCAGATTTACTCTAAGATACAAAATGGAAATAATTTTAAAAATCTCCAACCATAACACATATACCTTTGAAAAGTATGTAGAAGGTCTAAAAATTTCTTTACTTTTTAGTACTAGGGTGATGCATCCCAGGCAAAGAGGAAATTAGGCAAAAACACTCAGAGGCTTGCATGGATGAACAAGGAGTTCCTGGGCAAACTCAAACAAAAAAAAGATACTGAAGGTAGAAGGAAAGGCAGGTAGCCTGGGATGAATATAGGAAAACTGTTGGAGCAGACAGGGATCAGGTTAGGAAAGCAAAATCCCTGATAGAACTAAATCTGGCCAGGGATGTAAAGGACAACAAGAAAGGTTTTAACAAGTGTATCAGTGAGGAAAGGCAGACGAGGGAAAATGCGGGCCCTCTCTGGAATGGAATGGAGACTTGGTTACCCAGGAAATGGAGAAAGCTTAGGTATTCAATGACTTTTTTTGTTGTAGTCTTCCTTTACAAGGGCTCTAGCTGCACCGTCTTAGTCATGGAGGACAAAGGCAGGGACTGGGAGTATGAGGAATTGCCCACGGTAGGAGAAGATCAGGTTTGAGAACACCAAGGAACCTGAAGGTGCACAAGTCCATGGGACCTTAGGAGGTTCATCCATGTGTCCTGAAGGAACTGGTGGATGAAGTGGCTGAGCCACTCTCCATCATATTTGAAAAGTCCTGGCAGTCTGGTGAAGTCCTCACTGATTGGAAAAGGGGAAACATAATCACAATTTTTAAAAAGGGGAAAAAGGAAGACCCAGGGAACTACAGGCCGGTCAGTCTCACCTCTGTGCCTGGTGAGATCATGGAGCAGGTCCTCCTGGAGACTATGCATGGGCACATGGAGATTAAAGGAGGCAATTGGTGACAGCCAAGATAGCTTCACTAAGTGCTGACAAATCATGCCTGACAAATCTGTTGGTATTCTACGATGGGGTAACAGAGACGGTGGACAAGGAAAGGCTGACACACATCATCTTCCTGGACTTGTGCAAGGCATTTGACAGTGTCCAGCATGACATCCCTGCTTCTAAATTGGAGAAACATGGATTCGACAGATGAACCACTCAGGGGATAAGGAACTAGCTGGATGGTCACACTCAAAGAGTTGTGGTCAACAGCTCAGTGTGCGTGTGGAGGTCTGTGACAAGTAATGTTCCTCAGGGGTCAGTACTGGGGTCATCATTGTTCAACATCTTTGTTGGTGACATGGACACTGGTATTGAGTGCACCCTCAGCAAGTTTGCTGACAACACCCAGCTGCATGGTGAGGTCAACACGCTGGAGGGAACGGATGCCAACGTGAGGGACCTTGATAGATGGGCCCATGTGAACTGTATGAAGTTCAACAAGGCCAAGTGCAAGGTCCTGCATGTGGGGTGGTGCAATCTGAAGCACAACTACAGGCTTGGTGGAGAATGGATTGAGAGCAGCCCTGAGGACTTGAGGGTATTGATTGATGACAAGCTAACATGAGCCGGCAGTGTGCACTAGCAGCTCAGAAGGCCAACAGTATTCTGGGCTGCATCAAGAACAGTGTGGCCAGCAGGTGTAGGAAGCTGATTCTTCCCCTCTGCTCTGCTTTCATGAGACCCTACCTGTAGTACTGCGTCCAGCTCTGGGGTCCTCAGTACAGGAAAGACATAGAGCTGTTGGAGCGAGTCCGAAGGAAGGCCATGAAGATGATCAGGGCGCTGGAACACCTCTCCTATGAAGACAGGCTGCAAGAGTTGGGCATGTTCATCTGGGAAAAGAGAAGGCTTCCGGGAAACCTACCAATTCGTAAAGGGGTCCTACAGGAAAGTGGGAGAGCGATTGTTCACCAGGGAGTGTAGTGATATGACATGGGGTGATGGCATCAAGCTGAAAGAGGGTGGGTTTAGATCAGATATAGGAAGAAGTTCTTTACTATGAGGGCGGTTTGGCACTGGAACAGGTTGCCCAGAGAGGTTGTGGAATCCCCATCCCTAGGGATCATCCATTTGGGTTCGATGACGCTTTGGGCAACCTGGTCTAGTGAAGGGCATTGGAACTAGAGGATCTGTAAGATCCCTTCCAACCCAAAGCATTCTATGATTCTATAATTAGTTCAAATGTGGATCTTCTGTACAAGGCAGATATTATTGAGAATTTTTTACAAGATCCATTAACAACTGCCATTTCAATCTTCAGAAACTCAGTTCAGTGAGAGAATAAAAACATTTCTTCATGATTGTATTTGGAGCAGCAGCAACTGGGCCTGACTGGATATATGCGGCATAAAATATTTAGCTGTCAGCTCAGCCATGATAACCATCTATGTACATCTGTTGAGTCCATGCCAGTTGTGAAGTGGATCTCTTTCTCTGAAATTTAGGGACAGTACCACAGACAATTAATTCATTATTGTCAACTGACTTCACAACAGTTTAATTAAGATTGCAGATCTGCCTCAGGGCTGACTATTATTATGGCATAGATGATAATTTAAAAGTTGAATAGCACTGATCTGGACATGCTAGATTAGTCACTTGGAAACAGTGTTTTCACATCTATTAAAAAGATTTATCTTTCTCATAATATTTGAAAATATCTTGCCCAGATTCCTGGCATAATGATGCAGCAAAGACTTTTTGCATATATGTTAGGAATGAACAGTTTTTGGAGAGAGGCTTTGAACAGCAGAGATCTGTAAACAACTTTCACTGCTCAGTAACTAAATAATGGATCAACAAGTTAGGGAAACACAGAAGGTGCAGGACATAAAAATCAAGGTAGCCAGTCACAGTGCCCAGTTAGGACAGTGCCCATTGCTTAATCTTATGATTCTAAAGTTAAAAGTACCAACTTGGGAACCACATAAAAAAATGATTAAGCATGTTTGTCTTAGAGTATGGGTTTGAATCAGCCAAAAATGGAAAATGATTGCACTCAGAATTACAATGTCTGGTTATAACCATTACTAAGACTGAATGTGTTTTCATAAGAGCAGAAAACCACAGTAACAGTTAAATTCCAGTCCCTATGTGTACTGGAGAGTCTGAATGGGAAATGCCCTTTCCCCACTAGATGATTGAAAATAGCAGGTGATGAGACAAGAGTTTGCTGTGAAAGAGCAATAAAACATAAACCTACAGAGAGTGAGCTGTTCTGTTACAACTTCTTCTGTTGTTTTCATTTGTTTCTGAAGCTTGATTACTGGGCTACAGCAAAGAAACAATTCCCTTGAGCTATTTTCTCATTTTTAGAACAGAAAGGAATAATATCAGGCAGTGCAATGGAAGCAACAGTGGCTAAGGCTGGGAGCTGTGAGGGCTAAACATTTCTTGGAGTCCTCTAGGGTCAGTTCTCTTCTGAAGACCCTTACTCTTAGGCTTTCAGAATCTATCTGTTGCTTTTAGTAGGAAAGCTTTCAGTAGATTTATTTTCTTTAAAGAAGACTATGGAAGAAAAGAATGGCTTATTCTGTTCCACCTTCCACATCATCAACCAGTTCAGAAGCCAAATTCCAGTTATAGAAACTTTATTACTGGTGATACCTGACTCAGGATAAAAAAGCCAAACAACATAATCTAAAACCAAACCAAACATTCTTGGATTTTAGGTCATAAGTTGAGCTGGGCTGGCACTTAGAAGAAACTGTTCTTCCCCTTCTGTACAAAACTGATATTACCTGCAAATCACTGAGATAATAAAAGCTGAACCCCATAATGCTTTAGAAAGCTGCACTCTAGAGTATGGTAGAACTTTAAGCAAAGATTATTCATGTTCTGGGTGTCTTTTTTATACAAAATAACTTCTCTTCCCCTCACCACTTCCTTTTTTCCCCCTTCTTGCACAGACGAGGTGGTGAATCTGCACATTTATGAGATCCATTAAAGATAAAATAGAAATCTGAACATTGTTTTATTTCTCATGAAAGAAATTATATTTTATATACTGCTGTAAAATCAGAAACTTTACTTATTATTTAACCATATGTTAAAGAATGTAAATGGTGAAGGAAAGACTGTGCCAGGTTATGTAACACCAAAAATGAGAGTTCTTTAAGAAAAACAGCAGTTTAACACTCTTTTGTTTATACTATTGTTTACAAATTCATTGAAAATTTGAACATGCCCAAACCTAAGATTTGATTAGCTTAAGGTGTAAAGAACACAGACATATTTCAATTTAGACCTGTACTTGGATCTGAAAACCCGTAGGCACATGAGACTGATCACATTATCCATGTACATGTAATATAAAAATCACCCTGTAGACTATTAAGCATCTGCCCTTAATTTCACAGGGATCACACTCCAAGGACATTCAGCCAATAATCCGTATATAAAGCTTTGATCCTCTCCCTGATCAGGCTAGCTTTACTATTGATTCCATATTATAATTTATTTAACATAAAAGCTGTTACATAAGGTGGTTAAAGTTGCTTAATGAGCTAACCGATTAGGGGAGAAATGAATTTGAGATCACTTTGAACCCACTCTAATTTACCCAAAGAACCAAAATTTATGAGGTTGGGGGTCCTGGAGGAAAAGAGTAGAGCACAATTCTTTAATTAATAAGATATTTGGGTACAAAAAATATTCGTTACTGAAAAACTTCGATTTTTTTCATGGAACATTAAATGAGCCCATTCTCTGCCTTTAGTTATGCCCTTGACACTGAGTAGAATTTGCCCCATGGCAGACCGAAAGCACTGCACACTAGCTCACACTAAAAATTCAATTGTTCGGGTTTTTTTAGTGTAAGAACAGAATAGAACTACTGAATCAAATAAAGTTATGGATGGAGGACAGAATAGAGAAGCTGTGCTTGAAAGTATAAAAGGAAAGCTTGATTATGGCAGTCTGAATTGCATCAGTTTCTGTATCCCATTTCTAAAACAATTGGACCTGATTTAATTTTACAATCCTTTCTCACCTGAATACATGCCTGTACATGATTTTCAGTTTCAAACAAAGTAAATGAGGTGACAGCTGAAAACCTTGCAATAGAATGATAGGCAAAGTTAGTTGGGAAAAATGTTTAGAAATAAACACTTCATAAAACAGCTTCCCAGATTTTTCATTTGAGTGGCCTAGATGTTGTTCTGATATTTCTTTTTCAATAAAGGTATAATAAAGGTTCAGTAAGGATCCTTACTCCTGTTTTCCACACTATCAGGGTATAAAAACTCTGTGTCTCTACCATCTTGCCTTGTACTATGTGCAGTTGTGTAACAGCTGAGGATCCATCCAATTAAGACAGACTCAGAATGAAGATAACTTAAAATGTAATATTCCTAAAACTCAGGTCCTCAGTATTTGACAGTAGAAAATTTATATGTTCGTATGCAAAACACCAAATTAATCAGAGGGAATATGTATGCAACTTTCTTACTGTGGCATAAAAGCCACAGAAAATAGCCCTAGTTTAGTTTAAAGTGCCTTTATAATGAATAGGACATGATGTAGTCATTATGAAAAAAATAGATATAAAACTAGCATTAAAATCAAATTTGTGTTTTAATATTCTTGTTCCTTAGGAAAATCTTACTTACTGATAATTTATGAGAAATGTATGATTAGGATAACTTTAAATTTTTCTTCACAATCTTCTTACAAGAGTAGAGATGAGGGTGTGGCTGCACCTTTCCTGGAAGTGTTCAAGGCCAGGCTGGGTGGGGTTTTGGGCAACCTGGTCTAATGGAGGGTGTCCCTGTCTGTGGCAGTGGGGTTGGAATAGCCAACCTCTGTCTTTGAGGTCCTTTCCAACCAAAACCATTTTATGATTGAAAAAGTTGAATTTTTTTTTCTTTATTTCTGATACTTGCTTTTAAATATTTTTTCAATCTTTAAAAATAATTTGGCTAAACTAGAATATACAAAAGTTACAGTGGAATTGTAATTATCACCATCTGGGATTTTTTTAAAAAAAGCCTGAGAGTGTTTTCAATGTCATTTAAGACAAAAGGCAGACTGGAACCCCCACATAGCTTTTTATGAATTAAAATCTTTTTTCAAAAAACCCTTGAATTTCAAGTGAAAAAAAAACCAAAAAACTAAAGACATGTCTGAGTGTGGTCAGTTTCTTACACTCTGCTCCTTGAAAAAGAATAACAATTCTTCACTGATCCATCGCTTGAGTTACCCAGCTTTTGCAAATTACAACAATTAAATGTAAAGCCTCAAGTACTTAATTATGTTGTGTGACATTCAAATGGAGGATTTTAATTCTTAATGAAAACCTACTTTTTGTCCTTCAGGAAATAAGAATAATTTCAGCTTTGAGCCTGCTTCCAAAGTTCATCTTCCTAAGGTACCAATTCAAATAACTAAACTGGAGTTCAGTTCTCATTGCAGACAGACTGTCATGCTTTTCCTTTATAATTATCACAAAAAATTCAATGTGTGGTCACCATGTCACAGAAGGGAAATCCAGCTACAGTGACTATGAACAGTTGTGCTGTCTCAGAAACAGCCATCATACAGAGAAAAAACAAAATCAGAATGTGCCTCATCCCCTAAGCTATAGAAAGTTTCTTGAGTAGTACTCTTCAAAGTGTCTGCTCAACATGACAGGCATCTGCATACAGAAGTAAAGCCAGATTTTACTAGAGTTTTTTTCTTAAGAATTTTGGTATGTTTTGGTTTTATAATGGGCTTGTGCAGGACTCCTGAGCTATTTTTAGAAAAAGACAAGAAAATGTTAAGGTAACAGAAGATGTTGGGAGAAGGCTATAATGTTGAGAATTGTCTCCTGAATTTTGTATGCCAATCAGGCATTCCCTCAGCTGTACTGAATCTGTAGATGCATTAGTTCTGTCAGACTTTTCTAACCTGTTAACAGGTCTCGTGGTATTAATCATCTCCAGATCTAGCCTTTAGAGGAATATTTCATCCCATCAAAAAACTGTCTGATGGCAATGTTAAGGTTAATGGGAACTTCAAGTATGATGGCCAGAAGGAGAGATAAAACAGGAACTTTTTTTAATACTTAATTCTTATTAATGCATCGGACAACAATGCAAATTTTCCCCCAAAATTATTTTAATCTTTCTTTCATCCCATTTTAAAGTTAAGCTTCCAGTGTTAATAAAGGTGATGATGATCTAACCAGCTATTTTGGAGAAGATGAAAGTGATATCTCTTGCACAATGGTTTGTATCAGTGAATGTGAACTTAAAGAGACTACTGACAAAAATTGATTTCTCAACTGCTTGGATTAGGTTTACCTGGGAGCACCTTTTGCGTAATGTCAATGAAAACCAGATAATAGGAATCACAGGTTTTAAAGATAAATCTGTACTTAATCAGACTAAATAACCAACTGCAACAAAGTTGAGGGTGGTGTTATGCTGTAATTCCATTAGTTAGCTAAAATCCTGTAGAAAAGAACAGAAAAAAAAGATTCAATATAGCTATTCGTAGTGGGGAAGATTATGTTTTAACTAAGAGTTTGTTGAATAATGAGTCATAAATTCAGCAGCCCACATGTTAAGTAAGTCTGAGGATAACAGCTTCAGACACATACTGGACACTAACTCTATTTTACATGAAAACTAGGATTGCTTTGCTCAAAGCAGGTTTTGGGTTTGTTAAAAGTGACACCAAGTGTCTTCGTCAAAAATTAATTTAACTTTAAAAGAAACAATCTATTAAAACCTATATTGAATTTATTAACAAGGATTGTACTTAAAAGCAAACTCCTAATATAAATATATATACACATACTAACCAGACAGGTTCTAATTGATCTTTAATTACAAAGAATTATTGTGCTGTAATACAGCTTTTAAAATCTCTGCTTGGATTTATCAAAAAGTATAAGTAAAAATTTTATTGCTGCTGAAGCAAGTAGGAAAAATTCTAACCCACTATTACTGTAATGGATCTATGTTTTCCTACATAATAATAGACATTTGGAGACAGTTGAAACATTAGTTGCACTCTTTGGAAGGATAATTTTGGTGCCATTAACAAATAGAGTTTCTAAAACTTCCTGGATTTACATTGTGTTTTACTAAATAAAGGTATTTGAGGGGGAAATAAAGGTCTGATACATGTCAATGGACATGTTTTAAAGACACTGATGGAAACTTGAAAATAATTTTAAGTAGTTTTCATACCTGTTTATACACGCAAACGAGGTTTGAGGGGAAGGACTAGCTAGAAAGTACACTTTGCTGCAGTCTGGCAGCATGATAGACTAGAATGGTAAATGAGAGCAAAGTGGCATGAAAAAGTGTCTTAATTTAAAGAATCAGTCTTAGCACTGTACAAAAGTCTGCAGTGTACATTTTCCCTGCCTCTGCATCATCTGTGAATGCAGGAAATGCACCCATAGCAGCACAATCACTCAAAAAGTTCAGGCAAGCTGAGTGGACAGCCAACACAGCAAGGCATTTCAAATCATGTACAGCGTCTAAGTTGCCCTACTCCGTGTCTCACAGCAGGATAAATTTTGTTTCTACAGACTTCCAACTGGATGAATCAACCCTGGGATAAATCTTTTATATACATCTTCTGCATTAGTTTGTGAGCATAATAATGAGAGATGCCCTGCAATAGAGCACTGCTGTCTCGATGGACACACTTATAAATATTATAAAAAGGATGTCTTAAAAATATAAAACATACATCCAGCTCATATTCACATACTTAAGTTACTCACTAGTATCTTTTGAAGAAGACCCTAGAACAACAGAAGATGGTAGCCCCTAGAAGAAGTGAATACCTAGAAGAAAATTTAAGGGTATCTGGCATTCTATAAAAGTAAACACAAATTCTAATAAAGAGAGCTGAATTCCTGATGTGCACATTTTGGGACTTTTCAGAACCATAAAAGCATGTATAAGAGCTGAAATTTCTAAAGGGTTTCATAAATATTTGACTTAATTTATAAGGCAGAATCTTGGCCTTTTCAAAGCCTGTGGGAAAACTCCCTTTGAGCACAAAGGAGCTAGGTTTCCAGTAATCATGATTGTTTCAGCACCTGACAGGTCTGTACAGAGAATCAGAGAGTGCAAGTCTTTCAGAGAGATAGATTTTGATCCTCAACTCAGAGAATTTTTAATACTGTTACGTGGAACTTTTGCAGTAGTGATTTCATATTGGTGCACTTTTTTCAAACAGTAGCTATTGTGGAAATCAAAGCATAGACAAGGAAAGTGCATTTTTTCTTCTGATATATTTAAAGTAAGACAAAAGGATAAACATATGTCGTTACTTTCCTAAAATCCTTCTCTGTGCTACCAGTGATGAGGTCCATGTGGCTTGCGGGACTGACTCCACTCATTGTGGAGAAACAATGAAGTATATTTTAGTAGCTTTTTCTTTATTTGATTGTAAACATTGTCCAAAACTTTTCCTTTGTTTTCAGGCTTCCATGTTTTCATTTTCACCATAATTAGTCCAAAAACACTTAATAAAGAAATTATTTAAAATATAAATTACAAAAAAAAGGCAAAAACTCTTCTTCCTCCACCCCATGGAAACCTCTTACCCAAACTCCTATGAACAGCTCTGAGTTTAGAACATTTATTTGAAAGGGCACACGTCTTCCTCTTTCTATTTTTAAGTGCTGTACCCTTCTCTGTTGAAGGTGCTGTATTTTTACTTACATAGGATCTTTGGGCATGAAACCTTGTGAGGCAACACTGGATAGGAACAGAACAAGAAAATGCTAAATGGAAAATACGAAGCCTGCAGTTGGCTAGCCACAAAAGATACCTTTTATTTACATGAACAGACTGATTTAATAAAAAGCAGTTGTTTTGAATAATTTAAAAATTAAACAATGAAATATGATTTGTTCTTCAATATTACAAAAAAAGAAATCTGATGTGTCTAGGAAATTCTTTAGTTCACATTGTGAATAAAGGTTTGAAACGATCAACTCTTCTTAAAAAAACCCCAAACCACAAAATACACATATTCCTTTTCTTTTAGATAGATATATTTTACGTAGTTTACTTTATCAGGGTAAAATGGATCTTTAAAACTATATTCTTGAAAAATTGTTGGGTTTTTTTTTCTGAAATAGTGATTATCTTTTGCTCACCTTCTTTCGGCTTTCTTGCCGTTTAGTTGGGTCTTATCTGCTTATTTTGTGATAAAAATCCCACACCATTGCCAGATTTTCATGTAAGCAGCAGGTCTTAATTTTCTGAAAAATAATGAAAGAATTTAAATATTAAGTGGATTTTAAATGAACCCATTTAAGACAATTAAATAATTTAAACTAATTTCTGGAGTCAAGACATGACACTTTTTCTTCAGGAGTGCAGAGGTGTGAGGAGAATGTGGTGTTAGGTAATGGGCAGCAGAAAGTAATACATTATAAAAAGCTAACTGACTTGGGCTCTTCACTCTTGAAAAAAACATTCAGTGGACTGCTGCAATCTATTATTCACCCATAGTTATCATAAAATTCTAGGTGTATTAGATAGTAGGAAAAAAAATCTTTACTCTGAGGGTGGTGAGGCAATGGCACAGGTTTTCCAGAGAACTGTGTCTGTCCCCTCCCTGGCAGTGTTCAAGGCCAGGTTGGATGGGATGTCCGGCAACCTGGTCTAGTGAAGGGTGTCCCTACCCATGGCAGAGGGCTTGGAACTGGATGATCTTTAAGGTCCCTTAAAGTCCCCAACCATTCTATGATAATCTACCCTGTCAGTTATTAAGACAAAACTTGGGTTAAAGTTCACTAAGGTACAGAAATTCCTTTCCTGACAAAAGAGAGAAAGGAAATTATATAGATTCTTGCAAGTTTGGGGTATTCTTAAAGAAATGAACTCAAACCAATTGTTATAAAAGTCAAAGCAATAATGTATAATATTTTACTAAAAAAAAAAAAAAAAGATTCCTTTAGAATAAAATATGCTTTTCTCTTTTCCTCACCTTGTCTAATTCTGTTATAGTTAGTTTAATTTATACAGGAATATTATATCACAAATTTCTGTCACTGTGCTAACAAAGATAAGTGGAAGCAAGAATTTCAATAAAAACTTTGCAAACAATTCCATTATATCTTGTCAAATGCACACAGAATCTCAGCTGTAAGTTGTTTCATTTATATGTCAGTTTTGTCAACATCACTGACTGAAAGTATGGACCCTCACATTCAATCTGCACAAAAGAATAAATTGACAATTCAAGTATGAAGCTTTTAACTATGTTTTTAGCTCTGACATTTCTTACTGGCATATAAGATTTTATATAAAAAAAGAGAAAAGAATTTCTGCTAAAACTTGAAGGCAAACCTATATGTTATTTGAATATGAATAAAGTGTTTTAGCAGAGAAGAAAACTTGCATAGTTTTGTTTCTCCTTTTCACATTATTCTCATGCAAGTTGCAACGGGTGAATACTTTAAAAAACATTAACTCCATTATATAGATTGTTCCTACTATAATGTGGTGGTTTAGGCCTGGCTGGAGGCCAGAGGCCCACCAAAGTCAGTCTATTGCTCCCCTTTTCAGCTGGACAGGGGAGAAGATACATATTGAGAGGCTTAGGAGTCAAGATAAGGACGGAGAGATCATCCTGTAGTCAACAATATGGGCAAAACAGACTCAACACAGAGTGAAGGAAAGAAAACTACCTAATTTATTACACTGCACTACACACACATTGAAACCAGAGCTGGATAATGAGAAGTGCAACCAGATCGCAAACAAGCGTGACCAGATCTTAAAGCACCTACCCCCCACCCCTCCATTCTTAGCAGACTTTAGTCATGATTTTGCTCCCTTCTTCCCCCTCATTGTAGCACAGGGGTGGGGCAGGGACTGGGGAAATGGGGTTCTCGGTCAGTTCTTCATGAGCTGTTTTCCTTTTCCACATCTTAAAACACCTCTACCTCTCCCCCCACCCCTCCCTTCTCAGCAGTTTTCACTCTAGTCATGATTTCACTCCCTTCTTCCCCCCCATTGTGGCACAGGGAGGGGCAGGGACTGGGAAAATGGGGGCTTCAGTCAGTTCCTTGCAATCCTTCTTGGCTGGGGGAGGCATTCATTCCACACACACCCTTCACCTGATGCACCGGGGGGGTCCCACCCACAGGAGACAGTCCTTCACAAACTTCTCCAACATGAATCCTTTCCCACAGGGCTTTATCTCTTCAGCAGCTGCCCTGGCGTGGGTCACTGCTATGGGGGCGGGGGGGCAGTAATAAATCCCGATGTCTCTCAGTCCCGGTCCTCCACAGGGTAACCAGCCTCCCCCAGCAAACTTGTTGCAGCGCAAATCTCTCTCATGCTCATCTCTGTGTCTATGTCTCTCCTTGGGCTGCAAGTCCTGGCAGGGGCTTGCTCCAGCGTGGTCACAGCATCTTCTGTATGCTTCCACCTGCTCCATCCAGCATGGAGCCTCTCCATGGGCTACAGGTGGGGTCTTGGCCTTTTCCACAGGCTGCGGGGGGACACCCACTCAACTATGGGTTTCTCCAAGGGCTGCAGGGGCATCTTTCCATCTGGCACCTGGGACACCTCCTCCCCCCTCAGCCTTGGTGTCTGCACAGCTCGTTACATCTTCTCACTCCCTTGTCTGGTGGCAAAATGCAGCTGCTTGTGTTTTTTTTTTTACTATATGTGAATCACAGAGGCGCTGTGACCATCGCCGATTGGCTTGGCCTTGGTCAACAGTAACTCCGGCCTTGAATTGGCAGATGTTTACTTTCTGGGGCCGGCAGAGAGCTTTTAACTGCTTTAGGCAGCAGCCATCTTTGCAGCCCCCCATTCTTTAACAGCACCCAGCTACTCAAAACTGCAACGTATATTCATCATGCTATTGCGTTAACACCGTATAACTATCTAAAAATAGTGGGATTTGTGTTTACGGGAACTGAGCTATAAGCTCTTGGTTTTCATTTCTTTATGACCACTGTGCTGAAGTTCATGGATGATAGGGTATTTTTATTTCAAAATTTACTAGTCTACACAGGAAGTGGTCTCATATAACAGGTATAAGGAAAGATGCAGCTTAATGTTACAGATAACTTGGTAAAACTCTGCCATACTTCTTACTCCTGTCTTTCAGCTTGGGAATCAGTTCATGGATTTCAGAGAGAGAATAAATTACTTGATGAAGGAAAAGAATGTACTTAAGTAACTTTTAAAGACTGCCAGGACAAGTTACTATTTTCTCCTTTAACCTGCTTTTATATATCTTTGCAGGTTTTATAAAAAAACATAAAGCAAACAAAGAAGACAGTCATCAGCAATCCAAACCACTGTCAATTATCAGTCCAAAGAATTAGATATTATAATTAGAAAATCAAGCTCAGATGTGGGACTAAATTAAATCACAACCATTGAATTAATACATTCAGCAATCAAATCATTAAGTTAATACAGGATGCAGCCAATTCTTATGAGTCTTGCCACAGGAACTGAATTAGGCTGTACAGTTCCTTATCCAATAGTAGTAGTCTTCTAAATTTGCTTTAATATAAAAATCCAAATTCATTTAACAATTAGTCCTCGTGTCAAATTGACATTTTTGGTTTTTCCTGAAAATGACTCAGGAAAAACGTGCAGGACACTTCCCTGCTCTGCCTCTGCTTCTTTTTATTCCCATTTACTTCCCGAATCTCTGAAAGTCAACTGATCATACATGTTTTCTTATAGAGGTAAACTAGATTCTCTGAAAGTTCATACAAACATTTAAAGGAAAAGCACATCTGTGCTATGCTAAGTAGAACTTTAGCTTCCTGGAGCTAGGAAATTATTCTCAGTGCATTCCCAAGCAATGGGGTCTGAATGAATAAATGCATGTATATGTATATGTATATGTATATGTATATGTATATGTATATGTATATGTATATGTATATGTATATGTATATGTATATGTATATGTATATGTATAATAAAGTGTCAGATGCAATATATACAAATATGAGAAAACCAGAAGTGAGGCCTAAAACCTTTATGCTTTGTGGCATTTCAAGGCACATTTTATTAGAATCTGTGTTGTAGTTCAGGATCAAATATAAAACTTTTTTTTTTTTCCTTTGATGAAAAAGGGGGTGTGATATTTACTAAGAAACTTTCCTGTTCCTGACTTACTCATGAGAAGAACATGTTCCTGTGGATAAACCGATCACATAAAAAATAAGATCATTTGCAATGACTGATATTTGCCTTGATAAGGTGGTTAATTCCATTTTTGAGGAATATGTAAGAAATCTTGAAGATTAAAAAGTATTTAATGGAATACAGTAAGTCCAAAAAGTTTAGCCTAACAATTATAAAATAAGCTTTATTTGGGATCCTTTTTATTTTAGCATACTTGCATCGTTACTAATTTATGCCTTGTTGGTGTGATCTAGACTGTAACACAAGGGAATACCAGTTGGGCAATGAGATACTGAGTAAGCTTCAGTAGAAATATTCTGCCCTTATAGCCAGTAAATTTAAAATTGGTGCTTATAATGCAGCTCCATTTTTTCTATTTAAAACTATAAGATAATTTTTTATTGCTAATGGATAACAGCCAATCAATGTCTTATGTTATTTAGTTAATTATATTGAGAACAATCTACATAATTATCTTGCCATAATTGGTGTTTCTATTATTCTGTTGTTTGCATTTCCTTTATAAGCTGTTAGCTTTATTAGCACTACAATTTTCATGCCAATAAACATACTAGAATATCCACATCTTTTTCTTGTAGTTAAATACTCATAAGTTTAAGATTTTGCTTATTCAAAATCATCAGTTAATTACAAACATCTTATGGCAGAATATAATTTACTAAGAATAATAGTTTCTCTATAGTCTTCTGCAGCTGTTATTATGACGGGAAAAATTACTCTTCTATTAAGACAAAGACCTACCTACTGAGTTGTACTTCCTGTTTTCTGCATCAATGGAGAAAAATACCCTAGGAAAATGCTGTTCCCATATTTTATTTTCCAAACAACATAGTCTCTTGTATTAGAAGTTGTGCTTCTAGTGAGTATGTTGGGCCTGTTTTTGCAGATGAGCTACACTTTCTACATCATGTGAACAGACACAAGCTCACAGGGTCTTATAAACCAAAAAAGCGGAGACTGCTAGGTCTATATGCTGCCCAGTCTGTTATAATATATAAGCTGATGGATTCTATGACATTAACATTTACAGCATGCTAACATGGTCACAGGGCTCCCAGTGAGGTCTGTGCAAGGTCAGCAAGTTTTTCTCCATGTGCAAAGAACTCATGGTTAACAATGTGTTTACAATTGTGTATGTATGACCTCTCACAAAGGCAAGATGGATATACCATTTTAAATAAAATTAGATCATATGTTCCAATTGCAGTGGAAATTGGAAGGCTTAAAGTACAAGCAGTCTAAAAAAAATCCTTTTTGTGGAAGCTCTTTACAGTATCAGGGCAACTACTGTAATGTGATTCCAAAAATATTAACAATAAGACAAACAGGTCCTTTTTCTCTTCACAGAATATGTTACAGAATTTTAGCTGAAAATGTTTTAAACCCCATGATTTGGATTAGAAATAATAAATAAA
Source organism: Gallinula chloropus (assembly GCF_964237585.1). Taxonomy (NCBI): domain Eukaryota; kingdom Metazoa; phylum Chordata; class Aves; order Gruiformes; family Rallidae; genus Gallinula; species Gallinula chloropus. The sequence continues at coordinate 10,769,220 of NC_140088.1, forward strand.
TCTGTACTTACTACCAGACACAACTATAAATAAATGATACCAAATACTCATGAATAATTGTGATTACGAAGCCACTAGAATATTTTTTTTCCCAGAAAACATGTCTAAATAGAAATAAATTCCAGGAACGTGTTATCTGCTTGTGGATAAACCTTGAACAGAAGGAGAGGTTAACATTTTTAGCTAAGTTATGCATTGCAAATGGCTCACTCAGTTTTGTTTCATTTGCATAAGTGGCCCTGGTTCAAAAACTCACTGATTGCAATGGAAACAATTTCACTGTTTTCTTTTTTTTTTTTTTTTTAACTGGTAGTTTTTGTTCTTGTTGTTTTTGTTTAAACCAATATACATTGGCCTCAAAACTAGGACAGGGGTAAAACCAGCAGAAAATATCCTTTAAAAGACCATCTTCCTATGCTTAATTAACATGGCAACATAACTGGTTTTGTAAATTAAGTTTTATGACTGATAACCTGGAATAAAGAAGTTAGAATTTTACTGAAAATGGAAGATAAATAATTTCAACTTGCAGACAGGAGCCTTTAAATAATTTCAACTTGCAGACAGGAGCCTTTACTACTAACACCTGATGCTTTATCCCCTTAAGATATGTTTCATAAAAAGAAGAATTTCTCTGACTTAGCTGTCTATATTTCAGAAATGTTGAAGCAGAAAAAACGTACCATTAGCTTGGTGTTGGCTTCTGTTTAGGGAATTAGTAATGAGTTGACCAGAGGTTTGCAGCAACAGATTCTAAGGGATGGAAGGAGGGAAACAAGGACTACTAAGTAATTTTTGTGATTCTTCCGGCCTATTTTAAAAAATTGTATTTTTTAACTAGAGTTACTTAAATACCATTGTTTTGAAACTGTTAATAGTGTCCTTAGAAGTCTGATGTAAAGTGTCAGTCACTGAACTACAAAACTCTCCAAAACAGAAAATGCTAGGTAATGTACCATGTATAAAAAAAGGTCAGTCAGCAGCTCAGATGTCTATTATTTCTCATTCAGTCAAATAATTCAGGAAATGTTATGTCTTGACCTAAGAAATAAATTGCAGAGCTTCATCTTTGTTTCATTAGCCAAATACAAGATTATTAAAAAAAAAAAATCAGATTCATTATTTTTATCAACTCAAGAATGGTAAATGGGATTTTTCCTATTAATTAATATTTAAATTAATATTTAAAACTGACACTTTCATAGGGCTGTTTTGAAGTGCAGAGCTCTATAAAGATATGTCCTATAGATTCTTATTTCAATTTTGTCTTGTCTTTGCATCATTCTTGTGCTGAGATGTTGCATAGTCATCAGCTGGTCATGATGGATAATTTTGCTGTCACAGTTAATGAAAATATGAGAAAATTTACAAGGCTCATCAAGATTTATGAACCAATAAGTAGCCTAGAGTATGGGGGTTAAAAAAAAAAAAAGACCTAGCTAGCAGGCTAATCCTGTCAAAGAATTGCTCATTCTGGATTTGGTGCTATCTCTGATACGAATACTCTGCAGAAACAATTCTTGAAATATCAACTTGGAACTTGCAACTTGGAAAATATAATTTTTTTCTTTGTATTTTCCTTATTTAATTAATTAGTTTTGTAGGTTTTTTAGGCCTTACTGTGGTTACTTAATAGCTAATCTCATAGATGGATATAGTTCATTTATATTCAATAGAAGAAAACTCTTTGCTATTGCTTTTGATTTCAAAAGATTTTCAGTTCTGGCTGAGAAATGTGAACTTGTGAGGAACTTAACATTTGTATGTAGGAGCAAAGTTGAACCATTTGCATATGCCTTGCTTCCCAAATTTGGCACAAAGTCAGCCAAGGCAGCTGAAATTCTGTGAGCAAAACTGAATCTTTGATCTAATATAGATATTTTTACTAGAAGAATCATACAAAATATCCTTGAGGAATTACTGCAGCGTAAGTCAACTGTGAGACATTATTCTAACCTAAAGTGAGATGTGACTATAGTTTACAAAATGAGCTGTAACTTTGAGTCAGAATACCTACTACACTAGAAAAACATAAGAATGTGTTTTTTTCTTTTTTATCCATATACTTTCTCAAATGCAAATGAGCAAAAGGATATTTCTACAAGTTAAAAGAATAATCTATGGTTTAGGAGCCTCATATTGTGCTTTTGTCCATAGAGGCTTTTTTACGTGAACTAAAGTAAAATCAATTACATCTTTCATGTATCATTGATTTAATCCCATAAAATCAGCACTTCACTAATTCAGTGAATATAACAGAAATAGGTGTCTTGGAACCACTGGAGGCAGCTATATTCAGAAAAACAGAGAGTGTTTAAACTTTAACTAAATGCATTAAAAAGACATTGTGATCATTCAGTTAAAGTTACCATAACTTAGGCATTAAGTCAATTATATTGATTGCAGCTGTGACAGTGTAAGGATATAAATAAGGTAAAGCTTGTAGGAAGATATAGTGGGAGGATTTTTTTTTTATTTAAAAAAAAAGATCAATTGGTATAGCTTGAAAAAAGATGCAGGCTTTAGATCCATAAGCTCTACTGCTATCACAAATGGAAGAAGCAATCTTAAAAACTAATACAGATTTTAGAACAAATGCCATGAATGTTATATGTTAATCAGACTGTCTGAAAGAAAAGAGCTGATAACAAAATTATATTAAAGGCAAAAGATGAGATGAATTACCATGATCCATGAAATCACTGTCTCTAGAGCTTATGATTTTGTACAGCTGCTGATTTTTTAAAATTTTCAGCCTAATCTTTTGAAGGATGTTTGTTTTCATTATTTTTTTAAAATTTAGATTTCTCTTAAGAATGAGCACTGGTTCAGAGTTGAGGTAACAGGCTTTTTTGGATGTTCTCTTAGAAGTGATTAAGTGAAAACTAAAAAAGCATTAGCACATTTTCTATGCAAGATTATTTTGGTGTGTGGCATTTGTTTAATTGAATATCCATGTTGATGTGTATTGACATATTTGCTTCTATTTGTCAGTTATAGTCAGTTTTGATTTGGTGCCTGATCTTAAAAATTTTGTTTCTGAGGACAAGTTGAGTTCTGAAGCAGAGAGACTGGATGAAGACTGGTTTTTAGGAAGATTTGTTTCTAAGTAGGATCCTTGTTTTACATAACTTGCAATTGCTTTGTGATTCTAGATTCCAGAACAAATAAATAATGTAGGAAATGTGTGAGTTTGACACCTCTTTCCCTCTGTATTCTGAAGTCATGCTTTACAAGATGCTTTTCTCTACAAAAGTCTGCTTGCTAGATAAAACTCCCATCTAGACTGTTGAGACAGGAACCGCTAAGTTCTGCAGATCCTGAGGCCTTCGTAACAACTTAGTATATTTCATAAGACAGTTTCACAGAGTGATTGCATGTGACAATACACATCAGTGACAGAGCACTTTCATATATGTTGTGGGATAAGTCTTTATGATAAAGTCAGTAAGAAAAAGACAACAAAACTGTTTTATATGAGTACCGTGCTCGTTTAAACAGAAAACCTCTGGAGAGATTGGACATTCAATTCAGTCAACATTTACTAAGTGCAGTGGAATGCCACAGGCAAATTTATGCTGGTATACCCTAACCCATACACAGTACAGGTTATACATACTGCTACTAAGCAAAACATTTAGGCATTTCAATCAGATTTTCCTCTGATCTCCTACTTCCCTCTGATTACCATAGAACATTGCACTATTAGGGTGTTTCATATTCTGTGAAATTATTGAAACTAGAATTTAATGTGCTAATTTACAAACACATGAACAAGTCTGTATTCTCTGACACAAGTTTTGTTTCAAGTAAAGCCAAAGAAACAGCTATAAAAGACATTTCAGGAAAATTACCTGAAGAGTTATTGAACCCAGATGTCCTTAATTTGAAACGAAGACCAAATTACTATCTGAAAAAAAGCTTTTACAGGAAGATTTGGGGCTATGCTCCCTGATAAGAATCATGAAAAGCACTGGAAGAAGAATGATAACCTGAAACAACAAGAAGCACCATTTATTTTGTTTTTCTCCTCCTTCCCTGTTTTGTATTCCTTTCTCTTTAAGTGTATTTATTTATGGAATACCTGATTCCTTTTTTTTTCTTTCAGTATAATTGGACATATATGTGAAGAGGATTAGGCTTAAAGTTTACTACTTAAATCCCACTCTTTCTAAATAATCAGCAATATATATATTAAAGTTTTAATTGTTTTTTTTTTCCTCAGCACGACAGCATTTTTATGTATGATGCTTCTCAGGTGTGTAGTGCATGCTATTTTCTACTTAATTTTAGAAGAAATTTTTGGAGGAAATATTTCACTGTAATTTTAAATCCAGAACTGCTGGAAGCAGTCATGGCATGACAATGCTGAATTTGTTGTTCTAATCTGGGTAAGGGTACCTGGACAACTGAAAGATTACTTGGAATACTACAAGATGCTTGTTTAAAGGCATTTTTTAAAAAAATCCCCAACAAACACCAAAACCAAACAAACCTCTGTTAAGAATTGCAGAAGCACTGAATTTGAGCTGGTTCCATAGTTTTATCTCTATTATCTTTGTTTTTGAAGTCTATGTAGTTGCATTTGACTTCATTTTTTGTATCCTTCATGCATTTTTTGAGAACTAAAGAGACATTCAGGTGTCTAGATTAGACACCTGTGTCATTTTAGATCCTCTCAAGCATTTAGAATTTCCATACAAAGTTGACAGATGCAACAGTGGACCTACAGGAGATACGTGTCTTTTTTAGACAGCTGCTCAAAGCTAAGCAAGACACGTGGGCTGTTTAAATTGCCTCTGGACTTCAATGTTTAAGAAGCTAAAGCCCAACATAGATTTTCAAATCTTGGCTTTCCAAAGTCAAAATATTTTCTCAAATGTAAAATATTCCCTACTTACATTGTGATCTATTCCAAAAGAACTTGCTACCTCTGCAATTGCAATGTCACAGTTTGGTTTATTGAGTGTCTAGTCCATTATCTGATTACCTAGGTTGTAAGACTCAAACCCAGGAGACATAATGATAGACCTCATTTTGATATTCTTTTTAGTTATTCTCTACTATTTTTCTTCATTTTTCTTACAAGACTATTATATAAGATTATACAAAATACTTTTTGAAAAAAAAAAAACAACAAACAAACACATTTACTGCTACCAGAGAAGTAACCTCATCAATAAAAGAAAATTAGGGTTCTTACAAGCATCTCCCTTGACTGAATTAATGTTAGCCTTTGTGTATGCTTTATCATCATCTCCTAGAGACTCAGACTTAGATCATTTACCTGTTTGTTTGAAAGGCTTTTCCTCTCACTCCCTCCAAAACTGTATGATGTAAATTATTCTGCATTTTCATTTTTACCCCAATTGGCAGAAACCTTAATAAACATTCCTATGAGATCTAGTTCACCTAAGACCAGGAACAAATCCACTTGTTGCAGGGCCCTGAGCACATCCCCTTTCTCCCCATTCTGCTAATATGGCTGTGGGGCTTCAGATGGAGGTGGCTCCTTGCCTTATGCAAGGTCACCAGCTGCACTCTAAAAACCTCTCCCTTTTCATTTGGGAGCTACTGTAATTTTGCATTGTTATTGCTAGTAACTGGCAAGAAGCTTTGTATAAATTTGCAAGGCGTCCAGACTGAAACTTGTCAGGCCTGTTCAGTCTTAATATTTCTTGACCTATAGCTTTGTTTTACTTGATTCAGCTATGTCAGTAATGTCTTTAATTGACAAAGTGTCTAGATCTAATTTTGCAAAATGATGCAGTGTAGAGATACAGGCTGGATATAATGCCAAAGGCCTTGAAAAATGGAGACGTGAGATGGGGTATTGAAGATTACAAGCATGGGATGATAAAAGATGGAGCACAGGCTTGGTATGGAAGAACCCACAGCAATAAATTGCTTACTAATGGTCAGTTAAAAAAAAAGCAAAAAAGACTTTGAGATCCTCAAAACTGGTTTACAGGTTGCAAAGAAATAGTATCTAATGTATGTAAAAAGCATCAAATATAGCAACTCTGGATATAACCTGGAGTGACAGACCAGTGAAAACAGAGAAACATGTAAATGTATGTTCACAAACTGTGTGCATGCAGTAGAGGAAAAAGGAGAGAAAGATGAAATCATCATGAGCACGGTATTCTTCCCTGGGAAGGATTCCAAATGCTGAACACTTGTGATAACACCCACTCACCCACCTGAACTGGAACCAGAGTGAAACAGCAAGCTTAAGACCCAGGGGATTAGTGGAAGGAGTGTGACATGAGGAAAAGGGATAGAAACTAGTTACATTGATAGCAGTAATACAATTCAAATTGTATACAAGTAGTCTAACTGCACTGTTATTTGTTTTTTTTAATAATGTTTGTTTCATTTGGAGAATTAATGTCTTCAGTATTTATGACCTTTTAATTAAATTGTTAAGATTTCCATTACACCAATAATAAACACTTGGCTTTGCACATGTATATATCTCTCTCTATAGGATGATTAGAGGGCTGGAGCACCTGCCCTACAAAGAGAGGCTGAAGGAGCTGGGCTTGTTCAACCTGGAGAAGAGAAGGCTGTGGGGGGACCTCATTGCATCCTTCCAGTACCTGAAGGGAGCTTATAAGCAGGAGGGGATTCAACTTTTTAAAAGAGCAGATAATGGCAGGACAAGGGGGAATGGACTAAAGCTAAAGGAGGGAAGGTTTAGATTAGATATTAGGGGGAAGTTTTTTACAGAGAGAGTGGTGAGGTGCTGGAACAGGCTGCCCAGAGAAGTAGTGGATGCCCCATCCCTGGAGGTGTTCAAGGCCAGGTTGGATGGGGCCCTGGGCAGCCTTGTGTAGCTCCAGGCCTGAGGTTGGTGGCCTTGCCTGTGGCAGGGGGGTTGGAGCATTATGATCCTTGGGGTCCCTTCCAACCCAGACCATTCTATGATTTTATGATCTATGATTCTATGTGCTTTGTGCCCATTAACAAAATTATGAGCATAATATTCTTTTTGAGCTGAGCTCTCACACTTGGCTCCCAGCTAACACTGTACTGCAATAACACTGTAGCCATACCAGTACTTTCCAACCTTGTCCCAGTGCCACTGACTGCCTTGATCCCAGATCTGTTCACGTTACTAGGGACTTCCACTGAACTTAGTCAGAATTTGCTTATTGTAATTTGGGTCTGATCCTGACTTCACATCCCTCATTGGCATTAGAGGCATCTCATTGCTAAGGCTTGACTAGTAAGCTGGACTCCTGACTGCCCCGGTGGATCCCCAACCTGCCCCACTCTCTGTTGGGGTTGCTGGCCCTGTCGTACCAATCTCCATGAGGATTCCTTGCAACTGCAAGCTCCCTGACTCTGGGACCAGTGCCTACTGAAAGCAAAATTTCCATGTTGGCTTTGAGCAAAAGATGATGTCATAGCAGACTTTGATGTTTATTTACATCTAAGTTTGTATCTGAATTGAGGCCAAGTGATGTAAATATGGGATTTTTTTTTTAATTTCTTTTCCTTTTTTAATGGCAGGTGCTGATAAAGTTTTAAGGGAAATACAATGAGTAAAAGTAGATAATGAGCTCACTCAGCTACATGAAGAAAAATCTAGATTAAAGCTTTCTCTCTCTATTTTGTCAATTAAAGTTGAGTGACCTAACCCAAAATTGTGTTCCCAGATGCTCCGTTTCTTGTTTAGAACACTTTATACAGATTATTAATTGCATACTCTTTTAAAAAAAGTAAATGTTCCTTAGTTATGAGCTATTTATAGTTTGCAGTTTTTCTTTCTTTGGTTTTGATTAGAGAGTTAAGATAGGCCAGAGATTCAGCTAGTAATGAAAACTTAGTTAAGATGGGTTTATTTTTTCTAGAAAATCAGATCTTAATATTTTCCTTCCTTAAAAATCAGTAACATGAAATTAGTCATGAGAGTCTTGACTGGCCTTAATATATGTGAATTTTAACATATAGAAGCAGAGAACACATTCTAATATATGCATTTTTCAGAAAAGTATTAATCAGCTGTAAACATAGCAAGGAATGTCATACACTCCGACGGGGGAAAAAAGGTGGCTAGAAACTGAATAGCCTTAACTCCTATAGACTTAGGTTAAGCCTAAACCAACATTTACAAGGAGAAAAAAAAAGGCTTGTCAGAATTGTTCTAGAAGGCTAGCCATTGCCATGACCTCAGTCTTGATGGGCTTTTGGGATTCATGTTTTTACAGTTTTCTTTAGAATAAGCATGTTGTATTTTGTTAGTGTTACATTTTTTACTTTCAAAATTTAGTTTTCCATTATTTATAAGTCTCTTGATTCCATTATTCATTGAATGCAAAATGTTAAGGTAATAGAAATTTCTTACAAGATAAGATAATAAGCCTTCTCCTTGAAAAAAGCAATGGCTTGCCCACGCTATCTAGATTGGCTTTAATTATGCCTTAGAATACTATCTTATGAATAAAAATCATTAGATGTCTTGATAAGTCAAATACATCTGTTCTCGAAACTTTGAATATCACTACTGCTGTACATCCTGCTTTGGTAAATCAAGACTTGCACATGCATATCATCCAGAAAACAGGATATGCTCCAGTGTGAAACAAAAAACTTGCTTAGATATTAGTTTCATCTATACTATTAATTAAAGCTAGAGTCTTATTTTGTTTTACCGCTCCACTGGACATTATTCTTCTTTGCTATATTTTTAAAGAATATGTAAAATGGACTAAATATTTATTCCTAAATCTATCATTTGGATCTCATTAAAGAATTCATTACTTGACAAATTTTTTTTGCCTTTATTTATTATGCATCTTTATAAACAATCCATACTTTATTAAATTAATCTTCAGCCTGTTCTAGAAGCCAGTGACAAAAAATATATAGCCTCCAAAATCCATAGCTTACTTGGAAATGTGTAAAGAAAAGACTTAAATTATTCTCTACTCAAACTCCAAGACAAAGGACAGATCCTTCACAGGGAGCTGATACAAATGCCTGTTGACATTTTCAAAAATGTAGATTGTGTAGATTAGGAATAAGTATATAGAAAAGAACAGAAATAAGCAAGACCATGTATCACATTTCCTTTCCTATTTTCTCTTATCTTTCTGCAAAAATCTAGCAACCCTTTTTTTTCAGTAGCAAGATGACTGTGTGGTTTAATAATTTTTTATGTGTAAAATGGAAGTGTTGAATTCTGTTAAATTATCTCGTTTAAGTGAGCGGAGAGGACTTGTGGACTTAGTTTTATCTCCTAGTGTGGTTTCTGAATTTAACACTACCTCACATCTGGCAGATGGAGCCTAATCCTTGTGAAGCATACATTTATTACTGTTAAAAACCTTCAAAAATCTATATTAAATGTTTCTCACATGACCATGATCATTTAATTCTAAGAAGTTTCTTTGGGTATCAAGCAAATATTTTGCTTGCAATCTTCCTTGTGTTTTGAGGTTTTGTTTTGAAGTTGTGCTCTCTCACAGAGTGCAGAAAGTTAGTGTGGAAAGAAGGATGCCTTCCTACTCATTAATTTAATATTGTAAATTTCCTTGGGGAAATCAATGGCATCCCTTATTGCTGTGATCTGAAGAAAGAATTTGGCTTTCCTGTCTTGTACTGGTAACTTACTTCTGTTGCATAACATGGTATTCTGTTGCACAAGACTCCCAGCTGCCTCTGTTTAAAAATGCTCAATGTTGTACGAAACTATCACAAACTCAAAGGAGCAATTAAATACAGCTTAGAGCATTTATTTAGGAAGTAAAACTCCTATATCAGGAGTTGTAAAATGAGTTGTCTTACCTTTCAGGTTGTCATGCTAACCAATGTATTTTGGGTAGAAAAAAATACTAGGAAGTTATTTTCTATTGTTCTCTGCCAACCAGATGACTGTGCTTAAGGACCTTTTTCACACATAAGAAGTAAGTCTAGGCAGAGTGAGCCTTTAGAATTTGTAAGAGGATCAACATCTGTCCTTGAAGACCAGCTTAGGTAATACTTCCTGCAGATTGTTGGCATCTGTAAATTTTCTCTATATTGTGTGGAGAAACCTGAACATCTCCTTTGGGGCTGCAGACACTATTAAGTGCTAGGTTATCTAAAACTGAGGTACTCTAATCCCTGAGTCACTTGGTGCATTTAGTAGCTATGCTTTGGTTTTATGAGTCACAACTGACTAATTATAACCCAAAAATTTGAAACATAGTTTGAAACTATTACATATCATCATGTCTAATTGGTATGGTAAAGACATCCTACTTGGATGTCCAAGTGAATGTTTCCCAAGAGAAATCTGTAGCCAGGAATATTGTAAAACCCTTTTAAAGATGCTTATCATGGTGTCACATGGATATGATTTGCTTATGTTGTTCCTAAACAAAATGAAAGAAACTCTGCTTCTGTGAAGCAAGATCATGTCCCTTGCTATAATGTTTGCAAGACCTGGCCGGTAAATCTACACTGAATTTGAAGAACCCAATATAAGATACTGTTGCCCATTGTGCATTAATGAAAACTCTTTTTATATTTCACTGCTCCTTGAAAAGTGGGATACAGTGTAGCTGCAAAAAGCCCATTGATTCATTTACTTCTTGTTTGTTTTAAATACAATATGCTTAAGGATATTTCCAAACAGGACAATTAGAACAAGAACAGGAATGAACTATAAACTGAGAAATAGCAAACCCAGTACAACCTGTTTCTTCTGCATCCAGACCATGCTTTTTCTTTCAGAGTAAATACAGTAATTCTCAGTTCAAAATTAGTGCAAATCCTTAAATAAACATGGGCGAAATAGGAAAATAGTAGAATATTTACCTAAAGATAGAGAGAGAGGAGTCTGTTCTCACAAGTAAAAAGGAAAGTTGAATTACTAGTTATGTTTCCAGTGTAAATTGGTAGCAGAGTAAATACTAGTTAGAAATTTGGTATTATTCAGTAACCTGAAAATAAAAATAGGTATGACTTCTACTTCCTAGGCAGTGTCTAACACCATGTATCTCACGAATGAAATATATTTCTAGCAAAGTTTCAGAAGAATATTTTATAACCCTGATCAGCTAGCAACTGAGAATTCAATGAATTGACTGACTTAACTTACTCAGCAGAGTTCCTTCTGAACATTCCCCATCAAAAAACTGCAAGTAACTTGACATTTTTTTGTTTGTTTTCTTGTGTGCAAATCCAGAATATGTGTATCACTTCCACACTGTTCTTTGAACTCTTTCTGTACACTTGCCACTGAGCAATTATGCTATAAAAACCTGTGAAGGGTGATGACTCACCACTTTCAAATTTCAGGCACATAGTAAAATCTTCACCTCCTGCACAGTGAGGGTGGCTATGCTCCCTGCAGGCAAAACTACTTAAAAGAAACTCACTGAGGATAAAGCAACTCCATCAGAAGCATATGCTGCAAAGATAGATAGCTCAGCTTGCATACAAGGTGCCTCACACATTGTTCTGAGATGTCAGTAGCATTTCAATCAGTTGTTACAGAGGAAAGTAAGTCTCCTACACAGATACAACTTTCTGCTTATGTTATTTTTATTTTTCCCTGATTTAATAAAAACAAACAAACAAAAACACATCAGTGACTATATACTCTCAACATTTATGTGAATTTGTGTGATTAGTTTAAGGAATGTTCCTCAATCATTATGGTACATGTAATAATGGAAAATTATTGAAAATTATGGGGTTTACTACATATTTTCAGAAAGTTAAAACATGTATCTCACTCTTCTCATTTTCAGTTATGAAAGTATACAAAAGAGCTGATACCAGAAACATCTATTTGTAGGTTTTGGTATGTCTCCAATGCAAATGAAAGTGTGAATTAAGATTTTATTTCTGCCTTTACCTCTATGTACCTCTAGTGGAATGCTTTCCATTCAAGCAGACTTCTCTTATTCAAGACTCAATTTGACTAAATTTTTTTAAAATAATCTATGTGAATTTAAAAAAAGTCTTTAAAGTACAGAAGAATGATATTTCCCAGAATGTTTTGAAAGTTTAATGTTGGCTATGGATTTTGCTTCACAAAATATGTCACTGTCAGTGAATAGTGTTGTATAGTTATTTTCATTTGAACCTAAATGTGTGACAACAGAACTTCTGCCTGTGACAACTTTTAATTTTTATGCAAGAGGTCATTTCAGGTACAAAGCTTAGATTGCAAGAGTCTAAATCTGTTGTGATAGGTTTATTTCCAGACCCACATATAATAAAGTATTTTCTTTTCCATTTAAAAATATAACAAGTAGCATCTGGATCATTTCAGAGCCAGCACACAAAAATGTTTTGAAATTATTTCAGAGAACAATTGATTAAATCTCGTGATATTCCGTGCAAAACTCACACTCAGAAATCCAATTCATTCAAGGTTCAAAGCAATCTAAATTAAGGGTTATTGCTATCACATGTCCCAGTTTTAAAACATTTGAACTCTAAGGACTTCCTTTTTTTCTCCTGCCTAACATGCGTATCATCAAATCATTCAGTTTTATGATTTACAAATAACAAAACATCAAAATTAACACCTGAGGCCTGATTTATAACAGAGAAAGTAACACTCTTTTGCCCTCTTAATTCTCAATACACTTTTCAGATTCCCTGTATAGCTATTTCATTTCCAGTAGTACTCAGCACTGATCATTTCACTGCACACCAAGAACTTGAAAATCTGGCCTCTTCATTTGGCTCATAGGAATGGAATGATTCTGAAAATCTGTCCCTTTTGGGCCAAATTCTTGAAGTGCTTGCCTAAAGAAAAACCCTAGCCATGCTCTGACTTGAAGTTCAAGATTACAACAAAATGAACAGAATTGGGTATCACTCAGAAAACTGCATTTATTTAATTATTTTCATTTTGTTGAATGTTTATGAACTCCCTTGGGATTGCAGTAGTCTCACAGTTCATGTATTTGGATTGTTTTAACACATTTAATCCACTTTTCCTTAATTAATGTGACCCCCATATCTGATTTTAAAACCAGTCAGCATTGAACGAGGGCAAGTGGTGCAAACATACCTAGTGCTTTCATTGAAGCAGTATGTTTGTTGCCTTCATTATGGTATTTAAAAGTAACCCCAAGGAGGAGGAAGAACTCTGTTCTGCCTCATTCCTCTGAGAGTCTGCTTGTCCCATTTGGTACACCTGCAGCTGGTACATGTTCCAGTTAGTACTTTTAAAACATGTATCTGCCAAGGAAAGTAGGGGAGGGCAAGAATAGCTCAGCAAGCAGCTGCTGGCAAAGAATGAAAGCTTTCATGCAGTGTGAATCAAGGATTATATTATGAGGTTGGCAGCTGATATAAAGTTTGGAAGCAAGAATCTGTTATTTTAAACCATGAATTCTGAGAGTTGTTTGTATCTACCCAGATAGTGAATTCTAGTCATATAGCCAGGTCGGGTATTATACAGATTTAGAGAAAAAAGAAAAGTAAGTTTTTTTATACTCAAAGCAAAAGGAGGATCAGTGTTGTTAACATTATTTTGGTCTAAAAAGGCATTGCAGAGGTGCATGGAATCAGCAGGCATAAAATTTGCGTTATGTGAGAAAATGGGTTATATTCTGTTTAGTGATTATATGCTGTTACTATTAAACTGTTAGGGACTGAAGTCAGACCATCAAGCTTGTTTCAGTTTAACAGCATCATGTCATTAAATGTACCAGAGAAATGACAATACTGTGATCTACTCTTACCATATCACACATACAATTTACTTGTATTGATCTGTGTAATATGTCTATTTTTCTTTTTTAACACACTATCCCACAGCTCAAATCCAGAACATTAGACAATAATTGAATTCAAATTAACATAAACAGAATTCTTAAATAATAATAGCACAAGCCATTTAAATCTACTTTCATAACAAGAAATTCTTTTAAGGTCCCCAAAGCAAAATTAGTGCCGTCTACTATCTGTGCAGGGCAGAGGAGGGGTACAGACTAATTCAAAGCGAATTAATCTGCAGTTCATTAGCAAACGCTAATGTTGCTTCTGGGAATGAGAAAATTAGCAGGATTATAATTACAAGCAACAAGTATCTTCACAAAGATCTAATTGCTTGTCAAGGATGTACAATATTCTATGTCAGACCATTAGGTTGTTGTCAGGTTGTTGTATGCTGTAAATCAAGTTTTCAGTTGTGCAACAGACTGTGTTTATAATATAACACTGTTTCTGAAGAGGTGTTACAGTGACCAAAGCAATTTCACAGGTGTCAGCAGACCTGGTGAATTGTAGTAAGAAATTAATTTCTTTCTTTACCTGTGTAGATTTGGCATCCTACTCTAGAGCTATAGGTAGACACCACTATCAGCTGAGTCCCCATGTAAAGACAAAAAATCATCATTAGACACTGAAGGAAAAGGTTCAAAGAGAAGATCTCATGCATCAGGCTTCCTGGCCTCTGTTAAGGTTTGTGTGTGTCCATGCAAATACAAGCAGTGATGTGCAAGAAGATAGGCAAGGCTGTTGCCAGTAAGTCATTCTCTTTAGTCATAGCAAAGAGATTGGCTGCTGTGGGAATCAACTTAGATATTGACTCCTATGGGGGCTTGTTAGGTTATACAGCAGACATCCTGCAAAGCCCTTGAATAACAAGCAAGCTTGGCAGGTAGAAATCATTATGATGCCTGTGGCTGCTCTAACCAGTCTCTTCTAGCAGGGTCACTTGATGGGATACTATAAAGAGCATGAAAAGGATTTAGGAGAGCTACGTTGCCTAGAAACTGACTGAGCCTTTTTATGAGGAAAAAAATTCCACACTCAAAACTCTTCAAAGCCTTTTCTGTTTTCAGTATGTTACAGACTGTATTTTGGATTCTGATTCCAAACAGTTCTGTGGTTGCTACAGGAGATCAGTTGTTTGTAAAACTTACTTGATACAAATTTCATGAATGTAAAATCCATTGATTCCAGAAAGCCTTACATAAAAAGCTTAAAAGAAAAACATTTTTATATGCATTTTATGCCTGTTCTAAATTTGATTTGCACTTTCTGCCTAATTTTTATCATTTGTCAGTTTAAAGGCCTGCATCTATGATTTAGCCATTTGCAAGGTGACAGGAGTGACACTCAAATACACAGATTAAAGTTTCTGCAGATCTAGATTAATGACTGCTTTGGTTTTTTTGTGTGCTTTTGACAAGATTCTCAGACAACAGCATATATAAGATATCCTGTTTTTAAAAAAACATAGAAACAAAAAGTACACATTGAAATTACTTCTAAGTTTAAAATATTTAGATATTCTTTTCTGCTTTAATAAAACTCTACATTCATAGGAACTACAGAGAATGGGGACATAAAAATAGCAAGGGTAAATTACTTTAGCCTGGTTTAGCTTCCAGTGCTATTGAGCCAGTCCTGAAATATTCATTTCCCCATGACTTTACTACTGTTTTACCTAACTAAGGACTAAGTGGGGATTGAGAGCTTTCTGTTTCTGTGAACTGACCTGAAGCGGGAAGTAGAGACCACTCAGTGTGCCAAATTTTTTCTAAATGTTAAATAGAAATTAAGCTAGTTGCAGTCAAAGAGCACTGTTTTCTCCAGTATCCTCTGAAATCATGCACTTGAACTATGTATTCTATGTTGAGTAAAGAGAAATTTGTGGGATGTTTCCATACATCTTACCCAAAACATGTTAACTTCATATACAGTAAATTTCTTTCTGATTCCCTTTTCTTCCAAGGAAAAGAATTTGCAAGTTCTGATAAGTCATTTAGACTATAAAGGCAAGTTACATTGATGAAGCAAAGATTTGTGTAGTTCAATAAAAATATATAGATATAATAATATTTGCCAAGATACATTGTTAAATAACAGCATTTAATAAAATCCTCCTGCTTATATAGAACACTGTGGTGCTTCTGATTCAAAATCCTCTGGATTCATTAAGGGTGAGAGGACCTTGAAGTAGGACATCTTGGGGAGGTATTTTATTTTATTGGCATTTGTAATTGAAACATCTTAAGACTATCTGGAGATTTTGTTATTTAAAGAAAGTTCTCACTTTGTTTATTGTTTTAATATACTTTATGTATCATCACCACTTCCCTCTGGATTAATCTTGTTTCAACCAGATACTATGAACTTTGCAAGAGGATTCAAGTTCTTGTAGATACTTTAGCCAGGATACTCAGCTTGAGGTTGATTCCAGAAATCATTCTTAAGCAATCAAAAGTTGTTCCCTTCATCCACATTTTGTGTCATGGCTCTCGGTGTTTAGATTTTGAACAGTGGGATTTCTCTCTTTTTAGTTGAATGAAATAGATTACTTTGCTGGATTGTGCATGGCTGACAGAAGAATACATCTGATGCTTCATAGGTAACAGAAAAGAGGTTCTTTTGTAAGATTGAGAGAACTTGCAAGTTCCAAATTATCTCTCAGGGTTGCCTGACATTCCTCTTTAGTTGGCTGGAATATTTAGTTTGATGAAACAAAACCTTTCAATCCTTTAAAACTAATTGTGTTTTTCTCCAGAATGGAGAATGAATTATCTCAATAACAATTCAGTTAAAAAATTAATTGCCAGAGAAGATATTTAAATATTCGTTCTTTGATCAAATACACGCTCAACTTTTTCCCTGTTTGTCAGAAAATGAAGATAACAAATTACACAACTAATCTGTATTCCTAGTTTGATAATAAATGTATAGATCACAGTGAAAATTGCAGTACATTAAATTTTTTCACAACTTCAGTCCTTCTTCATGGTGTGTTAATGTAGCTTCAAATACAAGTATATGTTTTTAAAAATATTATATATAAATCATATCCCACAGGTTAATATGTTAAAAAGAGATGTAAATTATAAATGTTATTAACAAGTTTTTACGCTCAACTGTATATGAAAAAGCATGCCAGTTTTATACTTGCACATATTGTGATTCTGCATGAAATTTGGGTATCTTTGTATACAAATGCCAAAAGAGAAAACCTGCCTATATATATGCCAACAGGCATAAAGTTAGTCACAATTTTAATGAAATACCGATCAATACTCAAATTTCAAATTTAGAGGCCTGGTTTATTTTTCGTAATGATTTTGTATTTTGATTTCCCATGAGAAAAAAAATGGCATCTATGACTTGTTTCTTTTCATTCTCAGTTTATATTGTTACAATGTCAGATAGTTTTCAGAAAGAAATATTAAATTAACCCATTTATGTTCTTGCAGAATCAAAAGACATTATTGAGTGTTAACAACTTTGTAATAAAATGAAATTAAATTTTCGATCTGTGTTTAGAAGACTGAAAAATTGTTCTGTAAAACTTACAGAAATTTGGCAAACTTCCCTTATGGCAAGTTCAGGGATATCAGAAAAATTTTCTGTAAGACCTTTCAGTCTGTTTAAAAAAATAACCTCAATAAATTATAGTGTAAAAGTAAAAGAGGAGAAATGATGACACAGCTGCCACACAAGTATAGGTATGTTGCACTGTTTATCAAGTTGTGTTACTATAGCAGTAAGTATGATGAGCTGAAAGTAGTCCATTTTCTATGCGTAGGTTATGAGGTTCCCTAAACCCAATGGACCACTGTAATTCAAATGTGTATAAATGCACCAAGTCAAAGAAATGGAAAAATTCTAGAAAAGAGGACATTTAAAAGTCACCATTAGAAATGTGAAATGTGAGTGTCTACAGATTTCAAAATGGCCTTTAAACCATCTGCATTACTTCTCAAATACTGAGTTATAGAGGTATTACTCTTGCCCACATACACCTATAACCTCATAGTATCATAACCTTAGGTATTTTTACAGGTGCTTCATCTCTGTTCCCATTTAACATTCATCATTAATAAATATTTCTGCTATGCTCTCCAAGCAGGATAAACTACTTTGACTCCAGGATATTTTTGCCCTGAGACAGAGTTCCTCTTTCCCATTTTCAAGCATGTGCGAAAATTCACTGATTATCACACTACTCTAGACTTGTTCTACTTGACCAAGGGAGCAGTGCCGAGGAGAAAAATACAAAGATTCAGACTAGAAAAGTAGAACATGTAGCACTTTTTGTATCAAGTAGGCTTTCTGGCTAATAACCTTGCTGTTAGATACAGGTCACTTGCTTAGAGGGAATAAGGAACACTTTCATTCAGGCAGTCAGCTGAGTCAGACTGCAACTTTAGCGAAAAGAGAACTGCAAGCTTGGTTTTAGGTCAGCTTCATTATTCAATAGCTTATGAAATTCCTCATTCTATAAATAGCTTTATTAAACAATATATGGATATGAAAATTAAGTATACAGATTTATAATATAAATCTATTTTTTTGCTTTGTTTTTATTTTTGTTGACTCTTATGGCCAGCAGGTGACATAAATGTAAGCTAACTAAACAACATTCAAATACATTGTGAGCTTGTGTGTGAGAACCTTGATTTCAAAGTACAATCATTCTTCCTTTTTTTTTTTGTTTTAGAAATTCTGTGAACCTTGTATTCCCAATTTAAGACTATTATTCCTAAATGATCAGAACTGACCTGTTCATCTTCAAACAATGTCAAGTTATCAGTTTCTTAAGATCTTCGGCTCCTACATAAGCTCAAGAAAAGCATCGGGATACCCTCTCTGTTTTCACTGACCAATATTTTATAACAGATGAATTATAAAGATGAATTATTCCATTATCCTTTTATGTTATATGACAAAGCTTGGACATCTATGAACCTTTGCAGTCCTCCAGAATCCTTCACCCTCTTGATTATACTGTATTTATATTTGGTGTTAACCTGATCTGGCCTCTCCTAAACATTAAAGAATTTAGATTCAATGATGTTCATTTGACTTGCTTGTCACATGTGCCTGGAAGAAAGTAAACTCAATAAAATTGTTGACATCATAGTGGCAGTTTTTATGGAGAAGATTATCATGTGAAAAAGGTCACATCTACAAACTAACATTGATTGCCAGGCTTCACCTTAGGGAAAAGACAAAGTGTATGACTAGTGAATTGTTATATTTCTGTTCCACAAAATATTGCCAAAATTAAATTTCTCATAATAAAGGTATGAATGAAAGGATATTTTGCAAATATATAATAAAAATTATTTATTTTTAAACTAAATTTCTATTTTCATATATCAAATAAATATTTCAATTTCATAATTTTTGAACATTTCATTTTAATTTACTTAAAAGTTTTTTTTTCTTATCTTGTAGATAAGAAACTAGATTGAGAATGCAGTAGATTGAGAATTATGGTCTATGGTGAATCAACTAATTGCAATTTGAAGACAATTATATCCACCATCATAAAATATCTCATCTTCAATCATAGGTGTGCCACTGTGCAGAAAGGATTTACTATGCTTTTTTTTTTGAGGCAGGGTTTTTTTATTTTTAGATGAATGCTAATTAATTTGTCAGCCAAGGACTATCTGCAACATTCACCAGAGAAAAATAAAAAAAGTATTTAAAAATATTTTTTTGGTTGCTCCTTTATCATTCTTGAGCCCAACCCTGCTGTTTTCCATCCATTTTCCTACAGATAGTTCAGGAATGCAAATGTTGAAAAGAATGCATGTAAGTTCTTTTGGAAAAACATATGTTCCCTTTGCTGTCAAGACTCTCATGTTAAGGAAATGCTTACAGTGTGTGCCTCCCCCACCTCCCTGCCCCAGTGAATTGATCTGGATAGGCCTGTGCTTGTGCTCAGGTCAATGTGAGACTGTAACATCATGAATTTTTGATTCATTAACTTGTAAGCAAGATGCTTTTCATCAGTGTTGAATATAAAGAACCAGTGCAGGGAAGCAGATTTTCTTAACAGACTTCTTGCTATACAAACAGGATTGATAAGATTTTTGAATGTTTACAACTTGAAAAGCATTTTTATTTTGTGGGATGGAGGAAATGTGAGCCATATTTCTCTGAAAGCTCAAATTTGTTTTGCTATATAAAATCTAGAGGGGTGTCCACAGTTGTGGGCTCTGTATTTCTGATTTTCTTCTCCATGTGAATACTCATCCACTCAAGTTTAAGAAAATGTCTTCTCAATGACTTTGTAGCTGTCCAGCTCTTATTTGGCTTTCTTCACTACAAGGAAGAATTTCCAGTTATTGTTTCTCAGTTTCCCCATATCACAATCACTTCATCTTAGCTTTGATTCCAGGGATATTACAGATGGGCTTACTGGTCTGCTTGAATACTTGGTAGGTGTTGTTCAAAGACGTTATTTCTTATTAATTATTTATTCCTCAGATCTTAGAAGCACACAGATTTTTCTAAATGAAATTCAATACGTGTCCTCTTACTATATCTTCAGGCAATTTTACCATTATATTCTCACTCAGGTCATGAATTTTTCCAGACCTTACCCACTCTTACTCTTCTTTCTCTCAACTGAACTGTTTCATTTCTGCACTGTATGATGTACTTGCATTCATCTGCCAGATTCTAATAAACGTTATTATTTCAAATTGTCAACATTCTTGATCAACCTTGTTATCTCAAATTGTCAGGGTCAGGGACATGTGTTAAATGGTTTTGTATATGTATGTATACATAGATACAAGAATGTGCATGTATACATATACATGTGAAGTGATGTACATTGGGTAAATCAAACCATTTCACCAATGTTTATCAAAACATATAACAATGCCTTTTTTTTTCTTAAGTGCAGAAGACATGCAATCAAGTCCTTTTTTTAAGTAATGATTGTTTTCTAATAAATTATACCTATCCCAAGCTCACATCTTGAACAAGACAACTGTGTTTTTCTTTGTTCTGCTTTCTTGATTTGCTTTCATTTTGACCATTGCCTCCTTATTCCCAGTCCAAAATTTCAAATTAGAGTCTTACAAAATATTTTATGAATCACAGAATTGTAGGGGTTGGAAGGGACCTCAAGAGACCAAACAAAGACAGACATAAAAGTGCATATGTCCAAATATAACATTTAAAACCCCCATATAACGTGCTAAAAAGGCAGAAGTATAAAACCTGCATTTCAAAATCTGAGTTAACACATGCAATAAATATAACATTACTCTCACCAATATTTGTGGGCTTGTCATGTTAGCAGAAGATTGATCTTCTAATAATTTCCTAAATTAGTTAGACTATAATGTGTAATTAAATAGAAAACTAAAATCTAAACTTGCAAAGAATCCTATTACTCATGCATGAGATGCATGAAAAATATTAAAATATCTACTAAAACTTCAGTAAAACTAAAGCAGTATTTCACTAGACTTTTAAAAAGGAAATACTTTTATTCATCATTAATGAATCTTATGCCCAACATGCATGTCAAAAATTCACCTCAGTACAAAATGGAAGTTTTGTGCTTTGGTTAGTTGCCTAACTACTGTAATATGTGTGTCCCACTATAGTAAACATCTTTCCAAATTTAAGACACTTCCATACAACCTGCTATTTTTGATGCTCCTGTAAAATTTCCAGCAACTGCTGTGTTCTGTAGTTGTGTTGTATTGACTGCTTCAATATAAAAAGTTTATAATAACTTAGAATGAAAAATAGTTTTCACATTGGTTTGAAATATTTACCTTTCCTGCAAATTAATGGAAAAATAAGTACTCTATGCACTATGAAAAGAGAAATTCATAAAAAAGCAGTGTCAAGAAGTAGCTAACAAGGAAAAAAAGTATTTCTCTGTGTCAGTAAACATTTAATTTCTAATCAACAATGAGATACATTGCTACATACTTTTCCACAATTAAAGCCTTTTGCATTAAAAAAAGATATTGCACATTACAAAGTGGACTGTTGCTAGGTTCCCAAAATCAACCAAATGCAACTAGCATTCATGAAAGTTATATAAAAGAGGTTCTATTAGCACTGAGCAAAAGATGAATGGAGGATAATCAAATAGTCTTAGCCCACATAAAACAGAAAACCAAGAAAAGTCACTTTTCACTTTAATGTCATTGACAAATAATAAGCATTCTTTTGGTGTGCAAATAACAGAGTGGTAAAATAATTGAAGTTTTAACCCCGACATGTACAGTCTATAACAATTTTGAAACTTAAAATAGATACATCTCAAAATTATTTTTATTTTTAGAAATATTATTTGTAAATTCTAGCCACAAAGCTTCCTAAAGTTTCATATATTTTGTGCTAGATATTGATATTGTTTCTGTCATCAACAAGGAAAAGAGCTTTTATAGGAATGATTATTGAGTTCCTGCCTAGCAATTTTGTCCTGTTTGCTTTTAATTTTTGCTTAGTAAATCAGGAATTCTTAATGGCTAAACCCATAATAGAGTGTCTGAACACTTAAAAGTGTAATTGGTGTGTTCCTTTTCTTGTAGTTTTGTCCTCATTTTAGAGGCAAAAAATTCTAAAAATTATAGATTTGACTACTCACCTGCCTTTTCCTCCTTTGTAGATTTTGTGGTTGTTATTTGGTGCATTCTTTTAAAGTAGCTTCTGTTTGAATAAGTCTTTGAGAAATATATTTGGACCAAATTGCAGTGAACATGAAGTACAAGGATGATTAAATATAGTTATGTTGAAGTCTTCATAGAACAAATGAAAATTGAGACTGTATGCTGAAGATGTTTATTAGACACCATATATTTTCGGCTGTATGGGTGAATTAGTTGATAGTCATTTACCTATTGTCAGTGGTTAAGTGGTTTTAACTGAATACAGCAACATCTCACCTGGTAAACCTTTACTGCAGAGTTGCCCTTGGTAGAAAATTAAACTGTTTTAGCATTTGCCACTGTTTGGCATGTTGGTAGTTAAAATTCAAGGGAATTATTAAGATGAACCATTCTTGACAAATATTAGGGAATATAATAATTTATACTAGGTTTGATTTCTTCCAGGGTTTTAAGCTCTTGGGCTTCTAGTTCATTATCCATTATCAACTTTTATAATCATGTTAAATTTTAGATTACTTAACTGACAAACTGTCAACATGAAGGTGATCAGACCAAAATTACAGAGTGTGTACATAGCAGCCATAGAAGTATTTTTTTCTCAAGTTTGTCCAGACACCTTCTAAATCCATGGAGCTGGTACTAAAATAAACTGCAGTAAGGTGTTCTGCAACTTCTTTATTCCTGTACAATAACCAATGGTTTTGAAATGGCTCTTTCAACTTTAATTTTATGCATTTCCCCATAATCTCATACTGGGAGAACACAAAAAAGACTAAATCCACATTCAGTGTCTCTATGCCCTTATTACTGTTTTTTGGGGTTTTTTTTATACAAAAAAATCCTGTTTCAAAATCCTTTACACAGAAACCTTGATTATCCTTATCCATCTGCTCTATTACTAATTATTTTTTTTTATTCAGTTGTTTCCTTGAGACAAAGAGGTCTGAACTACACACAGAATTCTAGAAGTGGCTGTGAAGGAAGTATACAGTTGCACAATGTTTTCTTTATTCCTTTGATAGTAAAATTGGGGTATTGTAACAGTAAGTAAGATTCTTCTCAGTCACATCTGAAATTTTCAAGTCAAATTTGCTCCTAATGCCAAATGCACTTATTTCACTAACAGACTGAAATCACATTTAATGTTGTATTTAAAAAACATAGGAAAGAGGAATGTTAGAGGGAAGCAAATTGCACAGGTGTTTCCTGAACAAGTTTTAGTATTTGCATTTGACCAGTCTCTACAACTTTATTTTCTCCATAACCTATAAAAGTTATTAGTGGGACCATACAAGATGTTGTGTAAATATTTTCTTAAAAAATTAATAAGGGCTTATGATATTCAAAATTTTGGTTCAGTAGGCATTTATGATTCTTAAAAATAGCATGTTTTAATAATTAATATAGAGTGATGTTTTATTTATTATTTTACAAATTTGTCTGTTCCTAAACTTCATGAGAACTTTAGTCACCTATGTCATGTTCGGCAAACCATATATCTATCATGACTAAAGGGCTGAGTTGTATTCAGGTGCAACATATTCTAATTTTAAATGATAGTTGAAGGATTCAAAAGGATACTAATACTAAAAAGATATATATATACACACACACACAGAGACACATTTTAAGTTATCATCATACAAATAGTATACAATTCTATAAAACAGTTTTCCCTCACAATTTTCCAGGCATTTTTATGCCTATTTTACAGGTGGGAAATCAAACTCCAGGGATATGTAGATTGTGAGACATCTGTACAAACCATAAGGCTTATTCACCTGTCTACCTCCTAGAAAAGATTTCATTGGATATGGAGGTATACTAGCACAAAGACAGATAGATATATTTGGAGGCATATATACACACACACACACGCATACCCACATAGGTGTATAAATGAATGACTGGGGTTTTTTGTTTGGGTTTTTTTTTTCTTTTGTTTTTTGTTTTTATTCTGAAGTACAGGTAAAACATCTCAATCTGTCTGTTGAGTATGATTTACAGGTTGTGATTCCACAAACCTTTGTGTAGTAATAATCTCTGATATGTAATGTACTTTTGGCTTCATAATTTGATTTTTTTTAAGAGGAAACATTGTTCTTTCTGACATTTCCTTTTTTTGGGGGGTGTGTGTGTGTGTGTGTGTATGGGCCATGGATAAGTGTTAGCAAACATGATAGAGGGGCAATAGTACTGTCAACAGTCAGCTGCTGTGCCAGTTCTTGTCAATCCATCTCAGTCACTTAATTTAAAATTAATAAGATTTAATTTGAATAAAAATAGATGAGATTTTATTTGAATGAAAACCAAATGAGATTATTGTCATGACACTGAGGGATAGTTGGAGAACAGCAAGACCAATTCTAAGCAGATCAAAAGGGAAAATATTTTCGCAATTAAAAAATTCTTTTTGTCCTTTCTTTTTGCTTTTGGTGTTCTTGTACATGGAGGTTGCCTTTCATTAACAACTAGTAAGGATATTATAAAGTTAAATATTCTGGTCACATTTGTTATTTACATCATCAAAGAATGGGACTTGTTCTGTTTTGCTCTAACTGCAGTATGAAAACCAAAAAACAGACAGTATGATGAAGATGGAATTTTATGTCAAGAAGAAGTGTCTTTGTTGGTTTCCAGAAATCAGTAAAATGCTAACTAAATTCAAGTGTCACTGAAACATGTGGCCTTTCATGCCCTTTGCTTTTTCCATGAAACTAACCTATACATGTACTGCTCTTTGTAAGATTTTGTTTTTTTTTTTCTAAACAGAGCAAATGTACATTTTGCATTCAGAGATTTATGTCAAACCGCTAGTTTCCACGAGAGATACCTCTTTCCTCTCTATCAGAAAACCTACTTTTACTCAGTGGAAAAAAGCAACTTTTGTCTACTTCAAAGTCAAGTTTTTCCCCTTTCTGGTCTTTAAGATTTACACTATTTATTCATAAAAAGTCTGGTGGGGTACTGCATTTTGATCATTTCAAGCAATGGCTTGGGCACTTATGTTTTGCTATCTTGGTTTCGTTTTCCCACATCTGAATATGGCAGTCTTAAAATTCAAGGACATGTCTTACATTTCTCAACACTACCTGTGGGATTGAAGGAAGAAGGATTATCTGAAAGTCACCAATATCTGAGGAATATTCAAGTAGCTCTGTGGTGCTACATTTGAGAGAGATTAGGATGCTCCCAATATCAATGATTAACCAATAAAAATACTCATATCAGTGAAGTAAAAGTTATAAATTATGTTTACACAAAAAACCCATACATGAGATATTCTCAACATTTGTCTTTGGATTTGTCTTTAGGCCGAGATAGTTGGGCTTGTTCGTGAAAGGTGCCTATAAGAAAGCTGGGGAAGACCTGTTCCTGAGGGCATGTAGCAATAAGACAAGTGGTAACAGTTTTAAAGTAGAAAAGGGTAGATTTAGGTTGGATATTAGGAAAAAAAAATTCAATATGAGGGTGATAGATCACTGGAACAGGTTGCTCAGAGATGTAGTGGAGGCCCCATTCCTGGAGACATTGAAGGTCAAGCTTGATGGGGCTCATATTTTGAACAAAGCAGGTAATGTAGTTAGAAAAAGCAACCAGACTTTTACATATATTACTTTTTCTCTAGACCTGACAAAGTGACAATAAATTTCAAGGTAAAACCAGAATGCTGTAATTTCTCTACGTGTAAAAATAGATGAATTTGTATATTCCTAATGATTTTTTCCCTAATTAGGTTGTTGCTGCCTTGCTTACTGCTTCCTGAATATCCACAGTAATTCCAGGAGAGTTATCCATCTTCCTTCCAAGGATAATTAATGTTCATTAATAGTACATTGATAGTATTGTATTTCTCTCATAATGACTTTAAAATTTGCCCTCAAGTGAAGTATTTTTCACAAATTTCACACAGGATAATTCTTGGGATTAAAAAGATTGTGCTTTATGCATTTCTCCTCTGGCATACCTATCATAATAACCATTTTAATCTGGTTCAAAATTTGCCTGTAAATTAGTCCTGAAGTCTTTTCTTTAATGATATAAAGAAAAAATGCACAGATGTTGTTACATTTTGCTATGGAAATATTTCCTTTCCTTACCCATTAGAGTGAATTTAATTTACAGTTGAGCTAGAACTTGATACATATACCTTCAGTACCTGCATACATTACCTTCCTCATATCATAAAACTGCATTGCATCATTTCAGGAAAAGCTACCCTGGAGGGTGATAATACAGCAAGTGCTTCTTAGTATCAGCTATTCATTTTCTCTCTGATTCAGATTAAAAATTTTTGAGCACTATTTTCAGGATGGCATATCTGTAGGAGTCTAATAAAAGTAAACATACTCAGAAAGAGCGTGTTTTACTGCAGTTTAGTGAACTAAAGAGATAGCTTACCTGAACTACTGTAACTCATGTCAGAAAGTACTGCAGCAATTACTCTCCCATCAGAATCTGTACAGTGGAGTGACACAGATGCAGCTTCACTCCTCCAGAATACCAACATGAAACAAAAGCACAGCACAATATGTGGAAGAGTTTCAGAGAAAATCCTGGGGAGTTTACAATATGCATCAGAGAATTAAGGCTGAGAGAAAGAACTGTTCCACAAGAATTAAAGTATTTTGTCAGATGGAATTCTGTAATAAAATTTGTAACACATAATAATACAGGTGTTTCTCTAAGAGAATTCTCTCTAAGAATATAGGTGTTTAACTCTCTTTCAAAAGTGACCAGCCATTAGAGCACACAAAATGACAGATTATGCTTTTACGCTGAGCTACGTGTATCTGATGCAGCTAACACAGACAGACATATAGCTTAGGAAAAAAAAAAAAACAAACCCTGAAATGCATCCTGTCTTTACCCCTTGCACTGTCTTAAGATCATTGTTAAAAAGAGGCAAGAGCAGTTTGAAAATGGCATGTTCCTCTTCAGTGTTCAAGAGAGCTTGCAAAATACCTGCACTGACATAAAAATATGTTGTGTTTCATAATTTTGGTTTGCTCTTTTGTATTTTCTTTCATTTTCTTCCTTCTTCCTTTGCCCCCTTTTAATATTTATGTAGTAAATTCATAATTTTTTTTAAATAAGGAAAGAAAAGAAGAGCTTATGTGGGAAAAAGGAAATAGGTAGAAACCAAACCTTAAATCTTGAATGTAAAATTTAAGTAAAAATAAAATCTGTGACATTTTCATTCCTCTAGAAGTTGAAAAATTCACTGAAATACTTTGCTTGTGTTTACAATTTTCCCTCCAATATGCCAAAGATATTTTTTTAAACTCAAATGGTAGCTTTAAAAGCTGTATATATGTCTCCCAATCAAGATAATTTCCTATTTTTATTCAGAGAACGGGTATTGCAAAAGGTAAAGTTTGCCTATATTTTTCTACTCAAAGGTAGTGATTTCCTGGTTTTCTTTTTGCTTCCTGTTCTCTTCAATAACAGAATCATAGCTGATAATTTCTCATTGTTTACTTACCCTTGCAAGCTTGGTTTGGCTTTTGCTTCTCCATAGAGCTGTACTACCAAACAATATGCCTTTTAAAATAGTCTTTATTTCAACTTGCTGTTCTTTCCAGAACAGCTTAATGTGCAATACCTTCTTGACCATGAATTTGCACATAAGTTAGAACAAAGCAAGGCAGAAATACAGTATCATTGAGGGCAGATTCACTCTAAGTAGCCAATATATTTAATAAAGCTATAAAACTTTATCCTTATAAGCTTCAGTAGAAGCTTTACAAGCCTACCTAAGATATTAATTATTTCTGCTGACTCTCAAAAAGATTTTTTTTTAAATATCCAATTTTCTTGATAGTATGTGAGGCTGGTCTATATTTACAGCTTTAGAAAATGGGATGGATAGACAGGATTAGTTCTAAAACCAGCAGAAATTTCAGTTACACTATTTCTTGTACTGTTGACATGTCCTAACTGCATTTCTGGCAGGCAGGTAAGGCTGAAATTGCTTACTTGAAGGGATAGTTATAGGAGGAATAAAACCTTATGAGACTTCAAATTTTGGATTCATCCTAATTTGACTATTTTCTTTGTGGAAGATAAAATGCGCATTCTTATTCTCAGTCATTTCTTCACTGTACCCCATTGTATTGTGGAGAATGGGAAAAGAAAACTATAGAGAAAGGGAAGGCAGAGAAATGGAGACAGAATTCTGCTCAGAGTGTTTATTATAATATCCTCACTGTGAAACTATATATGGTTTTGATACCATAAAAAAGAAATACTTAAAACTGCTGGGATGTACTGACACATCTTCTAGATGCTGGTATCGTTTCATTGTCCTGTCAATTTTCTTCATTGTCATGCATTGAACTTCGTAGAATAATCTAGTTACATTTTTTCAAGGAGTCCTTTTCCTTTCAATTCTATAATTTTAGCATTATTATTTAGACAGCAAATTATGCTAGTGGAATATGAAGTCCACCATCTAAATTATTAGAACAGGTGAAACGCCGGAGTAAGTGTTCCTATTTAGTTTTTTCCATCATGATCTTTAGGGAAATGAGTTCTTTGTAACTTCAACCTATTGTAATGAGATTGGCACCTGTTGAAGTTTGTTGTGGTGATACCTAATACCACTGTGCAAGAGTTAGGTTGACAGTATTGAGAAATAACATGGTGATACCAACCAATCTTCAAATGAAGATGAAGTCATCGGAAGTTGAGAAGCTAGCTCTGTACTCATTTCTAAGCCATTCAGCACTGTTATTACAGTCCCTTTTATCTTTTTGAAGCCACTAGCTATATGGGTGTTGGTCTCTTTTCTCAAGTAACACGTGATAGGACAGAAGGAAAAGGCCTTAAGTTGCATCTGGGGAGATGTAGATTGGATATTAGGAAAAATTTTGTCGCTGTAAGGATTGTCAAGAATTGGAACAGCCAGTTGAGTCACCATCTCTGGAGGTTTTAAAAAGATGTTTAGATGCGGTAGTTAGGGACATGGTTTAGTTATGGACTTGGCAATGTTAGATTTATTATTAGAATCAATGATCTTACAGGTCTTTTCCAATCTAAATG
The DNA here is from genome assembly GCF_964237585.1 of Gallinula chloropus. NCBI lineage: Eukaryota > Metazoa > Chordata > Aves > Gruiformes > Rallidae > Gallinula > Gallinula chloropus. The sequence goes on from NC_140088.1 coordinate 10,798,637, forward strand.
ATTCTATGATTAAAATGTTTAAATTGAATACATAAATATTGTGTAACACAAAATCCTAAGGATCTTTGCATTTCTATTTGTCTAATTGACTTTTTTTATTAGTTAGACAAAGTCTTTAAACTAGCAAATCTAAATTGCTGTTGCTCAGCTCTATTTGTTTGCAAGCAGAGATGTGTGCTTCATATCAATCAAGTGATTTAGTGTTAGATTCCCTACTGCCACTGAGGTTGGACTTGTGATTTGATACCCTCAAAGCTATCAGGTGGAGTTACTCTGATAGTTTAAGTTTAATATTCAGAAGTCTTTTGCTTTTTATTACAACCACAAAATAAAACTCAGTATTTTATAGTAAAATAAATATATTCTAGTTCATATAGGCATAATTTTAATGAAATTACAGTAGCCAGTCATGATTTCCACAGAAAGGTCTTAAGATGACATAACTATGCCTCTGATGACAAAGGGTTTGAGTGATGAGAAGAATATGACAAACTTATGGTAAAATACAGGAGTGATGGAGAAAATTTTTTTCCCCAATAATTTTTGTGTCAGTCAATGATGTGTACCCAGTATGGCACAAAATGTCTGTAACACAGAGCTCTTCAAGGCATCAGAGATGGAGCCCTGTGACAAGAATTTATGTAGTCAGACCTGGGAGGGCAGACCATATTATTCCTGATCCTTCTTTAATCCATAGGAGGCCTATCATCTTATTCTTCTGAGTGTCACAAATTTTATACTTTATCTTGTATGCACAGAAGTGCAACAACTCCATAGCCATTAAAAAAGCCATTTATTTCCCTAGCTATTTGTTACCACAATCGGTATAAAAGTGTGGTTTAATCATGAAAAGATAAGGAAAAGCAAAACAGAAGAAACCAAATTCTTCATTAGAGCTAAACCAAACTCGTATAAAGAAACAGGACGTTCCATACAAGTTCAGACATAATAAGCCTAACAACCCTCAGAGTTGAGGCCTTGCAAACTCAATGCAAAACCTCTTGACTGCTCTTAAAAATGTCAGTACTGTAATCTGGGGATCCAGGGCTACATCCACAAACAATGTATTTCACTCCTTTTTCACTCCTTTTCCACCCACCATTCTGCCAGAGAAAATCCTGTACCTTCATCCCTGTAAAAATATCTAGACAGGATTATTTATTTATTTTAGCAACGGGAGACTGTGCTTCATTACTGTTAGTGATTCTTGCAAAGAATTTTTTATAACTGGAGGAGACCCTGTCTTGGCAATCTTACTCATTATCAGAGCTGCAAGCCAACTGAGTGTCTATACTCCTATCATGTAGCCTCAGAGAATCACAGAATCACAAGGCTGGAAAAGACCTTTAAGATCATCAAGTCCAACTGTTCCTGTTCTATGCTAAACCATACCTGTACCTGATTTACCTTTTTTTAAACACAAGGCTATGAAGCCTCCTGACTTCATAGATTTGGGCTTTTACATTTTCATGTAAATTTCTTTAAAGTTGCTATGAGTCTTTTTTAATTGAATTCAGTATGTACATACTTCATATATTTGATGTTGCTCTGCTCAAGAACTCTTTCGCAAGATTTCCCATTTGAAGTTATATGAGGGAAAAAAAATCTCTATAAATGAACAAATAGGTTCTTTTAAATTGAGGAAAGTTTATTAGCTGATGTAAACTAGGAAAGCTCCAGAATGGGCCCATGACTTGCAACAAAATTTTATTAATAACTTTATTTTGTTTTCTTCATGCATTTAATAAAAATTTCTCAACAGTTTTTAGCAATCTACACTAATTTAGGAATATCTCTAGGAGAAGTAAAAAAAAAAATCAGGTAGAAAAATAAAAACAATTGAACTCAATTTCCCAGAAGTGTATACACATCTATTTTTTTCAGTTCAGGAAACATTGTAGAATACTGATATACAATCCATGGTACAAGGTAATTAGAGAGGTAGAACTATTTTATTCTGAGCCACCTGTTTCACAAGAAAGGGAAGCTATCACAAATGCACATATTTTATAAGAAAATATGTTTTTCAACATTTATTTACTAGTTCTTTTTCTGGGCAAAATTCTTGTCCGAAAATAGTTCTTATCAAAGGCACTTTTCACTTTAGTCCTGAGGTTTTTGCTAAGAAATATGATGACATATGTAACCTAAAAAACCCCATAAATTAATAACCCCCCCCCCCAAACCTGTAGGTGGACTAAGTCTTGCAGGTTTTTTTCACCCTGATTAGACCCAGTAAGGTAAAATACTTTGTACATCTGAGTCCAGCTGCTTTTTCAGTTCCTCTGGTTCATAGGTAATTGCTCTGCCATATAATCCCATCTTCTACATCTGCCAGTTTGGCAATGCCTTCTTCAAACTGTAAATACCCTGTCTGTTCTAAAATGTTTTGCTACACTCGTGTGAGTAGGAGTTGGTATTGTAGAAGCCAGCAAAACATTATATAATGAAAACTGTTACTACATGGGCTTCTCAACAGAGGAAATCCCCAAATAAGCTATTAGAGCAGGATTTTTTGCCTCCATATTAAAATTTCCTTTCATGTGGTTGTTTTACATAAAGTGTCTACCTAGGGATATTCTTTACAATTAGTTAACATATTGTTTGTGGTTTTGTTGCTACCCTGTACATACAATGATCTGAAATCATATGAAAGAAGTTTTATCCCCCCCCAATACCTGAGAGACTGAAATCCCCCTCCAAGTCTGCCATTTAAATCCCAACTGTGCTGTTGCCTTTAACTGTGCAAGACAGCAAGATAGCACATTTTGTAGATTAAACCAATAAACTAGCAAACATAAAAGAAACAAATCTCATAATTGTGGATTTCAATTAAAGAAAGGAGGATCAAAGTAAACATTCTGCTTGAAATTGCACAGCTGCTATCTACATGAAATGAGAAAAAAACCCTCTTCTCCAGCTAGCCATAATTTTGGGGGTGGAGGAAGGAGGAGGGAGAGCTCAAACCCTGCAGTAGGACAGATTGCTTATGCTTCTCACGTCCCAATCAGTAATACAGAAATATTGAGTAATAAATTCCCTGCCTCTCCTGATCTGAGAAGCTCCCACCATCTGTGAAAGACAATTTGTAACAGCTTTAGTATTAAGATTCAGTAAACAGACAATCACAAGCATTGTGCCAAACAGTGCCTACATTTGGAGAAAAAACATAAAGCAAAAGCATGAGTAACACCACAACCCTTGTACTGCAAAATTATCCAGCGACCAAAACAGTTTCGATTGCAGAGGGTTTCTTTTCTTTTCTTGTTTCTTTTTTTTTTTTTTTTTTTACTGCTTTCCTCAGGCAGCAAGGAGTGCTGGAGTCTGCACACAATTCAGCTACATCTGTGGGCTGTGTATGTAGGCCTCATCCTAATGTGTTGAATTATTATTGATGGCTGAGGCAGTTCTGCTCTGCTGGTGAACCAATAATGTCAAGGCAGTACCTGCAAGATTAATTATAGGAGAGAATGGTCTCTGGTTTCCAGGGACTGAGACATTAATAGAGACTGAGCATTAGTTTCAGGGGATTCAACAGACAGCTGAACAAATGCCTCAGACAATGTTATACATGCTAAATCCTGGCACTTACCTCTTAACAGTAGTGGAAAAAAAAAGAAGTTTGGAACAATTTTGTTTAAACTGGGTATAACAGAAGGCTCTATAAACCAAATAAAAAGGAAACAAAACAATACTGAGGTTGCTAAAGCAAGTTAGGCTCTATAAATGTGCCCTCTGCAATATACTGAAGAGAAAGGAGACAGCAACTACTTTCTGTAGCATTAGCGGAAAACAAAACAGCTTTTCAGTGACTACAGTGCCTAGGTTTTCAAAATACATATGACATTCTACACATGGAAATATAAGTAATATCAAAAAGCAGATTATTTTATTCTGTTTCTCTTGTACCACTGCAATGGAAATTTGTAGTCCATGAAGCCTTTTAGCTGTGGAGTACTGAAAATATGCAGTGGATGAAGCTGCAGCCATAGCAACAGCTACATAAATTCTCAGGCAATGACAAAGCACATGGTATAAAATTTAAGCAGTATAACTCCTACACTGGCTTCCAGTAAAAAAAAAAAAAAAGAAAAAAAAGAAAAAAAAAGAGGAGGGTGTTGAATGCTGTTTACATTGTAATTATTACAAAATAATCATGCCTTCCACCTTATTAAGATCCTGGGCTTCCTGTATTTTGATCATTTGTTCAGAGGTGCAGCTCAGAGATTAGCTGTAATTCTTTAACATGTCCTTTAGCTTTGGCAGGTGATATCCCTCTTTCTCTCTCCATTATCTCCTAGGCCTAATAATTTTTAAAGACCCTTGGGGATTATTTTGAGGCCGAATTTTCAATATATTGTCCAACTATCTTCCCTTTGTTCCTTTTTCTTGTTGTGTAATGCTTTTGACAAAATAATCCCAAGATTAATAAAACCCAGAGGCTGGTGTGGCTCAACATGCCAAACTATAGGCTTATGAAACTGATCTCTAAAGGGAATGAAAAAAGCTTCACACTTCACTGATTTTCTAGTTTCACAATTGCTAAGTGCATCACTGCTTTTCTTCAAACTTGAAACAGCAGCAGGAGAAATATTAAGCAAATGCACTCGAGGTTGAAAAATCCACATCAGAAGGATATATTCAAGCTTCCATCTTTACTCCGTGTCCTAAGCTTCTGGGTGATTTCTTTCACAATGTCCTGTGAATCTGCACCACCAATTTTTCATTGTTCACAGATACAGGATAGGAGACCCTGAGGAACCTTGCACATTGTAGACTATATGGGACCTTTGAAAACCTAAATAAAAGTGAAAAGAAAGCTGACTAGAGGGATACAAATCCTACTATGAAATGAAAGAGTAAGGTTCCCACACATGTTTTTACTCCATGCTGCAAAGAATACCAATTTTTAAGATACATTTTCAAAACAAAAACACGTTAATTTTTTTTTTTATTTTAGCTGGAAAACACCATTTATTTATTTTTAGGACTGTGTTAGTTACTAAATCCATGACAAAGTTTAGGGGTGTTCTTTTGAAACAAACACAACTTCACAAAGCTTTGCCATTCTGACAGAGTCAAGAATACCAATGAAATTATATTGATCTTGAAAGAATATAAGCCACTTGAATAGCAACCGTATTTTCTCCCTCATAAGTCAAATTCATTTTGGCTAAGAGGATTTAGTTCATGTTGAAAGTAAAAGAATCTACATCCAACCTCGGAGTATAGGAGAGCACTCCTGCTTCCTTGTTCCTAGGTGACTCTTAGGAAGGAATAAGTCCTGAAGATAAATCTTGCTGAGCTGAACTACAAAAAAAAGACAGTTTGGAATTGCTCAGTTTGTTTCTTTTCTATGCTGATTTTGATTTAAGCTGCTCAGCAGTCGCACAAATAATACTCTGTTTCCTGTCATATGCCATAAAGAAGTCACAAGATATTAGAAGTGTGACTGACAGTAGAGTGTGTTACTATATTTTTTACCATCATGAAGGTGATATCTTGCAAGAGTGATTAGTTAACTAAAATGTCACGTTATTCCCAACCATATTTGAAGAATAAAAGATGTCACGACTTCACCATGTCTTTATCAAATGTTAGTTTGTGGAGGTGTAAAGAAACATGATGAAACTCTGTTATGTGACAGCACCACTCTTTTTGAAGTTCTATTTGATCTTGTAGTCAAAGGTTGTCATGTATTCTGCCCAGCCATCAGATGGAATTTTAGTTCCTGATGAGCTGAGTTTTGGAAAGACATGCTCAAACCAGAAGTCCAAGTCTGGATGTTCCCTTCACCCCCAAATGAAAAAGAAAAAAAAAAGTTCTTAAATTATATAAAACCATTAATTTTGCATAGGTGTTTCAGTAGTATTTAAACTGGAATAAGTTTATTGTCATTATAAAATCTAAGCTCCCATGAAAACACCTTGCCTCCAAGAATCTGGAGCAGAAGGGAAGACAGGGCCAAGTACATTTTGGTATACAAAATCACCTGAGTTTAACAAGAAACAGATTTATGTCAAAACTCCAGAGCAAAAACTCCAAATGTTTATAATGTCACTTTTTGAGCCACAGACTTTTTATTAGGTTACTGTGACCAAACACTCAGAAAATAAGTGGTACAAATGTATCAGACATATCTGTGATCAATTGATAGGCATTAGGAAACAGTAAGAAAAAAGCAAAGTCTAGATACACTCTCCTGAGGTGTGGAAGGTGTTATGCAGGTGTTATGACCTGATCAACTTCAATTTGCACTGAAGAGCAGTGCATCATGCTAAAATTATATGCTGGCTGAGTTTTCAGCGTTCCAAATGTTACTGTATCCTGAAACTCAATTTGGAAGGTTAGCAGCATTTGAACATTAGCCAAGGTGACTTCTATAAAGGAACAGTTAACTAAGGAGGCAAGGAATTACAGACCAGAGTAGTTATTCCTAAATGAGAACATAGATAAACCTAAGAATTGATTAGTTAGTGTAGTGGACATAATTAACAGAAGTGAAAGTAGAAGTTTTGCAAAAAACACATCTGTGACAAAAGAAAGAAAAAATGTTGGGAAAAAGTGATGGTTATTCCTTTGGGTAGTGACTAAAATTGGACTTTTTTTGGTTATCCCCATGCCCGGACTTACTATAAACCCATTTTGTGTATTATTTTCTCATCAATGCTAATAGGTCATCCCTTCTATCAGGAAAAGCAGATAAGAAAGGAAGAAGAGATTTTACAAATTATTCAATATTTATATTAGTGACAGAAGAAAATTATGATTTTACCTTCCAAAAATTAGTGCTATTATACTTACTATATTTTAAATCCTGAAGAAATGCATTACTTTTTTACAGAGCTTACAATCCACTGTCTTGGTTACCGTCTTACTATTAAAATGAAAAAAAAAAAAAAAAAGGAAAGCTTTAAAAAAACACTAGAGCTTCCTAGAGGAGGAAGGAAAAAAATCAATGTCTTCATATTCTGAAATTCTTTGAGGTTTTTGACAATATTAATGTAAGCTTCTATTGAATACAAAGACTCTCTGTATAAGCACATTCTCAATTATCTATGTACCTAAATATTTGCATTTTTGAAAAGACAGCTTAGTTTGTTAAAACACCTTGAACATAAAAAACAATGTGCAAATACATGGGAAAAGCTCCAGATAAGCTCTTCCTTTAGACATTTGTTAACACTTCCTATGATTTCTGGGAGAAAAAAAAATAATAAACCCCCCTATTATTCAAAACTAGGATTGAAGTGTGTCTTCTAAGTGTTTAGTGAATAGCAGCTGTATCACTTTTACCTCTTATAATGTAATTGCTTTAGCTCAACACTGGTGCTGACACCAACATTTCTTGTGCTGCATGGAAAAGCGATTGAAGTCAGGGTTTAAAAGTGCTTCTTATTTTTTCCTGAACATTAACTTAGTGAAGTACTGTACATTCTTATTTGAATCCATGATCCAAAGAGGTATATTTTCCTAAGACAAAGTTGATCTCTCACAAAAGGATGCAGCAGAAATCTCCAGCACAAAACCCAACAGAATAAAATAGCTTTTAATCTCTATTCACTTTTCCTTTCCTCAGAGAATAGAGTCCCACAAACACAAATGGCCCACTGGCTATCATATTCTGGCCCAACAACTGAGTGGAATTGACTATATTTTAACTGATTATAAAGACAAATTTATCTTTCATCTGTGAGTTTCTAGGAAAAAACTGCATTTGTGGTCCATTTTTTACACAAATCTTTAGTGGGGAGTTTAATGAGTAAATTTAGAGCCTTAGAAAAGTATTCATAAAGTTCAGTGCATGAAAAATGAAGTTTTGTGTCTATACCTGCTGTAATCAAGTGTTAGAACTCAGGGAAGCTTAATCTAGACAAGTATGAAACTGTCCACTAAACAAAAGTGAAATATCTACCTTCAGTAATGTGTGACTAGTACTCCATAACCTATGCTTGTGGCTCTGCTCCATGGAGCTCATTTTAGCCCAGATGACTGTAGGAATGAACGGTGGGTGGTTGCAGTCTTCCTGGATTTTCCCCCTAGTTCTAGGTAAAGCTTCTTATGCAGTCATAAACAATTCAGCATGTTTACAGGTTTAGAAGCGACCGATAAGGAGCAATATAAAAACAGGGCAAGCCAGGAAAGAAACAAAATGTTTTGGTACAGTTTCCAGTGAAAATTTATTTGGGATAAACAATCTGAAAATATTTTATATTTCCTTTTGAAATGGAAACTGGTTTGAAGAAATATGAGACTTTCCAATGAATATTCTGATTTTAAAAAAGATACTTTTTATTACAAATATTTTATTTATTAGAGGACTGGAGGATAGCCAATGTCACTCCGGTCTTTAGAAAGGGCAAGAAGGAGGATCAGAGCAACTATAGGCCAGTCAGCCTCACTTCTGTCCCTGGAAAGGTGATGGAACAGCTTGTTCTGGATGCCATCACCAAGCAATTGAAAGAGAAGAAGGTCATGAGGAGTAGTCAGCATGGATTCACCAAGGGAAGATCGTGCTCAACCAATCTCATAGCCTTCTATGATCTCATCACTGGCTGGGTAGATAAAGGGAGAGCAGTGGACATTATTTACCTTGACTTCAGCAAGGCTTTCAATATTGTCTCCCATGACATTCTGATAGCAAAGCTGAGAGAGGATGGGATAGATGAGTGGACAGTGAGGTGGGTTGAGAACTGGCTGTTGGACCAAGCTCAGAGGGTGATGATCAGTGGAGCAGAGTCTGACTGGAGACCTGTAACTAGCGGTGTTCCTCAGGGATCAGTGATGGGTCCAGTCCTGTTTAATATCTTCATCAACAACCTCGATGAGGGAATAACATCCACCCTCAGCAAGTGCCGATGATACAAAGCTGGGAGGAGTGGCTGACACTCAGGAACACTGCGCTGCCATCCAGAGAGACCTGGACAGGCTGGAGAGCTGGACAGGGAGAAACCAGATGAGGTTCAACAAAAGCAAGTGTAGTCTTGCACCTGGGAAGGAATAACTTCCTATCAGTACAGGCTGGGGATGACCTGCTGGAGAAGAGCTCTGTGGAGAAGAACCTGGGGCTCCTGATGGATGACAGATTGACCATGAGCCAGCAGTGTGCCCTGGTGGCTAAGAGAGCCAATGGGATCCTGGGATACATCAAGAGGAGTGTGGCAAGCAAGTCAAAGGAGGTGGTCCTCCCCCTCTACCCTGCCCTGTTCAGGCCCCACTTGGAGTATTGTGTCCAGTTCTGGGTTCCCTGGTATAAAGAGACAGGGATGTCCCGGAAAGAGGCCAGAGGAGGGCTACGAAGATGATTAAGGATCTGGAGCATCTCCCCTATGAGGAAAGGCTGAGTGAGCTGGGGCTGTTCAGTCTAGAGAAAAGAAGACTAAGGGGGGACCTTATTAATGTTTATAAATATCTGAAGTATGGGGTGCAGGAGGAAATGACCGGGCCCTTTCCAGCGTTCTTTGGAGACAAGGGGCAATGGCTGCAAGTTAGAGTATAGGAAGTTCCGTACCAACATGCGGAAGAACCTTTTCACAGTGAGGGTGACAGAGTACTGGGACAGGCTGCCCAGGGACGTGGTGGAGTCTCCATCTCTGGAGATATTCAAGACCCATCTGGACACCTATCTGTGCAATATGAGCTAGGGAGCCTGCTCTGGCAGGGGGGTTGGAACCAATGAGCTCTTAAGGTCCCTTCCAACCCCTATGATTCTGTGATTCTATGATTCTGTGATTTTAGTTAGTGTCAGAAAAGTACAGATGACTCTGAAGCTGCCTTTTAAAGGAATTTCTTTCCTTGCAGTTTCCTGTTTCTAGACCAAATGAGATTGAATTTTATGATTTTATAAAAGTTACTGGCTTCTATATAGATTTCATTCAGAAATTTGTGATGTTATATCTGAATTCTTCTTTTAGCAATTCATATGCTTTTTTCATAGAAGGTCAGATGACTGTGAAACTGTCTTCTCAAGAATTTTTTTTTCCTGCAGAGTGTCATAGTTTTGTCTCAGCTGGCATCTACGCACCGTGCAACCACTTGCTCACCCCCTTCCCTGTCAAGGAAAATATAAAAAAAATCCCTATTACTCAATCTGTTTCTGAGCAGTGATCCTGCCTCCCAGCTCGCTTGCACTGTTACAGCCAGAGCAAGACATTATATGATAAGGAATATCCCTTTGGCTGGGCTAGGTCAGCTGTCCTGGCTGTGCTCTCATAGTTTCTCATTCACCTGGAAGGGTGTGGGAAGCTGAAAAGTCCTTGACTTAGACTAAGCAGCACAAGTACTGAGCAACAACTAAAAGCAACATTATCCTCACCCTAAATTCAAAACATGGCACTATACCGGCTACTAGAAAGAAAATTAACTCTGTCTCAGCTGAAACCAGGATACAGAATTACATATTTCTGGTCCAAATGAAAAAAAGAAAATAATAACTTTTTATTTTCTCTTCTAAGCAATCCAAGAATTTGTAATTAACATGTCACTAATTATAAAAGGTTATCTCATAACTGTGATGAATGTGTTCTCAGTATTCATTTTTCTCTCCAGGACAGTCAGTAAGCACAATGAATGTAGGATCTTTAAATAGTAAAGGGATTCAGTGCATGGTAATGCAGAGAGTATATCAAATTCAAATACCTGAAATAAAGAAACCAATCATAATCTTTATTTTAAAAGATAGGTATCAAACTAATTTTCAATTAAAATTAAATTTACAACTGTTTTACATTATTAAATGCATAGACAAAAAAGGAAGTATGACAACTTTTTTCAGTAGCAGAAGCAAACACTTTATTTCAGTCTTAATATTATATATTCTGGTATAATTATTAGGGAACGGATTCTCATCCAAGATAAACTGCCATAATTACACTGGGAAGTTATGACATTATGCCATCTGAAAATCTGCTTTGAATGTGGTACTCATTTGCACCTAATTTCAGCTACTCTTTTTTTTTTTTATATGAGGATTTTTAGATAAATACAAAATGAAAAAAAATTCTCTTTGAGCTTTACAAAGACAAATTTTGAATCCTACTATGATGTATAGACTACATGCTACCAATCATGTCAACAGAGTTTATTTTCTTTGATTTCACACTATAGCTCTAGGCATCTGCTATAGCAGATAGAAGTAGCTTTTGATAGCTTACTAAAGCTATCATAGCACCAGAGGACATGAAAAAAGGGCTAACAGATTTTGTAAAAACAAAAAGAGGGGAGGAAAGTAATAGCAAAAGAGAAACACAAGGGTGGCTCGTGCCAAAACAAAACACAAAGCTTGACCCGTAACACTGTCTTCAGTGCTGAGATCACTGATGTATACTGTCCAGAACTGTTAATCTTGTCATGTGAAGCAGTTCATAGTGGTAGAGAATGCTAGAAATGCTTGCTAATTGCAATGAGAAGACCAGTTTATGGACATCTTCCTCTCTTTCTAAAATAAGCTTTGCTATTAATGCATATAAAACTAAGTGATGTCTAAACAGCTGTAAATTCTGCTAGTGTATTGGAAATTATTTTGATTCAACTTCGGAAATGAGATTGTGATTGATTTCTTTTTTTAGGTGTCTGAACTTGATATACTGTCCATAGTACCAAGCTCTGACTTCCCTCACTATTTAAAGGACCTAGTTCCACAGCACTATAGAGAGAAGCAGTCGAAGAGCACTCATTTATCATACTTACAGTGCAACTTTGTCTGATCTACTGACACGTTAACCATAAAATCCATGTGCTTTCAGAGAAATTCTATACAACATGGTTCAGACTGTAAAAGATGATGAGGACAAAAGGGCAAACCAAAAACCAATAGATTAAAATGTTATTGTGAAAACAATGGATTAGATCAGGAACTTCCATGCTGCCCGGAGAGAGGGGAGGTAGGAATACTAGGACTTTCCTTACGTGAAACCATATCCACATATCTACTAATGGCTCAATTGAACTGACATCATCTATCAGTGAGTTCATTTACACTCTCATTTTATTTGTTCTACATATGCCAGCAAGCATCAGGGAATCAGTTTGTTCGATGTGCTTTCAAGTCAATTATAAGATTCACATATTTTTACTGGGAATGTACTTTAGAGAAAAGAAGAAAATTTTCAAGAAACTTCCTCTCCAAATTTGTGTTTACATGTGAAGAGTCATGATTTGGTAGGTCAGAAAAATGCCATTTGCCAACAGACTTATATTTAGTAGATTGCTGTAATGTAAGCTGCAACACTAAACTAAATACGTGAAAAATACTTCTTTGCAACGAGCACTGTCAGATGTGAAGGGACAAAAGGTTGTCTGTCCTAGAAGCTCTGCAAACGACACTTAAAAAACAATCAATTGGAAGAAGCTTGGCTTGAATACCCTGCTATTGTTTTTTAGAGGGGAGTGGGGATGGAATGATTCTGAACAGCTTCTCGGTACAGCTGTTACTACTGTCAGTATTACTTGAACCACCACTGTGATAACTTGAACTCCCACCACCACCGCATGATTCACTATGCTGTTTGATCCTAGGAAACCCTGATGCTGTGCTGTGACTTCAAAGCTGCTGCTGTAGCTGCATGTGTGGAAGGTATCCTCCATATCTAACATAAAAGTACTGAAATTTATTAACCCTTCTGTGACATGCAAAGCTACTATTTCTTATAACTACATCCTGAATCAATGTGTTTTAAAGCTCGTAAATATGCTCAGTATACACTCTGGTCCTACACTGATCCTCTGGGACTAAACTTTCAGTTTGGTATTCTTTATTGGAGGTTTAATTTTTGGCTAACACTGGTCTGTTTTCTAGAGTCTCCAAAATAGTGCTTCTTGCCTATACATTAACTAAAAACTGCAAGAATAATACCACAACACCCAAACCCTAGATAACCCTTTGAAACACCTTCTCCTTAGCAATTCTTCTCATTAAGACTTAAAGATTATAAAGTAATTCTAAAGATATTCCCTTCCAAAAACCAAACAAATAAACAAACGTATTAATAAAAGGGTAGATCAGGTACTTAGGGATATGGTTTGGTGTAGGACAGGAACAGTTGGACTTGATGATCTTAAAGTCACTTTGTGATTCTGTGATTCTACAATTCTGTGAAACAATGAAATGTACAATGAAATATATGAAATGATGTACTCATGCATATGTGATCTTCATGTAGAAGACCTTTTGGGTTTAGGCCAATGACTTGACTTCTCATAGATGTGCTAGAAAACTGCAGCTCTGAGCATTACTCTATAATATGAATGGCAAGGATGGTGAAATACTGGAATACCTCATCACATAAGAAGTATGCTTCTGACCAGAAGAGAGGAATAGTAACATATGGGTCATGTAACTTTCATAGATTATATGATTAATGTACAACCATTATCCTTTATATTTACAACCTTTCTTTACAGAGAAGTGATACAGTAATGATTAAAAAAATATGCTCCACGGCTTAGTTCAACAGTTGCATTTGCCTTGTACACATCACTTGATTAAGTCTCTAAAAGCAAAGAAAAGCAGGCAAAAAAAAGAGTACTTTTGAGATAAAACCTGATCTGCTACTGAATGTCAAAGCAAAAGATGTGAAAATGGTTTAATCAAATAACTGTTTAACATCATATTTATGTACCCCTGTCAGGATCATGTTCCCATAGCTATTTCCATTTATTTGTTTAGTTATGGAAAGTCATTCAACAATTTGGATTTTATGCTACTTACAATATATTGAGGAAGAAAAATGACTACTGCAGATTTAAAACACTAAAAAAATGAGACAGGCATTTTTCTGACCAAAATTTCTTGACAATAGCAAAATAAAGAACACGGAATGAGTTAACATGAAGTTATCATTGGATGGATGCAGATCTGCACTTACAGCAATCATTTCATTTTTTCAGATTGGGTTTCAAAAAGTCAATGTAATAAAATTTTACTGATATATTGAGTTACAAGTTTATATGACATATACATACAAAAGAAGAGTAACTTAGAACTTTCTCAAAGCAATATTCTGTTTGCTGAACCCCAAGCAGAGAATCACACCTTGAGCATTTTTAGATAAAAAAATCCAAATTTACAGGAAGTTGCATTTACAGAATGACTTGGACTTTCCAATGTCTTTTCCTTTTCCCTATTCTTCATTTCAGTCCATCTCAATCAACCTTCTCTGATTTTTCAATATTTTATTTTCAGTTAATGCAAAATTTTTGTAATATTTACTTTTTTGTTCAAAAATAGTGTCATTTATTATTCTCTTCAGAAGTCTTTTTTTAATGCTTTTTCTATTCAGATTCCTTATTCCACTTTGTTTTTATTCCTTTCCACTGAATCTATTTTAATGTTGATGTCCCAGTTTGGGTTTCTTCCTTCTGTACTCTTATTGCTCTGTGGGGTTTTTTTTGTTTGCTTGTTATTTTGTTTGGTTTTTACTTTTCTAAGTATTCCTTCCTATTTCCTCAATAGTTATTTCTCCTTCTCTCATTTTTCTTTTCCTCTTTCTACACTTTCTTTCTATTCTTAATTTCATTTATTTCTTTTAAACATGTCCTCATCCGTGTCTTCTTTTAAACCCATTCACAAGTTTAATTCTTCTTCTCTCAATTGTTAACAAGGTCTTTGCTAACAAGGTCTTTTCCTCTCTTGGTGAGGAAATGCAGAATATGGCTAATATAGCAAATCCAGTGTGGGGTTCTGCTGGAGACGTCTATCAAAAGCAACACAATAGTAGTAGAGCAGTTGAGGAAGCTGCTTTACTTTCCTTTTTTTTACTCATAAAGCAAAGGAACTCTTTGTGGGAAGAGAAAAAAATAAGACAAGCTTTAAAGGAAAAAAAAACCTAACAACTAAAACTGTGGGAAAAAGAAGTATTCTACAGTGATGAAACAATAAATTTCTGATCAAAGGAATTAAAAACTTTTGAAATTTAATTTAAGAAGACATTGCTATCTGTTAACCCAGACAAGAAAAAAAATCCACATTGCCTGCTAGTTGTAAACCATAGCATATATACTAGGACAAAAGTATTTAATTATTGATTCTTGATTATTCAGTAGGATACGTAGCAAAGGGTTAAATAAAGGATTTCATCCAAGGATTTCTGATGTATTTATGAATGCACTTTAGAATTGGTACTTTAATCGTAAGTGTTGATACATGATCTAAGATTCCTTTTTTCCCTTGGCATTGGAGGGTAAGTTACTTTTTTAATAAAAGAGCCATCAAACAATCTATTTTGATTTTATTTAATCTCAGTTGAACTAGAAATTTTAATGTAGTTCTAAGGCAACTTTAAAAAACCCTTGTCAAAATAAATTTTCAGAATATTTTAGAACATGCAGTGGGATGCTAACACCTTAGAAACCCCCACAAATGGTGATTTTTTTATGATTTCTGGAGCCGAGTCTGTGCTTTTACATAACTTCAAAGCGTACTTCTGAAGTTCAAGAACAAAAAATATCTGTAATACTTTGGGATTTGGTGCTACCGCTAAATGAGGGACCAATTCCACAATTCCAAGTGGTGGAGACAATTCTTATGGATTAAGCAGTCTCTAAGGTATTTCAGGAAAACATATTTCTGTCAATATACATTAGCTGTTTCACTTATTGAGATACCACTGAACTCAACGAGGGTTTTATGAGGACCCTAAAAGATTTTGAAGTTTCCATTTATCTTGGCTTTCATTTAAAAAGGGTGTGAAAACAATCCTGTTCTCTCTCAGACTGCCCAGGTAATCAGTTGCAATTAGGCTTATGTGTACAGGTAAGGGTACAAGTCTTCAGTGACCAATGCAAATCATTCAGAGAAATTGCACCTGAGGAGTCACAAACATCAAAGTTGCTCACATAGATGCTTACTGACAGATGCCCCTTCGGTACACTGCCCATTGGAATGGCACAGCCTCTTCCTATAGTGCCCAGCTGGAGCTGAGCAGGAGAGTGTCAGTGCGGGACAGGCACTTTAGTCCTTTTTATTATTTATCTGTGCTTTCATTCCACAGCAAAAGAAAAAAAAATGAATTCAGGAGTTTCAGAGATTTCTAGTTTAATCAGTGTTTTCATAAATTGCAAGAGAGGGAAAGAAAATTTTACATCTTTCTTTTATAAGTGGTAGCTATTATCTTGCCCTGTGATTGGTATAAATCCCTAGAAATGCTCCCTGTGCAGAATTCAGATGTAATATTCATCTCATCAGATGTCATCTAGACACCCTCTATTCTCTGAGTTTCCCTTACTCATAAGACTTCTAGAGACTGTTATTAGGGACCACTCTAACACTGATGAGCTGGTCACTTCTTTCCACAGTTGAATCTTGACTTTTCTGTAAATCTAGAAAGATTAAATCAAAACACCATGTATGTACACTGCTTGAGGAGATGAAGGAGGTACAGAATGGTCCTTTCAAATCAAATTGTTGAAGTTCTCTATGAAAAAATAACCAAAGAGCAAACCTAAAATACAATTTCGTTGACTTCCCGTTCCAACAGTTCAGTTTTTAAATACACTGGTGGGCAATTAAGAAAGCTGTCATATGAATTTTCTTGACAGTTAAAAACTGGTTTTGTGTTCAGCTAAGGAGGAAGGAATCTAATCTATCTATTGCATTTCAAAATGCACATCCAAGAAAGGCGAGGCTAAGAACAGAATAAAACAGAACACAACTCCCAAAAGTAAGCTGGAGAAAGATATTGTTAGTTGCCCATTCACGGGGTGTCAACCAGTGTCCTTGTCTCAATCTTTTGCAGTATGTTCAGTTACTTTTAACCTGGTCTTCTGTCTTTTAGATTGCTTCATCTATAACCTAAGAACAGGGTTGCATAGTGTAAGAGAAATAAGCATAGAAAAAAAGAGGACACCTTTGTATTAAAACAGTAGTTCAAGAACTTGTTAACTGTCAGGAAATATTTCCCATCAAGCTCTCATTTCCTATCATAGGTACTGAGATGTTTTCCTCTCAGGTTTTTTTTTTTCTATAGCTTCTTTAAAGTGTGCCTGTTTGACCAACCTATTAATTATCTACCTCTCTTTAATATTGCAAGGGAACAGTTTATTAGAAAATAAATAATACTACTAGTAGACTCCAAGAAACCAAGGCCAGAATAAGCATTGCGGATGACACAAATATACTTAAAAGAGACTGCTATGGGGCGAGAATGCTCTATGTTTACTTGCACAAGAGAAAACTAAAAGCAGACCAATCAACCTATTGAGATCCATACAATATTTTTATGATAATAAAAAAACTATCTCAAGACAAAAAGATAATAAAATTTAACCTCAGTTACCCACTTGATAAAACTTGGATGATAGTTTCAAAAATTGATGCAGAGCACATATATTGTGCTTAGATGTATATTTATCACAAGCAATTTTAAGTAAGCTATAGGTAGCCTTCCTGATCTGGTACATTAGGAGATTAATATGCTTGTATCCTGAAAGACATTGAGAACCTTTCAGAAGACTGCAGTTGTCTTATTACCTTGACCTCTGGATATTCAAAAGGGACTGTCTGTTGCATATGTAAGGATTTTAAAGAAACATTGAAGTCATATGTGACACATACGATAAATGAGAGTTTTTTTAAAGAAAGAAAATATTTTCTTTTTCTCCTTTTTTCTTTGAGTTTATCTAAGCATAGTATGAAGAAAGCTTATACATAACTAGTATAAACAGACATTGAAAGGCTGTGCAATTTTAAAATTGAAAGTTTCACAGATACGTACATTTCATTTTACAGTTAAACCACCCCAGTTGATACCTCAACTGATTTACATTTCGAGCACCTTGCAGTTTGTTTTTAGCAGGTAGTAACTCTTTTAAAGGTAAATGATTTTCACAAAATGCATAGGTGAAAAGTCTGCATCAACTTAAGGTGACACGGAACATATTCCCTGAAGAGAAGGCTATTGAGGGTCATAAATACACAGAAAATACTGCCAGCAGAGGAAACCTCTGAGCCAAAAACAATTGGAGACTGAGAGAGTACTCAACAGAAGTATCATTTATGCTCACCCATGCCTGCATCTCTAGGCTATTTATATAGCTTTGTGGCAAAACAATGGTCTTCAAAGTTATAAACCAATAGGCACTGATTATTCAATTTACCAGGTATCTTTAATACAGATGTAGGTCCATTATCTGATATTTTTTGTGTTTTATCCTCTCAGCTCTCTGTTTATTGAGCAATACCTCTATTCCCATTTTAGTGAGACAGCCTTAGATGTGATCTCTAACCTTCAAGCCCAAACCTGACAGAAAACTGAAACTTGCAGAGTGTTCTGATTGCACATGTATAAAATGGTTTGAGCATGATGGTTTGAGCATGGTCTTTAGTGCAGCAAAGACAGACTAAACAGTCTCTTGGCATCAGCTCAAGACCATGTATGGCTAGATACAGTATAGACCGGATGGACACACTTGGCTTGAGGCTACCAATCCTATTTTGCCCTGTTACCATGGGGGTGATACACCCAGGGAAGTCAAACCTGAGATCCTTCCTAGAAGATCTAGGTGTGGTACATAAGAAAGACCATGTGGACAGATACATGTCTGAAAGCAGTCATTTGGTAGGTAGGGACAACTACCTACCAAGCAGTGTAGATGCAAAAAAAACCCCCAGAATGCATGCAGGAAGCTGAGAAAAATACAACTGTAAGTACTATTTTTTTCTCTGACACTTGTATACAATAGGAAATAAAAGGGATCTGATAACATTCTGCATTTTGAAGTCTTAAAATATTAGATAGTTAAATGGCTATGAATAATTTGTTCCACAGCATCTATTCTGAAGGATTTTTGAGTATGATAAGATTTAAATAAAATAAAGCGTCAGCCTGTGCTTTCTTGATACTTAAATCTCTTAATCTTTAATATAAATATCTTCCCTACTAAAACCACAGGACAGCATCAGCAATTGTCAGGGGGTATTCTTGTACCTAACAAGCCAAACAGGTCATTCACTGGAGAGCAAGCCAGTGCACTGGGCTATGACACTTTAACTGTGTTAACATTAGCAGAGCATTGCCAGAAGTGTGTCTGCATATTTTTGTTGGATGATACTACAAGAAACAGTATGTAAAAAGCTGACAAAGGAAGAAAAGATGAAAGCAAAACACCAGGATAGAACTAATGATAATAAAACCTTGGCAAGTCAAATTACTGAGAGTCTCATATCAAAAGCAACTTTGACAATAATGGGATTCCAGAGTCCATAAAATTAGTCATGAGTCAAAGATAAAAACATCAATAATTTGCATAAAAGCTTTACTTTCAAGATTTAGCACTGTGTACCAAATGAAGAAAAAAAGCACCGCCATAAAAGTAACACTTTAATATAGGTATCCATTATCTAATGCTTATATAATGGAAGCCAAATGAGCTCATTATTATCAGTGCTATTATACTGAATACCAAATGAACTCATCATAGAAACACACTTGCTTTAAAAACTATTACTGCACCATCAGTGACAAGGGAAAAAAAATTGCATACAAACTTCCTGAGATGACTAATTTGATTTCAGTGTTAACTTCTAATGCATTATTAATCAACAGTTCATTATACTTTTAGATAGCACTTAGTTTATTTGTGGTTTATTTGTACACAATTCATTTCTGTAATCTTTTACTATATTGCACATTATTCCAATGTAAACAATGCTGGTTTCGGCTGATACAGATTTACAGTAAATGCAAGTATGATATGTTTGTGTATAACTCAACCTTTTTCTGTTTTGCAAAACCAGGAGAGGTACAAAAAGGGTGATGGAATCCAAAGTAAAAAAATAAGCTAATACTATGAGAAAAGACCATGAAAATTGTCATTTTTTTTTAAATGGACCACATCAATTTATTGCCAAAAGATGTAAAGTACTTTAGAATATATAATATATATATGTGTGTATCTATACTAACATATCATACATTAAAAATAGGCACTTATGCTTAAAAAGTGTGATTACAAGGAATGGGACAATTCATATGTACTATAGATGTTTCTGTGTATTTTAATTCTTAAATGTATTGAAACCATGTATATAAAGCATACTGTATTAATTGGAGCCTGAATGTTTTGTGATTTTTTTTTTCCCTATCAACACAAAATGCATTATTTACATGCTGGAAAAATGATATGATTTCACTCTGGACTGGACAAGCCACGTCCTGCATTATAAGTAGCATGTCAGATTAACTTCAGAACTCTGACATGATTTTCTGGTAATAGTTTATGAACAACAGAATAAGAGAATTAGCATTACTGGAAGGCAGAAGTCTTCTTTTCAGGGCTATTTTAGCACTTATAGAAACTACTAAATAGTGAAGTTTTATAATAAAGATTTTGGAAGCAAATTTGAATGCTAGTTGAGATACCAGAAATTTTTAGTGAGATGTTGGGTAAGGCACAGTTTTTCTCTGATGATATCCTATTTACAGAAGAACACTAGTAGTTTTTGTTTCATATGTAACCAAATATGTATGTAATATATATGAAATCTTTAAAAACACTGAAGCTGGCTGCCATAGGAAAAGCAAAATAAAACCAGTCCTGAGAAAATACTTCATTATTATGAAACAGAGCAGTGTCCTTAATTTTTGCAGGTTTATTATTCACAGAATAATCATTGCCTATATCTTTTTATGACAGAATGAGGATATTCTTAAAATTAAATGGGAAGAAAAAGAATTCCTATGTGAAGTTCTATAGAGAGATTTTGAAGAAATGTCTCTGCTAATATTTCAAATGACAGTATCATCTTTACAGTCTTCTTTTTCTGTTGTGAGAGAATTCTTTGAATCCTACATTCTGTTTCTGTAGGGTAATTAAATGGTGTATATGCAAGTCATCTTGTATAACTTTATTCTTCAGGGTGACACTGGCATAATTTTTGTATATTATTCACATTGATAGAAATTCAAAAACTTCAACCAGGAGAAGTTTTGATTTAATGAAAAAACAGAAAAAGTTCTGCACAGGTAATTTTAAATATTTGAATATTTCTTTGTGTGTTTAATATTTTATTATTTATTTTGGTGATATAAACAAGTAAACAAAAAATTCAGAAACATGCTAATCAATATCAGATGACAGGTTTTATTTAGTTCTATGCTTTATCTGTTTACCTAACTTCTTTTCTTCATGAGGAAATACTGGACAAGATGACTTTCTGAAAATAAAAGTTTTTAAAAATTATAAAGGAAATATTTTGACAGCTTTGCAATATGAATAGTTTCAATCCATCCAAAGCACAGAATTTTAGTAAGTGAATTTAAATTAATCAAAAAATAATAAGAAAAATAGTACCTAGCTGTAAAATCTAACAATCGAATTGACTAAATAACGACTACTCTGTGTATACATTTCTGATATGTAAAGTAGTTATATATTTATTTTTCTGAAGAAACAGAGGCCTTATTTTCTTTTGTGCTCCAGGATCTTGATGTCAGAGACCTTATAGCTTTCAGACAGTAAACATTCACTGTAAATGTATTATAAACAAAATCCATCATGGTATTAGTAACATATTTTGCAAGATAGCTAGTCTTAGCTTAAGCACCGAATCAATTTTTGAGCTTTATTCCTTCTGAAATGCCATACATAGGACACATATTGTTTAGCCCCATATTTGACACATGCCCATAATTTATTTGGAGAATCCAAAAAATTGAGTTGACAATTTTTTTACCCCTGAATTCTACCTAACTTGAATTACTGTAATAGCAATATAAATTCTCTGAACATTTCTGGGAAAATGAAACCTGATCAACATTTTTCTTGATGATTCTGGACTGAGCTAGTGAATCAAACATATAAATGATCTGCACCATGGGCCAGAAATCTCTTCTTTTAATTTGGGAAAGATAATTTCCTTTTGTTGCACTATGCATCTTTAATGACCATTGTGTGTTAATGCAAGAAATCCAAGGTTTTGAGCATCAGTGAAGTTATGTAGATAGAATATGTCCCCCTTAAAAGTGAATATCCTTTCCTTCCTTCTTTTCAGGTGAAATATTTTTTTCTAATTTATTCCAGAACTTTTGGTAATACATTTTTTTTAGAACACAAGTTTTCATACATGATTCAGAATCATCAGAGGTAACTAATTCTAGTACTGCCCAACACTTCATATGTGTGCTTTTTGAAGTGTAAATCTGTATTTGCTTAAGCCTGGAATACCTGATGCTCCTTGCCAAAGTGATTCTGAACTCATTTAAATAGAATGCTCAACTAAACCTCATGTGCATTGAATGTTTCAAGTTCCTGACCATAAACCAAATTCCATGTTTAGCTTAGTTATTTTTGTATAATTCTATAAGCAACAGTAACAACAAACTAAACTATGTTATTTGATCAGATTTCCAAAACTTGATTATAGGACATAGATTTCCATGACTTAGTGCTCACTGAGTGTAGTCCCACAAATAGGAGACACTACAAATTGTCATCAGATCCGCAACTGGTAACAAAGCATAGTTCATAAAATAATAAAACGCATTTCTCACTAACTTTATAACCAAAGAAATCTAGCACGTATTCAAAATTAACAAATGTATGTTGGTTGTGATGGTATACAATGTTGCATATTTATACCAAGAGTTTGGGGTAACAATGAGGGATTGGTACTATTAGCAAAATAAATAAAATGTTACATTTTATGAGTCTAGGTTCCTTATCTCTTAACCAGAAAAATTCAATCTTCCTTTACAATCATACTATAAAGTAATAGACACAACACAGCAGTCAATGCTGCTAAACTTTGCCTTGATTTTCTGCCCTAGAAAAAGGAGGACCTTGTCAAACTTGCCACATTCTCATGACACATTTCAAGGAGCTATTTTTGTAGTTAGCCAATATAAGTACAAATTACATCTTTTTTTTTTTTTTTAATGATATTTCGATGTTCTAGGTTCCTATTGCACAGAGTGGCTTCGACACTATTGCACCACAAGTTTGAAGTGGCAATTAAATATGTCCTAAAACAACAGATATGTAACTATATACATATATGTGTAGGGAACAGTCACAGCATGTAATAGATTGAAACAAAGGTGTTCTGCATCTTGATAATTTGTTAAATGATATCTATTTTACAACCAAGATACTCAGTTATAGACACTAATAGATAGACTTCTTATTTTCCATTAAAGTGACCCACTTACTCTTCTCTCCTGGTGGGGAAACAAAAAAAAAAAAAAGGAAACAGAACTGATGTCCTTAGTTAAATTAAAAACCTCATAATTAGTTAAGTCAAACATCTCACAATCCCTTGATATAGTGCATAGATATGTGCATATTAAATGTGGTTGGAAACTGGCCACGTTCAATGGCCTTCTGGCCATGACAATTCATAAACAGCTGTTCGTTTTGATATATGAGAGACAAAAAGGAAGATTTGCTGGGTAGCAGGGAATGTCCAACACTTGACCTCAGACTGGATTTCATCTTTGTTAATTTTACTTGTCCAAAGACTGGGCACAGTCACAGAGGTGGTCAACTAGAGATAGAGAGAAACCCTTCTAGAAGGCGTTTCAACATGTTTACCTTTCATGAATTGCTATTTAAAGGGATCTGTATTTCTTCACTGGCAACAGATGTATCCCAGACAACTTGCTGGCTTAATTTTTTGATTGGTGAAGTTGGGTAAGGTAAATCCAGTCTTTGAATAGGGATCCTAAAATATATTTTTTTCCAGTATTTTTATTGATTAAATTTGTTTTCCCAAACGTGAAATTTATATAGGCATCTAAACACATCTCACCACTTGGATACGTAGAACAACCTGGATAAATTCATCATAGTAATCTCTGATCCCTACGTTTTGTTAGGATAGTCATTACTCAGATGTTGATTTTTTGGTCCACTATTTCCACTATTTCTATTTAGCAAACATTTAGGAAAATATTTGGGAAAAAACTCAGCATGATGATATTTCAACCCCTATTCTTTCTATGGTTTAAAACCCAAACTCACAAATTAAAAGCTGTTCAAACCCCTCAGATTTCTGATGATAAAATAGCCACCAGATGGCGACCTTACAATTTCATAAATAAAACCAAATTTAATGTGATTGGGTTTTTCATGGTTTATATTTAGTGTGGGGATTTTTGTCTTGCCTTTTTAAAAACAGAACAGACCCCTTGAATAACATAAACTGTCTCCAGACATTTTAATTGGCTTCAGCTTTTATTAGAGCAGCAAATTCCTTAATTCTTCACTTTTCTCCACTGTAATAAAGAGTCCGCAGTTCTGTTCTTCTTATTAAATCTCTAATTACTGACACAGAAAACACTAGCACAGTGGTGATTCCAACAAAGTATGCAGCGCTACATTTATCAGTATGGCCAGTATGTCATTGCTTCCCATTTTGAATAGCAGCACAGCCTTTTTAAAGACTTTCAGTTTGCATAGCCAGGCTCACAAATTGATCTGTCTGTCAAACTGATGCAGGTGCCAGACTGATGCAAGTGCCAGACACATACTAAGAGCCTTTTCCAAAGTCTATAGCCTCAGCTGGGAGGCTTTCCACCGCTTCCAGTAAGCTTTGGGCCAATCACTTTTTTCTCTTTCAGTCTCTGTCTGATACATATCTACAATAGATTTGATGTAGAAAACAATTTCCTGTAGAAACTATGTCCATGAAATACACTATTCTCCATCAATTCAAAATAGAAAAGTCAGGTAGTTAAAAATATTTTTTGACAAAGTATACTAGCAACCAGACAATCTTTCAATGTTTGATTATGCTGATTTAAAAGAATAAAATTAGTAGGAGTTTACAGAACAAGCAGACTAACTTTGACACTGAAAGAGATAGCAAATTACTAGCGAAGTACAGCAAATCGCTAAACAATCAGTTTATAAAAAACTAAAGGATAACAACATGATGAGAAATAACCAACATGGATTTGTCAGGAACAAATCATGTCAAGCCAGCCAAATTTCCGATCCTGGCGGGGTGACGGGCCCAGTAGATAAGGCAGAAGTCAATAGATGTGGTATATTTTGATGTTGGAATGAAAAATTCCACTTACCATTTCTGCAAGCAAATGTTGTGATGAAATCACCACATGGATACATAACCAGTTGAAAATCATGCACAGAGGTTAATTAACACTGTTTCATTGTCTGACTAGAAAGTCTGTCCTGAATTCTGTTCTGGTCAGCACTTTCAACACTATCTCAGTCCTGAGGAAGATAATTATGAGAAGGTATTTATAAAATATGACTGACAGAAAGGTTGAAAGAACTGATTTTTCAGGTTAGAGAAGACTTCAGAAGACTTCAGAGGCATAAGATTTTTTCAGTATGAAATAACTCTTTCTCTTTTTTTTTTCTTCATAAAGAAAATACTATCTATGCTACTGGATAGGGCAAGAAATTATTTCAGAAAAGCATTTTGATATTAAGAAAGGCTTTCTTACTACAAGGATAGTTAAATATACAAACTCCTTTGTGAGCAGGGTTGTGAAATCTCTCTTCTTGGAGGTATATAAAACCAAATTAAACAAACCTATCAGTTATAGGTTATTCACTCAAACCTGAGGAGGGGACAGGGGATGTGGGGGACACAGGACGATCCACAGAAAAAACCCAGCAGAGGTTGAGTTTTTTTCCAAACAAACTTTTGAAACAACTTAAGTTAAATAGCCATTTTATGACTATTTTGACCAAAGGTAAAATCTACAAAGAAGGTCATCCATCATTCTCTTTCAAAATGGTTATCCTTTCATATAATTTTAATGAGATTATGTTAAGGTGCTGTGCTCTTTCAAAAACCTGATTTTTTTTTCCAGAGAGAAAAGCCAACAGATATCTTACTTAAAAACAAATTGAAAACAATGGGGGGCAGATAACCATCTCAGAATAATCACCTAAAAGTTGTCAAGCTTTGAAAGAAGACAGTGTTATACGGAATTTTTTGCAGTAGACTAGTATTCATCAGCCCCTGTGGAAGAGCCAGCTTCAGGAATGAGATTATGAGAAGAAAAATCCTTTCACCCTATATGATATGAAATACAAGTTGTCTAAGAATCCTACAAGGTTTATCTGAGATACATATAGAACCATTATAACTTTCATCTTGAAGGTAATTAAAGAAAAAGAAGCTATATATATATTAAGTCCAAGTAACTTGTGATCAATTTTTAAATTTATCCATGCAAGCTGACTGACATTTTCATCAAAAACCTTGAAGACTATAGCTTTGTTACAAAATAAGGTAATTCTGGAACTGCAAGCAGTCTTTCCATGACATATATTAAGACAGTAGTATATAAAACAGAGAAAAAAATTATTTTCTGATTGTATCTTCCAATGAAGCTAAGAAGGAAGGGGGAAAAAGAAAAAAAGAAGAAAATAATGAAAAATGTTAAGAATATGCAAAAATGGGACTGGTGTAGATAACCATTTTAAATTCTCATAGTATGCTATACTGTAGGAGAAAAACTCCAACAGTCTTAGAATTTTTAATTCATAGCATTTTCTTCAATCTCATTTTGCAATCATGGGAGTAAGATACTACATAAAGCTGTGTATGTCTTAACTAAAGTATTTACTTCATTATGAGAAATGTTTTATCAAACTGGCAAACTTTGTATAGAATGAAGATTACAAAGTCAGCAATGCAGTAGAATATCTTTCATACAGCTTCAATGTCCTTTGGTAGTATGGGTACTTCTGTCCATGCCCAAATGAAGCCACTTGAGAGTATGCAGGGCTTTTATTTCCTCTTTGGACAATACTTGCTATTTTTGCTGTAATCTTTTTTTATATATGTGTCACTTCAGATCAGGTAGACGTACATTTCCTAATCCCACAGAAGTACCTTTCATCTTTCTAACTTCTCTCATTCCCAGAAAAGGCCAGAGAGATGGGGTTTTCGATGGAACAAAGTGCTATGGGCCAAAGGCTTTGTATTGCCTTGGAAATGAGTTACACTGTGGGAATGTCACGTTGCACTTTTTAATTTTGGAACATTCACTGGTTTTAATTTTTCACAACTTATGTTATACTCAGCTGGCAATTTTAATTTATGACTAATAAGTAAAAAACCGTGCAATTTTGAAAGGAGCCACTGCTTGGCTTTTTAATTGCTTTACCATCTGCAGCACTGTCATGGAAAGAGACTGAAGGCTGCCAACCCTTCCCAAATCAATGATTCTGATATCTCTGGAGGAATTTGTGAATTTGAAGGTAAAATTTCTGTTTCTGTTAGAGGAAAATATCTACTCTCTAAATAGTTGAATAAAAATCCCTGAATACACTGATTAACGCTACATTTTTTTAATTCTATTTCTGTTGAACTGTTCCACCAGCATTATAATTGTTGGCCCAACTAAATGCAGATCAAACAGAATTTAGTTGAGAACTCTACTATAAATAATATTTCTGCCATACAGAAAAGTGACTATTACATAGGTCATATTTTAACCAAACTAGAGGAACTCTATGCATTAACTCCCATTCTGTGCTGCAGTGTTAGCACCGGAGATGGTACTAAGTATTGGTATGCAGCTGGAGGGAATGAAGTCTTGAACTCCAGGCAAAATTTTACTATCTAGTTTAACCACATACATTTCAACAAAATGAGAAGTGAAAGATACACACTA
Source organism: Gallinula chloropus (assembly GCF_964237585.1). Taxonomy (NCBI): domain Eukaryota; kingdom Metazoa; phylum Chordata; class Aves; order Gruiformes; family Rallidae; genus Gallinula; species Gallinula chloropus. The sequence continues at coordinate 10,826,230 of NC_140088.1, forward strand.
AATAATCTCAAGACAGTTTTAAAACCACTTACTATTTTTCTCTCTTACATCTCTAAAATTAACTTCTTAATTCTGGTGGGCTTGTCAAATGGCCAATTAAGGTTGGCATTTTGTGAGAACACAGAAACAGCTCATGTACTGTAACATAAAATATAATACAAAGGAAAGAGGACAAAGTAGATGTCTTTGATAAACTTGTAGGCCACACTACCCTTTTGCTCTGGTCACCTAGAACTGTTTCAGAGTTCTGTGAAGCACTTATTTCTAAAAAAATGTTTTTTTCAAAGGTTAAGAATGGAAAACTGGAATGTGTCATAAGAGAGTCTTGGCTTGAGTTGTTCATCAGATATGGATTATCTGATATAAGTAGAAGGACTAAAACATTGTAAGAGTTACCATAGCAAAAATTTGAAGGTACAAGAATACATTTTACAGAAGCTAGGACTTCTGTATAGCTTGTTCAAAGTTCACTTCAGTTTACTTCAGTTTTTAAAAATATGTTTAGTGTCTGTAAATTTTTCAGTTGTATTTTGAATACTGATAGTTTTAATTTGGACAGCTTGAGAATCCTCTGGTGAAACTGTGATATAACCCTCACTGAATTAAATTTTCCAGCACAAAATCAGTAAGACCTTTTTGCTTTTGTTTTTATTTGGGGTGCAGAATGAAGTGAGCAATGGGTTGATTTATTTTGTTTATTGCTTGCCCTGGTTTCACCTGAGACAGAGTCTATTTTCTTTTTAGTAGCCAATATAGTGATGTGTTTTGGATTTAGGATGAGATTAAGGTTGATAAAAACACTGATGTCTTCAGTTTTTGCTAGGCAGTTGTGGTATCTACATGGAGTTAAGGACTTTTTAGCTTCTCATGCCCTGCCAGGTGCAAAAGAAACTGGGAGAGCGCAGCCAGAACACCTGACCAAGGTTGGCCAAAGGGATATTCCCTACCAAGTAATGTCATGCTCCATATATAACAGGGGAAGTGAGCTGGAAGGCAGATTTGCTGCTTGGAAACAGATGGGATATCAAATTGTTTTATTTTCCTTTCACATGTGGTGAGCCATTACATTTGTTTACTACTTGTTACTATTGTTGTTTTTGTTGTAATTCCCTTTCTTTGTTATCTTACTAACTTTTTCTGAACCTGTGAGGTTTTTTTGAATTCTGTTATTAAATCATGACATTGTTATTCCAGGGATTTTATATATTGTATCTGTAATATACTGGCCTTTCAGTTCAAAAAAAGAAGGCACTATAGGTGATTTTCAACCATCTATGAACATTTGTCTGTCTGTCATTTTGTGTGTGATTAAAATTTACAAAAAGAGAGAATGAGAAAGAATTTTTTTTTTTAAATCCCACCATTAATTTCTAGATGCAGTCAAATACAGCATCAATCCTGGAGGGTATCAGGAGGGCAATGCAGTAAAGAAATTAAAGGTCTAAGTCATCACAGGACTAGAACTAGATTTCTGTTTATGTGCTTTAACACATCCTGCACTACGATGGTTACTGGTGTAGTACAGGTTGTTTTGTTGTGCAGAGAACACGAGAAAACATCGAAGCACTGCTGGATTGAAAAAGCTGGAGTGAAAAAATTAATGTGCTGTTAAACAGAAATAAGAATTGCTATGGATATACACAATGAATTTTAACAATTCCTGGCACTTGACAAATGCTGCCTGAGCATCTGGTAAATTTTTTAAGGCATGATATTAAAAGTATGATGGCTGTAATGCACAATAACATTTTTAACTAGATAGGAAATGAAATTTGTTTTTAGATATATGTACATATAAAATATTGCTCATAATATCAAAATTAGTATAGGTCTGAGTTCTACAAAGCATAAAGTATAGGTCTATCTATATTAATAACATATATACAAAAATGTTGAACATTCTTCAGTCCTCACTCATTGTTATCCCACGCTTCACCTCTGAGTCAATTCGCCTGATGATACAGAGTGTCTTGGAATTACAGAAAATAAACAGGCATATTTTGTTGTTGTAATTTTTTTTTAATAATGTTGAGAACAAAATAAATAGTAATACTTAAATGGTTCTATGTTCCAAAACCTGTTCTAAAATGACAATAGCGTTTTTAATAGTGGCACAAAATAGGCAAATTCAGTCAAAGCTGTTTTGGTTCTGTATATTAGAATAATGCACTTAGAAAAATTATTACAGTCAATTGGTGACTACAATGAATTTATGTTATATTGCCTTTGAGCTAAACATATTTTATCAGCAAACTCGGAGAGACAGCACACAACACTTCTAAGAAAGTAGGATGAAGGAGTGCTTGGCACAGTATTGTTTTACACCAAGGATGTGCTAGTTGTTTTGGGATCTTACTAAGACTGGCACAGACACTCAAGGCTAGTTTATATGGTTTATTGTGTAAAAGATGGAAATTATAGCAATATTACTGTGATAGCAATCTTACATACCTTCTGATATTGGGAACCTCAGTACCATAGGACAATCCAATCCTCTCTTCAGATCTCATTATGCTATGCAGAGGTCCTCTCCATGGTGAGGTTCAGTAGCCTTAGTGTTTTTCACAACTTCATAGGATTCTTCTAAGAACAAAGTTATCAACCTTTTATCTGTTAAATACTGAATTTTCTGGATGGTACACTAAGGTTTGCTGAGAGCATTACAGTTTTATCTCCACAGGAATGAGCTCTTACAAGCAGTACATACAGCACATAGTATTGTGAAGGGCAGCACATACTAATGTATGTCCTCAGGTGATTTATCAGTGAAGTACACCAGATGTGCCTTTTTTGTTCAAATGAAGAAGTGAATTTACCCCAAGAATTCTTTTCATTAAGTAATTCCATGTAGTCTTTTTTGCAATATAAACCTGGAATTCGGAAGCAAATTATTTACAATGGAAATTAACTTAATTTTCTTCTTTGTTATTCATACAAGATCTTGAAGCTTCTCTTTCGATAAATAGGATGCTTTCTAATATTCTTTTAATGTAGGTAGTAGTTATGGCTTTTTTTCATCATCTCCACTATTACAAATCTTATTTGTCAACAGTCAAGCTACCCGAATAAATTATATTTTCATGACATTTGATGTCATGAAAATGAGAGGTATTTTTTCTATGTACAAGCAAGTGAAAGATCTACCATTTCAGCTAAATTAATGAACTATTAAACTATCAATGGGCTGTCTCTTGAAAAACTCTTTTTTTTAATCTGAAGTACAATAGTTAGAAAAGGTAGAATAGCTTGTACTAAGGTCATTCCTGATTAAAAATGTGAAAACAATTAAGATAGAGCTTGAAAGACAGAAAATAGGAAGGTTCAAAATTCAAGGTATTTGTGACTACTAAATATAATAAATGAGGTTAGTAGAATTCAGTAGAGAAATCAGTAGAATTACTTGAGCAACTCTCTAACTTTTTGTCTTGGCATTTTCTAGTTAACAATTTTGTAATACAGTACTTTTCTAATATAGTGACTCATGTTGAGAAAGCAACCAACTTGCATAGTTACAGAATTATGCAAAGGAAGAAATTTTTATACATCCTATATACAAGCACACACAGTAAGAGTGACAGGTAGGTAGTTGGCATACAGAGGATTGGTCTGTGCCAACAGTCTATGCCAATGATCATGAGAGAAGGTGTACCAAGTCGGGTATCAGTAAGATTTATTTTTATTTAAATTCCCAGAATTTTTAGGAGATAGCTGAGAAATATCCAGAGAAGTGTTTAGTAAATCCTCCTTTCATCTTTTTTATCAGTATTCAGTCATGGTTTATCAGTATTCAGTCATTCATTGATAAAAACTACTGAGACTTAATTACTTCTGTTAAACTTATTTTTTCACATATTTGAGAAGTTTAAGGTCTCTAAAGAACAGAGTGAATGTTCTTCGTCTATATGCTTGTTTTTACTATTTAGATTTTTAAGCAACATTTGCAAGGAAAAAGTCCTCAAATTCTTTCTGTGGAAGGGCATTAAGGGTTCCAATAACCTACTCCCTGAGCACTCTAGACATGTCAGCGTGTCACCACCCAGTCAGTGTTTATTCCTTTCAAATATGTATCTATATGTATCTTCACATTACAACTGCAGTTTCCAACCACAGTTTACAGCTAATGGTCTCCTCTAGTTGCCTGACAAAAAGAAAAAAACCCAAGCTAATATAACCCCCCCACAATTCTATTAAAATGTAGCACAAAAACATCAACTACTGTGTTTGGAATTATCCCCTTGAGAAGGATATCCACTCACTACAAAAAGAGCTTACCAAAATTATTTTCCGTAGAATAATATTAATTCTAACAATACCCAGTTTCTTCTGAAGGCAACGGAATTCCTGAGAACATACATATTTATATATTCTTACACTACATTTGTCTTTTTACAAAACAATAAATCATCAATGCATCAGCAACAAAGAGGGAAGACATTGTTGCTTTCAGTTTTATGTTGAACAAAATGTCAGTGGGTGAAAACCTGAGTTCTATTGGTGCCATGCTTTAACTGAGCAGGATTTTATATTGGTGAAATTCCAAAAGCCTTTGTAGTGAGTGCTTTGTCTTTTTGACACTCTTTTCCTCCAACACATAGGGAGCAGTGGTGGCATCTCTAAACCCATTTTTCACTAAAAGCGACTAAACCTGACCCAAGATCACTAAAACCTGACCCAAACATTTAATATCCAGTAAGAACCAATGAACCATATCAGTCATCCATTTCCTACCTTGTCCATTGGGGTAGAAATCTGAGCATTTTCAAAGTTCACATGAGGCCCTTACTCTTTTATTCTCATACATATAATTTATGGGATTTTTTGTTTAGTGCTAGAGAAATGCTTTCATTTTTTCCAAATTTACTAAGTCTATTAGGCTATACAGTCGTTATATGCATCTTTAGTGTAGACTTAGTATTATCTGCTCTATCCAAACAGCAGTGTTTTCCTTATAAAAGTACTTTCTGAGCGGAAAGCTATGTCTATATCTACGTATGCTATATACAGATATGTATTGTGATCAAAAAGGGCATCTGCTGAAACTCTGCTGAAATACCTTGTTTGGAAACAGTGTGGCTCTGAAAATCTGCTCTTGATGAAGTGAAAAGATATATAAGGGAATTAAAATAATAGATATTTAATCTAAGAATGTCTGCATAGTTGCCAGGGATCATGGCTATAGGCCAGATAAATGGGAGAAAAGTAAAGCTCAGCCTGGCTGGAGCTACTTGACATTGCCTAAAGCAATATTTCCTGAAACAGGTTACCCTGGTCTTCTTTGAAATAACAGGAGACCAGCTTATCTAACTATATTGCCATGATATGTAGAACATATCATTGAAATCTAGCTGTAGCAATTGGAAAAAACAAAGCTATCATAATAATGTAAAAATAGTTAAATTGAACTTCAGTATGCACAATATATACATCACATAATCACTGTGTATATAAAATTACAAATGAAGAAGTGCAAACAAAGCAGTTGAAATCCCAACAAAAGGCACTCACATAAAGACTATTGATTAAAACCCCCATCTATCTGGATCTTAGAATTTAAATGGTTAATCACTAGACAGTTCTACTCTGTCTGCCATATGTATATTGTGCACCTAGAATTGAAGTACTTTTAAAATACCCTAGAAATAATTTAATAAAGCTTTAAAATTATTTAAACTTTAAAAGTTTCATAAAACTTGTTTTCAAACGATGTTAGCCATAAAAATATTCCCTTGGGCTAAAAATAAGAAAAGCGTTCCAATCTTTTCCATCCTCTCATAACCCAGATGTATCCCATTGTTAATTCTCCTACATACTTTTAAGACTAAATGCATATTAGCAAGCAGTATGATGCAATAGCAGTGGAATGGTAGAACAAAATAGTTGGGATGGAAGAGTCAGCACACAATACATCTGGTATGAAAATTTTACTTCGAACTATATATAGTAGCACCCCATGGGCAAAATAAACATTACCAAGTGGATTACATGTCCTTCTGAAACACAGTTTCTGGTTTAGTTTCAGAAACCAAATTGGACTTAAGAAACCTAATTTTTGTAATATGAAACTGCTCTGCAATAAGAAACCGATCAACGAAATACCACAAAACTTCTTATGAGGAGGTGATGAAAGTGCACCTCAAGTTGATGAACTGTAATTTTATTTTTGCCTCAGGTGAGAAGAGCAGCCATTGGTGCACAAACTGTAGAATGGTTGGACTCTTAATTGACATCCAAACTATCACAGTCACAGTTTGTCACTGTGATCACTCGACTACTGCTTTGCAGACAGAAAACTACACTGTCATAAACCTTCCTGGGCTACTACTTGACCAGATTTATGTGTCTGCAACAAAATGAAGCTGTAAAAGCACCAGGGAAAATATGGCATCTGTAGGGAATCATTTTAACAGCTCATTTTAAATAGGGAACAATGGTTTGTGCAGCATTTTCTATGAAGTCGTTTGAGGATTCACCCAGGGTTTATTTTTACAGAGAAACTTGATGCCAAAGTAGCCTACAGAGTGGACATTTTCTGTATTTTACACAATAAACAAGAAAAAAGTCATTAATAAATTAGCAGATGAAATAAAATACTTGAAGGTATACTTTAAGAAATGTAAAATCTATTCTTTTAATTATTTAAACTATACACAAAATGGTTTAAGAAGGATACCAAGCAAGACAGGTATCTGTTTTCTTTATACCTATCAGTAAGATATAAAATTCCTTTTGCACTATGTCCTGGTTTTGGCCAGGCCATAGTTAACCTCCCAAAGCTGTCAGCCCAGATGAGCTGAGTTAGTTCAGGTGACTTGATTTAGCCTGGGCTGTTTTCCACACCACCTGACATCACTGCCCCGTGAAAGTGGCTGGTTGGGGAGGTGTGTTCTGGGTGCCTCCAGGGTAGTCTGAGTGTGGCCCAGGTGTTGTGTTGGTCCTCGTGTTGTTCAGTATTCTATAATCATTGGGTTGGTAAGGTACTCTGTGTTATCACAGGGTTTGACTCTAATTGGCTGTTATTGTTTTACTCTCACTTTTTTTTTTTTTTAACAGTATTTTACAGTCTTTATCCCAACCCAACGAAGCTCTGTCTGTTTCTCCTCTGGGAGTGAGCGAGCAGCATGTGGTGCTCAGACACTGTTTGGGACTGAACCACCACACAGTAGCCTAGTAGCAATTAAGGATACCAAGTGATTTATGTCCATTGTTCTACTGAATTCTCTGTCCATTCTGCAGCAGTATTGCACTTATGGATAGAAATCAGAGACGGTAGTGAACAACTATGATATGGCCTAGCTGCATAACATAGCTGTCAGACAGCTATGATCTGAACAACTAGCCTGGCATAAAACATATAAGTTCTTTAAAATGGACCTGTCTTACCTTTGACAATTCAAATAACTTTAGATATCTTGATAACAGAAGAAACTATATTAGCTGGAAGCAATCTAAAGAACAAAGCCAAAAATAGTATTGCGAGGAAAATGTTGGTTTATGAAAAAGGATTAAATTTTTTGTGAACCATTCATTTGCTTGATTATTTCCTTCATCTAGATGATTTCACTAATCTAATTGATAATGTGTCATCTCAAACAGCACTATCAACACAACTGACAGGGTAGTCAATTTCTGTGGGAAGGGGGAAGCAATCAGATAGGAAAGTGAGAGACTGGGAACCTTTTAAACTAGCTTTAGAATATAGAATTGTACTACGGCATAAATCAATGAAACTGAGCAAAATCTAACTGAAGACTTATCTCATGAATGCATTGAATGGATTTGTAACAGGAAAACATACTTTAGTATATGTTGAGCCAACAAAACAGTTGAGAAGCCCCCAGTTAAGTGGTTCTAAAATGATCAAAAGACTGAGTCCTACCAAGTCTGCACTATACCGGAAAATGGAAGATAAGCTTATTGAGAAAACTTACTTAAAAATGAGTGGAACATATCTAGGTTCTGATATAAGGGAACTGATGTTGCACTAAGAAAGATCATGTACATGAAGCCTTAGGGACAAGGCTGTGGTTTGAGGAGATCTAACTGAATACGCGAAGTTGGAAGGAAACAATGGTGTGGGACTTGGGCATAGGCGCCTAGTTTAGATGATAAAAATATGCTGTGAGAAGGTGAGAAAGCTGTGGATGTTTCAGTGGAGAGCAGCATTTTCAGTAAGGTTGTGGCATTATAGTAGGTGAGAAAATGACAGTTGTAAAGTAAGAGTCATCAACGTGTTTATGTGGACATCAGTATAGGTGCTGGAGATACTTCTACCTCTATTATTGCTAGTATCATGACTGGTGCTTGAAGCAATTCAACTGGGGCTCTGATGGTATTCTCAGTGAGTAAGTCTGAATTAAGGAAGATAAAATTTATCTCGCTACCTGTCCTGCTACTACTACTACAGACACTCTTAGGACTTGTAATCATATATTTCTAGATAGAGTTATATTTTATAAAAACCTTAAAAATTTTCGTGATGTAGAATCTAACCCTCTATTTAATATGCATAATCCAAATTTTGTTGTGAATGTGTCTATTCTTTGCTCCCATTTTATGATTATTGTCTTAATTTCCCTTTTTCTGCAACATGTATCTACACTACAGCAGTGAAAATGAAATTTCCAGAAGAAAGTTATATTTTGCTTATTCTAGGGCCAGTTTTCAGAATGCTATTAGGAACATTGTCCTCATGGGAAAATAGACTTCTGTTATTGTGTAAATGACCCCTTTAAAATTTCATAGATTATTCTACAAGTTTTTACATATGCAGTAGAAGATAGCAACTATACTGCTTCAGAGAGGAAAAAATAAGTTGATGGTAGATTTTTTTTAATGTCTCAGGTTCCCAAGAGGCTTTAAAAAATATATATGCCAAATCTTAAAGAATTCTGCTTTAGAAAATTAGAGCAGCCCTGCATTTAATTTTAAATAGTATTAGTTTAAAAAAGTCCCAAGAAAGGTAGAGCTGCAAAGAATGAATAGAACAAAATCATTTTTTCCCTCTTTTTTCTTAGAACACTATTGCATTTACAATAAACTAATAAAAGCTGAAAAGAAATGCAAACCATATAAAATCCATTTATACTAGGCTCTTTGGCTTCCACTGTCTTTCAAATTGCAGAGCACCAGTCCAACAGAAAAACAAGGTTACTGAACTAGACTATGTAATCTATCAAACATCTTTAGTTGAATTAGTGAATGAGAAATTTGTTGTGAGTACAATTAGTTTACTTCTTGTACTAGAATATAAAAATTTAAATATATCTAAAACAGAATAAGAATTTGGAATAGAGCATATTTTAAAGTAAATTTGTGAGTGTATGTTTTCTACATTTTTTTCTTGTGTACTTTGTGTTAATCCAATGACTATATAATTTATCTATTACAAGTCATGAAGAATAAATTTCTAATATTTTTAATTATAGAGCCATTTCCAAATAACTACCAGTAAAGTTCTTCTCTGCCCAAGTGTATCCACCTCCATCAAGCTAATAAAAATCGCATATCACAGTGTCTTTGCCAGTTTTCTAAGCTTTTTTTTTTGATATCCGAGAATCAGAACTTTCTCCTGTATGTTTTGCTTACATCATTGATTTTAATGAAAATCGTGATATGAATCCATTTCTGGTTTAACAGTTTTAATTGATTTTCTTCAGAATTATTTTAAGTGTCCAATATATGCACAAATTAGAATGCAAAGAGATTTTTGTTCAGTCAACCTGAAAGGGAACATCCGTGGTTACTATTCCAAGTTGTGGAGCTACTACAGCCTCTTGTTTAGACTATTCTAACATTTACCTTTAGTGTATTTTCGTAAGTGGTTGGAGTAGGTCTGTTGAAACTTTCAGAAAAAACACTTAACATTCAAGCAGCTTTCTGAGAAAATCTTGTAGGGGAAGCTGCATAGTAGTAGAACTGTTACTCCCTAGCTCTGCTTCTGACATCACATTAAAAGTAATTTCTTGTATTTTTATGGATAAAACATTAATCTCTCAGAGAATTGTAGAAAATTAATCCATCAATGTAATAAAGTGACAGTGTTATAGGATTGGCAGAATTAGGAATTGCTTGTGCAGCACTCTGCTTCCCTGAGAACAAGTTCAAAAGGTCTTGAAGACTGACTTGGAATAAAAATGTAAAAAAAATATAAAAGCCAGCTTTCTAAATAAATAAATAAATAAATAATGCTGTTTTGCATTGCCATTCTACATAATTTCCTAGGTGAAAAAACTCTTGCTTTTTCAAGTAGAATTTGTGCTAATGACTGTTCTAATCCAGTACCAGAGCATGTACAGTGTGGTAACAAGAAGTTGGAAAGCTATCCTCTATCCCCTGTGTAATACATGACTTCAGGAACCAGAATCTGCCAGATAGGCACTTAACAAATTGCTCTTCCAGAAAGCCACTTTTACCTCATTCTTTTGACATGCTTAGATTATTTGAACTAGGCAATAAGCCATTTTACATGGTAGCATGAGATGAATAAAACAGCACAATGACGTTATATCAATTAAGAGTATGTGACACTGTACGTGTGAGAGTGAAATGTGCAGAGACATTGGGTTCCAGCAGAAACCATGCTCCTCAGAGTAACTGGTCCTTATGAATATGGATGACAATTGTTAGAGAAAATAAATCTACATATGCCTTCAGTTAAGGCTGAGTGTTTTTTTTAGGACAGTATTGTTGAGCGAGAGGAAAAATCAGCAGGCCAAGAGCATGCAGCATGTCACCTCTTACAATTCCCCCATACACAGAATCTTTTCTTACTTGTGTATACAGAGCTACTACATTATTTTTAATTTTTCAGGGCCTAAACTAGCTTTATAGCAGCTTTGTTGAGGTCAGTTCCTGGGTCATGACTCTGCCAAAAGTCTTTCCACTGTGGAAACTCAGTTGGACATTTTCAATGAATACCTAGTTTTACCTGATAATTTTAACTGCAAAGCAGAACACTGATTGTAATCAACATAATTATGCAAGTGCTCAGCTTCACAATTTGTACATTAACCTTTTTCTCTCCTCTTCCTTCCTATTTTCTCCTATCTATACATCCCTGTTACTGTGATGTATAATAAACTAAGTTTTACACAGTGTTTATATGTTTTACAATAAGTGCCACTGTTAATGTTAACAAAGACCCACCAGAGGAACTTACGAGATAATATGGCAATTTCATATTTTCACAGGTTGGGAAAAGGGAAATTGATATTAATTTATTATGTTAATTATCTTATTCTGTCAGAGATTTCCCTTCTTGGAAAATTGACATTAGGTTTAGGTTTCAATTCTTAGATTTTGTTTTTCACAAACTGTCCTATCAGAGTTCATAGCACTATATTCTGTTCATTTACAGTTCATTTATTCATTTACAGTTCCATTCTTTAAACTGTTGTTATGTATATTTCAGGAATCAAGGCTTTTGTTTTTACAGCACGTTCCGTCAATTCTAAACATTTCTATATGGATATATTACATATATGAAGCTGTTAGCCTAACTGTTTTTTGAACTGGGACTTGGGCAAGTTACTTTATACTTAAAAAGAATTCCTTCAGTTCCTTTGTAAACAGTCAATACAAAAGCAGATAAGGGATTCTTGGGTCCTTAACACCCTGTTTTACATAGAATCATAGAATGTATTGGGCTGAAAGGGACCTTTAGAGGTCATTTAGTCCAACTCCCCTGCAGTAAGCAGGGACATCCTTACTAGATAGGGTTGCTAAGAGCACCATCAAGCCTGACCTTGAGTATCACTAGGGATGGCACCTCCACTATGTCTCTGGGCAACCTGTTCTAGTGTTCTACCACCCTCATATTGAAGAACATTTTCCCAAATACACAACCTAAATCTACCCTTTTCTAGTTTAAAACCATTACCGCTCATTCTATTGCTACACGCCATTCTGACCAGTTCTTCCCCATCTTTCTTATAGACACCTTTTTAGCTCATTTGCTTCACCCCTTTTGTATTTGATCTGTTCAACTGAACATTCTAGTTTATATTACTTATATTTACATTTCCATACATTCATGACATTATTCAGGTATTAGTTTTCTTTTAAAAAAAGAGAAAAGACTCATTGCATCCAGAAGAATGACTTAGTTCCTGAGCACACTTTTGAGACCACAAACTCTTTCCTATCTTCAAGAACTTCAAGATTTTTACCTTCTCTAGTCCATAATTATCTAAATAGATGAGTGAATTAACACTTGGAAGTGTAGAGTGAATCATGGACTGCCTGAACTACTCTAACACTTGTAGTCTACAAATAAAATTTGAAATTTGACTAAATGTACAAGAATTCTGTTTCCAAGCTTTGTAAAAATTGCCATGAAAACGATCAAAGTATTTCCTAAATCATCTCTGCTCCTGCGAATGGGTTACTTCAAAAATACTCAGCTAGGAGGAATGAGGTAATACTTTCCCTTTCTGTGCTGACAATTCTACAGCAAAACATCTAATTATTGTTAAAAGTGGGGGAAAAAAAGGGCTAATATATTTATTTATCCTAATCATTAAGGGCAAATCCTCCAAATTCAGGAAGAGCTTCCAAATTCCTTTCCAGGAGAGACATTTTGAATAAAGAGGACAAAAATAGTTTATGTTGGCAACATTATCTGCATGAATCTTGCCTCAAGTCTGTTCTTAAAGCCAAGGGCAGAAAGAAATAGCCAGAAAGGAAATCCTGGCCATAGCTTATCACACAGAAATAATAATTATTTACACATTACTATGTTATTTTGTATCTCAGCCAGAAAGATCCTTTTCTTAACAACAGAATACCCTAACATCATGATCAACAATGATGGCTTAGAGGGAGGCCTCATTGTGTTGCCTTCAAAAAAAGCTGCTAAATGATTTATCCTTTTTTTTTTATTTTGAGCAGGAAGTAATTTTCTATGTTTTCTAATGTGAACTTGGAACACAAACACCAAAGAAATCATCAGATATTTGCACTGACCAGCTACAAGTTAAGCTGTTTGGGCAGGCACCTTCTCTGACTGTAACTGCCTCCAGCATGGAGTTATGACCATAGAACCTATTGTGAAGTAATGGGAGGAGAATTCAGCCAATTTTAATTGCTCCAGTTAATGACTACCTGCTGCTTTTGATCTTGCTGCTGAAAGCATGTACTGATACAAGAGGTTAGGGGTTTGTCATATATTTGAATTTATTATTTAAACATTGAAATAATATCCTAATAGTTTTAAATCTGCTGTGGTTGGCGTGGCAGTTGGCATCCAGTATTCAAATCATCTGTGGATATTCACTAAGCAATGTTCATACTTACTCACTTTCTGGTTCATGTAATGTTTTGTAGTGCTGCTTGACAGTGAAGTTCTGCCTAGTAGTTTCTTTTTCTTAAAAAAATATAAAAAATAAAAAAAGAGAAAAGAAAGAAAGTAAAGGGAAGAAGAAACAAGTCTCTATTATGAGAAGGGAGATTTCAATCTGGCTCGTGTTTTAATTTCATTTTCACTGAACACAAAACTGAAGTTGATGATCTTCAGGAACAATCTTGTCTATTATCTGATGCAGTGCAGAGAAAGGACGTCAGGGTGCCTCTGGATGGGATCTGCTTCACATGCTGTGCCTCTTCTCTTTATTGCTGGTTGTTCAGGCATGAAGCAAAACCACTTCCAAAGAGCACATTCACACATTGATGGAACATAAACTTTATCACACTGTTTAGCAATATGAACATTCAGGCTGCAAGTCAACCTGAGGGCACCTTGGCTAGCCTTTAATGCTTTTCAAAGTTTTTGCAAGAGCATGTCCTGCTGCTGAACATCACATAACATTGAAGAATGAGCCAACAGATATGCCTGATATATTTGTTCATTCACATAGAAAGAAATTACACATTTTATTTTATTTTATACATGGCTAGAAAGTGCAGACTAGAATTTAAGGAAACTTTTTTTTTCTTTTTTAAAAATAATGCCTACATTCTAAGAATTAAAATTCCAGTAAATTTTGCATCCTATTGACTAAATAAAACTTCAATGACCAAACAAAATATAGTTACTGTGAGTTTAAATTTCTCCAAACTATCTCTATTCTATTAATGTATTAGATGGAAAAGACCTGAAGCAAAGGATTCTGGATTTTTCCTTTGAGTCTCAAAAAAAAAAAAAAAAAAAATACAAGGCTAATATACCACTCATGGTAGTGTTTCATTTAGCATAACCCTGTAATTTAAAGTGAATGCTCAAATGACTTCACATAGGCTGTTGCCAGCTGAACAAGTAGTGAAATATATGTGCTCCTCACAGATTTGGGACATATTCCAAACCTCATCACTGCTTCACTTGCTGCTAGATTCTAGCACACAAAATATCTGATGAGAGCTGTCACTTTAATGAAGATGCATTAGTTATACTGTAGATTACATCCAACGTAGAGAATTGCAAGTGATGCCTCACTGTCATTTTCCAAAGGAAAATAGGAACAGATACGGGCATTATTTGAAAAACAGAGCTCTTTAGATCCCCACTAGTAACATTAAAACCTTTGTACAAATACGATCCCATATCCATTTGAGCAGTTGCCAGAGGTTAGATGATTGGAAATTGCCCAGCAATAACTGTATTTTTAAAAGAACTATTAGTAGATCAAATCACACTTCAATGTAGGAGGGTGGATAAAGAAAGAGAGGTTGAGGAATAGTAGAAAAAATTCTTCATTAAACTAGAAGCATATATAAGGAGTTGAGATCTTTGTCTGTTGCAGAGACTAGTTTTCATAACAGATTTTTTGACCATTATAGAGATTATGGTATGCACTTAAATGCCATTTACATGTACTTCAAGTTTTTTTCACATTCAGAGCTGAGGAAGAAACAGGAACATAAATAAGTCAGATATGAGTTATAAATTGGAAGCATAATAGTAGGAAAGCTAAAATAAATCTAAGCAATCTAAAACAGCGCAAGCAGAAAAAAGCACTGATCTCAAACATCCTAATTTGAGAGTGGAATGGAAAGCATAAATAGGTCTCATGAAAGGTGGGGGCTTGTTCTCTGAGTCCAGTAGTAAAAATTACAAATTAACTTCAAGAGAAGAATTCCATCCCTTACAGTACTGTGATCCAAGTATATCGAAAGTCCCTGTATAATGACACAGTTCCCTACTCTGAATAACTGCCTAACTACAGGACGATAGCATAAAAGCCTTGATTTCCATGTTTCTTTTGCCACATTCACTTACATATTAGAGGTCACTTAAAATTATGGTCACAATGTTATGTGACCCTTCAAGAACTGGATTTGTGTTGTGCTCAGAAATTAAAACCTCAGGCTGAAGAAGAAATATATTTTTCATAGTTCAAGACAGAACGGTGTCAGGGTTGCACTAAAAGGAATGTCTCCTGTACAGATGTCAATGCTCAGTAAAAAAATCTTCATGGGAGAATATAAGCCAGGAATGTAAACATGCATAATTATCAACAGCAAGGGATTTTCTGAACACAAGTAAATCCCAACCAGAATCAGAAAATTTTAAAAAATCTTCCACTTGTTAATATTTAATGATTAATTTCCAAAGGACATTCAGGGGAGAACTTTAAAGGCAAATCATAGATACAACACTATTAACAGACAATGAACATTTTTGTCCACTTTATTCTACATACTGTTGAGGAATTTAAAAACTCATAGCCAAGTATGAATCTGGATGTTAGATCTTCACTTGCCTACCCACAAACGAAAAAGAGCTCTTTAGTAGTATTGACTACTGAAGGAGCAATAGCAATGGTAAAATAGGCAAGAGAATCTGTCAACATTAGGTCCCTTCCAACCTCTACATTTCTGTGATTCTGTGATTTCACCACAGCTGATGGAGTTGAATAGAAGCAGATGGAACCCTGATGCCAGGAAGAGAGACAAGTCTGTACTCATACTTATCCATATATATGGAACATAACATAATGTTCCATGGTGGGGAGAGGACTGTCAGTGCACTGGTTCATGTCTCTCTATTGCAGGACTGTGGATAGAGAGAACCAAAAATACCTGGTCTCTCTGTACTTGACATCTAAACATTCTGATTTTAATAAGTAAGTTGACTTTAAATTCCTGAGAAGTTAGAGTTGAGAAAATGAAGAGTTGAAATGAAGTCTTCTCTTCCCACTCAGGAAATCTTGCCTACTGACAAACATACTTGCCATGAGAGATTGTCTTCTGCAGCCTGGAAAAAGAAAAAGTGTGTGAAAACAGACAGGGACTTTAACAATGGTCCACTAAAAATAGATGAGTGGATGTGGGTTCAATGTTAAATTGGCAGACATGGGTTCAATGTTAAATTGGCAGACAAAGCAATGAAAAAAAATAAACAGACAAAGGTGTTGAAATAGGGTAGATAAGAACAGGCACAGAAGTGGTGAAACTAAAGCGTGAAGCCTACAATGGCACATTCAAACATATTGAGCACAGGCTAGAACAAGAATGTCATTAAAAAAGTCTTAATTATTAACTGTTTTGTTATAGAAATATCCAAAGCAACAATCATGACAAATTGAAATGACACTGAAGTCATAATGCTGTAATAATTGAAGAGCTATGAGGTCTAATGGAAATATTCACCTTATAAAAAAACCATTCTTAATAGCAGGAATTATAGATATATAATGCCATAGAAAAGAAGAATTTGCAGAAGATTCTTGGAAAATAATCCCTCTTCACTTTACTGAAAGATTAAGTTTTGGTTTAGAAGTTTGTTGTCTTCTCATATTAATTGTCCCAACACAGAACATGAAACTCTTTAGGAGGCATGTCAGTCTTTGATCATCTTTATAAGAACTACATTGACCTGGTCTCATAGTTTAGCTCCAGCCAGCACCTAAGCACCACGTGTCTGCTTGTTCACTCCTTGCTACTGGGATGGGGGAGAGAATTGGAAGAGTAAATGTGACAAACTTGTGGCTTGAGACAAAACTAGTTTCATAGGTAAGGCAAAAGCTATGCTTGCAAGCAAATAAATTAATACACCACCTCCCATCAGCAGTCAGCTGTTCAGTCATCTTCTGAAAAGCAGGGCTCCATCACATCTAACAGTTACTTGGGAAGGCAAACACCATCACTCAGAAGACCAGTTCCTGCCTCCCTCTCATAGCCCATCCTTCCTCTTTATAACCTGAGCATGACATCATATGGTATATAATATCCTTTTGTTTAGTTGGGGTCAGCTTTCCTGTCTGTGTCCCCTCCCAACATTTTGCACACCCTCAGCCATTCTTTTGATGGGGCAATTAGAGAAACAGAAAAGGTCTTGACTCTGTGTAAGCACTGCTCAGCAGTAATGGAAACAACCCTGTGTTACCAACACTGTAATCTGCACAAATCCAAAACAAAGCCCCATACTAGCTGCTATGAAGAAAAGTAATGCTTTATTAGCTGAAACCAGGGCACCTGCAGAGTACACATCTATAGAGCATGCAGCTATCTTTCTGGTAAAACAAGATATACTCTTACCTCATAAAAACATGCCAGAACAATTAAATTCATGTGTCAAATTCAACTTCTTATTTGTGATAGTGCCCCATATATCGGAAGAAATCCTAACAGTTCTAGAGGTGAAAAGAAATGAAAAGACCTCACAATTAAGAAAGATTATGCCTCATTTTCCCTTCCCTTCCCTTCCCTTCCCTTCCCTTCCCTTCCCTTCCCTTCCCTTCCCTTCCCTTCCCTTCCCTTCCCTTCCCTTCCCTTCCCTTCCCTTCCCTTCCCTTCCCTTCCCTTCCCTTCCCTTCCCTTCCCTTCCCTTCCCTTCCCTTCCCTTCCCTTCCCTTCCCTTCCCTTCCCTTCCCTTCCCTTCCCTTCCCTTCCCTTCCCTTCCCTTCCCTTCCCTTCCCTTCCCTTCCCTTCCCTTCCCTTCCCTTCCCTTCCCTTCCCTTCCCTTCCCTTCCCTTCCCTTCCCTTCCCTTCCCTTCCCTTCCCTTCCCTTCCCTTCCCTTCCCTTCCCTTCCCTTCCCTTCCCTTCCCTTCCCTTCCCTTCCCTTCCCTTCCCTTCCCTTTGTAAAAAGGCTGTGTTGTTTCTCCAAAGATCTACTAGTGAAGGAATGTTTGTTTAAATGTTCCAATATATCGATTGAAAATATGAAAGCACAGTCATATTGAAATATGACAATTCAGGTAAGTTCCCTCATAACTGCTAAAGATACTTTTTAACATTATGGTAAGATTTAATCTGACATCACTGAGTCAACAATCATTTGCTGTGCTCAACAGAAATTCCTGCTGTGCCTTTCTATTGTAAGTTCCTTAGGTCAAGAGCACATATTATCTGTTTGAAATATGTTATATACTATGGTATTTTTTAGCAGTGGTATCAAACAGGTCTCTGTTATAAAGCAGTCTGACATTCTCATCATAGTCTTTGAGATAATGACAAAAATGGAAGAGTCCTACCTTTCTTTCTTAGTCTAGCTTGTCCTTGGATTTCTCCTCTATTATTACTATCCACGTTTAAACTTGATTAGCTTGCCAGATCTGATAGATTCAGAGTACAAATGAGTGTTATTGCCTTTCAAGGCAGCCTGCACCACATTTCTATACTATTTAACAAGTTTTTGAACTCCTTGAAGACTGGCCATTGTTAAAATTAGGGAAGTGGTCAGAGATCAAGGGAGCTAGAACCAGTAGCTAAGTCTTAACACAGACTAGAGCTGATCCTTTTTAGTCAAGACCAACACAGCTAAATTCAGCTTTGGCAGATCTTAAAATTGGAATTGAGATATTATTTTAAACTGCAGTATGAAAACAAAAGCAATCCATATTTTTTTCTTTATGGCTGCATAGAATGTGTTATCAGAAAATGAAAAAGGATTTTAACCTTTTTTTTTAGCTAGAACAAATTAATAATGTAGCTATTGTGTAGGACAAAAAAAGTCCTCTTTGCTAAGGTGACATATGATGATGATCTTCCAATAGACTATCACACATCATATTAGAAAGGAGAGTGGGATAGCTGAAATATTTCTAAAATTTTGAAAGAACTTTCTTATTAAAATTGGAATGATTTGATTGGTGATCACTGCTCCTATCAAAACAGCATAAACAGGGCATTAGTTGTAAAATTTCTATAATTATGAGTTGATTAGCTTTAGTATCTCCTACCTATTCGAATGCATAGTTCAGAGGGAGCATTGCTGTATCTAATTTGATTTCCCCCAGAGCAGTACATGATGTGTTATTTGATGCCCTTCAAAGGACACTATTAGCCAAGCTATAAAGTGTCTGATTTTATTAGCTTTGCTGGGTTTTATCAGTTTGTAAATGTGTTATTTTCTCCATTTATTGTGCCTATGGGATCCAGAGATAGAGTGAGCTTCAACTTAATATGTTGTTGGAAGGTAGCAGTGGCCTTACTTTAGCACTCTGCACTGTGATGCGATGACATTGAAGGTAGAGTCATGAAAACGCTAATGTCAGGGCCATTTATCAAGGCAATTCCTCACTGCTATAAAACTCTGCTGTGACATTGAATTCAACAGTAGGTTTTTGTCTTAAATAGACCAGAGTGTTCCTGTGCTGTATAACTACCAAACCCCTGTAACGGAATAAGATGTAGTTAATAATAAGAAAGTAGGTCACACAGATGTTTGACAAAGGAGACAAAGTAAGTTTCTAGTATGGAATTCTGGGATGTAGGAGCTTTTGGATAGGTTTAGCTCTCATCACCTTTATTTAAGTTTTTCTTGGGGTAATATACCACAGTGGAATTCAGTTTTCTTTGGAACCCTTATAAACAGCACAAGCACTTGCTGAGGTGATCAGCAGGAAGCATATTTTTTGCAATGGAGTACTAATGACAACAAACAATGTGCTGATATAAATGGCCCACCTAGTACATTTTAATGGCATGCCTAGTATTTTCTCAAAGCCCTTTTAAAGTAGTTACCAAATGCAAATTTCCTGCTGTACAGTCCTATTTTCACATCAGGATGTCTTCTCACTGTATTCTGATTGTTATATGAGTCATATTTACATAAATACCTGTTTTTAAAGTTTTCTCATTTATTTGGGATTTTATCTGAAAATTAAGACAGATAACACGTGAACAATATGTCAACAATAATTGAAAGCTCAGAAACTCTGAAGTACATTCACAAGGTTTGATTAGGATTTGGTATCTTCATAACAATATGAAAAGTTCACAAATGCAACCAGAGCTAATATACAAGGAAAAGAACATGGCTTTAAGTTGTTACATAAAGAAAATATAATAGAAGAAGGATCTTTTAATGTGCTTGTATATATTTAATACATTATATATTTGAATGCATTGTTTAGTTCAGTAAGTATACCTCTCAATGTCAATAATCTCCATAATTTAAATATGGCTTTTCAGATGCTCACAATTACAGGAAATAAATTCAGAAATATGAGAATTGATGCAATGTTAAATTATGTGAAAGATGAACTACAAGACTCAATAATTAGATACAGTTAGTAGTCTTAGAACAGACTTTTTAAACACAAAAGTCTCAAAGGGAAAAGTTTGCATAACACTTGAATAGACTTAGAACAATTGTTAGAACCAAAAGAAAACCATGAATGCAAAAATTATTCAAGGTCTGAAAGAAAATGTCAATATACTGAGTTTTTGTTATATTCATCAGTTTGTGAAGCAAAAAAAAAAAAAAAGTAAATTTCTGACTCCAGTTAGGAATTATGTTTTAAAAGTTTCTCATTCTAGAGACAGTGGGGTTTTTAAGAAAAAAAAAAAAAAAGCCAACGTGCTAAAAACAGGAGAATATATCTATTTACTATCCATAAAAAAAATGTTATCTAAGCTTGATTCTATACTAGCATAATGGAGATCACACCAACCCAAAGGAGATGGATGGTATTAAAAGGCTGAAAAATGTCAAGTTGATCTTTTGCTCTCTAGGGTCAGCTAGACAAGGCTGTCCAAGACCATGTCTAGACAGAGATCTGATCTATCTGATCCAGATGGATTCCCATAGATGGAGAACCTATTACTTGTTCCAGTATTTGACCACTCATAAAAAAAATGTGTTTTCTTGCATTCTGATGGAGTTTCTTGTTAAATTAAAATACAATAATTTTATTTTGTAAAGAAATAAATTTTAATTTGTAAATGTTTCTTCTGCCCTGTTAGTGAGCAGCACTGAGAAGAGTCTGGCCCCTCTGTCTTAATTCCCTACCAACAGGTATTTGTACACATCAATAATATACCCCCATCACAACCCTTACCTTCTGTACACTGAACAGTCCAAGGTCTCTCTGTCTCTCCTTATATGACAAACGTTTCAGCTCCTTAATCATCCTTGTGGGACCTTCATTGTACTCCATGGAGTAGCTCCGTATCTCCTTCCTGTGAGTCCAGAGCTGGACACAGTACTCTAGATGGTCTTGCCAATGCAGAGAGGTACAACTACCTCCCTTGACCTACTGGCAGGACAAGTATATATATATATATATATATTTACTTTATTTATATATAGTACTGAAGAAAGATGACAAAAGATATTGCATTGTAATTCCTTGTTTCACACGCAGCAGCACATAACAATTCCTCTTTTCCAGGAACAACTCCACTTTAAAGGCAGAGGAATAACTTTATCAGTTGTTAACACAGCTTCTTCTCTTCAAATGAACTCTACAGAAAAATTTAGAATGATGAATAAACTGGCTTTCCTCTCAAGAAAATTGCCACAGTTCCAATTTATTTTGTTTCCAAATAAGAACAAATAAAATAGAAAATTATATTTTTTCCATTAAATAGTATTTTTAAAGTTTTGGGAAAACAAACAAAACCAGTCAGCAGAATATAGTCTTATATTGTTAAAAAGTAATATAATTTAGAATTTCTAAGCCAACATGATTGCTTACCCAGGAACCTGAATTTGTATGTATATCATGAAAAAATGGAAAGCTGTTCATGAGAAATCAGTAGTAACACAATCTGCAACATTATATGTGTATAGAATTAATATTATCTTGGTATTATCTAAAGGGTGAATGGGGTGGTTTATTTCTGGTCAAATGGTTTGTTAATGTGTAGGCGATAACGTTAGTATTTCCCCCTTCACCACCACATTGAAGCGGAATGCAGAAGTGCATTAGAGTAATACGAGTTACTTTTCCCAGAAATTATCTTAGTTTAGTTACTATTTTCTCAGTGGGCCTTTAAATGGATTTACAATCTTTCTGCAAGAAATGCTCTATATGGAAAGAATTAAAGAATACCTGAATTAATTCTTTACAGTGTTTACAGTGTTGTTAAGCCAGCGAGGTTGGTCTAACACTTCACTGTGACTACTGTACCACTATTTTCATTCAGAACAAGATCAGATATTCCAAACCTACACATTTCATTGTTTCCAAATGTATTGAAAAGGAAAAAATATATAAGGAGGAGACCGAAAATCATTCAACAGCCACAAAGTTCTTTACAAATGGAAGAAATTTCTCCTTTGCAAATATGAAAAAGAAAATAAGTCTGTATATTTTGTCAACTCAATTGATAAAATTTAAATATACCAATGAAAGTGGAGAATGAAGTGTTAATACTTACTGTCAATTTTGTTGCACTAATCTTCTTTTACCACTTAACAAATTATCTGTAGTAGAAAGCAATTCCACCACAGTGTTATCACACTTTGAGGATAGTATGAGACCAAAATTATCAGTGGTTTGTGCAGGAGATTATTGTGGAATTCCATAGCAATGTTTTAAATGTAATTAAAACTGTGGAATATCAGAAACTCCAGTGGTGCTCCTGCATTGGTTTGGATACTCAAAGCATATTGTAAAGATTACTGTTGCCATACCATTCCAATTCTACAAGCTGCTTTTACAGAGTCCACAAGTAAACAAGTGTTGATATTAGAAGGAACTGTTTGCTGATAATTAGGGATTTTTCCAGTCAGCAAAACATACAGATAGATGGCCAAGGGTCAGTCTTCACAACGGAAAGGGGCTGAGAATAGTTTTGAGGATGATATTATCTGACTAGGGGCAGTATTTTGAAGATTCATGCACTTTTAACTCAGGTAAGGGTTGAGATGTCTGGATCCATGTGAAATAGTAGTCTTCACCTTTATCCTGCAGAATCCCAAAATGACTCAAGGATTTGGATGACTGCCAGCTACAGATTAGCATGTGATGATCCATTATAATTAGTTAATATGTGATTATAGATTTCTATAACTGTATGTGGGAAAAAATAGATACCTAAGTGTGTGTTTTTGGGGGGGTTATTGTTATTTTTTATGTCTGGATCAATGTACTGTGGTTGTGTTTTGTGTGATATGTTTAACTCCTTGTTTCTGTTACTAGGAGAACAATAGAATACAGTAATGGTTGTTGAGATTTCTTTTACTGCAATCTGCTGTGCTTCTTCAGCATCTAAATGTGACATTTAAGAGTTAAGGGACATTTAAGAGTTAAGAAATAAACCCTACCATACTTAAAGAAAAAGTGTAATTTATGGAGACTTTTAATTGTGACAATAATGTTTGTTTACTAAGCTATTAATTATGTATAGCCCTTCTATTATTTGTTATTCTGAGTGCAAAATTTGTTAGCCAGTAGAAGTGATAAACAATCATAGAGAAGAAACATGGTATAATTTAATTTGTTTCCATTAAGAAAAAGCTTTATTAAGTTTGGTTTTTAATAAGTTTACTTTTGCCATGTCTGTAGTTAAATCCTTTTGCTTGAGGTTATATTAGAGAAAATAACCCAGCAGACACACTATCAACCTACTTGATTAAAGTGCCATGAAACAGAAATTGTTTAACACTGTCCTTGATCTAAGAAAAATATAGGAAAGTTC
The DNA here is from genome assembly GCF_964237585.1 of Gallinula chloropus. Lineage (NCBI taxonomy): Eukaryota > Metazoa > Chordata > Aves > Gruiformes > Rallidae > Gallinula > Gallinula chloropus. The sequence continues at coordinate 10,850,036 of NC_140088.1, forward strand.
CTTATTTTTATTACCATGTCCTTCATACATCCATATTTGTATTTCCTCAAGATGTCTGCATTTATGTCCAGATATCAAACCATGGTTCTTCTGCATTTCTTTCTAAAACCAATGTAAGAAAATCCATTTTAGAAGAGAAAAAAGATTAAAGCTGTCAAATTTCAAACTAAATTTTGCTGGTGGGTCTCAGTAACCATTTAGGAGTTAATCATAAAACGGTCAGCTTGAGGTAGTTTTCCCTTGAGATAAATAATACTTGGCAGGTTTATTTCAGTTTTGTGCCTACAGGCCAACCATTCTGCCACTGGCCGTTTGCCTTGATGTCTGTCATCTGGTTTTGATCTCTTACCCATTAGTGTACAAAGTAGATCAAAACTAGGCAATAAGCCATTTGGACTCTGTAAGGTCAAATGTTTTCACTGCAAAGGATATGAAGGCAACTGCTTGCCAATAGTTTTGAAAAAATGTGAGAGATTTTAGAACAAGTACATCTTCAACTGGATTTTAGCCATGAAAGCACACAACCTCCACTATAGAGTTGTAAAATTTGGAAACAGATACCTAACAGAAGGCTAACTGAGATTATGAAGAGACAACTGTTTGGCTCATTATAAAGTCAGATGTGTTCTATGGCATTTGAGTGGACAGCAGAGATCCTGACATTAACACATGGCTCATTAGAAGTGAATTTGAATTTGGCATTCTTTTTCACCTAAACAAAATAGCTAATATACACAGGAATCATCCTGAAAATACCTGTTCCACCTCTTAAATGCATAAAGTCCTAGTTTAAAATTAAGGCACTACCTATTCCACTTTGTAATTAAAACCATTGTACTGCCTAAAGAAATGCAGAAATAAGATTAGTGTGACATGAGGGAAAATCAAATACATGTTAAAATCCACTGTCTCCCATGGTAAGTGCACTGAATAGATTTTTCCTTGTCCAAAATAGTCACAACGCAGAAGAGGTAACAAAGTGGTTGTTGAGGGTGACTTACCTTTTCTTTCCAAATGCTGAAAATTGATATTCTAATCTGCATTTTTCTGAAGCCTAACATCCTGTACTATGCTAAAATGCCACAGTGGAATCAGTGGAAAAACTCACTGATTCCTATAGGACCAGAATTTCAGCGAGGATCTTTGCAATAGCATATGTCTTTCAGCTGTTTAAATATGCCCCTGAGATGCTTAGAAAATTCTTTTTTGATGGAAGAAAAATTTAAAGGATTTAAGTGATACTTGATTTGACTGATGGACTGTTCACTTTTAAAAAAGGGAACTTCTGGCACTTCATGTTCTATACAGGCATAGATTTATTATTCTTAGTAGCAAGTACCTGTTGCCTATCAGAAGATAGTATGCATGATCAAAACAGAGACCTTTTTTTCTTGTTGGCAAGATACCTATCGAGAGCTAAATCTCTTAAGTACTATTACATTCTCATTAATTGTATGAAATAATTTTTCCTGTAACCTGATGTAATGTTACCTTTTATAGAATTGTGTGGGACTGATAAGGAAACACTGTTGACTACCTAAAATATCTGAGTGCATCCATGCCATTCAGAATCTTATTTCTGCATAACTGCAACACTAGGAATTCTGAAGGATTTCTACCTGTAGCGAAGTTTTGTCAGTATTTTCATATTCTTTAGTCTTGCTCATTTTGGCATTTAATGGTTGTGAAGCGCTATCATTTTAGACTAGAAATTCCCTTGTAAGGTAAGAATCAAACATTTAGTGAATAATTCCTGATAAATGGTACTGACAGCTGTTAATGTAAATAAACAATAAATCTCATCTGACAGGTTAAACCAGAAATGAATATTGCTTCTCTTAACAGCAATAATTTATTCTACCTTCAGCATGATATGATCTGAGGCATGAAAGGATATGATATTTGGCTAAAGTATGGCAAAGGAAAACTTCCTGGCAACTTCTCCAATTACAGATTGAAAGTAGTAGCTCATGTTAGAACTTTTTATTTAGTGCCAAGCAGTGGCTTAATAGCTGCAAGATCTTAATGAGCTTTTTATTTAGAACTGTATAAAATAATCTATGGTTAAAAGATTGCAGATCTCTCACAATTTTTTATCTTCCCCAAAATGTAATCCCAATTACATCAAAAAGCATTACAATGTAAAATTTATGATAGGCTTTCAAAAATATTTTACTTCTTTCCGTTCTGTATAGGAACAATCAATGCCTTGAATTACTTTATCCATATCTGATTAAAAGATGAAATCCATATAAAGCAAATATCAAATGGGAATTTCACTATAAATTAGCATTATTAAGGAACAGTTGGATGTTTGAAGACAGTGAATTAATAATTTCCTATCACATAAGCATAAAGTTTACATTTATCAAAATATATGTTCAGAGTTGTTTTCCTCTTTGCTATGCATTCATATATGCTCAGAATGATGAAAACAGATAATAGATATTTAGATTAGTTCCCTTTCAGTCTTATCTATAAAGTTGAGCATTTTATCCCAGTAGTCCTTAGGATATTCTTGGCCATACTACTTTTTAGTCCAATGAATTTCCCTATATATACCTGTTTTTTGAATGATAGGACTGTTTTGGTTGGCACTTTCAGTATTGAAACCACTGCTGCTATATGTCCTAAATATAATTCATGCCTCTTTCACATCTGTGGTCACCATTTTGCTAACTAAATGTGATTGCCTTCTAATTTTGCGAGAATGTAATTGATTAGAACTGCCACATTTTACTTAGAAAGCCTAAGGTGGAAAATGCAAACTTCTTCTGGAAAGGCTAAGATCTCTGCATTTTATTTTCTCTGTTTATTAAAATTAAAATGTAAAGTTTAAAATCTTCCTAGCTTTTTTTTTTCATAATGGGTGAAGCTTAGAAATGATTGCACAGCTCCTAGATAATTAGTTAGTCTACTATTTGATATTGATATATCAACATTTGATATTTTTGCAGCATTCACTTCATAGTGCTCTGCATTTTTGCTCTTTATTTCCCATTCTGTTTTCAAGACACCAGGCACTCCCATGGCTGATAAATGCAGTAATTAGGTGTACCTAAGAAGAGGAAAACATTTTATCAATCAAAACACACTCTGACTTTGTATTATGATATTATATAATGAGGATGTATGAGATTTAGGGTAGTTTGACATAAGCTGTTATATTTCTGCAGTGCTGCTGTCCAGGTATCTGCATGCACAATCAATTTTACTGCAAGCTGAAAAATAAACTTAAATGCAGTTTGGAGAGAACACATAATGAATGGAACGAAATATAGCAACCAATGCTATTTATTAAAAGTATAGAAAATGTTGTAAACTTGACAGTCAAAGGCAATACCCAACAAGGTGCACAACATTTGTGAATAGAATTCTTTCTTCATCTGCTCTATTCTTTTTCATAAAAAGAAAAAGAAGTAGAAATAAATATAACTGTAAGAACAGTTTTGAAATACGTGTTTCCATTAGACTATAAGAAACACCAGCAAGCTGTAGATTTTACCTGTCTCTAAATATTTTGCTATTGTTTATTAATCTTTAGAATATATTTTAAAAATGAAAAAATGCAAATGTACATGGTAAAAATGTGATTAAGTTGATATAATCTGTTGATTTGCTGGCATAAATGTATTGAGATGCTTTTAAGCAATAAGACATGACAAGCAAGTAGTGCTGTTACAGTCATCAGCACAATTTGAGAGTAGTCAGATGTACAGCAAAGTGAAAAGTCTCTAGTTACCCAAGATGTACAGATACTCATCAAAACACATGCCATATCATAATACGAAGCTCAAAAAATATGTTCAGCATTTAAAAATTGTATACTGTTAAATGGCAATAACACAATCCTGAGTTAACATAAACTACTGTAGCTTAAGAGACAGTAGAACTACACCACTTTAATCCATTCGGTCTGATTCACAATACATAACAAGAAGTTCTGTTAATATTCGAACATTCAGTGGGAAGTGGTTGGTCTTTCCCTTCTCAGCAATTCTATTTACCCCTCCAAGCAACATCATATTAGTTAGCTTTACAAAACGGGACAAAACCTAAAGACAAATTGATGCAACTTTTTTGATATAAAAAGTTTTGGGGTAAGACTAGCACAAAGAATGGTGCACAAGCACTCTGGCTAAGTCTAACGACAAGTGACAAAGGGAAAGATTTCAGTTGATACTTTTCAGTTGAACTCTAAAATACATTGGATAGAGGTATCTCAGAAAAAATAGATACTGTGGAGAACTCAAAAAGTATGCCCAGAAATAAGAACTTTATGTATTTTGTTGTCACATTTCCTGTAATGTAGCAATCTGCTCTGAAAATGGGAACATAATAAGGTATAGGCCATAAGGAAATATGTACCAGTATTTGGCTAGAGACACAAATGCTCTAGTTGCTTACAGTTTTCAGCCTGAGGACATTCTTTATGTTAGCAGCCATTTTATTACAGTTCGTAAACACATCACATAAAAACTAGTCATAAGAAATCACTGCATTTCTATGCCAGTGTAGTTGAGACCGACAGTACCTCCTGTGATTTGAAAATGAGCTACTCCAAAATGCTTTAAGGATCAGAATTGCATTTAAACCATCTATAAGGTCAATTACACAGCCTTAGGAAGAGTAATGTTGTTTATGAAGTGGGGAAATAGCTAGAAAAGGTAGTTGTACCAAAATAGACAAGAAAAGTGTCTATTAAGTGTAAGTTTTATAAAAAAAAATGTTAACTTTTGCATTTTGCACATAATTTGATTCATAGAGCAGTTATGGTATCAGACTCTTTAATGTATTCATAACCACTTAGCTCATAGATCTCTCTCAGGTTTTGTCAGAATACTGTGAACTTTTTTCTGTAGTTTCTCTGACTGCACATACTGCCAGAATTCAAGGTACCTAAGAACTTTGGAGTGAAAAAGTGTCGCTTATTTACACAACACTTTAAAGTTACCTCAGCAGGAGGATCAGGATTTTTTAGCTAAGTTCTACATAAACAACATTTAACATATGCCACAAAATAAAAAAAAAAAACAACTTTTTAGGAACAGTAAAGGTTCTCCTTGTTTTTCATGAAATACAGGTGCTTATGAGTGGATTTTAACAAAAATGCTAAAATAAAACTTCTATTCCTGTCTAATTTAAACTTTTTATATTCTCCTTGTTATGTTCTGACTGCAACATAAGCAATATTTTCAAGATTATTTCATTCAAAGCATTCTATTGGATTTAACCCCAGAGTTTATGGTCAAATTAATGAAAATTATGAATCTAAAATACCTAGATTTCTTGAAAACACCTCATTGAGAAAGATTTTTTTTTGAGCTGATTTAAGTAGTTGCTGCATTACATTTTAAAATGAAATTCATTAATATTTCTGCCATCTGGGCTAATTTATATGTTTGACTCTATATAAAATAAACTTGTATTGACATGTAGGAATTAATGCACTTCATGGCTGCATGGACCTATAGATCACTATGTCAATATACTGCAATAATAGTAAGTGAGTACATGCATGCTTTATAATTTATAGTTACACATAATTCAGAATTAAAGAAGTTTAAATAAGAGGACTATAGTATTTCCACCATATAAACCGAAGCAAGCACCAATTCTGTAAATCTGTCAGAACTACTCTCTGGAAGTTTGCTGCTCACCAGAGTGTAAAGTGTAACAGTCACCACTGTGCATAAACTCCTCAGTGATGTATAGCAGACCTGGCAGATTACTAATCTTGAGAGAATTCACACTGTTCACAACGCCAACATAGACACTGTAGGTGACAGTGAGGGATGTTTTGATTGCCTTGGTACTGCTAATATGAGCTCTTTGTGCACAAACCTGGCAGATCATTCTGGTAAGGAAAATGAACTTGAGATTGGTAAAGTTTCCACCTGAATGGCCTGTATTAGTGTGTGGCAAATGCTGTGAAAAGAAAAAATGTTATAATTTTTTTAAATTTTGCTTATCCTTAGTGCAACTTCACTAGGATGTGTTCGGCCCACTGAATAGCAGCACCCATGTGTAGGTTTTTAAAGTGTCACAGGAGAACTCAAGTTCAAAACCAGGTGTTTCATTCAAGGCTTCTGCTTAGGGGATCAGAGAATTTATGCTGTTATTTATTTCTGACTTCTTTAGAACTTAAGGTTTCTGGCCAGAACTCATAACTGATGAGATGGAGTGATTGAGAATCTAGTAGCATTAAATTATAATTTTCTAATTGCAGATTTTTAGTTGACAAAAAAAATTCAAATTATATTAAGTTCCTTCGTTACCTACCACATACATTTCCTTCTGCTACTGATCAGTGTTTCCATGAGTCATTCCACTGTATTAGCAGGGAAACCACCACCTCAAAGGTGACCTTATTGAACCAGGATGGCTGTCTAGCTAGTCACAGTGTCAGGCTATGAATGAAATCTATTGCTATAATGAGTGCACCAGGGATGCTACTTCTTGGCGGTAAATGGATACAGCTTCTGAAATGGTGTCCAAGCTATAGTCAGAAGGGAGGCCTCCTATTAAAATTAATAGCCTACATTCTAATTTTTTTTTAACAATGTATTATTGAAATGGTTTTCTTTCAAGGTTGCACAGCTGGTTTTATGCTGATTATGTTTTAAGACAGAGTGGATAATTAAATAGGATAGAAATGAGTGTAGGGTTATTCATGACAGAAAAGATGCCAAGAACTGTACAACAAAGACATCTTGCTGATAAAACAGAAACAGCAAAGATAAATTTACTGCAAAAGTATTGCTTTATGGACTCTCTGCTCTTCTGTTGAGGAAATTAGCTCTATTCGAACACTTTCAACACATTAAAACAAGTTTAGAGTTTTTACTCCTGCTGCAGAAACTCTTACATGAAGACAGCAAAGGAAAAGTAAAACGTCATGAGTTTCCTAAATTTTATGGGCTAACACAGGACAATGTATCTGCTCAGGTAACCCCAGCTCATACAATAAACAAGCACAAAAATTCTGACAAGTGATGTTATTACAATGTCTATATAATAAACTGTAAAGTTTCATGTTATAATGTCTAATGTTTCATTTCATTAATTGGTTAATTTCAGAAAGCAGGGATTTTTCTGCATGTTCTGAATACTATCTAAGTCTCATTAGCATATAATTGCATTTCTTTTTCTTGTTGGTGTACCTGCAGCAGTATTGTAACTAATATAGTAAAAATAATGTAAAGTAATATAGTAACACTGTCATCCTATGAATTTGATCAGGAAAACTTATTCATTTGGTTTCATTTGGAAGTAGTAAGGAACTGATTTTATGATTTCACTGGAATCCTACTCAGATCAAGAAGTATTACTTCCATTTTTTCCAATGAAATATAATTTGGTTCCTCTGTTTTAACATTAAAGGAAAATCCATAGCAAATCACCTTCTTCCAAAGGTTTTAATGGTTTTCTTATAAGAAACTGAAGCATATTAAGCTGTGTAGATGGTCTGCTACCATTTCAGAAGAGGTAACAGGGACCAATTATATAGACACAAAGTAATATGATAACAAGTGGATCTGCAAAATAACCTGAAACAAGCTTTTTCAGAATTAATGGTTTTAATAAAGATAGAAAGTATTTTTCTGTGAGTGAGTGAATGCACATACAGATTTAGACCAGTACACTGTAAGTATATGTGGCCATTACATTTTGTGGAAGCAAAAATATGGAATCAGTGGTGCACTTCAGTAAGCATCTTATGTTGCCTCATTTTATCAGATGAGGTCTGAGCAATATGGGATCAACATATAGAAAATATATTTTCACAGCAAAGAGCAGACATGAACAGTTAAACTTTTTAAAAAGTGATTTTTATAGCTTATGTAATAGTCTAAAAGCAAAATTGCTTCTACAATATTTTGCTGAGCATCCTGCTGGTTGTTCAGTCTGTCATAATATATAAAATTTCATTGCTCTGATACCACTGCATCAGCTTTTCTAAGGTACTGAATAGCAGACAGAATTAAGAATAAGCTAATGTCCTCAGAATCTACTTCTCCTGTCTCAGAGATCTCTTTTAAGAAAAATACTTTTTTTCCTCTAAGCCAGTATTTTATATAAATTGTTAAGCACATTTCCCAAGTCCTCTTCATTTATGATTTCATATTCATTACCAACTTTCAAGTGGCTGAAAATTATTTTGCCTGAACTTCATCTGTTTAATTTCTGCAGTTGTTTGCCTCAGGCCTTACCTCTGGGGAGGGAAAAGAAAATCAAAGCAAGTTATCAAGAAATTTTCTTAGGATAATAACATGGTAGAATAAGCTGCTATGGTGTAGAATTGAGATTTCTCAGATCTAGAGCTAAAGAACTGTTGACTTTCATTCTTCTTCCTCTCAAAAATTGTTCAAAGCTTCTGTTCAGAGCTGCAAAAGGGGAGTTTCAGACTAGACACTGGGGAGCATTTCTTTAGAGAAAAGGTGGTTAAATACTGGAACAAGCTTCCTGGAGAGGTGGTTGATGCCCCAAGCCTGTCAGTGTTTAAGAGGCATTTGTACAATGCAATTAAAAATATGCTTTAACCTTTTGTCAGCCCTGACGTGGTCAGACAGCTGGACTAGATGATCACTGGATGTTCCTTCCATATGAAGGTATGCTATGCATGCTATGCTGTATGTAGAAGCAGTTATATAAACTTTAGTTGTATAATATCTAACTGGAATTTTAGGACAGAACTTTCCAGAGGAATTATTCCAGTTTAAAAAAAAACCAAAACCAAACACAAAACCCCCCAAACAAACCCACAACAAAAAACATTGGTTTTAGTGCCTATTTCACTCAAACACTGATTAGCATTTTCATTAACAATTTGGGTGTTCCAATTGAAGTTATAAATAAAATTATAGTATTTAACAACTCTCAAGAAGATGTAAATATATCCTTTGGGGATCCCATTTAGTATTCTTTATTGACTTTACAGTCTAAATAAAGATATAATAAATTATATTTGAAGTTCAACTGAAATGTATCAGACACAACACCTACAGAGAATTAGAAAACAGCAAGTTTTAAAATTTATGGGCAACACCAAAATCTGACGACTTGTAAACACTTTGCAGAGGAAGTTTAGAAATAAACATGCTAAATAGTAGAACAAACTATCATTAAAAGGAGAAATAGAATGGAAAATAGTAGCTAACAAACACAACTGAAGGGAAGACTCCGGGAAGTCTGGGATTATAATAGTTCATAAACTGAAAAAAATCCCACACAAACCAATATTTGAAAGAATACTCAGAGAAGTCAAAACTTATTGGAGGACATATTAAGAGGATTGTAGTATGTAAGACATAGGATATTATCTTATTTAGGGCCTGTGGGTTAAATGGAAAAATGGAAAAAAATAGAACAGAACATGACCTTAGAATAAAGTATGAAGAAACTAGAGCCATTTCCTGCCTTGGGAAAACAAACAATCAAAGAAATAGGACTTCAGGGGACTTCATATGAATTGATTTAGCTGCCTATTGGTTGTCACTTTTTTCTGTTGTGCTTCTATTTTTTCTATTTATGTTTTAATAAAATGTATACCGCATGCTGAAACACAAGTCAAAATTTTCTGGTTCTATATAGTTTGTTTGTTCATATGAAAAAAAAAAGGACAATGATATATTTTTTCACTATTTCCACTGAGGACAGACAAAATCATCTTAATGTGAAGATTAAAAGATTTAGGTTAGGTATTAAACAAGTCCAATTTTACTAAAAAAAGAAATTAATTACTGTAATGAGACTTTAAAAAAAAAAAATCTACGTTTGCTGAGAACAACTTCACAAGACTATCACAAAAGAGACATTTATTTTTCAAGGAAAGATTTGAGACAAGTTATATTTCAGTTTGGTACCTGAACTGTAATTGCTATGCATAGCTTGAGCTATTAATCTGCTAGAGTCAGACGGCTGTATCACATACCAACAAACATTTGCTTCTAGTCTGTGCAGCAGATTTTCTCTGAACTACTCAGAGGATACAAAAGGAAAGGAAACTGCCCTCAGGTTTCTGGCAAATTATGTCCATCCCTTACTCCCTTCAGGGGAAATGATGGCTTTGGGCAGGAGACAGTCAAAAGAGTGGCTGGAGTTAAGCACTAGCTGGTACAATGGAAAGAAATGCAACTAGGGCAAAGCGGCTCATCTGGCATGGGGTGAAAATGGGGACAATCTTCATAGAAATTCCTGCAATGTATTCCCTTGTTTCTCTCTTGTATGAAATTATGAAAATACTGAAAAATATATGGGAACCGTTTGCTTTGAAGTGCTAAAAATAGCATGTGTTGAAAATACCTTTACTTTGTGATGCTGTTTTGGGAATGTCCCAATAATAAATTCAGAGTCATACAGTGGTTTGGGTTGTAAGGGATCTCAAAGACCATCTAGTTTCAACCTCCCTGCCAAGGGCAGGGACACACTTCACTAGACTAGGTTGCTGAAGGCCCCATCCAACCTGACCTTAAAACATTTTCATAGATGGGGCATCTACCACGTCTCTGGGCAAATTGTTCCAATGCTTTACCACCCTCACAGTAAAGGATTTATTCTGAATATCTAATCTAAAACTACCTTCTTTTAGTTTAAATCCATTATCCCTTGCCATATCACTATATGCCCTTGTAAACTGTCCTTCTGTAGCTTTCTTGTAGGACCCCTTTAAGTGTTGGAAAGCTGCTGTAAAGTTTCATAGGAGCCTTCTCTTCTCCAGGCTGAACAAACCCAAATGTCTCAGCCTGTCTTCATGAGAATAGTGGTCTAGTGCTCTGACCATCTTTGTGGCCCTCTTCTGGACTTGCTGCAACATGTCCATGTTCTTTTTATGGTGGGGGCCCTAGATCTTAAAACAATACTCCATTGTGGTCTTATGAGAGCAGAGGAGAGGGACAGAATCACCTCTGTCATGCTGCTTCTGATGCAGGCCAGGATGTGGTTAGCTTTCTGGGCTTCAAGCACACATTGCCAGGTCATGCTGAGCTTCTCATCCACCAACATCCCAAAGACCTTCTCCTCAGGTAACAAGTCCAAGGCCCTCTGCTTTTCTCTGTTTTTCTCTGCTTTCCATCCATTCTTCACCCAGCCTGTATTTGTGCTTGCAATTGCCCTGACCCATGTGCAACTAATAGTGACTGAATTAGTTTAAATGGAGTTGGTCACATAATTCATTGTAGATCTGCAATAAACAACTATAGGCTCATAACGCAGCCAATGGGGACTTCCAATAATAGAATTAAATTACAGCTTGAGACATTTTCTGCACAAAATCTATACATGTATTTCATCCAACCCAGACTGTGAAATAACATAACTCCTGAAATAAGCATTAGGAAACTCTGATAGCTTTTAGTCATTAAGCTTTGAATAATATGTTTCTGCATCCAAAAAATTTTATCATTATTTATTAATTTTGTTTGTTATTCTGGTAGATTAATAACATGTTCTTAGCTTTAAATCTTACTGAATAGAAACCTCAGTTAGTGTGTGTTTATAGTATTCTGTGAAATTTGGAAAAGCAGTCTTAAGCCCCTATGCACCTAAGAAAGAATATCAACATCATTAGTATTCGCCTCATGTTTTGATAACTTGCCAAGTATTTTAGCAATAGATTGCACAAATACTTTAAAGTGCTGGAAATCTACAGTAATATATACACATATGCAATACAGAATTTAAAATAACTGATTGGGTACCTCCTTAGATTAGATTTAAGGGCCTCTCCACTGATGCAGAAAGAAGGCAAAGCTGATGTAGTATAGCAACATTAAGGAGCAGTCTTATTGTTATGGAGAAAGCTGAAGTTTCTGAATTCTTTATTATATTGCAGGGAGATGAGTTTTATCCTAAGAGAGCTGGCAACTGCAGAAAAGAACCTACGTGTGCAGCATTTCAAACATACATGAAAGTAAATTTCTGTGTCTGCTTTGTTTAGCTGCATCTCAGACTGTAAGGCTTTGTTTCGAAAAACACTTCCACACACGCTTAACACAGCTATAGATGCAGAAGTAGAACTGAATCACCTCTGCCTTTGAGGTTCCTTTCTCTTATGTATGTAGTGCAAATCATGGGAGGGAACAACAGCATATGTCACGGAGCTAGAACGGGATTGCCTCTGTTCATAACAGTGATTTTGATCTTGTAGGCTTATGAGTAGCTTCTTTTGTTCAAACAGTAAATTCTGTCACTGAGGGAAGCTGGCATAAACTCTTTTACTTTCAGTAGGACTTTATTACATTTAACCTGAGAGTATATAATAATGCTCCATACCATATGGTATATAAGAAGCACTTTCAACCACTACAGAAATACAGCCACCTCTGGGAGTCTAAGTAACAGCTGTTCAACTGTTTTGGATAGTATTTCTCTGTTATTACAGAAGCTGAAGAGATCATCACAGTTTACTAGAAATCTCAGAATAAAATTTAGGGTACCAAATATGACAATTCTGATTTGCTGCCTGAATTTCAGTATATGGAAACTATACCCACTGGCAGCTGAGTTTCCAAAAAAAGTTAGGTCTTTGTCTTTCACATTTTGCTCAAAGAACAAATAACTATGTTTAAACATTAAAAAGTGTAATTGTATGTTAATATTTATTATATAGCAACTTGTTATTTATTGATAATAATTGTGTTGTAATAAGATATTAATATCTAACAACAATAACTATATTACTATGAATTTTGGTCCATTTGATTGCCAAGCAACAGAACCACAGAAGAAAAATCTGGAACTTGCTAAAAACAAAAAAGGAAAAGGAAAAGAAAAAAAAAATCCAATTAAACCCCTAATTTATAGAAGTTGCTTTAGTGAGAATCCATTCTTCTAAAAATGAAAAAGGATAGTTTTTTCAGTCATGATATAGCAAAATAGGTCTAAACCATTCTATTCCGGTAACTAATAAAGGATAAAACAGGATTTTTTTGTTTGTTTGTTCAGCAGATCTTATTCTCCTTGGATTCAAAAAGTTATCTTCTTACTCATTAACAATTATTTTTGTTATTTTCCTTTTAATTTTCAAAGTAAAAAAAAAAAAAATCAGATGTGAATATTACCAATGCAGGGATTAACAAAGCCTCATCTGCAGGGCCTAAAATTCTTCCTTACTCATTACAGATCCTGCCTTTCACAAGTACACACATGAAGATTCACTTTTAAACTCCAAGATGAATGAGTTTAGAAATTATTTCAAAACAAACATCTTTTTATTCATATACAGTGTATGAAGACAAGTTCCATTTTTTAATGAGAATTCTATTGGATACCACAGAGACACTGACCAATAAGGTCATTAAGTGTTTGTGCTTTATGTACATGCTTGTAGTACAGAAGTTGGACTCCAATGTGCTTGTATTTTATTAAAAGTTCACACTGAAAGGTGGAAGCAGAGTTTCCGAAGACAAAAGTTTTGTCAGTAATTAAAATGGCCAAAGGGTGGATTCGTATTGCAGAACAAAGGTTCTGTATCAGATAATAGCTAATGATTATTGGTGATTTTGTAAGGTTCTTCTCTGGTGGGCCTTACTGCATGGCTTATGAACTATTTCAGAAAACTCAGTCTAAAATTCACTTCTTACTTCTTTCCAATCCATAAGCCAGACTCAACAGAATGCAGAGTAAGTTTGATTTTCATCAGTAATTTTTTGTTTCACTAAAAAAGTTACAAAGACCATAGAGGTTTGGATCTCCTACTCTTTCTGAACACACAGATATACACTAAAATTGTATTTTTTCTTTGAGGCTTTTGGTTATGGATAACTCACATTGATACTAAACTCATTAAGCATGTCTTTTGCGGAAAAACCAATTTCAAAACAGGTTTCATTTTAATTCTCCCACCCCTCAAATTGCTTATTAAAATATAACATTTTCTGTGTCTCTGAGAAAAAATGGTAGTAAAATTTCCTATCTGAAAGCTGTATTCCTTATAATTAATAAAATAATATTTCTCTGTTATGTAGACAAGACCATTTATTTATAATGTAGAATAAGGTCACATACTCTTCTTTTGTTTCTATATTTTTCACACCAGTGTGGAATTTGTTTTCATTGTTTTGGACTGTTTACTTTGTACTTCTCTAATACAAACTCCTTTGGCATTTTACTGGACCCTTTTCCCTGTGGGCTGAAGTTCTCTTCCTTTTTAATTAGACTGACCTTTTGGTTCAGTCGGCTGCCCTCAAAATGAGAATGACTGCTCTTTTGGAAGGCAAGTTGAAATCAGCAAAGAAAGACTGAAAACATTCATGTGAAATAAAAATATTTTATGCAACTATCTCAGCATTATAACTGCATAATCGTTATGTTCATAGCCTCTAACACAAAGAAATACTGGCCTCTGCAAATTTTGTGACATTTTAATGATGACAGGTTGTTTCTCATCTTCTTGAATGGATGCTTTTATAGTGCACTTCGTGAATAACATTTTCAGAGTATATTTTTACTATCCCATGATGATTTACCTTTTTTGCCCTTCCAAGTTACAAAGGGTAAACTTTAAGTAGCTACAAAGCATAAGGCTCTTTGCTACCATCTATTATGTAATGGGCATTTCTTTCTACCGACATCATAGAATGACATGACTATTGAAGTTACATTTTCTAGGTTAGAGACAAAAATCAATGGACTTTATTTGAATCTAAAAGTGATTACACACCACTCAAGTATTTTAGAAAGAAATATGAAGAGTGTCCTGTACAACCTTATATAATTGTTCTGAAAGTTTAAAAGTTCTACTTCTGCCATGAAGACAATAATGAGCAAAATGCACATTTTCATTTACAGCAATTACAGCAACTTACCTGAAGCTAGGGATCAAAGCTGTCTTTTCTTTATTCATTTCTTAGGGGGTGAGAAGGAATTTATGTCACATCTCCCCTCCCTTTTCAAGTTTCCCTATTCTACAAATCAATAGTGGGTCACGTCAGATTTATTCCCAGTCAGGAAATACTGCACAGAATTCCCAGTAATAAATGAAAGGCATTTGAGACATAGATGGGTTACTCAACCAAGACTAACTTGATCTGTAAGGGCTTGAAACTTCTCAAAAAAAGTCTGTGAGAAAACACAGCCCTGAATAATTTAACTATTTTTCTGCATCCCAGAAGTTGCATTCTCTTGTTTTCAGGAGCTTGGTAGATTATTCAAGAAAAGAAAATTGAGTGGTTGATCCAGCTCTGTTACCCTCACAGTAAAGAAGCAACTCCTCATGTTTAGGTGGAACTTCCTATATTCACGATTATGCCCATTACCTCTTATTCTGTCACTGGGCACCATTAAAAAAATAATGACCCAATTCACCTGACACTCACCTCTCAAGTATTTATAAGCATTGATACGATGCCTCCTCAGTCTTCTCTAGGCTAGTGACCCAAGTATCTTCTCCTCTCTTTGTAAGAGAGATGTTCTAGTCCCCTAATCATCTTTGTAGACCTTTTTTGTATGCTTTCTAGTATCTCCCAGTCCTTCTTGAACCTGGAATCCCACAGTTGCTCACAATATTACAGTGTTCTACACGATATTCCAAGTCAGGCCAACACTCTGCTCTAGAAAAAGATCCCCAGCTATCAGTGTTGAACTGCTCCTAACAGTAGTTAAGTTTTGCTTTTTCCTCTTGCTGCTGATCTTTATAGTCAGTAGTTCACTGGGAAACATTTCTACTTTAGGAATAGTAGAATCGCCAGTATCTATCTCTACTTTTTGTTTTTGCTTTCTTTCTCCTTCTGTAAAAATACATCTTGCTCTTACAGTCATTGATCAGCCTCTATCATTTCATGGAAAATTCCTAGATCCATTTGTAAGCTCTTCAGCTAATACCCCACTTCTACCATATCCTTTTAAGATGTTTACTACTTCATCCATTTTAAAGTGTAACAAGCCTCATTATTTCCAGGGCTACACCAAGACATTTTAGTTCTTGTATATAATAACCTAAAACTCCTATTATCAGGTCTGTCTTATAAAAAGGCAGAAAGGTTTCCCTTCATCTGTTTCCCAGTCTTTTTGCTCTACTCACAAATATGTTTCTGGGTAAAACTAGAACACAAGAGACTTAGGTATTTGATACAAAGTATTTTTCATAAAATAAACTTGAACATCTCTAGGAGCAGACACTTAATATCCCCTTATTGTTCAGATTTTATCCCAGATGTTGCTAACCAGTTAGCTGCAGCTGGAGAAGAAATTGCTGAGGTGTTCACTTTTGTCAGATTTTTAGATGGCATTTCTTGTCTGTTCTTAGTCTACTGAAATTCAGATTGTTATACAAAACTAAAATCTAACTATTTTTGTAAACCAAGACAGTGATTTTTAGTCTCTTCAGAGCTCTTTATGCTCTTCATGCTCTTTATCATTAGATAGGTGTAGGTTGGGTAAACCAGACGGAGTCAGATCATGATGACCTATACTTTCTGAGATGATGAGTCAAAAATATTAGAAAAATTAATGGCTTTTTAGACAAAGTTTGTTCTGAAGAGGTTTTGTTTCATTTTGAAGAATGCATAAGGATTTAGTGTTCTAAAGGGCAACCAAGTGTAATAAAGCTAATCTATCCACTCTTAAGGCATTCATTAAGTAAAATATTAATTAAAATTTTCAAAGTAATCACTGCTGCATTCCTTAAGGAACCAAACAGATTATTAAATATCAATCAAGTATAATATTTGCTCAAAAGTTTGAATACTTTTCATAGTGAAATAAAATGCTATTTTATATTTATTTCCTGCTACAATAATTTTTAAGAACAACAATTACATTCTTTAGTGTTGTCTAAAACTAAAAATATTGTCTTACCTGCTTACATGATCTTATATATGTGTATTTTCACATTACTGGAGGAGATGGATGTATTTTTCTAATAATTTCTTAGAAACATACTAAGATGTACTATGAACATACTGTGAAAAATGTTATTATCTTACCCTTCAGAGTATTCAATTCCTGTTACAATACAGGATGTAGCAGAATTCAAATGTAATGTATGTTGCTGCATGAATTCAAGGCTTACTATTTTTCTTACCTGTAGATCTCATTTTTTTCTGCTTCATCAGTACAGTGACTGAATTGAAATTCAGTGTTTCTCAACATACATTGAGAATTTGTTAGGACCCACTGAATTGTTTTGTCATCCAAAATACTTCAATGTAGTTTGTGTATTTTATATCGGTTAGTCTTCATAGATACAGGTAAATGAGATTTTGTTTTATAGCACTTTATTTAGACCTATAAATTCATGATTCCCCAAAACTTTGGTTAAAAATATGATAGTTGATACAATTTTTTCATAGATGGATATGCAAACACTGATGACTAAGCCCTAAGGGGTGGAATGTGACCCACTGAATAAGCCTCTTAAATGGAGGAAAGCTCAGAGATGGGCAAGGATGATGTGAAGCCTGTGAAGCTCAGAGAATAATGCAGGATGTTTGACCACAGCTGTTGCAAAGAAGATGATTTTATTTCACCACAAAAGGGGACTGGAGCATGATCTTAATTTTAAACAGCTATCATCAGTTGAGTGGAACAAATGGTTCCTTTTTTCCTGGGAAAAGCCTATTAGTGTCATATACTGAAAAAACAAATATTCATTCATGCAATGATAAATTCATGGAATAATACCCCTGAAAGAGCAGCAAAAAAGACACGGATTCTGATGTAGTTTATTGAGTATACCAATGTTGCCAATCAGCTGTAACAAACACATGACATTTTTGAAATCTGTCCTTTACATAAGTGTATGTGCTCAACATCAAATCTGAGCACTTGTAGGTCTCATAACTCCAAAATCTCGGTTTTATAATGAGGGATTTCTTGGCAGCAACCTTATCACACAACTGACAGTGGATTTGCAGGAGGGAATTTGAGGAACACTAATTGAGAGTACTACTTGGCCTTTAATTTAGTTATTGAATTCCCTTAGATATTACTTTGCAGTTTTCTACTGCTTGTTTCTACTGGAAATTTTGAAAGCTTTCAAACCTATCTAAGTGTGTTAGCTGCCAGCATTGGTCACGCGTATCTGAAGATAAGTGATTAAAAGCTGAAATCAACATTTAAGATAAGTTCAAAGAATGTTTTGAAGTCCGTGCATCAATACAATATTTTACAATCAAAATTGAATAATTTCATATCAATCTTAGAATAGCTGTGATTCATAATCCTAGATGTACTAAAGAAAGAAAGTGCAATGATGCAGAGCTATTGATTTCTTAAAATAGTTTGTTTACTGTTACTCTTGCCAGGAGTTAGTCTGCACACAGCTTTTCACTTTTGGTAACATTAATAGTGGTGCTGGGCTCATGTCTGTGACCTGCCAGCATACACCTGGTATTCTGGAAGTTACTGAAATTCCATAAGCACTTGTAAAAGATGCATTTCATTTAATAAAGATGGAAATGTCATTATCCAAGAGAAATAAGGTGTCCTTGGCTTAATTTTTGTAAGTGTTCTTTGTTAATTTTGCAAATGTCTGTTTTTAAAAATATGCTATTAAGAATTCTAAAAATATGCATGCATAAATTGCAAGATTAATACAAGTGCAGTTTATCCCATTGGCACTTGTGCAGCATTTACCAATGAACTTCTACTTCTACAATCTCATCATCTCTGCCACTGTAAACACATTGAAAACAATGAGGCCGGATTCTTCACTTCAGTTTCAAATTTCCCTTCTTTTCATTCTAATGTCATTATAAAACACACTGTATGTATTTATCGAAAACATAATGTGATTTTTCATAAATGTTACTTCCTCAGGCTTCAAATGGGTGATGAAAGGCTTGGTACTCTGGCTGTTCATATGAACTATTGCACAGACTGCAACTGTCTTCCTTCATCCCAGAGATGAAAATGGTGTTTTGCCATAATGGAGGATTATTGTGACCTATATCACCAAAATTTCCAAATAGAATTCTGGGAATCATAGAATCATAGAATCATAGGGGTTGGAAGGGACCTCGAGAGATCATCGGGTCCAACCCCCCTGCCAAAGCAGGCTCCCCAGCTCATATTGCACAGCTAGGCATCCAGATGGGTAGTATACCTGCTGTCATTGTTGGCATTTCTAAATTTGGATTAAGAATGTTCCTTGTGCAGCAGTTTTGGGAATGGTTCAGAGCAAAACTGCATTTCATAAACATAAAAATTTTAATTTGTTACTTCATCAATCTCATTAAAATCAGGGTGTATCACACGATTCTATAATTAAACTGGATGTACTCAATATATAAAATGCAAAGCTGTGACTAAAAAAATGTCTGTACATATTACCTATCAAAGACAGCATGCAACTATAACCCTGGCATTCTACTTGCAATAATATTAATAATGAAGAAAATTTCCCATTTATATTCTTTTTATAATAAATGGATAAAGAATATAATTAAAAGTTTCCCTGCCAGAAAATTTCTGGCTTTGTGAAGGGATAGAAAGGAGAGAAAGTGCATGGTCTGTGCAACTCATTAACAAAGAAACTCTTTCAATACTGTATTTGTAGCTGCTTTAGCAAATGATAAATAAAGCCAAGATCATTATCAAATTGGAGTACATTTAAACTAATTCTGGATTTTGGGGTTTTCTTTAGAACAAATACAATGTTTTTTGGAAAAAAAATTGCCATAGATGTAACAATATCAAATGTTTTTTACTAATGTGGTGCCTTTCGACTAATATCTTAGGGTATTAGGATTAATGCACAGCTACCATACTTTGTCAAAGAGATGGAGAAAACATATTTACTTGGAAAATGAGGGATGAAGATGGAGGGACCAAAGAAAGAGTCCTGGTGATTCCAGGTGGGCTTTCAAATAGGGCTATGCAATTTAATAGGAAAAAGGCAGGGAGCTGTAGAACTGTCATGATCTGTATAAGTAATACTTTAAGTACAAAATTCACCAGAATGAAAAATGTGGGTATTCATTTTATATTGCAGTTGCCTTCCAGGTTGTGCTTTTATAGAAAATAAAATTGGTCTTTTCATATTACTGTTAAAACAAGGTTTAACAGAAAATCTGTAGATTGCCTATTATATCTGGGGAGGTCATCTTACTTTTTGTTATCCTGTTTATAGTTTCGAAAGGCTGATGCCATATTGTGTGGAAAAATAACTGTATGAACCACCATTCCATTTATAACACCATCATAAGTTGTAGTTCCTGGGAGATTTCAGCAAGATCTTGCTATAATATTTTACCTTTACAGTATTAGAAAACAAATCAGAAGATTATTTGGGATTAATCTATTCTTTAAATCTTATTAAACTAATTCTCTTTACTATTTACATTGGATATACATACTTTAAATCTTTAATGTTTCAGAGACTTCTAACCAGTAATGCAGTAAAAAGGGTTGAATCATTACAAGAGCTAAGGAAATGTCCCCACTGAAGTGTCCCCACTATGTCCTGAAGCATCATGACTGGCTTCATCCCATTTAGTTTTAAGCATCCAACTAAACTCAAAAGATAACCCTTAAAAGATCGGGACAAAGAGCAATTGTAGGACTGAATTGTAACCTTTAATTTGTTAACTTAGTTACTGTACAGAGTTAGTGTAACTGTGCTTTTCTTACTATGCATGTAATTATGTGGAAAGAATTCATTGGATGTATTAATGATGATGGTAGTGGATGGGAGATGGTCTTGTAAAGTTCTACTCTGTCCAGCCATAAAACCTTATTCCTGTCTGCCCTGCTCTTTCTACAAGGAGTGACTAGAAGACCGATCTACGTTTTTCTAGATGAGGAAACATGAATATCAATTTAGCTTTTTAATCAAGAAATGTAAATTATTCTCTGTCAGGAAATTAAATATTGTCTTGCACCTTTTATTGTACCTTTTAAAAAAATTTAGATGTGTGGTGGTGTTTGATATTTCATTTAAAATATACAGCCTTAGACAGATTACTTAGAAAAGTAACAGGTACCGTGTAGATGGGGCTCTGAGGAAATGTTATTGAATTTCATTGATTTATCATCTAAAGGCCAGGAGTGTTTAGTGGGATAAACTGTAGACATTAATAAACTCCTTGGAAGCTTGATAAGGATATTCTCAAAAGGGAAAGAGAAAACTATTTAGATAAGGCTATATTCTATGAGACTAGAATGTGATTATTTGTCTGGTATTCAGAGGCATTATAAAAATTATGCACAACTGGCATTTGACAGGATGACCAGATTGAATAAAAAGGTGAGCTTTACTAAGACAGTCTCTCTGCCTACAGGAATGGTGGTTTTTTTTTTTCAATTTTAATTTAAATGCTGTACATGAAAGAAGCAATAAAAAAAATTAACTTCAAAGTTCAGTCTCTCCTGCCACATGAGAAAGGAATTGAACAAGGACAGAGTTAAATAAATAATTCTCTAAAGAACAGCAAAAACATGAATAATGGTACAAATAATGTACAACAAGTATTTTATCCATTTCATGCCAATTATTTATCAGTATTGAATTAATCTCCAGATTTGCAAGAATCTGTGACTGAATTTCTCAATGATTCATAACAATTTTAGATAAACTTTTTTCAGGGAACATTAAAAGGGACAAGACTTCATACATAGCCAATTTGCCTTAGAAATATTGTATGCATATCTTTGTGCTTGTTTGATAGTGGTTTGAACACTGTGTCTAGGATGAAGTAGAAATACACATTCCTGTCACACATTATTTCACAAGTAAAGGATTATGAACTAAAATGCCTCTGTGTAGTTGTGTATCACAGTTCACATAATAGGCAACAGCTGGACTACATCAACAGTACAGTTCCAGATGTTCAGGGATGGCAGAGTTTTCTTTTTTCATTACATATCAATGATGTAATGCTTCATAATACATGTCTTGCAGACAGGAAAAGAGCATGAATTTAATTTGATGATTGTTTCAGATAGATAACAGATGCATGTTTTGGAAGGTCATCCTCAAATATCATTCAGATAGTACTTGCTCTCATAAAAGAAACAAATCTTTTTCCATCATGCAAGCTATTTTAAATCAAAGCACCTTTCCTAAATCATGAGTTCATAAGGAAAGAATTTGAGGCTGTAAATGACAAACTACAGATGATTCCATAATAGTAAGTTCTAACAGACAACATGTAAGGTCTTTGGTTGAGATGTGTCAGAAGTATCTTGGCAACTAATGGCTTTTAAAAAATAACATAAAACTAAGGCTTTGTTCTTCATTTTTCAGTACTGTTTGTATTGAACATTAGATCAGATGGTCACTGATAGCTGTTTTGTTTCTATGAGGTCATAATTTACATCAGCATGTGGGACATCCTTAACCCATTTCTTGGAAAAAGATGCTTGTTAATCTTTGCCTCCAACAACTCAGCATTACTTAGAGATCCCTTCTTTGCTTTCTACTATCAAATCCTTCAAACATAAATCTGCTAAAAACTTAAGATAATGTGATGATTTTTCAACATAAGTCTGCCATCTTGTTTCACTGCTGGAAGGAGGAGGTGGAGAATGAAAAAACAAACGTGGACTGAAATAAATATGGTTTAATAGGATAACAAAGAAAATAATAGTAGTAACAACAGCAACAACAATAAAAACAGTAATAAAAACAACAAACAGTGATAAAAAAATGTAATTGTTCACCACCCAAGGACGGAAAAAACCCAACTAGATGTCCAGTCTCTTTCCAAGCAGTGGAACCACCTCTCATCGATTCCCGTTATATCCAGTGTATGACATTGTATGGTAGAGAATATCCTTTTGGACAGATTGGGTCAGCTGTCCTAGCTGTGCTTTCCCAGATTCTTGTGCAAATTTCTGGATGACTTTAGTGTCTGACTGGACTACCTGTAGCTCTGTGTGTTACAGTTCTTACCAAAACACATTAAGTTAGATAATGACCATATGTTTGGAACTTAGGGTCTGTGTTCAGGAGCCAACATCAACTGACCTTTGCAAGCTCCAGGAATTTCAGCTGCTTATGTATATCTTTCAAGACTGAGACCTGCAGAAATGAGAATAAATGACTGTGAAGTTAGTCATAAGCAAATAGAGTAATTTGACAATGTTTCAATACTAACATACAGGTAATCAACAAGAATAATCTTTCTTTTTTTTTTATCTTTTCAGAGATCTTCTTGTATCAAGTCTTCTTAAGAAAGTAATCTTAGGATGATCCGAGAACCTTTGAGGTGTTGTTGAAGCACCTCACTAGCACTGGCTGGCTCCATAAAGAGTCAGGATTTATTTACAATAGGATATTCCCAAATCACTTTTGAAAATAAGATGCAGGTTTCTGACTTATTCCTGAAACAGTCAAAAATTATACCTTCATTCACAGGCAATTAACACCTAATTGCATACTGAAGGTTCTTATGATATAGCAAGCTCATATGCAAAGAAATATAAAATATTGTTAACAGCATGATGGTGTGTTTGCCTAGAAACTATTAAAATTATTTTTATTCACTGATATATTGACATTCCAATATCCATTGTACTTGATGCAAGTCATAACAAGCTGTTTAACCAGTCTTAATTATTTGGGATTCATACAGAAATTGTATCTTTAAAATCTTATCTTGTAGACAAAACTGACTGAAAAAATACCCCCAACCCAACCAACCAAAAAAAACCCCCCAAAACCCCCTAAACCCCACACCACATTACTTTTTAAATAATTTTTGACTGATATTATTCCATTATCCATTCAAATTGTAATTATTTTTTCCTAATACATTAAGAGGAAATGGAGCAAATATTCAATATTCCCTATTGAGGCATTTTGTGTGATATGTTCTTGCCTTATTTCATTTAGTCTCATTTGATTCTGAAAAGTCTTCAGCCAAAAGATATTGATGGCTTCTTCTTAATTACCTATTATGGCCTTTACACTATTTTAGTGCTACTTGACCTTTCAGCAGCATTTAATAATGGCAGTTGTGGGATCTTGTTATAAATTTTTGAGACATACAGTAACACTGGTGTTTCCAACTTTTTCAGTCTGCCTCTCCTTTACTGCCCATCCAGAGTCTGCCAATATGGTAACTTGAGTATACTCTTTTGCAACTAATTTAATTAAAATTCTATACTTGGATTAAGATTTCTTGTAAACCACTGTACCCATTTTTGTCACCTTTTAGCCTTCATCAGCATATATTCATGATAAAAACTTGGTGTTATTGTGAGCTCTTTGCACTGAAACTTAACCCTGTAAACAAAGTTCAGAATGAGACATAAAAAAAAGAATATTGTCGTATTAATGATAGAAAATTATGATTTTCAGAAAATCATGAAGCTTACATACTTGCTTCTATTTTACTTAATAAAATGAAATGGAAATATAGTAGAAAGATGATGTTTATTTAGGGTGAAATTCACCCAGGTTTCAAAAACCTTTTTTTTAAATGAGAAACTATTTGGGCGTTGTCCAGGGGAGGAAAGTCCTGTTGCCACAGTGAGCTGGCCCTATGCACAGAAATTGATTTTGTCACAAAAAAGAGAACTCAGATATTCAACAAGGGAACACGGAATAACAAATATCCTTTTTTTCCCCTCCTTAAAAAAAGAAAAAGCTGATTGGGTGAAAGAGACATCTGTATGTGCTTGCCTTAAAATTAAATTAAAGGTTTAGTTGAGCTTATCAGGAGGATTTTCACCTCTATGTGTGTTTCTAAAAACTAGGGAAGATTGACAAGGTTGATCTTGTAACAAGTAGTAACAATGGCAGTAATTTGAATGGTGGACAAAACAGAAAAAGAAGGAGCTGATGGCATTCTAGAAGGGCTTATGCACTGGATATTGAGCAGTGGCATGTATTGCCATTTAGTAAGAAAGGAAAGTTGAAAAATTTTACAGTTGTTTTTTGGTTTTTTTTAAATATCCTCACTGAAAAACTAACTTAGAGAAAATCTGAAAAAAAGACATTAGAAATCAGCTTGATCATCTTTTATATTATGTAAAATTCTTTTAAAACATATAAACTGAGTTAAATGATTGTGTATTTTATACTGAGTACTATTGAAAGAATAGGATTGTTTAAGGGGTTACGCATTTTTTTGTGTGTATTATTTTTGTTTTCATTGATCAACTGTACGAACAGAGAATTTCTTGATGTTACTTCTAATTTCTTGCCAGCTACGTATCTTCTTTTCATTTACCAAGACTGACTGAGATCACCAATGAAGTCACTTGTTTTATAAGTTTATTGTCTTTTTCTGCAGTAATTTTGTGCTAGTGACTTGGAGCATCAAATTAGATCCAATGAGCTTTTGATCTTTTATGCTCACTCATACATTCAAAAAAGAAATCAGACTAAACAAATTTGTGCTTCTGACACATCTTCAAATGTCAGTTTATCATAGAAATTTTGTGATTGAACAGTGAAGTGTATCTTCAAATTAAATACAAATAATTTAATCAGATAAAGATAAGAATAACACTGAATAATAAAAATTTAATACAGTAGATATAGTGTGGTTATTACGAATCTCTATCAAGCCTTTAATTTTTGAGTTTCATTCTTAGCTGAGAAATAAAAATTACTAAAGTTGTTAAGTCTTCATAGTTCAAAGATTATCTCCAGCTCTTTTTGTTCTGACAATTTAATGTTAAGAATAAATACTACATAATGTATTAAATTTGAATAATATTTTTCTTGATCCAGTTCTGGGCTCCCTGGTATAAAAAGGGCAGGGATCTCCTGGAGAGAGTCCAAAGAAGGGCTGCAAAGATGATTACGGGCCTGGAGCATCTCCCCTAGGAGGAAAGGCTGAGTGAGCTGGGACTGTTCAACCTAGAGAAAAGAAGACTAAGGGGGGACATTATTAATGTTTATAAATATCTGAAGTATGGGATGCAGGGGGAAATGGCCAGCCCCTTTTCAGTGGTCTGTGGAGACAGGACAAGGGGCAATGGCTGCAAGTTGGAGCACAGGAAGTACCACACCAAAATGTGGAAGAACTTTTTCCCAGTGAGAGTGACAGAGCCCTGGGACAGGCTGCCCGGGGAGGTGGTGGAGTCTCCTTCTCTGGAGAGACGCCTATCTGTGCAATAAGAGCTAGGGAGCTGCTTTGGCAGGGGGGCTGGACCCGATGATCTCTCGAGGTCCCTTCCAACCCCTATGATTCTATGATTCTATGATTCCCATTATAGGAGGATACTGAAGCATATGCTTTCAATGCACTTTATATCACACTTTAAAATTTCTGTCCTGGAATTTTTGCTATTAAGAAATCCCATTTCTTTGGCCCCTGATGTGCCACTCTCTGTGTTCAGCTTTCTGTCTCCCAAAGCAAAACCTGAAAAGAAATGTAATCTGACTGAGAAGTTAACTGATCACATGGAGTGGGAAAAAAAACATTAACAAAATTCTCTCTGTCAAACACTTCGTTGGTCATTTGGCGTCTATTTTAAACTCTTCTGAAGACATTGTATAAGTAACAAACTTATACCAAGCTTCTTTCTCTTTGCTCAACTTCTATTGCTGAGCACACTGTTCTATGGCATGGGATATCCCTTTGGTCAGTTGGGGTCAGCTGTCCTGGCTGTGTCCCTTTCCAATTTCTTGTGCACACCCAGCCTACTCCCTGGTGGGGCAGCGTGAGAAACAGAAAAGGCCTTCATGCTATGTAAGCACTGCTCTGAAATGTAGCATTTATGTACCTTGTCTTTCTTATTACACGGCTATTTAAATAAAGATGTTGAGCTGATTTGGTGATCTTGCAGTTATGAGTTGACAAAGCTTGGCAGAAGAAAATGCATAAGAGTTGAATATGGAAGCAGCTCACTTATATGACATGGCATTCCTGTGCTTTTAATTCCTTCAGTGTCCACCTTTAGTGTTTTTTGGTAGGACCTTTGATTTTGCAAGAGAGATATGCTGACATACTGTTGTCTTTAGCTCCTGTTTATGATATTTAAAAGATTATCTTGTTTTACAAAATTTATGTCTTACCATGTAGTGAGTAAAATTTTATGCTTATGATAGCACAGCTGTACACAGGGCAATGTGCCTTGCAGTTACTCATTGAGTCTCATTTGTAATGCATTCGTAATAATGCCAGTCTCATATTCCTGTGATATTAATGGAAAGAACATGCTGGCATTTTAGATAGAGCCTCTGATTTGTAACATTATTCAGCTGAATAACTTTTTAAAACTTGCACACAGAAATATTTGCTATACAGCAAAATTACTGAAGTGCATTGTCAATGTGAAAGTATTGTAAGATCTCTGGATTCTGAAGTTTAAAGATGAGAAATGCAAAATTCCTCTTGAAGTGAAAGTGTTACTGGATGATGTGTGATGACAATGATGATGATAGATAAGTGCAACAAATAAAAGGAAGGTTTTTTCAGAACTCTTAGTAGTTTTTGCTATGCATTAAACCTTGAAAATGTTGAATATACTCTTAAAAAAGAGTAGAAGATTTTGTAAGTTGTTTATAAGGAACATACTACAAATTTACACAATCCGTGAAAGTCGTTAAATAAAAATGATGATAATAAAAACTTGTTTCTAGTATTATCTTTTGATTATGTGATGAATGCCACATGAACATATGAGAAGATAGTATCATAGTTTTCAGAATTATTTATATTTCATCTTCTGATTTTTGAGAGACAATAAATTTGGCATAATATGCCATTAGTTATTAAAGATTTAAATGAAAAGGTAGAAACACAAATGCACTATAGGGTTTTAATTTCATTGGTATTGTATATCTCTAAAGTATATGCTTTATATTAAATAGATTATATAGTGTATGCATAGCAGTTGTCAGAGTAAATCAATCATATTCTGTGACTACAAAATACCTCATTTTGTCAAACTGATATAAGTTGTAAACATTAAGGTGTTGTGATACTAACCTCTGTTCTGGATTAATATCTACACTGAAACCACGAAAACTCTTTAGAAATCTATCAGATCTATGTCAATAATTGCTTTATTTGTACACTTTATTTCCTGTGTCTCAACTAGTTTTAAATTCAACATGAGCCTCTTTATTACCTCACAGTTATGTAATTGCTTTTTCTTGTTTATGTAATTCCACCTTGGGTCAGTCATTCTGGTCAGCTTCCATTGTTTGTCTTGTTAACATAATTTTTGACCAAAGCTCTTATTTTTAACTCCTCCTACTGATGGTCACTCAGGCAGAATATCAAAACGAAATAAATCTTACTTCAAATGTATTTGTAACAATCTATTACTAAACTTTAAAAAGTTCTATTCTCAGTTTTAGGGATTGCTGACCTTAATAAGCTTGATTAATTAATAGTTTGCAATTAATGTTTCTTTCTTCCCTTAATCCAAGGGCTAGAAAAGTGATATATGTAAAAAATCAAAATGACAGCCTTAAAAATAAGGAATATGGTCTCAATGTATTTAGTGTTGTTAGATCTGCAAGGATGATCTCCAACAGGAAGCTTCCAGAGAGCTAGTCAGTCTTCCAGAACTCCCTGATCCCTGTACCAGTTCCAAAGGGACTGACAGGAAGTTTTCTTCAGTCATCTGAGTCAATTATCACATTATCAAAGATAAGATGTATTTCTTGTTCCCATTTTTCCACCTACAAATGTTCACATTGTCTTTGTTGTTTTCCTTAATCCAAAACCAAAAAGAGTTTTGGAACAGAATGTACAACATTAGCCCTTCTTGGACTGAAAATGTAAATCAGAAAAGCTGCTCTAATTGACATTTTCACTGAAAATATTATTAGAGACATCCAAGAAGGAAGAAGCACAAACAGAACTCTCATGAGCAATCTCTTCAGTTCAGAGATAAGATACACTAAAAGACATAAACCAGAGCTGAATGGCTAGTCGAGAGCTGAGATAGGCAGACCTGAGAAGGCAGCAGTCTGACAATACTCCCTGCAGTGCGTATATTCCATCAGTCTGGC
The DNA here is from genome assembly GCF_964237585.1 of Gallinula chloropus. Lineage (NCBI taxonomy): Eukaryota > Metazoa > Chordata > Aves > Gruiformes > Rallidae > Gallinula > Gallinula chloropus. Next base: position 10,878,900 of record NC_140088.1, read on the forward strand.
AGCACTGAATTAATTTAAGGGGGAGACTCGTGATACATGACTGATTTCTGATTTCTGTAACATGCATATATAATTTGTTTGCTCTTTGCTAACAACTTTTTTCTTTTTCCCATTTTCATTCTTTCCACCTTATCTCAGTCTTTCTTGAAACAGATGAATCTCAAAAAATAAACAAAAAATACTGACAGCTTTCAGGCTACCTTTCCATCTTGAACTTAACAGGCAAATGGTATGGAACTTGTAAGCACAGTAGTCAAAGCTGCCTTTGCAATCTGTTGTTTGGCAATTTGCAGTTGGGGGGTGGAAAGATTTAAATGCTTGAAGAGATGTAATTTTCCTACCACAGCTCTTAGCACTTCAGCTATGATTTTCTTCTTCACAGAAAGTAGTAGGAGAAGGAAGGGAGGAGTAGAGCTTTTGAGGTGGCCAAATGGTCTTAGCACTTCTTTCAAATTTTGGCAGCTTTCATGCCCTGAGTTTTGCAGACAGGTCCTTCAGACCAATCCAAGGTTCCTGAGAGCAAAATGTGGAAGGATCTTTTGGCAGCAATGATAGCAAAATTGACGTCTTAGCTACAAAGAAATTACGCATCAGGTCTTGGCTCTGTGCAAATTTCACAGCACCTCTCTCCTGAATTCTGAGATGCTGGAACATTGGATAATGGCATGAAAATAACCTAAACCAGATCTCTACATTTAAAAGGTGCAAAAATGTTAAGGCTGACATCTTATTTGGGTATATTCTGCATTGAAAATTATTAAAGTTATATTCAGGGTATATAAATCAAAAAAGGATTGAAAAAAATAGCTTTCCATATGGTCTCATTAGGTCCTGTAGATTTTTGTGCATGGAGTGCCAGGTACCAGGGGGACCGGCATGAGTAGATTTGTTGCCACCAACTGCAGTCAGAGTAGGGGCAATAGGTGACTTTGGCCTGTGGTACCAGCAACTGGAAAAAATATTTGGTCTCAGTCCCATTTACTGAAGTGGGTGGAGGTCTCTGCTGATGGCTGCTGGGGTAGGGATGGTGTATGAGATGAGCATGACTATGAGTATATGTTTGTTGGTAAGCATTAAGCTGAACATATGGAACAGTAGGAGACCTGAGAAGCAATTTATAGGGCCTGGAATCCAGGCAGTAGTATTGAGTGGACAAAGGGTCTGTGCTGTGCTGCTACTCAGGGTTATCCAAGAATGTGCATATCCTTGTGAATCTTGTGTATCTGGAGCATGCTTTCTATCATGAAGTTTAGTCTCTACCAGCTTCCAAGAGGAGGAAGGTGACATGGCTGTTTGTACTTCTGTTTTATATGAGTCATATATAGGTACTGGTGAAAAAGACTGTGCCTTGTCTGTAGAAGAAGCTGGCCTTCAGATATGTGGTACACATGCTGAGCTTTGCTACCGATTGAACCTGTAAAAAAGAAACAGTTATGTCCCTCAGTATGGCACAGATACCTTCTGAACCCTGGGTGTCCAGGGCTGGAATCCAGCAACAGGACAAGAGGAATTCCAAAGTGTGGAGTTACAGGAAGCAGTGGCCACTCCTAACATCCCTTAACCACTGGCGTGCATTTTCAGTGAATCTGTGAAATAAATAATAATAGATGATGACCACTTAAAAAAAATAAACCAGTTACAAATATTAACCATGCAGAGACTAAAATAACTGGTGATTTCTTTGTTCCATAGCAGCAAATCTCAGTGAAAACAGCTCTAGAGAAAAACCCTGAAAACAGGGAAATAACATTAACTAATGCCATTTTTTAAAATCACTCTTTATTACAAAATACTAATAACTAAGACTAGAATTTTGATGTAAGATATAGAATCCAACAGACTAATCTGAAGTGTTCAGTCCATATAGTTGTCCAGAATAAATCTGGTTGGGATGTGGGACTTTCTAGGATAGGATTTATTGTTTTAACTCTTCAGAAGGGAAAACTAAAATTTTAAAAATGAAAAACTTATTTTTATTCCAAAGTCAATCTTTGCTCCAAGAAGGTGTAAGGTGAAACAGTATATACACCGGTATAAAGAGTGTCCAATGCACTGTCCCAATTTTTCCTTATTTTTAATCTCCTTTATGTCTTCCTATGGGGAACAACTCACTTTTGATCAGAGTGAATGACTGAGACCATGTATGAAGGTGTGACTTGCTGGTCTTAGTATATACTAACTCACTGAATATAAACATCACTTAAATTTTTTCTTCAAAGCTTCAACCTCAAGCTGGCTACATGCACAGGGAAGGGCCAGAGTCAGTCCTCAGTGAACAGAAAGACCTACAGAATGGATGTGGCTGCACCTGGTAACAAATCTGCTGGAAATCTCGCATGGAATAAAGCAGAAGTGAAGTAAAAGCATTATAAACTTTCACAAAGCGTATTTTATATTTTCTCCTTTGGCAGTTTGGTGTGCAGAATCTGATTTTACAGTAGAACAGGACGCAGAATGTGAAAAATACAAAATTAAAGTTGCTTGCACTCTGTTATCACTGATAAGCACATCATAACCTGGCTTCAGTAAAGTAGATAGCAATAGAGATTTTGTTCTGACATTCCATTAGTAAGTTAGTTTTATAAAGCTATCTTCCTAACTATAAATGCAAAAAATTGCAGGCAGTTTTAAAAAAATAAATAAATAATTTCCAGTTGCAAAGTTCTGTTCTCTTACTCTCTTTAGTGCTAACATTGTCCAGATTACTTATCAGCAACAAAACTGTTTAAAGTTCTGTACCTGAATTTAGACATATAATTTATTCAATGAGTTAGCCAAATATAAATTATTCCTTCATGCTTTAATCAGTGATTTCTTCTGTGAGAATCACAATAGCTAATGATTTCAGCTTTTGTGTTTCCTCTACTACTACCACTTTTCAGAAGACACCAAAAATACTGATGTGAGAGTATAAAACAGTAAATTACTTGTAGAGAAGTACTCTGCCTTCCATATAATTCTGTATTTTAATGTTAAACCCTCTGAAATCAGTAGCTACAAATAAAAAGTAAGTATCTGCAAACTACTTCACTCAGGCCTTATAGTACTTGAAGTTAGCCTCCTTTTGTCTAATCTACACCAAAACCAAGTGTTTCATTTCCTTACAAATAATTTTGCAGGAACTTCACTAATAGTTCTGTGAAGTTCCCTGCACTTGTTTTTTCAGTATCAGTATGTCTCAGAATAAGCACATTTTCTAAGGAAATGACATTTCAAGCTACAGCAATGTTCATATATGTAAAATAATATGCTATTTATTCCATGTGTGTGAAATTCAGACAAACTTCATGTCATATAGATGTTTCAGAGCAGCACAAGTATTCTCTTCATTTCGTCCCTCAGCAAGTTCATTTTTTTTGTTCTAACTGGCCATGGGCACTCTGACTCTGCCCATGGTTTATACAAAGAAAAAGGAAAAGGCATAGGAAAAGGAAGTGTAATAGTATTCCACCTTCTTTCCAGTTTCACTACCCACTTCATTCTGATCTTGAACAGAATGCTTTTTATTTTTTTGCACGTGCCTATCTGCTGGGGTGTTGCCCATGCACTTTGTTACCATACAGAAAAGAAAATATATATCTGCTTGGTTGAACATTCATTTAACAGTATATCGGCCAATGACCTTTATTTCGATCTGTGTCTTCCACATTCAGTTTTTTATATACACACAAAATCAATAATATGGGTGTCCCACTGATAACTTTGATCCAATTTTCAGAAATATTTTTTTATAAAGTTAGATCTCACATATTCACAGCTGTTGAGTTATCAATGTTAACTTGCAATATTTCTGTCTTTCTCACTTCAACTTTCTGAAACAGTGGGAGAAACAAAATTCCTAGTCACAAGAAACCTGTGTTAATGTACTAGTGAGACTTTCAAAAAACCAGTGTTATCTTAGAAAATTGAAATTTTCAAAGGTTTTGTTTTAACCAAAACCTTTAAGCATACTCTTGGGAGTTTTCAAAAGAACAGAAGAAATCATGACTTAATATGAAAGTAATGAACCTTCTGAAAGTCTTTTTGCCTTTTTAAAGCATTAGTATTTTTCAGCTTTGAAAGTCTACACCCAGAAACTGACATTAGATAGTACTAGCCAGCATTGCAAATGGTTTACAGGCACTTAGTCTAACCCCCACAATGTCTTATAATGAGAACAGTTTGTCAGCTTTGAATGACAATAATGAACCAAAGTTCATTAGACTAATGTTAGTTAGACTAAATATTTGTAAACCATTTGCAATGCTGGTTAACTTTGGTTCATTATTGTCATCCAAATCATTCCAAATTCTTCCAAATCTTTTTAATATTGTGTTGTTGTTGTTTTTTAATAATAGGGTTTTGGGGTTGATGTTGTTTTGGGGGGTTTTTTGACTTTTTTTGTTTGAGGGGCATGGGGGAGAGGAATAGCTTCCTTTCTGTTAGGAAGATTGTATATCTCCCTGCTTGCTGTGCTCCTTCAAATTAGAGGTAAACCATTGGGATCTGACTAACACCTAGAAGCCCAGCAAACTGCTTCATCATAACTCTCTGTAACATTCTCTTTACACCTTACCATCTATTACTATTTTTTAGTCACCATCTTTTAAAATTATTTCACATTTTGGCTCACATAACAACTGTATTCCAATTCTAGATGAAGAATGTGCTTCATTGAGTTGAGAAATCTGTGGGTGCCAAATATCACTACCAGTAATCAGTGTAGATAGGAACAAGATCATACCCTACCTACTGGTTCATATGAGATGCAAGACAGAAGGGATAACTGAAACAGACCCTTCCTGAGATTCATTGCTCGAAGAAACAAATTGACTTCCTTCAAATCTCCTCAAATTCTGAATGTTACACCAATTAAATGATAAATTACTGCTAAAACCATGGATAGTTATTGAAACAGTAGCTTATGTCTGGTCTATATGAGAATATTCCATGCAAATCCTCTCCATGGACTATAAATAATGAGCTCAGTTGATATCAAAAGAATGATCAGATTTAAAAAATGAGAAAAATCAGTCATAATAAAATGCTGTAATAAATGTTACCCAAGCATGGAAAATGTAAGTGATTCTTTTGGTACCACATAATATCTCCTGTGAAGAAAAGAGAAATCCAGAAGAATATAATCTGTAGCCCAAGGAGGCTCTGCACCATTAGAATCTATTTGCTTCCTCTTGGAGAATTAAAAAAAGTTAAAAAATGTAAAATGTAATTAAAAAATCACTGTCAAGGAACTGTAGTTGGGTGGTGATGATTATGATTATGGTTATATTAGTATTGTATTTTGAATTTTGTTTTAAGCCATGAATACTGAACAGACTTTGTTTGAAGCCTATGTGAGAAGTCAAATAAATTAAATTGCTTCACGTAGTTCACTTTATATAATTATTAATTTTGTGCTGGCAAAAATAATTCTTGTGTTCTTACTCAATGTTATACCAGTTCACCAATATACTGGAAAGGCTGCACTGCAATGCCCATAATGAACAGACACAGCTCAAAACAAGAATTTTATGATCACTATGCAGCTTTTCTCATCAAGGAACTACTTCAGAAAGAAAATTAAATCCTAGAAAAAAAACTGTAATACAAATAGCAGAAGAAATAATGGAAGCAGGGATGTATATAAATTACTGCTGTAGCAAGTCAAATGAAGATTTCTTCAGGACAAGAAAGAAAAATCAAAACATCATGATCTATAAAAATCAAACCATTTTCATTTTAACCAGAACTTTCTGAATGAAACTTTTGTCAGGAAAAGTCCAAGAGACATTATGGGATGGAAACTCCTGCAAAAGTTGTCTATTTGACATTAGAGATAAAATTGAAATGTAAGCATAGGATTATTTTTTAAAATACCCAAGTATATTAAAATCATATGCATGACAGCATATTATCTTTATATGTGAAGATATTGTCTTACATAATTGATGGAAAAGATGTGCCTATATCTTTGCAGAACGGGGGCCTAAAATTAAGCAGCTTTTAGTGGACTTGTAGGCAGATCCCGTAAATAATATTTTAACATTCCTTGACTGTTATGAAATTTCCAGCATTTGCTTGTTGCCTTGGTTGCAGCCTGTAACAGATGTTTCAAAACATAAGCTAGGTCATGAGCCACAGAACTGAACAAACATTAAAAAAAAAGAAAAAAGGAATACTATCTAAGTTTATTATGTCAGCTAAGTTACAAAATTTCCACTGGCTTGGCTATTCTTTTGTCTCCTGTTTAAACAGTGCCAAAAACTTAGTCTGAGTCAGGCAAGCTCAAGTTTACATTATTTTGCCAAGTTTCAAATGTCTTCTACTCTCTGTCACTAAATTATAAACAGACTTTTCGTTTACTGAAAATTTAGAAGAGAAGAATTATGGTCCAAAATATTTACTTTGGAGCAAGGGGTTCTATGAAATTTTGGGATTTCTAGTAACCTCAGATGTTGAGAGGAGAGGGAGAAATAGAGTTTCCAAAGTGCATTTTGCTCTCAAATGCTCATGACATCTTTTTTTTTTTTTTTTTTAATTTTCTTCCCCCCATAAAAGTAACCAAGTCTCACTTAGGTACCGCATCTTGGGTCATTCTTGCTTGACTGGGTTCCTCATTCACTCTTTTCTCTTGCTTGCATACATCTATTTTTAACTGCTAACTGAAACCTGGGCATATTTGCATAACACCAGACAGGCTGGAGAGCTGGACAGTAAGAAACCAAATGAGGTTCAAGAAAAGCAAGTGTAGAGTCTTGCACCTGGGAAGAAATAACTGCTTGAATCAGTACAGGCTGAGGGATGACCTGCTGGAGATGAGTTCTGTGGAGAAGGACCTGGGTGTCCTGGTTGACGACAGGTTGGCCATGAGCCAGCAGTGTGCACTGGTGGCTAAGAGAGCCAATGGAATCCTGGGATGCATCAGGAAGAGTGTGGCCAGCAGGCCCAAGAAGGTGATCCTCTCCCTCTACTCTGCCCTGGCCAGACCACACCTGGAGTATTGTGTCCAGTTCTGGGCTCCCTGGTATAAAAAGGACAGGGATCTCCTGGAGAGAGTCCAAAGAAGGGCCACGAAGATGATTAAGGGCCTGAAGCATCTCCCCTATGAGCAAAGGCTGAGTGAGCTGGGACTGTTCAGCCTAGAGAAAAGAAGACAAAGGGGGGACCTTACTAATGTTTATAAATATCTTAAGTATGGGATGCAAGGGGAAATGGCCAGCCCCTTTTCAGTGGTCTGTGGGGACAGGACAAGGGGCAATGGCTGCAAGTTAGAGTATGGGAAGTACCACACCAACATGTGGAAGAACTTTTACACAGTGAGGGTGACAGAGCACTGGGACAGGTTGCCCAGGGAGGTTGTGGAGTCTCCATCTCTGGAGATACTCAAGACCTGTCTGGATGCCTATCTGTGCAATATGAGCTGGGGAGCTGCTTTGGCAGGGGGGTTGGACCCGATGATCTCTTGAGGTCCCTTCCAACCCTTATGATTTTGTGGTTCTGTGATTCTGTGCTCTCAAAATCTTTTTTTGCAGCCACCTTTTCAGTTTACAGAAAAGTTGATACTCCTTTGAGAAGAGATGATGGTGTTCATTACTGGTCTGATATGGCATTCAATAATCCCAGAGGTCCTATTGGAAAAGTGGAAATGTTTATTAGGTACAGTGAGGAATTCGAGGTATTGAATGTTAATACAGTATTTTTCACCAAATTATTTCGATGCTAAACATGCTTGGGCATTTATATTTGGTAGAAGACAAACCTAATAGGCAATTATTTTATATCTTTTCTTGTTACATGTGTCTAAATTTTCCAGAGAGTAGTGTTATAGAACCTGACCTAGAGGTCAAATCATTTAGAGTGCTTCCCTCCTAATTCCTTTTTTATTATTATTTTTCCATTGAACTTGTTGAAATTTGGAGTGGAGCTGTGAATACCGCAGATCTGCAGACTTCTGAATAGAACATGAAACTGTGTAAAAGACACTCTTTGAATCCAGTTAAAACAGCTTTATCTTACTGTTCACTGATTCCTCTTCACTAGTCATGATCTGCCTGTGGCAAAGCACTTCTCATGATTGTGAAGATTGCTCTCCACAATGCTCCTTCTGACAGTGCGAATATTGACTTGCACTTATAAAGGTCAGGCAGCTCCTACTGTTATTGGAAGTGAGAACACCAGCTCCAGCAAAGCTCTCTGAGAAGAATTTAACCTTGAAATTACAAAACAGAATGCTCAGCAGAGCCAGGACTTCGGCCAACTTGAAAGTTAACCTTATTTCTCTGAAACACAGACGTGGACTTCAGTGTTGCCCCAGCAAAAGAAAAAGAAATCAAACAACTAAGTGGACAAAGGATTCTAGAGTTACACATCTAGCAGGTATTTTATTTTGCTTTTTTAAAGACTGGTAGAATGCATCGAAAGAGTCACTTTTGGATAGCTTAACTTCCAAAGCAAATAATGGCTCTTTCTGATTTTAAGAGCCTTGTGTGGAAAGATAAACCATCCCATACATTCCTTTTTTCTATTGTTCTGACATTAGATCAAAGAAGTTTATTCCCATTGAAGCACAGCAACTGACTTAGCTCACCTTTGAAAACTCTTCTGTATTTGTTATCATGTGGATTCAAGCTCAGAGCACAGCTAAGGTAATTTAAGGTCTGTTGGAATTTGGCTGTCTATTAGCGATCATGCAGTACAATACCAGAAGGATGACAGTGTAGAAGCAGAACTGCAAATGAGGATGAAGCCTCACTTTTCATCTTGATGGAGTGTAAAAAATAATATTTTTAATTTTTAATGCAACACATTCATATCGTGGCAGTAGTGACAGTAGGTTCATATTGCATATAAATGAAGATGATTCTTTAGTTTGTAGGAGAATAAAAGGAGAATAAAGGAGACATTATGATGAAGAGTATACCGGGCAGGTAATAGAAAGGAAGAAGTATATGCAAGTCTTAGTTACCTAAAAAAGGCATTGCTTTCTGTGTTCAGGCACTTTTTTTTTTCCAAATGCATTATAACTTTCACAGTTTTAAGTTTGACATCTGACAGATTTTAGATCGTGTAAAAATCATCCTTAATGGCCTTTCTGTCTCATCAGTGGGGCCACCATTCAAGTAACAAAGTGCCAATCAGTTGCTCTTGTTCCTCTTTAGCTTCAAGATATTACTGGAGAGCTTTTTGCAGAGATCATGATCTCTCTGCTTGATATGCTGTTCATTATAACTATAGTTAAAGGTCTTCAGGCTTATCCATTATAACCCCCTAATTTTCTTGACTGACTTTTTTTTTTCTCCAGGATAAGAGTTTCATTCCCCCTTGACCATCCTCACCTCACCTCAAAGAACAGATTTTATTATCTTTGAAAGACAAAGAAAATAAAATATAAAACAAAATAACTGTGCTGTTTTATTTGAAATATGAAAATGAAACATACAAACGGAATCCTTTAAGGTGTTTCATTGTACTGCTAAATATCTAATTAAATTGGTTTCTTAAATGAAAATGAAATTTCATGGGCAATTAGAGTGTGAAATAAATCACTCCTTATGGAAAAGGAATACACTACAAAATAAAAGAAAATCTGTGGATTGCACTCAGTGTTTAAGCTGTGTGAAGAAAACCAAGAGTGTTCCTCTTGTCTGGACATTACATAAACCATTCTTTCACATGTATCATTTATTTTTAGCTTATCAAATCTATTCTGGTTAGTAGAGTCTTACAGTACACTGGATAATACAAAATTTATTTTTAAAATATGTGCCAAAGAGTTTAACATGTTTCTGAAAAAAAATTGTCATACTCTCTTGGTATAAAATGAAGAGAATTCTGTATTGCTTTCCAGGTATCAAAGCTGTTGAAAACCCATAAGTAGATATTGACATAGTAAACAGACCAGTTCACCAATACTTGAAACAAATGTAACCATCTTTGTTATATGTGATCATATTTACAAACACCTAATTCATACAAATATACAAAGCACTTAAGCACTGGCTTAAACTTAAGTTCCAGGCAGGTTTTTGTATTTTATTTTGTAATTCGCAATATAGTTTGTAGAACAGAAGTATGTGCTTTTATATATACTATCTTGAGTAAAAATAGCCTAGTGAAACTTTTCTTTATTTGAGCTTGTATAATCAAAATTTAAGCCAAACTCTCAGAATAAACAATATTTCTGAGTTTTCTTTATAAATGAAATAAACACACTTTAAGGTGTCGTGCAGTGTGGAAGACTTCATTCTCAAAATTAAAAATAACAGAAAAAATACCTACTTTCTTCTCTTAACTTCAGAACTATTTATTTCTGAATATCTTTATTGTCAAGGAGATTATACTGCAGACAAACACATGATCATTTTATCGGCCCACACTCAAACTCACTACTTGAACCACCTGACAAGTATCAAAAATACTTGTTTTGATATCCAAGTTGCTTCCAGATGTCTTCACCTGAAAACGAAACTCAGTTTGTAGAATCTGTAGAACATACACAAAGAAGAGATGATGGAAGCACAGGAACTGGATTTCTTAACTGGTAATGATTGGAAGGGGGTAGATTTATATTGGATATTAGGAAAAATTCTTCACCATGCTGGTGTTGAGGCAATGGCATAGGTTGCCCAGAGAAGCTGTGACTGCCCACCCCCGGAGGTGTTCAAGACCAGGTTGGATGGGTCTTTGGGCAACCTGGTCTAGTAAGAGGTGTCCCTGCCTGTGGCAGGGAGGTTGGAACTTATAACCCAAAACATTCTATAAGTCCATGATTCTATGAAGATTTCTAAAGGTATAGGAACAACTCAGAATTAGATGAGCTTAAGCACATTAAAATCTGTGTAGTACTTGTTTAACTTCAGCTATCTTGGAAATTAATTAACACAACAACACATCCCAAATCCTCAATAGTTATGCTGTAAAGAGGAATGAACAAGCACAAAGTGGTCTATACCCAGATGTACCTGGACTGATCACGTAAACCATAGTGACTGAAGCTATTATTCTCTTCCATCAGTTGAGTGACTTAGAAGAAGGTTTCAGAATTGGCCTTATCCTTGTAGACTGAAACAGCAGCTCACTGCATTTCCTATTATTTTATGATTTTAAAGCACTCTCTTTAACTTTAGTGACATTTTTACATTATTAATAGTACATTAAATAAATGTGATTTAGGAAAAATATATCTTTAAAGTGTCATTGGGAACTTGTGACTTCCCTCACTTTTGAATTAATTCTTAACTGATGGAAAAAAGAGCGGTGATCCTGAGTGCTAGCAATTGAATTGATATACTGGTGTTAGTCACACTACTGACACGTCTGGCAGAAGGCACCATTGCTTAACAGATACTCTTGAAATTGTTTTTGGAGGGGTTGAACTGCAACAAAGTCACTCAAGATGTGGCTTTTAGATTATTAAATAGCAATATTATTAGACAATGAATTATTAATTGCTGTTACAAATAATTTCCTGAAGCAATATGCAGTATTTTAAATAAGATAAATCAATAGCTTTCCTCAGCTAGAAGGCTGTGGTTCAATTTCCAAACCTGGTGGCTGCTGTTTAAATATGATGTGTGGGGAGCAGAATTATGACATCCTTCATAGAGCAGACCAATCTCTTATGCCCAGCAGCTTCAATCTGACAGGCACCAGGAGCAGAGACTTATGGAAAAACTGTAAGAACAAGTAAGCATATGATAATAGCACTTCAGAGGAATAATTTTCCAGCTTTCATCAATCTGCATTTGAGGCACTTCCTGCATGATTGATCATAGCTGTGTGCTTACTAGTCCTGGACAAAATATTTTCTTGAATTTATTTTCTGCAACAGATGGGTAGTTCTGTTATACTAATAAAACAAGTTTATATAAAACTGTACCTCATTTCAAAAACAACCTAGCATAAAGTGCAGTTCTTTTAACTGACCCAATCATAAGATCTTAAAATATCATCCACTATGTTTCATTACATGAGTTTCTCCTTTGCCCAAATGGATGAAGACACTGTAATTTAAGTGTTTCATTGCCCTGTTTTCACCCATGGACTGGTTTGCCTTTTCAGAATATGTTAACTGTATGTTGTGATGATCTTTCATTTTACTAATCTATCATTTGATACTGTGGGAATCCCTGCCCATTATCCCATGCTAGCATCCAGCTGTAAAACTTGTCCACACTGGCTGGGGACAGCAAGATACAAAGCCTGCAACAGTTCCAGAGGTATTCTTTTCTGATATGTAATCTATTAGTTTATGCCTCTCAACTTTTCAGTATCAATGCAGTTTATATCGATGGAAAGAGGTTCTGTTTGGGGTTGTTTTTAAAAGTTAATTTTATTGAAAAGTTGTTGGGTTTTAAACTGAAGACCAGGAAAAATAGAAGTGTTCCATCCAGGCTTCTTAATCTTAAAGCTACAGCCTTATGTTGCTAAAGCTTTTGTGCACCTTCACAGTGTATCTTTTGCAGTACAGCTGCTTTTCTTTTGTGTCTGCAAATTCATAGTCTGAACAGATCTTGCAGTACTGTAGATTTGTAAAAGCTTCATTTTCCTATGTTCTATTCCTCAATACATATGCAATTGCACTAAATTTGTACCACTTCTATGATGATTTTTTCTAATATCCTTTTGTCTATCAGTCTGTGAACATTTAAAATAGATGATTGCTAGCAATTCTTATTTTTGCTTTGCTTCCAAGGAGACAAACCATTTCTTCCAATTGAAGCAAAAGGGTTTTTTGGGGGGGAGAAACAAAAAACCACCTTCTCCTAGATTTGTTTTTTAGATTGTTTAGTGGAGGGCAATGGCTTGAAATCCTTTACTAGTTTTGTTATCTTGCAGATCCTGTAGTCTCAGGAGAGAAGGATGATCATGTTGTGACAGTGCCAGCTGGAAGCAATGTCATGTACAGGGCGTAAGCAGCTATCTAACATCCCAGATCATGAGCTAGAGGACGGAAGATTTTTATCTGTAGGAAGCCTCAAAGAGCATTGTTACTAAATGTTCAAACTTTCTTTATGCTCCCTTAGGCCTGAACCCTAACACAGGCCCAGTTGACGAAGTTGGGAGAAAGCAAAGTGCAAGAAAGACGTAACTGGCAGGAGCAGAAAAATAGCTAAGCAGCAGTTATGAGGTACTGTTGGGGTTATTAAAGTTAAATTATGCCACATGCTGACGTCAGATGGAACAATCTGCCTACTGTAGCATCCTATAAATATGCAGGAGTATAGATATTTTTTCTGTGGATACATTAGGGGAATTTTTAAGTTATCTTTTAAAAAATGCACCATGTCTTAATGAAAGCAATAAATATAGCTTCTTGTTACAACAGAAATTGTTAAAATCTTATGCTATTCTTATTGCATGTTTGTACATGACTGCTGATTCTGAAATAAGGAATAAATAGATTTCCAGTACTTTTGACTTATTTGTGGAACAATGTTCAATGACTAGAGGACACTTTTTATTTGCATTTTTTTTCAGTTGAACTTGATATTTTTCCTCTGCTTCACACTATACTATGGCTTCATAAATCCATACCCCAAATATTATTAACATTAATCTTGCAGTATCACATAGGATATGTTTGTACAGTAACCACTGGTTGTTTTATTGTTACTTCCATTCTGTTTATAAATTAACACCAACGCACATGCTTTCCTTGTCTGGGAAAGGGCAGCCAGTGGTCCAGAGGACACGGGACTGAACAGTGGATTTGATTCTCTGCTGTGGGAATTTGAGCTGTCACCTTGTACAATGCAATTGTAATGCAGTTGTGCAACCGCTCTTTGCCTTGGGAGTCACCATTCGTGAAAGAGGGATAATAAGTCCATTGTTGGATGAGAAACTATGCATCCTAGCTTCTTTTCAAGAATACTGATAAAATACTTTCATTGCTGCCTTTGTTTTGTAATAAGACATCTTAACTGTGTCTTAACAGGTAGATTTACATGCTGGAAGAGCCTAGAAAATGTAGGCCTTGCAGTTTATCTGATGCCTGTTTCAGCTGCCATTCTTGTGATGCCAGATATAACTAACTGTCCAGTGGATGCCTCATAAGCTCTGTAATTCCGACTGAGGAAGATTTCTCAGCTACCTTTGGAAATCAGTCCTGTGAGTGTTTTGGTGGGCAATTTGAACATGCACTTATGAATACATACTTTATTTTCCAAAACATGTGGTTTCTTTTTTTTGTGTGATACGTGGAACTTCTGTTTTAAAATACTGGAGTAAAAGAGATCTAATACATAATATAATACAAATTATTACAGTGGTCTGAATGGCAATGTCAGAGTCTAAGATCTCTTAGGTTGGTAGAAGGGTCAAAAGCCCTGCCAGACATTTCTTCTGGGTACAAGACTAGCGTAGGGAGGATATCTGCACCAAATGTGGTGGACTGCAGGGAGGAGGACAAAACAGTGTCTTCTGGAATTAGAAGGAGAAATCATTTCTGCTTGTTCTCTCCTACTACACTTGCTCTCTCCAAAGAAGACACACTTGTAGAGACCAAAGCACTGAAACCAGTGGCACAGAGGGCAGAAGTATAAAAGAAAAACAGAATGTAAATAGATGGTTGTTTCATCCCTGAAAAGAAAGCCTAAAGTTGTGCAATTATTTTTTTTTAACCATAAAGACCCTTCTGAATAATAATTTAGTATACTATTGCAAAGCATAATTGGGAAGAGATAAAGAAAAGGTTTGCAGGGTCTGCCACTAGTATGGAAATCACACAGAGACTGATGATTTTGAGATATGGTTATCAAATCCTTGCAGAAAAAAAAATAAAAATCAAGGACATATACTAATTTCCACTGCAGTAACATCTGTTGTGAAATTTATGGTTAGATCTTCTCTTGGGCAGCCACTAGAGGACAACCTGATCACATACTTCTAAGTTAGTCTGACGTTTCTACCAGCAGCGGTACATAGGCACCAATAGCCTTTAATCTACAACCCCATCCCTCCGACAAAACTAATCTCTTATCGGTATGAAAAGTCAAAACATATGAAATAACAAGCATCTCACAGCTCTATGTGAGAATCTGTATGAACCTGACCCACTAGTTTTGATCTGTAAAAATATGGAGCTAAAACTGGTAGATTTTTGCACAGCTGTCAAAAAACAAAGCAAAGAAATTTTCATAAAAGTAACTAAAGAGGAAATATGGAATAGTGCAACCTCTGATTCATTGGGCCTGAAATGATGCAAGTCTTTTGAAGTACTTTCATCCTATGTTTTCAATAGTACTTTATATAAATCTACAGTAACTAGTCTACTGGAACATTTATTGCAGGAGTGCCAAAAGGCCTCAATTTACCACATGTAGCAAAAAAAGTGAGAGCTTTGTCTCCAGAAGTCTTACTGCCTGAATATTTAACTCAGAAAGAGTGATTAAAGAAAACAGGGTAGGGGGAAAGGGTTCAGCACCATGCACTAACTGAAACAAGGGGATTAAAAGAGACACAGTAATGATCTGTTCCATGCTCCCAGTAGCTCAGAGTTATCAGTGCTGGGAATAACAAACACTTTGTCTCTACAGAAATTTCTCTTAACTTTGAGATGTGGATATTTGATAGCCGCTGCCTCTGAGAAAAGGAATAATGTCTTCTTCCCTGGAAATCACTCATTTATATCGTTCTCTAAGTAGATTGGATTGGATTCGCATGCTCTTTAGAGAAGCTGACAGAAAGAAAATTACCTATTGTTCTAGCATCCCTTTCTCCAGTGCACTACATCTATAGAGTAAATTTTTCTCTGGCTGCAGATTTCTACAAACTTCTTTGGTAAGCTGCAACAGTCTTCTACCTATTTATCCATATAAAGCACATAGTGCAGTCTGGAAACTTCCCTCTCTGAAATGTATTTCCTTCTTCTTCTTCCTATTTTTGACAGACTCTCCCCTGGAGTAACTCTCATTACATTCAATTTCCATCTGTCCACAGTTTGCACAATGTGAGGCACCCCCTGAAGACCTCTTTATCACTGGGATCTAAAAAAGGGTTGTGTTTTACCTCATTTTACATTGCCTTAGATTTTGCAACAACAAATCAGGGCTTCTGGCCCTTAAAGGGTTAGTAACTAAACGTGCACTGAAAGCTCACTGTGGTGGGAGCAGCAAAAGCACAAAGCATTAAGTCAGAACAGTAACAGAGAAACAATGTCAGCACAAGGACAATAAACGCTGTTATTCTTAGTGCTCCAGGAATAACAGTGATTATTGTTCTTGTTTTAACATGTTGTTTTCATAATTTTTCTGGACAACAGCATAGTGTAAGAGGAAGTGCTGAGGTGACCTATATAGTGATTTTAAAATTATGAAATGGAGAAGGAGAGAAATGTGTTTTGACTCGTGTTAATTTTGCATTGATGGGACTTTAAGAATGCAGAAGCTAAAACACCTAGGCAGATGTGCGTACATATTTATTTGTTCTTGGCAATAACAGCTTCTGAATTATGGCATATAAACAGCCATGTGTATGGCCCTATAAAAGATCCTCTTCCTCTCCCCCATTTGCCCCCTCAGACATGCATCAACCCCTTACGCTTCATCTTGTAGTAAGATTGTAAGAATTTGAAAGGCAGATACTGTCCATAAGTGATGCACCAGATGAGTTGAATGCTGTTGAATAAAGCAGCATATTGATAGTGTATCACTATTCCCTGCATGAACATTGATACTGAACAGGTACCAGTGAGAAAGCTGCCACCTATATGTTCACTTTATGTGTATCACTGTATTTACCTACATTGGCATTAAATGGATGCTGTGAATTGCTATATAATTTTTCTGCAATGATACTATTATAATGCTATCATAAACCTCTTTTATTATGTTCACAGGTACACCATACACAATAGTGCCTGCAGTGTTGCTCAAAGATCACCTCACCATACCAAGGGAATTTGCCCAAAGAAAATTCCACTACCTTGTTGTACGCAGAGCACCACTGCACTGTCACTGTAGACCTAACAATGCAATACAGTAGCTGTACAGCACAGGTTAGTTTTCCCACTGCCATTCCACAATGTTCCAACTCACATTTCAGTGATTTGGACAGATGAGAGCCAAGTGCCAACTGTAGAAAACACCGGTTTCAGGCCCAAAAGCATAGCTCAGCACAGGTCAGGATTCTAATTTTCTTTAATGCCCTTTTTGAAACACTTTTGCCAGCACGTGGTTATACCAAACATCCTTCCACAGGGTTAATGCCTAGGATACCAGGACTGGTCTCCAGAGACATATCAAAAGATTAATAAATTACTTTCCTTTCATATTTTTCTCCTGTTTTGCAAAGTTACTTGACAAGACCAACACCACGAAACAGTGTAATTAGCATAATCATTTAGTGGTTATTTGGCACACATGATTCATCTATTATGGTGTATTGGGTATGTCCATTCCTCATTTTCCTGAAAAACTCGCAGAAAGAAAAAGCATGGGAATGAAGTAGGTAATTTTGTATTCCAGACTAAGACTACTTTCCTTCTTTTTCCTTTCTGGAAAGCCCAAATTACTTCTGTTTTTTTGTAGTGTTTGGTAAATGTGGTTTGTTTTTTTTTTTTTTTCTCTTTTTTTGGGTGGGGGGTGGGGGGTTTGTCTTTGTTCCTTCTGATTTCATTGTGGGAGCAAAGAAAAGACATGGCATAATCTAGATTACATTGAAAGAACTTTCATAGGCTGAATTATATTGAGAGAACTTTCAACTCTGAAAATACTTTACCTCCACAACTCAGCCCCTTCTATTTCAGGTCCTGGTCAGTAAACACATGAAAGAAGACAATAATTGTTAAGGCCATCAATAATCAACAAGAAAAAAGAACAAGAGAAAACCATAGACAGTGTGGAATAATGTGGTCTGTTCAGAAAGAGCAAAAGACGTAACTAATGAAAACCAAACAAAAATATCTTCTTTTTTTTTCCTAAATGACTTAGGCAATCTGAAAGTGGGATGTAGTAAGGCTGCAGTTATACAGTCCTGTCCTAAGAAGTATGGTCATTGCCGTTCATGAGGCATGGAAAAATCTTTGTGCAGGCCATGCTATTTCAAATTATGGAATGGAGGAGATGGTAATACATGCAATAAGATACTGTGTTAGAGTTGTAAAGCAGTGCCAGGCATTACAGGGAAGCATTAATCTGAAAGGACATCTAATGTTGTACACAAGGACCAGATAGCCTTTCAGATGATATTGCTACCTTTCTTCAATACCCAACCGACTACAAGTGAAACACACACAGAAGGTGAGTAGGAGGAATGATAAGACTGGCATTCAATGAAGTTTTGTCATACAGGAGTTTACTTCCAAATTGTGAGCATTGAACTTAATCGGAGGATGTTTACGAATCTAGGACTGAAAAAGCACCTGCCAAAATAAACTTTGGAACACAAGCTCCGGTCTGCTTCAAGGCAACTACACAATTGTGGATGTAATTGCCTGTGTGAGACAGATGTTTACAGAGAGTGGTCAAGCACATAGGTAATTCTAACTATTCCATGACTGGAAAATACACAGGTGGCTATATTGCTAGCAAAGGTACAACTTCACAGCTTGTATAAACCAATCTAAGCTGGCATTAGACTGTCAGATTCCAGTACTATTTTAGTCATTGTAGATAGTGGATCCAGCAACAGAAGTATTTACCCCAGAGTCCGATGTTAGCATTTCAGCTGTCCATACAGTTTTCTACACCCTAACATAGATACATTTACATAATCACACCACTGACAACCATGAAGACCTACCAGCAATATCTATATAGACTCAAAAAATGATAGCTCTTTTCAATTCAGCTAAATGCAAGCATCACAGAGGCTGCTCATGTTCCCCAGCTTTTACAGTCAATAACCCTCAAGTTATTTATGGAGACTGACAGAAGTTACATTAGCAAAGGCTGACTTTTCATTAGCATTTCCATTAGGTTGTGCCCAGCTTTTATGATTGACTTTGGTAAGGTTGGCCAGACCATGCCAGTAATCACATGAATAAGATAATTATAGACACAAAGGGATTTTACAGTGTTGACTCTGTTAGCCAAATTAGCTGCTGGTGGTGAGGGCTGCAAGACATCTGTTATTCTTTCACCTTTAAAAAAAAAAAAATTGTCAAAACCAGTAGTGTTTATGACTATAAAATGAAACACTGGAATACACCCTTGATTTCAAACAGTGCAGGCATATTAAATTACTCTGCTGCTACTTAACCTTATCTCTGGAGAAATGAAGAAATGAGAGTCAAAACCAGTTCTTTTAATACATGCCACAACGTTTCTGGAAAAAAAATTGTGAAAGTACCTATTTGGGGTCATAGTCTTCTAGCTAAATGTGAAGGGAGAAGAGAAAGTACAGAATGGAGGCAGAAAAGAGACAAAGATAAAAGAAAGCAAAACCAATATTAATTGATTTAAAAAACAAACTTTTTTAAGATTCCAAATGAAACTTCTCTATAGAAACACAAGAGTATGATAAAAAAGAATTCCAATTTTTTGGGAGTGGTTGCAATAGCCCCACTAGATTTTCTGTTTCAGATATGAAGTCATCTAATTAAAATGGGATTATTTCTCAGATTTTCCATTGCTTGTTTACTTTGCTGCTCTTTTTCTTTCCAATCTTAAAGCAGTCACCGTGGACAACTGTCCTGTCCTATCCTATCCTATCCTATCCTATCCTATCCTATCCTATCCTATCCTATCCTATCCTATCCTATCCTATCCTATCCTATCCACTAATATTTTAGTTCAGAATCATTACAGAACCTATTAGCAGGAGCTCCAATTTATTATTTAGTTATTTATTTCTCAGTCCTGTACTTTACAGTAGATTTCTCCCTGAAGTGTGGATGCAGATGTCAGAGTCTGCTTTCTGGCTAGTTAAATGTAACTGAGAACACATATGTAGACAAATTTCCATCATGTTTTCTTCTTAATTTTCTTTTTTTTTTTTTTTAGCAAAAATTTACTGTTCTTTACATTGCTTTCTTTAACTTTGAATACCTGACTTTGAACAATTCTGCAGATGCCCCTTGGAATAATTTTTGTCAGTGCATTTCCAAGCAAGGGCTGAACCACTTGCTGAGTTTGATGGGTTTTTATTACTAGTGATATCAGCCCCTGCTGGATATCAAGATCATGCATCTAACTTTCCTCCCTATGGCAGTTTTCTCCTTAACTAAGCATAAACCTGTTTGTCCCTATAGACTCCTTTTAGATATATAATGCTTCCTTGGTTTCACATCAAATGAAAAACTATGTCTTGGGGGCATCCTAATTTACATCCTTATCTGAAAATGCCCCTCCAGCAGAAATAACTTTGTAAAAGTGATACTATGAAACTATATAAATGTACTCCAAATATAATTTTTTGTTCCAATATTAATTTTCTCCTCAAAACAATTTTTTTTTGGCTCCTTTCTGTAGGAGTACTCTGTTTCTTGTAGGGAAAAGATAAAATCAACATGCACCTGATTTATTTTAGTGATGAGATAAGTTGTTTTAGGTAGTTGATACCAACAGAAAAACTGTTTCCCACTTGCACATAGAGTGATGTTTATAGTTTGGGTACCTCAAGAGCTTTTTGTGCTGCACGGAGTTTCATTTGATTGTGGCA
This sequence comes from Gallinula chloropus, assembly GCF_964237585.1. Taxonomy (NCBI): domain Eukaryota; kingdom Metazoa; phylum Chordata; class Aves; order Gruiformes; family Rallidae; genus Gallinula; species Gallinula chloropus. The sequence goes on from NC_140088.1 coordinate 10,899,480, forward strand.
GATTTAGTGAAACAGGTAATTATTTTCCTGAAGATATAACTATGGTTTTTTCAAGACTTAATATGTGTTTATAGTTTTAAAATTCAAAAATATTTAGACTAGGTATGGAGCATTAGCAAATACTTTCAAGCATGAAACACTCATCTCCTACCTCTGGACCTGTGGGCCTAGAATAAAACAAGGGATGATGCTGAGTGGGAAGCGGCTTCCCTGTATATTAGTCACTGGGAACACAAAATTCTGTTGTATGGACATAGATTGTTAGTTGTAAGATTATTTCTGTCATGGTAATTTTAAACAGATAAACGTAGCATTGTGTGAGCTCATAGTATAAGACATTATAAAAACGGAGAGATTTTGATCTTTCAAGTTTTACAATCACAAGTATTCAATTTTAACAAGTATTATGGTTCTCCTTAAGAATATCCTTTTATTCTTCTCTTTCCATGGAATCTTAGGTCTTGAAGGATTTTTTTTTTTCACAAAGATGTTGAAATCCTGGACTCAGTTAAGTAAATGGAAGTTTCTGCAGTGAACAACAGGCTTTCCCTGTGAAGTGTGGTCTAAATAAAAGTTTCTTTCTTTCTAGTTCTTGGAAGTTAGAGTAACCATCCCAGGTATTATGAAGCTAGTATAAAATTGTGTCCTTTTCAAATTTTTTTTTTTTTTTTTTTTAGCTTTTAAAGGCTTATATATCTCAGTTCTTCTGATCTGAAGTATAGGTAACCAGGAACTGAGGAAAAGTCTTGTTAAATAAACAGTGGTCCAAAAGAACACCTGCATTTTAAAATATAATGCATTTTACACATGTAATACGTGTAATACGGGAATTAATAAAATGAAGCAAAGTGCCATGACATGGCTTATTCTTTTGCAACCTCTTACTAAGATACTGGAGTTTCAAAATGTGGTACATTGTGACATTGCTAATCCCTAGTTTAACTTGTAACAACACCCTGTACAAACAGGTAGGATTAGATTCAGTTTAACTCACAGATACCCAGGCATTTTTGTTTTTCTAGAAAGGAGTGATTAATTTTCTCTAAGTATAATTTTTCAGTTTTTTCCTATTAAAAGTTCAAGTACTGAACAGTTTTAGAAACTAATGTGAAGCTTCAAAGAAAAAAAAGTTAGATGTACCGCATACAATCTAAAGTAATCTATACTAAAACATTTACATGACTGATTAGCTCACAGCAAGAATGGCACATACTAAAAGTACTAGAAAAAAACCCCAAACCGAACCCAAAACCTAAACTACAGACCTCCCTTCAAGTCTTTCTGGTCTAAATCAAGGAAATTACCCTTCACAGGAAACTTTATGCTTCAGTGCAATGATTCTGTTTCTTTGGGTGGTTACCTTTAGATACTTTTGCATAGCTGCAACATACAGGGTTTTATGTCAACAAGAAATAATTCCAGAGCTAGCTAGAGAATTGGTTCTTCTCAGTTGTGAAAATGAATGTAAAGGTTCTTATTCTCAATTTCATTTTCATTTAGGATCTATTTTATTTTCTCACACAGCGTGACCAGTTGGGTTACCTATATAATAAAGAAATTGGATTACATTCATCAACTATCTACATAACTACATAGCCATCAACTTGATATTGCCATGCAATCTGGCCAAATCTGTCACCTTTTCAATCTGTTGTTTATTCAATGTAGTTATGGCTGTTAAGAATGAGACAAAATATTAAAATTAAAAACAAAGACAACATATATCTAGAGTTTATTTTCTTGGGTCACAAATTATCTGAAGTATGTATCTTTGCAGTTACCAGTTCTGATTAGAGATGATAGACATGAAATGAAAATTCAAATTCAAACAACATTAACCAGCATTAAACCTGAATTATTAACAGACTAAGTTTTCAGCCCATGCAAACTCAAATCAGTTCCACTGATAATATCTGAAGCCTCGGTGTTTTGTTTTGTAGCCTTTATTTCTACAACAGAATGCCCTACACCTTGTAATTCAGCATACTCCAGAGAAGTACAAATTTACTTCACCCGGAAAAGTATAAATCAAATCTCTAATAGTGTAATTTTATGAATTTATGCATCAACCTTTAGTATATATTAACAGAATTTTTTAGGAATGGCTTTATTTATTCTGCCGGTGTAGTAAAAAAATGAAACACATATCTTAGCTCTCATTTGTTGTTTACTCTGGTTATAACACTTTCCTATTATTTCCCTCTTTCCCAGGGATTTAATGAGGAAATAAATAAATAATAAGTGTGACAGAAGAACCCTACTGTTCTTTCACCAACAGATGTCATTTCGACAAGAAATTCTGCCCCAAAAAAATGTTTCTCTCTTATCTTCTCCCAATCTCTCCCATCAGTTTTTACCAATATTATAATTCAGTTCCAGAACTGGAAAGCTTAATTTAATTTCTTTCAGGGAACCATGAGTTAATGCTCTTTAAACTCAAAAGTACATGCAGACCGTAATGCCCTAATACGCTAACTGGTTTTAATAGTTCTTGCTGGCAATGAAATATCATCCAGTCTGTGTTTGCAAAGGGTCAGCCTAACCTTGAACTTCACAGTAACATGCTGTTGAGCTGTGAAGGAGCTAATATGGTGATAGCCATAGCTTTCTTTTCACACCATGACTGAAAAAAAGACATTTTGGGATCTTCCAACAGCCCAGCACCCACATGTTTTGTTTACAGTGTATTTAGTGCTAGTGATGCCTTAGCTCTTGTGTTTCATAGGCATAGAAATGTATTGCTAATTTCTTGGAAACTGGAAAGGGATAGTTTGTACCACCCTCTACACTTGTAATGGACTTCAGTCTGTGTCATAGCTAAATGACGAAGGTTTATTGAGGGGGTGGAGTATTGAGACTAGATGACTAATTTGTCTATTTTATTCCTTGTGGTAAATCACTTCAGAGAGCAATGTATACACTCATTGTGTGCACCTTTTTTCCTATTTGTTGCATAAATTCATAGAATAGATACTCATTTACCTGGTTTTGTTTAGTTTTAGTCAAATTTTTAAAAAGAATATATATAAACCTAGTAATTTACAAAAAAAAATAATGGAATACATAGCCAAATAATTATTTATCAGCAGGAATTCACCCCCAAAGCTTATGTAAATGAAAACGGATTGAATATTCTGTGTTGATCAGAGAGACAGCATTATGTACTTCTCCCAAACCACTGACAAATACAGATGGGAAGAGGTCAGTACATTTTTATTCCTAGCTGTTATTTGGACAGATGGCCAGTCACTGCAGTTGTTGAACTCTCCCCAGACCCACCCCACTACCCCATCCCCCCCAAATTAAAGTTAATGAAGTGCGAGTGATCCACAAAAACATTTTTTTTTAATATTTCCTGAGGGAAATAAATGCTTTTCCCCTCCTTTGCCTCCTAGAGGAAGCATTTCTGTTTCACTCTGAAACTGCTTCTTAGAAAATTAACAAATACAGCTCTTACCTCTCCTGATTCTAAGAAAAAGATGAAATAGACTATAAATCTTGTCAATGTTTCTGTAGTGAAACAAAGCCCTCTTGGGAAGAATTGGAGTTTTTTCCCCCCATTGTTTAAGTTTAGTGTTTTGTGGGGTTTTGTTTGGAGTTTATTGGGGGATTTTTTTGGGGTTTTTTTTGTTTGTTTGTTTGTTTTATTGTATGTATGTCTGTAGTTTAGACTAAGATTTGACATAAGTGAAATTGGGAAGAAAATATCTTCCAGATTTTTAAAAGAACTTACAGTTTTCTAGATCCATTATTCCCTGATTGGCAACTATTTAACTTTTCAAAAATACCATACTTCTCTAGCACTTTTACTTTGTTTATAGAGATGTGGTAGCAGAACAGTTAACTCAGAAAGTCTGTTCCCAGAACTATATTGACATCACTGATGATGTAATCACAGATGCTTTTGACAAATAAAATTGCAGTCATAAACAAGTCTTCTTGGCTGGGAACCAGGAAGAAACAGGGAAACATACAGTCTTTACTGGAATAGAAATGACCAATCTGGAAAAGTAAGGGGTGTTTCTAAGATGGTAAAAACAGCAAAGAAAGAAGACTAAACATCAAAAGCAAATAAAACCCAATCCAAAATTTCAACACTCAAGAACTTCAGAAAATTGTGACTGTGAATACAAATGTATCAGACTTGCCTCAACTAAGCCATATTTTACATAAGCTCTAGTAAGCGTAGTCCTTACCAGTCAGCATTTTACATATATATTGATACTGTTTGATCAGATACAACTGAAAATCATTTAGCTGGAAATAAAAACACTCTTCTCTGCCAATACAACTTTTGGCCTGCTTTCTATTTTAGTTCCATTTCAATTGAGTAGAGCTGTCATCTCCAACAAGCCATAGAAGTATGGTTTCAATATTCATGTTAGATGGCTCTGTGGTAGGTGTGGAGCACACAGAACATTTTTGTTGCCTAGATAGGCAAGTGCAAAAGAACATGTGTAGGACTCCTTTTAAGGAAGAGAGATGTATAATGCTGTCTTATCTGAGTGTATGAAAAAAAGTACTGACATTCTGGAGGTGAAAGTGTGTCAGGTCTGAGGAAATTTGTTTTGCTAAGTAAAGCCACTATACATTTCTTCTTTTACTGGCATAAATGCAAACAAAAAGACCAGAAAAACACTTTTTTTTTTTTTTGAGTGTAAGAACTCTCTATTAATTGTATGAAGTGATTGAAACCACTATTTTTAGAGACAGAGGCTGGGCTGGTTGATGCTCAAGGGAAAATCCTGATTATGGCTTCAGAATAGCTTCATCTATTAGACTAAAAGTAATAATGGATGGAGTATGGAGCAACAATTGGATAAGCTAAAAGGTGTGCCTGTGCCCACAAAAGAGAAACGGGAACATAATGTGTCACTACTGGATTGGTAGAGAAACAGTTAATATGAGCTAGTGAGCTCAGCTTGGTTTCAGTGTGTTGACACAGCTGCAGACTGGGAGAATATAATCAAACAAAGTATCAGTGGCTTTTGGCCATGATAACTTTGGGGTGGAGGCAGTTTTTGTGAGGTACATCTATGTGTCACTGTCAGATGACTAGGTCAGTAGGAGGTACATTCAGAAAATGTTAAAAGTTCATGTTGTGCAGTGAAAAGAAACTTGCTTTCATTTGTCTTGTGTTTTTACTTAGAAATAATGTTGTGGACACATCCTACAGTAGGACAAAGATTTCTTTGGGACATCATATATATTGATATAGATTGGATATTAGGAAAAATTTCTTCACTCTAAGGGTTATCATTGGACCAGACTGCCCTAGGGAGGTAATGGAGTGACCATCCCTGGAGGGATTTAAAGGACTTGTAGATGTGGCACCTAGGGACATGGTTTAGTGGTTGGACTTGGCAGTGTTAGTCTAACAGTTGGACTTGGTCCTTTCCAACAAAAGTGATTCTGTGAGTCTATTAATCTATGAATCTATAATTCTATAGTATGAAATTCTTTAGGCGGCTGACAATCAGGAAGAACTTGTTAATTGTTTCTTGGATGAAAGGTTGAATCATGGAAGTAGTAGACCTTTGCAAGGACTGGAGCAATACCAAGGGGTGAAAGCAGCGAGAAAGGTGTTACACTGTTCATAGAATACTTTCTCCTATGTAGCAATACTTCTGTCTCAAGTGATGCAAGAAACACTATTTCAGTAAGTTCTGGGAAACCAGAAATCATGTACAGTTCTTCTGGGATTTTTTGTTTGGTTGGTTTTGGTTTTTTAAATTGCTGAGAGATAAGGTGTTTTTGGACCCATTTTGAAAACTGAAAAATGGAAAGAAATTTAAAGCCTTGATCACAGTTTAGTAAATAATGAAATATACTTGTAAGAATTTTATCAGTGGGGCTTTGTGTTTCAGTTTATTTGCCACAAACCAAAAAGAGGATGAAGACGTAGCTTTTATTTCCGCCTGTTGTAAAACCAAGTTGCAAGTACAAAATTTGGTATAGTCTCCAAATAATGAATGGTAGATTGCATAGTTTGTAACCAGATTTATTTTCCCCTACTTTCACCAGGCCTGTAACTGTGCTGTTGAGTCTTAGAGGATTAAAAGCTGACGGTGGGCATACAAGTTTTATGATACTACCTTGCTTTCAAGTATTGTAGAGAGAATCACTGCTTCTCAAGTAATTACATTTTTCCAAACATTACTCTGTAAGTCACATTTTTTTCAGCAGTAAGGTAGGCAGAGTGGTACGAATTCTTCATATGCCTTTTGACTGCTTGTAAGTAGAACACAGTGGCAGTTATTTTATTGTGAAATTCCTTCATATTAAAAAAAAAATAATTAGTAAGAAGCCCATTTCAAATAATATTTGTCCTGGGTGGAGGAAGGTATGTGGAAACTGAGAACTTCAGTTTGTGTTTCAACCATTCATTCAACTGCAGTACCATCTTCTACACCAAACTACTATCTGCAAAAAAATTCTGCTCCTCTCTAATGTCAGTTTTCTAAATTAAGAAGTATAGGCATCTGTCAAGATGCAAAATTAAGTTCATCTGAGCTAAATTGCAGTATTAAGAAAAAAACTATTTTTTCTTTTTTCCTTTTCCTTTTTCCTTTAGAAATCTGAAGCTCTGAATGGGAACATAAAAGTCACTTTTCACACATGCAATCAATAAAGAAGTTATTTGCAGACCACATAAGTTCATAGAATCATAGAATATACTGAGTTGGAAGGGACCCATCAGGAACATAAAGTCCAACTCTTGGCTCCACACAGGACCAGACAAGTTAGAGCATGTAACTGAGTGCATCATCGAGATGCTTCTTGAACTCAGCCAAGCTTGGTGCTGTGACCACGTCCTTGGGGAGCCTGTTCCAGTGCCCGACCACCCTCTCAGTAAAGAGCCTCTTCCTAATATCCAACCTAAACCTCCCTAGTAGCAGCTTCATGCCATTTCCTTGGGATTGATCATCGGTCATTAAAAGAGAGTAGATTGGTGCCTGCCCCTTTGCTCCCACTCATTAGGAAACCATAGACTGCAATGAGGTTTCCCCTTGGTCTCCTTTGCTCCAGGCTGAACAAAACAAGGGTCTTCAGCTTCTCTTCATAAGACTTCCCCTCCAGACCTTTTATCATCCTTGTTGCCCTCCTCTCCAGAAGTTTTGTGTCCCTCTTGTGCTGTGGCACCCAAAACTGCACACAGTACTCAAGGTGAGGTCTCATCAGTGTAGTGTAGATTGGGACAATCACTTCTGGAACCATGTGGCAATGCCATGCTTGATGCACCCCAGGATATGGATGGGCCTCCCAGCTGCCTGGGCACACTGCTGTTGACCATGACCCCCAAATCCCTCTCAACATGTCTGGCCTCCAGCGTCTGATCCCCCAGTCTGTACGTGTAGCCAGAGTTACCCCTTCTCTAGTGCAGAATCTGGCACTTGCCCTTGTTAAACTTCATGCTGTTGGTGATTGCCTAGCTCTCTAATCTGTCCAGGTCTCTCTGTAAGGCTTCTCCACTCTCAATGGAGTCAGTGGCTCCTCCTGATTTGGTGTCATCTGCAAATTTACTTAAGACCACCTCTAGCCATGTGTCCAGATCATTTATGAAAACATTAAAAAGAACTTGTCCTGAAATGGAATCCTGGGGAAGCCCACTAGTGTCTGGCTGCCAGCCAGCTGTATCTCCATTTACTGTCACCCTCTGGGCCTGACCCTTCAACCAATTGCACAGCCAAGATGTACAAGTTCCTACCCAGTCAGAGGAACATGGAAAATAAAAAAAGTAGTTTATTTGACAGTCTTTTCTTCTGGTTGAACATGTGCAGAAAACTGGCATTTTACATATATATTTATCTTTTCTCATTACACCATTCCTCCCTCTCTCCAGTCACAGTCTTAACAAAACAACAAAAAGAACCCTGCAGCTTATATAAAACGTCTTCACATGACACTGACCTGAAGTGCAACTCCATTCACTGCAGGTTATATAAACCTTGAGTTACTGAGCTACATAATATTATATTTTAAAAAAATGCCCTAAAGTTTTCTTTGAGCACAAACCCAAAAGACTTCCAGAGAAATCTCATCATCTCCAGAAGTTTTGAAATGGGGAAGCAGGAATGCAGCTAACTTTTCACAATATGATGCATACTTAATGTTAATGCTTTAGAAACCATGGACAAAGATTTCAATGTTGCTGTCATAGTTACAGCAAAAACTTTCTCCCAGCTGTTCCCAGAAGCTTTCCTGATTAGTATAGATGCGTTGAAGACATTTTGCTGCTCTAATTGGGGCAGGATGCACAAACAAAATGCAAAGGACTGAATCTTCATTCTCTTCTCCTCCACTCTCTCTTGTGACATGCAGCAGTGATAAGCATGGCATATAACCCTCTCCTTTGCAGGGACTGACAGGCTCAGCCTCAGGCTGATGGTCTTTTCACTAGAACTATCACCACTATTATCCATTCATGATGTGTTTTCATCTCTTGATGGAAAACATCACAGAGTGGAGCATAACATTAGTACAGCAAGAGGTATATAATGTTTCCACCACCACTCCACCCGTGTCTCAAATATTAACACAATCTTTCCATCACCACACCCCTGTCTTGGGCATTAGTAGTTTTGTTCTATTTATTTCATGTGATGGTGCTGTGTTCCCTGACAGAGAACCATCCACAGATATTTGCATGGTCTGCCCATTCCTATGTCAATCCAGGATCTTCCATTGGTTTGGTTTACTCTTCAGGCCTGGGCAGGGGGCATTTTGATAATCAGATTGAGAGTATTCCGGCTGGCTCTAGTAAGTTTACCCATGGTTTACCAAAAATAAGTTTATCTTCTATATGCTTTTTCACAGTAACCTCTTTGACTTAATTCAGTGCTCTCAGGAAAAATATCATAGTAGTACACTGAAAGGTATCTTTTGACATATGGGATGTAAAAAAACCCCTATGCTGTATTTTCTTTTCCACCACTTTTTGCACAAATGTGCAGAGACTGGTATTTTTATATTTACAGTGCTAAGTAATATCTATGATCTGAGATTAAGGTAGTAATATAATTATTTCTATGATATTCTGTAGTGGATTAAATATTAATTTTGGCTTTAGAAGCAAAAGGAGGAAAGATTTAAACCAATCATGTGCCAAGAGCTGAAGTCTTCTGCCATCTTCCCATAAATTCTACTGAAGAAACTCCTCTGTGATTATCAGAGAAAGAGGAAAATAAAATTCCTGCAAGTAAATATGACACTTGATTATATGTCCTGTAGGGATAATATTATATCTGACTAGATTACTCATTTTATTTGCTATTTTTTAAATGCTACTATGAGTATTTTTCTTCTTACGCTTCATTATATTTGTGTTGATTTAAAACTCAGCACAGAAAACATCTTAGTCAAATCTCAGTCAAAAAATATACTATAGTACACAAAAATAAAGTCAAGTCAAAAGCAGAAAAATCTATCTCTGAGAAAATCAATCATTAATTGAATGATAAAATGAAAAAAAATCAATTTCCTATTCTGAAGATAAGGAATTGCAGGAAAACCAAAAAATTACATACTGTATCAAAATAGCTTGCTGTCCAAAGGAGATACAGATAATCTATAGCAGAAGAAAAAAGATTACCAAGTTGTTAGGACAGAGAAAGCAAGAAAGTAATAATGTAAAAAAAACCCTCCTTTAGCATATTTCATGATATAAACTTGAGATACAAAAAATAGGTAAAAGAAAATAAATTTTAGGGAATAATGTTGGAAATTACAAGTAACACTGGAAAAGTCTTAAAGCCTAGAGTGCATTTGTCTATATACCTGTCAATGCACTCACTTTTCTGTCACAAATGTCTATGCTGTAATGAACAGCAAAAGAGGGTTTTGCTCCAATTTTAGATTTTTGAAGTTTTTTGTTGGGGTGTTTTGGTGGTGGGTTTTTTTTTTTTTTTGGTAGTAATATTAGCTGCAAAACAAAACAAAAGAAAAGTCAAATTACCTGGGAACTCCTTTTGTTTCTGGAATTGTCAGTGTTTAACCCTGGCTGGCAACTAAGCACCATGCAGCCACATGCTGCTCACTCCCCCCACAGTGGGATAGGGAAGAAACAAGAGTAAAAGTGGGAAAACTCATGGGTTGATATAAAGACTGCTTGTCAGAGATAAAGCCATGCATGCAAGCAAAGCAAGGAATTAATTTCCCATTTCTCATGGGTAGGCAGGTGCTCAGCAACCCACAGGAAGGCAAGGTTGCGTCATGCATAGCAGTTATTCAGGAAGATAAACTCCATCCCACTCTTCCTTCTTCTTCCCCCAGCTTTATATGCTAAGCATGATGTCATATAGCATGGGATATCCCTTTGGTCAGTTAGGGTCAGCTCTCCCACCTGTGTCTCCTCCCAAATCCTTGTGTATGCCCAACCTACTCACTGGTGGAGTGGCGTGAAAAGCATAAGCAGTGTTGACTCTGTGTAAGCACTGCTCAGCAGTAACAAAAACATCCCACTGTAATCAGCACTGTTTTCAGCACAAATAAAACACAGCCCCATGCTAGCTACATTGAAAAAAAGTAACTCTACCCCGGCCAAAACCAGCAGAAACACAAATTGCATTTCACACTAATTAATTTAGCCAGTTAGTGTGTTATACAAAAATTGTTATTTTCTTTTTCACTGATTGTAATGGAAATATTTTCCTGTAGTGATTTTTCCCTCCTTTTTACTGGTTGTGCTTGATATATTTTCTTGTAGTTAGCTCTTTTTTCAAAATCTATTGGTAGTCTGTTTACTCTTGTGGAAGCTTCAGATTTTTTCTGAATCTCATGTTGATCTCTTTAACATATGAAAGACCACATATAAAGAAAGCATGAGAACAGTCAGAACTCCCAAATTGCAACTAAGTACAGTAAAAAAACACAACATTGCCCAGAATTTTTGCAAGACTGAACAGCAAAACACTCAGATGCCGAAGGTTTAAGAGAGCTAGGGGACATATATTGAATCCTGCTTTGGTAAAAAGAAAATCAGAAATTTTCCATTATAAATTAATGCATAACTACAGTAAAACCAATATAGCAGATTACAGATCTCTATCCATTGTTAACATTAATAGGACAGAACAGGGAGAAAAGAAAATAATCTTTTTTATTTTGTGAAGTAGGTACTTCAGATAGATAGGAACATCTCCACTAGTGTCACCAGTATTCCTAGAAAAATTGCAGCAGTTGTAGAGACATTTGCTAGTAGACATCATGGTGACATAGCATTGATCTATAATTATCTTAAGCAGGCGATGCAGGAGGAATCAGCCAGCCCCTTTTCAGTGGTCTGTGGGGATAGGACAAGGGACAATGGCTGCAAGTTGGAGCACAGGAAGTTCCACACCAACATGCGGAAGAACTTTTCCCCAGTGAGGGTGACAGAGCCCTGGGACAGGCTGCCCAGGGAAGTGGTGGACTCTCCTTCACTAGAGATATTCAAGACCCGTCTGGACGCCTATCTGAGTGATATGTCCTAGGGAGCTGCTTTGGCAGGGGGGTTGGACCCGATGATCTCTCAAGGTCCCTTCCAACCCCTACAATTCTATGATTCTATGATCCTAAAGGGAAAAAAAAAATCAAAACCAATTGTTCTGTCATACGGAGTAAGAGCGTCATTTAACTGGTCTTATAAATAACTGATTAATGCAAATGATACAAATACTTCACATGATTATCGTCATTCATAAATGAGAGATTAATGTATTCTACCCTGCTCAGATTTCTAAAAAAATCTTATTTCTTCTAAAGAGACATCAGATCAAGTGATCCTGAAGTTTACTACCTATTACTATTACTGTGATTGTAACTCAAGGCACCTGAGATGGAAAGCAGGTGCAAACACGAGCCTGCCAGTAGGTCCTACAAAAGACACGTGTCAGGAAATAGTGAAGTATCTGCAGAACTAATTCTATTCTGAGGTTCCATGTGTGCCAGTCTTGTTTTGGTATGTACAATTAGCTCTAAATATGCTCTGCATTATATATATATATAATCTTTTAAATAGGTGAGAATAGTGCTACAACCAAATTTTTCCCAAGAAAACTTACACCAGTTGCAGAGTTTTGCAAAGGTCCACAAGAATTAACTGAGTTACTTGCAAAGCTTTAAGAAACAAATACCACAGTTTATCCATTGATATCTGCAGTTGGTAACTGCAGACTAAAGTATGATGTCAATTTAATTATGCTAATCTCTTCAATAGTTAGGAAAATGTGTTAGAAATACTTCTCAGCTCCTAGTATGTGAATAAGTTTCCTAAACAGGAAGCCATTATTTATGTGTAATATTTTAGTTCTCAGAATATTTATGATAACAATTCTTTGCATTGTGTATTGCTGATACAGTTTTATTGTCATTTGTGCCATTTGGATAACCTATTCTTATTTTATACAAATTATGTGCAAAAAGTATATTAAAAGAACATCAGCCAATGAGGTGAAAAGTTAGGATATGGCAGAATTATCCAAATTCAGCCATAATTCAGCCAAAAAGACTGTTGTGGTTTCACCCCGGCTGAGAGCCAAGATCCACGCAGCTGCCTGCTCCTTAAAGGAAAAGAGCAGGGGAAGAGGGGGGTGGGGGGAGTGAGAGGTAAGGGAAGGGAAAAGGAAGGGGCAAATAACCCCAAAACCAAGAAACTAAGAGACCCGTGGGTTGGGATAAGGATAGTTTACTAAGATAACAGAAAGATACAATATAACAATGCTAACAGGAGTTTAGATCAAAAATATATGAAGCTGTTGATACACAATGCAGTTTCTCACCAAACCACACAGCTCAGGCCGTGCCACCCAGAGCCGTCCCGGAACCCGACCGTCCCCCAAGAACTGCGCGGCCCGGAGCCGCCCTCGGCCTTCCTCCCATCAGCCCCCCAATATCCTGGGCAGGACGTAATTAGCGTGGAATACTCTCTTTGGATAGTTTGGTCACCTGTCCTGGCTTTGCCCCTCCTTTCTCATGAAGAGCTGAGAAAGTCCTTGACTGTCTGACATCAACTAAAAACATTCGGGTGTTATCAGCACTGCCTGTGCACAGCCTGTGCAACCTTTCTGTGATTTCCTGTGTGCATGAATTACATTGTTTTGTGATTATTCAATTGGCTTCTTCCCACACACTAATTTTTCTGAGGACAAATTGAAAATATTTTGCAGGGCCCTGACAGTGTCCCCCTCCCTGCCCACAGCTCGGGACTCCATGTCAGCCCCCCAAGACCATCAGCCCTTATTCCAGTGACACCACAGCATGGCTGGTGTCTGAGTCAGGCCATGTCCCAGCCTGGCCATGACCAGTTGCCACCAGTGGGTAATTGTCTGATATCTAGGGCTGGGGCTGCCCAGGGCTGGGGCTGCCCTGGTCCCTGCTGCGTGCCCTGCTGCCAGCCTAGGGAGCCCCTCCTTATCCTGGCCTCAGGCCCACTCAGAGAAGCAGCCCATACAGCACCTTGGTAATATTTAATGATGGAGCCTTGACTCCTTTGTGGCAGCACTTGGTATCATACAATAAACAAACTGTGTTGGAAAAGAAAAATGAAATAAATTGCCTTAGGATTAAAAAAGCAGAATTCCATGCTAGAGAACTTATTGTTGTTGTTGTTGTTATTATTATTATTATTATTATTATTAATTATTATTATTCCAGTGAATTACTCTAAGGTGTTGAAGAACAGAAGACAAATGCCAAATGCTTTTCTGGAAGAAGGCAATTCAAATAGTTATTGTAAAGTCATATTTAGAGGGGGAACAAAGAGCTACCTCTATACAGCAGCATAGGTCCTTTGTTTTGAGACTGTAAGTGCAGGGAGTGATGCTGCTATGTGCTAACCTGGGTTGTTTACACAGTCCTTGAGTGCTTTTAGCATCTGCCAGCTAGAAACCTCCTAAAGAAGCACTTGGTTTGGAAAAATGACTGTTCTGGCGACCATTCCCATGGGCAGTCTGCATGCAGCCTTCTGTGCTGAAGACAGGCAGGAGCACTGTGACGGCTGGTCTTTCCCTGGGAATGCCTCTAGGCACATGCAGTTTTTCTGGTAGCGGAATAACCTTGGGCCTCCTAGAATAATGGGACCGATTGCCTAAAGGAAGTCAGTGTGGATAGCCTGAGCTAGCTATTAGTCAATGTTAAACAATGGTGTGTGATTTAAGTCTTTATTAAGCATCAATTTAGTTAAATTTAGTCTCATCTGTGTTTGAAATTCAAAAAAAGCAGATGTGTCAGTTAAGCACATAAAACAAATTGCCTCTGCTGCATTACAAAATACCCCCATCTCTAGAGTCAGAGATGCTCTGCTTCAACCCAGTGACTGAAAGCATCAATGAAAAACCTAGACTTGAATATTTTCCCTGCTTAATTTAGAGCAAGAAGTTCAGTTTCATAAAACTATCGGTCAGCTAGTCCAGCACAAGTTGGAAAAATATATGAAATCAGTAAATATGCAAATAAATTACAAAACGGAGAAAGTCCAAGCAGGATTTTGTAGTAAAGGGAGGCCAGGCCTCATAAATCTATTCCAATCTTTGTAGACATCTCCAAATGTAAAGGGAAAAGAAACTCAGCAGGTATAGTGTATTTAAACTACTAAAGTTTTTGATGTCCTCATCTTAAAAAGACAAAAAAATTCTCTCGCAATAAGAGAATCAGTCCTCTTGTAGAATGACACACAGTAGATAGAAAATAAAAGGTAGGAATAAATTACTAGTTCTCACAATGGATGTTGCCATCTGCTGATATACCTGTTCTGTATAAACAACCTGGAAAAGGTGATGAATGGTGATGTGACAAGGTCTGCCGATCATTTTTACTGCTCTGAATAACTGTGATGGTAAAACGATGTGAGAGTGTTTCAAGAGTTGAGTAACTAAATGAGAAAATGACAGATGAAATTCAATGTCAATAAATGCTAACTAATGCACATGAGGAACAACAGCCCTAACTAAAAATACACAGTGATGAACCTTGATTTAGTTATTACCGCTCAGGAAATAGATTTGTTTTCATTGTGGGTGTCTCTGTCACAATGTTATCTCAATGCTCAACAGCATTCAAAACAGTAAATAGAATGACTGAAATTTTAAGAAAGGATTTGAGAAAAAAAAAAAAAAAAAACTATTGCAAAAAAGCTGTGATGTAGTTATGTATCCATATCCTAAATCCTACAAGAAGTCCTAATTCTATCTAAATTGAGATATAATACTATAATACCAGGTAAGAGCAGTGGCAAAAACAGTGGCATAAAAGTAATCACCACATTCATAAAATAATAAGTAGATGGCATTACATGAACTTATTGAGAAGAAATTAAAAAAACCCCACAACATTAGGAGGAAACATAATATGACTGTAAAATTTGATACTACAGGATACTGTTCATGTCTAACATATGAATAGATTTAAAAGTGATCAATGAAATTAATAGAATATATTTCACCAAAGCAAATTAAGGATAAACATAGTGATAGAATCTCAGCTCAGAAATACATTAAATATGAAATACAGGAAAGAAAGTTATCTGTCGCTTGGGACATTCCACTTTTATATAAACAGTAATGGTTGAAGGGGTTATACTGAAATGTAGGTTATTAAATAAATACATAGTTTTAGAAATACTTTAAAACTAGTTTAACATAAATAAAATGTAGCAGGTTTAATACTAGAAACTAATTTTAAGAAGTGGAGAATGACTTCCCATGCATTTAATATTATGGAGTCGTCTTTGGCTTACAGAATCAAGTCTTCGCTTTTTCTTGCATTCTCTAGTGAAGTGACTATCAGTATCTTATAGAAACTTAATCAGCAGCGATGATATTTCTAAGAAATTGCAAATGTGCATTTCCGATCTGATAAGAGGGACATCTCTGATAGGCTAGATGAAGTGTTCAAAGTAGTGAGATATTCTGAGAAAAATCTGAATCACTTGTCTTGATACTGTGTAATTTTGTATGGAAGCTTTAATTATTTAGACAATAACTGTAATGTGGTGGGATGTACCTTCACACAGGATATATATATCTCCTTTGAAAGAATACTTCCATATTTTACTATGAAATAGAGTGACATCGATGTGAAATCTTTAAAGCAAATTACCAAATCTACACAGGGATAAAACTTACTCGGGTTCTTTTACAACTAACATCCCTCCCTCTGTGTTTCTTCTTGAAGGAAATGATTGACTTCTGTATTGTGTGGCTTAGCACTACCTTCTTCCATCCTGCTATATTGCTCCAGCAATACAAGAACAATTGGAAATATTGAAGTAATATGCATGTGATAAAGTGTGGAAGAAGAATCTTTGCCTTGTCATAGGAGATGCATTTTTTGTTCTCAAAAGCCTATATTCAGAGTCATTGCCCAAAAAAGATCTGTGAAGGTGAAGAACGCATCTATTATTATTCTGTATCTGGGGGTCCTGATGGATGACAGATTGGCCATGAGCCAGCAGTGTGCCCTGGTGGCTAAGTGGGCCAAAGGGGTTCTGGGGTGCGTCAAAAGGAGTGTGGCCAGCAGGTCAGAGGAGGTGATCCTCCCCCTCTACTCTGCACTGGTCAGGCACCACCTGGAGTATTGTGTCCAGTTCTGGGCTCCCTGTTACCAAAAAGACAGGGATCTCCTGGAAAGAGTCCAGAGAAGAGCTACAAAGATGATTAAAGACATGGAGTATCTCCCCTACAAGGGAAGGCTGAACGAACTGAGGCTGCTCGGCATTGAGAAAAGATGAATAAGAGGGGATCTTCTTAATGTTTATAAATAGCTAAAGTGTGGGACACTGGGAAATGGCCAGCCTCTTTTCAGTGGTCTGTGGAGACAGGACAAGGGGCAATGGCTGCAAGTTAGAGTATAGGAAGTTCCGCACCAACGTGCGGAAGAACTTTTTCACAGTGAGGGTGACAGAGCATTGAAATAGGCTGCCCAGGGGGGGTATGGATTCTCCATCACTGAAGATATTCAAGACCCATCTGGATGCCTACCTGTGCAATCTGTCCTAAGGAACCTGCTTTGGCAGGGAGGTTGGACTTGATGATCTCTTGAGGTCCCTTCCAACCGCTACACTTCTGTGATTCTGTGATTCTATTAAAACCTCTTAACTATTTTATAATACAAATATATGTTGGCTTTATCCATACTGTATAACAATATAAATTATTAATTTCTACTTTATTTGACAACAGTACACATTTACTATGCTTGTATTCTTCTGCATGTGCTATTGACCCTTCCTACATTGAAACTCTGTTTTTCTATTAATTTGTGTTCAAAGAGATCTTCCTTAGTTTATATTCACTTCTATTCCACAAGTTCTATAAGCAGGTTTAGTTTCCGGATGTATATTAATAAAAATCAATTAAAATGTCTGTGTTTCTCATTGGTTCAATTACTACAGATATGAGTATTCTCTCCAGCAAAGAACAGAAGTATTTATATATAGAGATATATTTTAATTTTTTCCCCCCAGTTTAGGATTTAGTTCTTTTTTAAGTACGCCTTTGAAAGAATTTGTGGCTTTTATTCATCTATACTTTTAGTAAAGCTAATGTTATATTTCTGACTTATCAAATCCAGGCCATTTTTAAAATATGCTCATTTATTTAATTATTAGAATTAAGCCTCTTTGACCATTAATTAAAATCTGATGCAATTTCAGAGTATAGTTACCAGTAGAATCTGCTCTAGGCTTCCAGCTAGTGCTATATGTCTCCTTAACTCACCTTTCTTATGTATCTTAAATTCATGCTGAGGTCTTGCAGGTCTTTTTGACATGTTCATGAAAAATGCTCAATGGTAGCGAGAGCTATGCAATGGAAAAAGATATATTCCAAAAGTAGAGGAGAACAATATTTCAAGGAGGCAAAGATTCAGTCTGTATATTACATTTTACAGAATATGGAATGTAAACTTATTTGGCTTTAAGAAGTCTTCTAAATTCTTATCAAGAATCAGAACCGATTTTGTACAGTGCGTAGTCTCTTGTATGCATGACTTAAACCAAATTATAACTGTTAATATAAGCACTTAAGTAATATCTTGAAAAATATACTAGCTAAATAAAATCATACTAAATGGGAGGGAAAGTGCAGAGAAGAATTTCATGTTTTAGCCACAGAAGTAATCTAAAATTAGATACATTGATGTTGAGAATGTAAGAAGAACAAGTCTGAATACTGTGTCAGGAGATGTAGAGGGTGGAAGGAGGTTTATGTAAAGTGCAGAGAAAATAGTCTAAGGGCAAAGGTTTTGGATACGATCTATCTCCAAGGTTTTAGACAAAGTCTCCTCACTAAACATTGCCTCATCTATTATATTATCAATTGATATCAGACTCATACATATTAAACACTCTTAATATAAAATAAAACAGTTGTGGGTTTTAAACCCGGAGTGAAATGAGGAATCTTTGTTATTAGGATTCAAACTTTCTGCAGCAATGAAAAATACTATTGAAACAGAATTAAATTTAATAATCAGTCTATTAACCAAGGATATTTGTTGCAAATTACACAGAGACAAATTAAAGAGATTACAATAGTTTCCAGAAAACATCTGTGAAACAATGTCAAATTGATGATAAAGAAAATTGAGTTCCCTTTGCAGTTAAACTTAATCCAGCTGTACCCAGCTATAAAAGAGCTATCAAAGGCAACTATTCATTTGTTGTTAATTCACAAATGTTATCACTAGAACACTTACACTGAAGTCTTAACCTGCCAAGTTTTTGTTTTTCTGAAGTGATGGTAATGTAGTAGATGAGCTGATTCAAGCTGCTTCTAGAAGACAATCTTTATTGTCTGTTATTAGAAGAAAATGTTTTGGAGCCAGGTTTCATTTTCTTTTGACTTCAAGTAAAGAAAAAAAATATTAGCTTTTTTAAAAACAGCAATTTGTGATCACACCCACAACCCAAATGGTTTGTTTAGCCTGGCTTCTTAAAATACTGATGATTCAAAAGGTAATTACCTGTTTTTAATCTGATCCAGTTTCCTGTGAAGTCAATAGAAGAGGTTCAGTTGATGTTACTGAATTTTCATCTCTTACAATAGCTTTTAAATTGGAGTTTAAAATCTCTTTTAGGTATAACAGGTGCTTTAATTCCTGACAGTACTGCTATGTCTGTGCCAGTAAATACTGCAGACTGATGTGAAGAGATCTATAGAGTGGCAATTGGTGTTGAAACCTATGTCTATGTTATATGCATTTCAAAAGTTTCTACTTTGTAAATGTTCCAGTTTTGTCCTTGATATAACTTTTTCCAAAATGATTACAATTGGTAAGCTCTAAGTACTGTCTGTATTATGAAACAAAATGCAATGAGAGGGAATGATGTGGACACTGTCCTCAGAAGCACATCAGTTGCCCAAACTAAAATCCTAACACAAAAGGAACCAGGTATGACTAGTTTATGATAAATCAGATGCCATTAGCTCATGCTGATTCACACCTTTCCCTACAAATAGAAACATTCATCTCAAAGATGGTATCATGATGGTAAAATGAACCTCAATGCCCCCTTACTCCCCACCCCCAAGGACCTTACTGTGCAATTCTACAATTCCTAATAGTTCCTTTTGAAGGGGTTTTTTTTATTGCCTCAGAGTCCTTTTTCTTCATTGACTTGAAGGATTTTTTTTTTTTGGTGATTTTTTTGTTTGATGTGGAGAAAATATTCCTGGCTTATGTATCTGTCTAACCCATTTCTTTGGGTAACAGAGAACAAATACCTAAAATCCTGTCATTTTCATGTGGTTGAATTTGATTTGGTTTAAATTGTCCTTTGGAAACAGTATTTTTTTTGTAACAAGCTCCTGCCTTTACTTACCAGTGGTCAGAATAAGTAAATTTTAATTCACTTCTAAAGACCTAGTTTAGATCTTCATTAGATGTAATTGCCTCTTTTTTCTCTTGAAATAAATTTATTTTGCCATTCTTTCCAATTTTTCCCTCTCAAAATTGATAAATATAACACACAAAAAAATTTATAGAAATTGAAGTAAATAAGTAAGAGTTAAAATAATGAAGTAAGGAGACACTGTATTTACCCTCACATTATAAAACAACTCAGACTGTAAGGCACCTCAAGATGTCTCTCAAAGCTAGGTCAGATGTAAGGTTCCAC
Source organism: Gallinula chloropus (assembly GCF_964237585.1). Lineage (NCBI taxonomy): Eukaryota > Metazoa > Chordata > Aves > Gruiformes > Rallidae > Gallinula > Gallinula chloropus. The sequence goes on from NC_140088.1 coordinate 10,919,575, forward strand.
CATACTGCTCAGGGTTTTATTCACTATGGTCCTGAAAACCTCTCAGAATAGAGACTTCACAGTCTCTCTTGGCAACCAGTTTCACTCTTTGACTATTCTCATGGTAGAAAAGAAATTTCCCCTTATATCCACTTTGGGCATCTCTTGTTTTAAGTGACTCTGTCTTGAAAACCACTTTGTAGGCATTGGTAGGCTGCTAGTAGCTGCTCATCAAACTGTGTCTGAACAAGCAAGCTCCCTCTGCCATTCCTCACAGAGCAAGGGCTCCAGGTCCCTAACCCTTTTGGTGGTCATCAAGCTGATATTCATTCAGTAATTAATGTCTTTCTTATATTAGAAGGGCCCCAAATCTGTATATAGTATTCTAGATTGGCCTAACTAATACAAAATAAAGGAGAATGATTGTTATGGCAGTTGGCACGTTCCCTCTTCTGGGAGCTTAGTTCGCTGATTCCAAGGTTGACTGAGTCCAACTGCTAAGTGCTGTTGTAAAGAAAGGTAGAAGTGAGGAACTGCCCCTCCTACTTTGGGAAGATCATTTTCGGCTGAGAGTCTCACACTTAGCCCCCACCTAGACAACATTGCAGTTTGTAGCAACCAGATCTTTTCCCAGTCTTGTACTACCTTGATTTTACTCTAATCCTCACCTTCTGACTTCCTTTCTGGATTGACTTTGTATCTACCTCATTACAATGGATTTACTGTGTGACCACAGAATTTAGGGTGACTCTAACCACCATTTCCACACTTATTCTCATCCTGATTCCTTGTCAATGAGGCGACTATACTTTCCCACCCTTCTGTTACCATCAGCGCCCATCTTGCCCTTCCTCATGGTGCACTCCACAACTGCAACTTCTGTTGAGCTACTGGATGAGTTTTTGGTATGCCTGGGCACACTGTGGGCTCATGTTCAGCTTTCTGCCCACCAAGATTCCCAGGGTCCTTTTCAGTAGACGTGCTCCTCAGTGAGTTCCCAGCTTGCACTATTGCAAAGGGATCTTGCTTTCCAGTTGCAGGACATTTCATACATCCTTTAAAGACAGAGGCTTAATGTACTGTCAACATGAAGTATTTTCATTATTTCTTAAGAAGATAAACATGCATAAACTGAATCTTAAAACCTAATATTCTGCAAACAAGCAATTATTTTTTTTTTAAAAAGTGTTAATTTAAATGTGAACCCGGAGAAAAGAATTACACAATATTGCACAAAAGAAACCTAGTATAATGGAATTCATTTCCATAATACAAATTGTCTTATGGAAAGTAAACAAATAAAAATGGAAACAGCAGCTGTGGCTCAAAATTACCATCAAACACCAAAAAAATCACTGAAAATAGCAATTAAGAGTGAAAGTCCATTGGCAGAGCTGAAAAAGCTTCTTGCAGTGCGAATACAATCAAATGCAAGAAGAATCAGTCAGCACAAACAAGATTACCATGGCTGCAAAATTTTACACCATTTTTTTTTCTTTTCTGTCCTTATTAAACAGAAATAACCTAAAATTTGCAGCCACTGACATTAAAACATATGTTCTTTTTTAAACAGAGTGTTATGACAGGAGTATTATAAGTGTTATGACCAACTACAGGATTGGTAGGTTCTAATTCAGCATACTGAAGTTTAACAAGCATCACAGCTTTAATGAGGTAGGGGTATTCACATACTTAGTGTTAATTTATTTTTTTCTTTGCATACTAAGACCCTTAATAAAATACACCATTTCAGTCTACAGCAAGACTGTCACAAAAATATATTGTGAACAGAGATTCATTTCTCTACTCATCATAGGAAGAACATCCTTCCTTGGCCTTATGACTATTGAATTGCATTGAATATCTCTCTTACCACCTATGGATATAAACGCTGGGTTTCTGTTAATATAAGTATTCACTTTACAATAAATCATGGTTTTTTTCTCAAAACCTTTCATACATTTTACTGACTCACAAGCATAAAGAACATGAAAACTATTTCAAATTAAGATATGGTTACATCGGATTAGTTGGATGGATTAGTTGAATGGATGGGGAAAGGGCAGAAACACTGCAGTGCTTAACTTTAATGCATTTGGCATTCATTCAGAGCGAGGAAAACTCTAGTCCATTTTCTTCCTAACCTCAATGGATACAAATACAGTTCTTAAACCATACAAGCCAGACTTTTACTCTGCAGTCTTTCCTTTGTAGGGAAGCTGATTTGCTTGCATGGTCTAAGACTTACATGCCACAAAAAAACATGACTCCAGAGCTCTGTGTTTAGTGACAATGAGAATTCTTATTATTCAAGATCCAGTTTCTACATCCAAGATAATATTTGTAATTTTTACCCAATGTAGATGGGTACAGTGTAGAATGCACAGAAAGTAGACAGATAACAAATGGTATAGCAGCATATAGATCTCCAAAATCAGTGTTTTAAGACAGTAAATGTCTTAGCAGTAATACACAGCCACATGACAGTCTTTCCAATAGAGTGGTATAGCTTCCAGAGGTGGAACTGAGAAAGCAGTAGCTATTAGTTTAGTATATGAAAATATGGGCACTCATGTCACTCCTTCAACTGCATTTTAAAAGTTATCCTATCTATGCTCAGAGGACAGCTTCAGGCCCTAAAAACAGAATAGAAGTCTCTTTGCCAGAGTCAAATGCCTGAACTGTGCTACAGAATAACAAAATGACTGATGTTGGAAGGCAATTCTGGAGATCATCTTGTGCAACCCTCCTGACCAAAGAAGGTCACCTAGAGCAGGTTGACCAGTTCCATATCTATATGGCTTTTGAAGGATGGAGTACTTTTGAAACATGGAGACTCAACAACCTCCCATGGCAACCTGTATCAGTGCTAGTACCTCACAGCCTCCTTATGCCCAAATAGAACCTCCTCTGTTTCAGCTTGTGCCTACTGCCTGTTGTCCTCTCACTGGGCACCACTGAAAAGAGTCTGACTCTGACTTATTTGCACCATCCCTTCAGATGTTTGTACACATTAATGATTCCCCTGAGCCTTCTCTTGCCCAGGCTTTCTCAGTCTTTTATCATAGGAGAGATGCTCCAGTCCCTTAATCATCTCTGTGGTTCTTTGCTGGAATCTCCCATGTCTTCCTTGCACTAAGGACCCAGAACTCAGAACTGCACCTGATGGCAATGCTCTCCCTAATGCAGCCCAGAATACCATTAACCTAATTTGCCACAGAGACACATTGCTGGTTCATAGTCAGAATAAGTTCTTTTCTGCAAAGGTGCTTTCCAGCTGGTCAGCCCAGCATATACTACAGACAGAGGCTGTTCCTTCCAATGTGCAGAAAGGAAACAATGAAAAATGTGGAAAGTGTTAAAGTACAACAAGAAAACATAACTTTATGCTGTCTTGTGTTTTATATGGACCAAAAATTAATGACTCATTAATGAGTAACAGATTTTGGTTGGTTCTCTGGTTGATCCCTTATCTTCCCGAGTGCACTGCATAGGGCAGATAAGCAATTAGATTTATTTCTTGTCTGGTGTCTGTTAGGGTATTTTTTTAATACTTTTTTTACCCACGTAGGTATGTTGTCTTTGTCCTTACTATCAAGTTCTTAAAAATATGAAACTCAAAGTACTTTTTATTGAAGCAAAAGATGATAATACCACAATTTAAAATGTTTAATTACTTAACATCCAGATTGTCAAAATCTGAACTAAGAATTAATGACTAACCTACCTGTTTTATCAGGTCTGTTTCTGAACTCTTTTTTGCTAAAATATGCCTACCCACCAGCCATTTCAGCAATCTATCGTATCAGGTTTTCAAAAATCTTCGGATGACTTAAGGGTATTTTCCATTTGCTTGACACAATTCACTGAAGTCTGCACCACTTGGAGTGGAGCATTACTTCAGCTCCATTAGCTGAGCTGTGGATCAAGTTTGGCTTCTCTACTCATCTGAGTGAACTGTAGTATATATCTCATCTTCAGATTTGCCACTGCTAGCCAGATTCCACAAGAAAAATACAAAATTTTTAACCAGAAGGGAAATTCTGAATTCTTCATAGTCAGTGGGCAGAGCCCTAACATCACTTTCTTTAATTTGTGCTCATCAGAACAGGAATAAATACTTTTACTTTAAAGCTCAGGGAAACTTACTTTCATTGGCCTTCATCCCCAGCTAATTTCATGTTCACTGTTAGAGTGAACTCCAAACAGTCCACATAAAATACTGCACAGCAAATGCTGAGGTGAAATTACAAAATACATAAATTAAGACTTTCAAAACTACTCATTATTTTTATTTCTGTTCGCTGTCTAGATTGGAAAAGAAAGCTTATTTTCAGTTCAAATCTTCTTGATAAAAGGCAAGGTTTTGTTCAGTAAGTTAAAAAAAATCTAAACAACTGATTTTGCTACAGACAGAAATATCTCAAAACAGCCATAGTGTAATTTCCAAATACCTACTTTTTGATACCAGAGAAATATCAAAGCAGATGGGATTATTTGGTCACTAGATGTCAGCAGTACATGGAATTAATGAAGCAAAATCACAACAAAAGTACTAACTTCCTGTTATCAAAAGACAGAAGAACTGTAAATACTGAGATGTTCTTTTAATTACCTATTTAGAATATAAACTCCATCATAATGATAATGTGGTTCATTGGTGAATACAAATATCAATGACCTGATGAGACAATCCTCAAGTTATCTCCATAAATGTTCTAATATAATTTCAGTGTAATATAATCTTAATTATTTAATTTGCATCCTAGCATGCCATAATTATACCCAGTAATATGTTAGCAAAAAAGATTTGCCATACATACAAAATATTTCTTCTATCGTTACTGATAAAGAAGCAGATTTCAATTTTTTTAACAGCATTGGAAATTTGGGGTATTTTGTTTTATTTTATTTTATTTTGTTTTATTGTATTTTATTTTATTTTAGAAGGACACTTAGAAAGCAACTGTTAGCTGTTCTTATCCTACACTGGATATAGAGCTGCAATATTCTGAATTTCACTTCATAACTGCGTAAGAACAAGAAGATGCAAGATTTCTTTAGTAAGAGACTAACTCTCTAGGCCACACTTACGGTGAGTTTGGACTCAGTGTGAGCATGGCAGGTTATGTTTTTGTGTAGTGGCAAAATTTAAATTTGAAAACAACTTTCATTTAATGTCATGTTCAAAATAACAATGTCAAATCTAAAATTGCAGTCATGCAAAAGAATCTCCCACTGAAATGAATCTACTCTACTGTGTTTCCATAAAAATAGAATATGAATTAGTTTGGTCAATTTCTAACATATCCTAGGAACACATGCATCAATTCAAAAATGAAACTAACTCAGCTTTCCTCTATTTCAGCCTTGAAATACATGTGAAAATGTTCAGTCAATATATCTATTATCACATTTAGACCAGTGAATAGGAGGCCAGAAAGCAAATCAGTCTCACTATTAGTAGCATGGTACTCTTCCTGAAACAGTTAGACGTCTTATTTGTCTAATAAAATATTCCTCGATACATATGAAGGGGAAAACTAAAAAATATCAACCTTCATGATACTTTACAAACCGGGAAACATTTTGCATTTATATAAAATCCCCTCCCTTCACCCCAAAAATTTATGTGGGCTAATTCTGACACGCAGAATCATCTACCACCTTTTGACTGCTTGTCATGATATTATTGTTACAAACTTTTCTAGAGTTCAGCCAGTCTGAATAAAGATCATACTACAAAGCAGCTCTCTATAATCCAGCGTTATCAAACATTTTATCATTTCTTGGATATTTATTCTCTGTTGATGCCACCCTTCTGTTGGTCTTTCACACTTAGAAGCCAAGGTTCATATAGTACTTAAAAACAGGCTGTATAGTGTGCCTAACAAAATGATATGCGAAGAGAATAAAAGGAGTAAGCTTCTGATATATCCTAATGAAATGCCTTTTTTAAGATGTCCAGTTTGTTTATATATTTACAATTTGAAAAATACAGTATTTGTTAAGGATATATATTTTAATATTTTTTAAAATAAACAGGAACACTGGGTGAAGAAGAAAATAATTAAAAAATGGGGAAAATCTATATGCATGAACAGTGTTATTATGAGTAAGCAGAAACAGCTTCTACTCCCATTTAACCTAGAAAAGGTTTGTTTTTGCCTTCAGTGGTTCTTGCATTAGAACCAGTATAACCTCTAGTTACTTTTTTGCTCTTGTCTAATGATGATACACCTTATTCTTGGCCACCACTGATTTTAACTAGAACAACTAACTATATAAAATAACAGAATGAAACCTTTACTTAGAAGTTAATGCTGTCACAAGAATCTAGCTTTGTTTGAACAGCCTTCCAATAGGAAACCAAAATTATAATGCAACAGAGAGGAAACAATGTGGAGAGAGATATCTTGATTTCAGATATAAACAATGATGTAGAAAGGAAAGATTTAAAAAAATATTAAATAAGGCTTTCTTGTGTCTGTCTTCAAAGACTGTTTTCCTAATATAATCCTGTTGGAGCTACAGTTGTATTAATGATAAAATGAAAAAAAAAGTTGTAATTCTCTATATTTTAACATAACATCATTATAACATACCAAGTAAATTAAACTCCTTAATCTTCCTCAATATTTTCCTGTTTTATCTAAAGATTGCACTGTTGTTCATCTATAATATTCATCTCAGTAATAAAATCATTAATCACTTTGGCATCAAGAAAAGGGGTAGTATTTCTTGTGTTCTCTAAGGTGCAAAACCAGAGGAAGATATTAGTTTTTAATAATTCTGTTCCACTGATTTGGATTTACCATGTTAAATATACAGGCAGTCGTCCTTCATTAAATTTCTGTGCAATGCAAACAAAAAAGACATTCAAAATTCAATGTTGATTTAAATATCATACATCGTAGGGTGTGTTTTCCCCCAGTAGGATTAATACTGAATGAAAGATACTGACAAACTCGCTCACTTCCCCTCTCAATGGGACAGGAGACAAAAATAGGAAGAACAAGAATGAGAAAACTTGCAGATTGATATAAAGACAAGGAGATTGGTCACCAAAACAGACTCAACCTGAGGAAAAATAGGTTAGTTTATTGCAAATTAGAATAAAAATGTAGTTAACTGTTCAGGTAATGAGAAACTGAAAGACATTAAATCAACACCTTCGGCTTTTCTTTACCCTTCCCAGGTTCAAATTTAGTCCTTTATCTCAGCAGGCTTTTCTACACCCTAAACAACTGCTTTGGGAATATCCATCTGCTCCAGCATTGTCCTATCCATGAGCTGTGGGAGATACCTGCTCTAAGCACCATGGAGTCATTTTCAGATTGCATTATTATGGCACGTACTCTAAATCGTAGGCAGAGGTGTTGGAAATGATCAAGGTGCTTTCTTGGTCTGAAATTGCACAACCATAATTTTTAAACTGGCTTTAGTTTACTAAATAATTAAAAATAGTTAAAAATTTAATTGTTCCTCTAGGCTCCTCAAACCTAACTTGGCTGGAAATTGTCACTTCTCAACTAATTGGCTAATCTTCTTTCTTACAATACATTTGCATGCATTTATACAAACATTATTTATTTCTTTTTTCCTGTTTTATTTTCTCAATATCTCTTGTGTCCTGACTACCTAATCAGGCAAAATCTCAGTTCCCACAATTGAGCAATTATATAGTATATATGAATTAAGATATATGAGATTGCACAAGTTAGCAGATACTTTGGGCAGATCTTTCTATTATTTACTGAATTGCTGACACTATTTCACTGAGGTAAACATATTGTCAGTTAAATGCTGAATACATGTCAGATAATCATGCTTATATTAAAAAAATAAAACAAAATAATTCTGATAACATCCAACACCAGCATCCTCCATTCAAAAAAATAATTAATCAATCAAATGTTATTGATGCATGTCTGAGAACATTTGAAGTAGAAAACAGTATAAAAATTGAATATAGAACAAGCTGTTTCTAATGAGTGAGTGGATCATACAAAGGAAATCTTTTAGATGCTACACAGCAGCAAGAATAAAGTTTTTGCTTGGAGAAAGCATGCTCAGTACATATAATTAATCATGTATTAAAAATTAAAAACATAGAATGTACTAAAATACAGCAGTTCTAGCTAATCGAATGAATCAAAATAAGTTTATAGCAAGGGTATCCTGGAAATTGAGGCTGTTAAAGCCTCAATGCATACCATTTAAAAAAAATTGTCTAAACCAGATATCTCAATAAAGAAATCATCAGATTCACAGAGTTCTGGCTTAAACAATTCTGAATAGAAGACCAAATTTGAAGAGTTCAGGTTTCAAATTAAAAGGTCATCAGGAACATTAAGCTTGATGGAGAAGGTCAGTTCCCGTATATCATTTTGGTGTTTGGATTGGATTATAAATGTAGGATTTTGTATTCCTTTTTATCCCTAGTTGGACATGAAATACCTAAAGATCTTGAAGAAAGAATATGTGTAAAAATATGACATTTTATTCATGAATTAATGTTCTTTTTACATGCATAATGTTCTATCTATAAATATTTTTTTAAAAATTCAGATATTTTTACTATGAACATGATGTGAAAATAGACTCAGAGAATTTCATATGGATAATTCTACCTTTTGTAATGTTTAGTATTTATGCAATACATTTCATGATTCTGCAGATTATTTACAACTATTCCAGTCTTTCGAATATTAACGCACTGGTTGCATAAATCAAGAAATTTATGCTTCAAGTGTATTTAAGTAATTCATATTTCTTTTTAATCTTGATGAATGACTGTTAAATATCTATTTTAGAGAACCTTATGCCTTGAAAAAACTGTTACATGAAATAATTCTAATCTTGTTTTTTACACTAATGAAGAATCTTCAGGTCAGTTCTTATCTAAACTAGAATTTTATTTTGTAACTACTAATCCCTTCAACTCTTTATCATTTTATATGTATGCAAAACATAAAAACCTGGTACCTTTTGATTTATTCTGCTATTGTCTTTGCATATGATGGCATTTATGTGAGCTATACTGTATACACTCAATTCATTGAAATAATGACAACTGAAAACTGTCAATGTATTAATGTAACTGTGTGAACTACTTTTGTAAGTAAAAGGCTACTCCAAAAGTCAGGATGATTTTCAGGATCTTTTTTTTTTTTTCTATAGCTAAAAGTTTGACTATTAATTTTAGTAGCAGACATGTTAGCCAGTAGTTTCAATAAGTACTGTGCAGCGTATTAAGTCATGACATCATTCTGGGGAGAATACAGGAATGTGGTCAGGGCCTGTAGGGATGCAACTAGGAAGGCTAAAGCCCTCTTGGAAATGAAGCTGGCAAGGGACATAAAGGATAATAAAAAGGGGTTTTTTAGATACATGAATAGTAAGAGGATGACCAGGGATAATGTAGGTCCCTTGCTGAATGAGGAGGGTGTCCTGGTAACGGGGGATGCTGAGAAGGTGGAGATAATGAATGCCACCTTTGCTTTGGTCTTCACTTCAAAGGTCTCCCAGGACCCACAGACACTGGATGAAAGTAGGAGTGTTTGGGAAATGAAGAATTTCCCTCTGGTTGAGGTAGGGGAGGTCCAGGAGCGGCTCAAAGGGATTAATGCACACAAATCCATGACAGAGCACTGGAATAGGCTGCCCAGGGAGGTGGTGGAGTCTCCTTCACTGGAGATATTCAAGACCCGCCTGGACGCCTATCTGAGTGATATGCCCTAGGGAGCTGCTTTGGCAGGGGGGTTGGATCCGATGGTCTCTCAAGGTCCCTTCCAACCCCTACAATTCTATGATTCTATGATTCTATGACAACAGTTAAACTCTTTTATGACATTCTTATTCACTTAAAAGTTGGGTAATGTCGTAGAATGTGAGTTGATTAACTGTTGGGAAAGTGATATTTGTTTTTATTTGTATTGATTTTTCTGTAAATCCCACAAGACCACTGCACCGTAACATACAATAGATGTAAAGAAAAGATTCAAATGCTTCCATCTAAAGCTATGTGTCCTAATTTATTTTTTGTACTGTGGTGCAAACAATTACACTGATATATGTGTCCAAGATACAAGAGTTGTTATCTTAAATGTCTTTTTTTCCCATATGAAGACGAAAGAGACAGCTCTTAACTCTTTTCTGAGATACATTTTTCCCCTTGAAGTAACAGAATAATTTAATTAAATATAAACTTTGAAGCTCAATGACTAATTGAAAATGTCAGTTTCTGGTGTTATAGATCTTCAATAGATTGGTTCTTCCATTTTGATGCCTCAGGAATGAGTAAAGGGAAAAACTTACATTTGAAAGTTGTAATAAATTGCCTAGTCACCTTTTCTTTGAAAATCAAGTGGACTTTGAATGTAATAAATTCAAAAGATATTTGAATCATTTTCATGAACAGCAATGAGAGTAACACATATGATGGAGACAGAGGGAGATATTTACTGTATTGGCTATTGTGCTAAATCAGTAACAGATAAAAACATCAAGTGAACCCATAAGATGATATTTTAGCTTTCTTATAAATGTCTATAATATATATTATTTGACATGTGGTTTTGTGAATTTTTTGTATATTATTTCTCTGTGGCCCCATTTCTTGAGACAGGAAGAAGGTTTCATCATAAAAATTGCCAGATCTGTTGCTTCTTAAGGTTTTCATATCGTTGAAAGAAAAGCATGATTTTCTTAGTAATAAACTCCATCTTGTCTTCTGTAATACACTTCACCAGTGTACTAATCATAAAGCTCCCCAAGTGTGCTACATGGGATATTTTAGCTGTCTTATAAAATCTTACACATCAGCAAAGTATAGAAAGCTCTGCTTGTCATGATGCTTGCTTCATTTAGGTTTCATTAAATATTCCTTGTAGTTGTCTATCATCATTTTATATTTAGTCATTGCTATCCCATAAAATACTAGTTCCTGTAGGTTTTTTTTTCTATTGCACCATCTAAAGCAAACTGCTTTACTCATATGAAGGGAGTGAAATCTTGTGAGATTTTCCACTGATACGCAAAACTAAACTGGGCCAGAGCACACGCCCATGTATCATGTTAGTATGCAAATATAAATACTGGTGAACTATTATCCTTCTCCATGAAAAAGAGTCCTCCCTGTAATACTAGTACCTGTGGTGGTTTAGCCCTGGCTAGGGGCGTCTCTCAGCTGGACAGGGGAGAAAATGCATATTGAGAGGCTTAGGAGTTCAGATAAGAACAGGGAGAGATCATCCCGTAAGCAGCACCATGGGCAAAACAGACTCAACACAGAATAAAGGAAAGAGAACTCTACTTTATTACACTGCACTGCACACACAGTGACACCAGAGTTGGATAATGAGAAATGTGACCAGATCTTAAAGCACTTCGCGCACCCCTCCCTTCTTAGCAGACCTCACTTTAGTCATGATTTCACTCCCTTCTTCTCCCCTCATTGGGGCACAAGGAGGGGCAGGGAACGGGGGAGTGGGGGTTTCAGTCAGTTCCTCATGAGTTATTTTCCTTCTTGGCTGGGGAGGGGGCATTCCTTACACCCTTCCCCTGCTGCACCATGGGGTCCAACCCATGGGAGACAGTCCTTAAACATTTCCAACGTGAGTCCTTTCCCATGGGGCTTTAGCACTTCATCAGCTGCCCCAGTGTAGTTTACTTCTATGGGGAGCAGTCATAAATCACAGAATGTCTCAGTCTTTCAAGCGCAGACTACTCCAGCCTGGTCCTCCACAGAGTCACAAGCCTTCCCCCCACAGCAAGCCTGCTCCAGTGTGGGTCTCTTGCTCATCTCTATCTCTGTCTCTCTCCACAGGCTGCAAGTTCTGGCAGTTGTTTGCTCCAACACGGGTCACAGCATCTTGTGTATGTCTCCATCTGCTCCAGCGCGGGGCTTCTCCACGGGCTACAGGTGGTGTCTCGGCCTTTTCCATGGGCTGTGGAGGGACATCTGCATCACTATGGGTTTCTCCACAAGCTGCAGGGGCATCTTTCTCTCTGGCACCTGGGGTGCCTCCTCCCCTGCCTCCACTGGCCTTGGTGTCAGCACAGTTTCTTACACCTTCTTACTCCCTTCTCTGGTGGCAAAAAGCGTCCGCTAGCATATCTTTTCATCCTAAATGTGATTCACAGAGGCACTATGACCGTCGCTGATTGGCTTGGTCAGGTTGGCTGGAGTTTACTCTCTTAGGCCTGCAGAAAGCTTCTAGGTGGTTCTTGCAGAAGCCACCCCTGCAGCCCCCCCTCCTTCTTCACCAGAACCCAGCCATGCAAAACTACAACATACTCTTCCAAATAATTATAAGGGATTGCTTATAGATAATTCCAAAAGGATAGTTCCTTTTGTATGGAAGAGAGGACAAGAAGAGAGATTGTCCATATTGATGTTAAGACAAATTACAGCAGATTGAATAAATGTGCAAATAAGTACAAATATTTATCTATGACTGTTACCAACTTAACTCTACAGCTATTACATTTGGATCCCTTTTCTAATATTTTATTCTCCTTTTATATATAGTTTTTATATTATATTTCTTGAGGTAGTGTCTTCCTTTATCTGCACAGCTTCCATAATACATGGAAGCTCTTCTGATTACTACATAATCATGATAACAGGAGGTTGAATTAGGAGGGCAGGAAATTTCAAGTGTTCACAACACTAGAAATGTAATAACTATAATAAATAACATTCTGAGTTCGTATTGAAATAGAACTCTGTCACTGAGCCTCGAGAGACTCAAAATGTTACTGCTTCTTCTTTAATTAAACTATTTGGTTCCCTTAATAAATAAGTAAAATGAAACATAAAACTTACGTATCTCCACAAATATTATAAACCAAATCTACAATGAAGCTGAAGGTGCCAATCTTGCACCCTTAGTTTCAGGCCCCACTTCAAACATACTGCAGTATGAGTCAAGGTTCTTAATCTCATTAAATGAAATGTATTCGGAATATTTCTAGTCCTTCCCCAAGAACATTAGAAGAAATAATTCAACACCAGTTACAGTCCCAAACGCCTAAAAGCAAACATATCTAAGCAGGAAGTTGCAATTGCATACAATCCATTGTTTTAAATTATTAAAACCATGTGTGGTAGGTTGACTTTAGCTAGATATTGGGTGCCCACCAAGCCTCTCTATCACTCCCCTTTTCAGCAGCACAGGAGGAAAGGGAGAAAATAAGATGGAAAAAAACCTCACTGGTAAAGTAAAAGACAGTTTAATAAAGCAAAAGCAAAGGCCACACTCAGAAGCAAAGGAAAACCAAAATATTTATTCTGTACTTCCCATCGGCAGACAACGTGTGGGCATTTCTTAGGAAGTAGGGTTTCAGTACACGTAACAGTTGCTCTGGAAGACAAATATACCAATACACAGCAGAATACTTTGAGAATACTCAATCTCAGCCAGACGCAATATGACATGAAAAAAACCCAACCCAACCCAAACCAAACCAAAAATATCTGAGAAATTATGGATTCTGTTGTGGCTTCTATGTAGCCATGAAAATTTAAGAACATGCAACAAGTTTAAAAGAGCTTGTAGGTAAGAAGGGATTTGAACCTTATAAATATTAGACATGTCTGCCTCGAATTTGATTCCAAGATTCATGTATTCCTTCAATAGCTTTTAATCCTCTTTGCAGATGAGTGGGTGCTTTACATTAATAGATCAACCAGAAAAAAAGGAAAAAGAACTCTTGTCTTTGCCACAGACCAGCTGATACTTTAGATAAATGTATGTGATTAAACTGAGAAATCTGTGACTAATATACTAAAAGAGGAAAAAAAGGTAAAAAACCACTCTTTCTGGAACCTTAGTATTTGCAAAAATAGCCATACTACAACCTTCTCCTTTATCTATATGGGCCATTTTTACACTGCAGGCTTTTTAAGAATAACTTCATAGAATAGTCATTTTTAGTGATAAACAGAACCCTCCCACCTCAATCCTTGGGGTCCCTTCCAACCCATACCATTCTATGATGGATGACAATTGTTAGCTATTGAAGTGATCAGATTGTGGGAAGACAAAAATAAAATGGTGATCACTATCTTTAACAACTTGCAATGTAGAATTGCTAGAGAAGCTTAGAAACATTTTGTTAAATGTGAAATTTCTGTCCAATACACAATGATTCAGCAGCTGTTCAGTATGTTTTAATATTTGGTTTAATTTCTGAAGACTGAATGTCTCCATAACTTTTCGTACCCTTTCCAACAGAAGTGACATAGGGAGAATGATAAAATGTGAAAGTGAACTTCCACCATCAGAAGAAAGCAGCAAAACATACTATAAAGACTATAATTTTGTTTGATTTTTTTTTGCTGGGTTTCCTCCTTTTCTCCAGAATTTGATCTTTTTATTAGATTAAGAGTCTGTATAGTATCGTTGCCAAGTGGCAAATTTCTGAATTACAGATTTGAAGATGTATGACAACCATAACTCTGTAACTTAGATACCTGCTCTTTTTTTTCCTTTTTTTTCCCTTGTTTTGCTGTGGGTTTTGTTGTGTAAGCTAAAAGCTCTATTTTCTAAACCAGCATCATTTTTCTTACAGTAGCCAGAAGAAAAGGCTTGGAGAAAAATGGTAAAAAGCAATGATTCTTTTCCTGAGAGTGTCTTCTCCCAGTGTGTAGTATTCAGTGGATTTCTTGAAACAGAAATTGCAGCAGATTCATCTCATGGAATGTTTACTGTTGGACCTGTCCTACACATTTACCTAATTGAATGTTACTTATATTCTAGGCTTCCGCAAAATTGAATGACACAAATGAAGTCCACACATTAATGTAGTGACTCCAAAATCATCAGACTTCCTTTTAAAAAACGTATTTCTTCATTTTTCTCTCTAGTTCCTAAGTAACTAATGAAAATATTAATCTTCAACAACCATGTTTCCTATCCTTTCTCTTATTTTCAAAACAAGAAATTGACCTTTACCTAATTTATTTTTTTAGAAGCTATTTTATGCTTTTGATAATCTCTTATGCTTTTCTCTGTACATTTTCAGGACAAGAACTATATTATGTCTTTAAGATATGTGTGCATACCAAATTAAATTTTTTTTAAAAGATTATCACTGTACTTTACTAGTACTTGCTAATGTCCTACTTAGTATTTTGACAGCTACTGAGTCTTGACCAATTTAAAAGCTATTGAATCCTGAAGATTCCTAAAAACTATCCTCAGTGATCTAAAAATTATCTTATTGTGTGCTAATAGATAACATAGGGTCTTTGATTGAATTTCACAAGTCATTTTATCATATATGTATAGATATATATAAAGTACCATGAGATCTTTTTTTGCATTTCACCTCTTTGCAGTTAGCTTTGTATTTGATTTTCTTTAATAATTTTATATCATGTACAAATTTTTTCCAGATCCAGTCTGTACATATTATATATAAGCCTGTGCAGGAATACTGCAGATCCCTGGATGGCCCATATAGTCATCACCCATATCAATCACTGCAAAGATTTTTCTCTAATTGGTTTTCTATCTCTCAAATACATTTAAATTACATTATAATCTATTCTTTTGAGATCTTTCAGCATTTTTTCTGTCAAAGAGGGCTCTTATGAAAGGTGCAAGGTACTGGAAATATTCCTTTACAATCACTAACAGAATTGTACCCCCACTTTTCCTCTCACTTAATCAAACCTCATTCCTACCACACCACATCACCACCATGGGTCAGGTTTAAAGTGGTTTGTGCCAGGGACCTAATGACTGCTCAAGAAGACACCCTGAAGACATCAGGAGAGCATTCCTTCCACATTATCAGGAGAGACACCAGGAGCCATTCACATATCAAGAGAGCATTCACACCTCTGGCCTTTGGTCATCTAGCCTGAAACATTACCACAGCCAGGTGGAAGGTTGTGGTTATGCCAAGGATGACTACAAAAAGGGACCACTCCGCCATGGAAAGCAAGAACCAAGTAATGAGGAAATGAAGCAACCGAGAACCAAGCAAACAGGTGAACCAAGCAACAGAGGAACCTCCTCCATCGGACCCGGAGACACTGAAGAATTCTCTGCCATTGGATGGGACGCTGTAGCTCTGTGGGGGTAGACATAGCCCCACCCCCTTCCTCTTTTCCACTCTCTCTCTCTATCTATCTCTCTTTTCCACCCTTTTCTCTTTCTTCCCCCTGTCCCCTGAATGTTTGTTGTGGGCCAAATAAAGCAACTTTAACCTGGACTCTGTTTCAAGTCTTAATTCTACTCTCTGAGAATTGGAAGAACTGATCATGATAAAACACCTAATAATTGGATGTCACTCAGGGGCTAAGCCCAGCAGCCCCCAACCAACCAGAGTGATCTGAGGTAGGTTTGGTTGGAACACAAGGGGGTTTAACCTCTGCCAAACTAAGTCTTGTCTAGGTTGTGGATCGTGACAAGAGGTTTTTGGTTGTTTGGGGTTTTTTCTGGTTTGGGTTTTTTTCTTATTAAGAATGTGCTTGCTCTGCACATTTCCTTGCTGCAGTGCCTGTATCTCATGCACTTGTGTTGCAGCCTGACAACCTCTCCCCTAGTTCATATCTCATATACCAGGCACAGGTATTTGACTGGACCTATCTGTAACTAATATACAGAATAACCCACACAGCTATGTGAGAAGTCATACTTCCCAGCTGCTGGAATAAAAGTGGAAGATAGGGTTTTCAGAGTCCCCTTGCCCTCCCCACCAAAGGTTCATTCCCAAGCAGCAGCTGTGTAATGCCTTATATTTTCTCCGTGATAAGCGATACATCAGAATTCAGATCCTAAATGCATGCAGGTCAGCATTCTGAACCAAATATTTTGATATTCAAAGTAACAGAATCCTAAATACATGCAGAGAAATTGAATACCCCCAAATATTCTAACTATACTTTTTAAAACGTTGATCTTTTTGTTCTATCATTATGAACTACTTAAGAGAACACCTTTATCATACAGTCCCACTTCCATATGTCTATTAAATCACTTCTATAGCAAAGGATGTGTTTTGAATGGTTAAAAAATTTTCCCTCCATCCTGTACTAATCTTCCTGTATAGTCTAGTACAACAGGGCATAAGTTCCTGAATGTCACACACTCTCCTTGGATTTATCTTTGACCAGACTATTAATAATTATGAAGGAATTGTTAATGAAGAATGGTATTTATCTTTCTACTAACACATTATTTTGACCCACAGTGCCACAGATAATGTTGTCTCTGTTTCATTTTGGGCCTTCCATTTTCACCTCTCTCAAGGTCAACGGGATGATACAATGATGAGAATGTAGAACAAACACAATTTAATGGAAATAGCATTTCATAAAAAGCTGTGATGGCAACTCTACAAAGACAGCAAAGGAATGCAGCTTTTTAACTGAGCACTACCTGACAGATTCAATAATCAGGGGAAAGCCTTAATTGATGACATTTCATTAGCATAATGAGTTGAAGCTGGGAAAAGAGAGTCTCTTATTAATTAATCAAACAAAGCACGAACTGTTTTAGTCCCTTACTCTCTGCCATTTTTCATTAATCATAAGACTGCGTATTAAACTCATTTGAATTCACTAGGTGTTGAGTATTTCTGTGGGAAAAGTATTGGCAGAGTGTCATGCTCCACACACTTATGTGTGTCTGAAAGACATTAGAAATTCATGTTTGTGAACTTAAACTCTCATCTCTGCTGGAAGTGCTGATAATATTTCTTCAAAAAACACCAGACCTCAGTAGCCACATCTGTTACCTGGCTGCAGGTGTTTAATTCGTCAGGGGGAATTTTTAGTACAACATGGAATGGTGCGGCTATGTTGATTGCTGTCAGAATAACCTTTTTACAACACAGTTTGCCATGCATTGGAGAATTTTCCTTGTTATTCCCGGCAGTATTTTCTATGTCTTTTGCCTTGCATTTTAAATATACAAAGAAAAGTAAAAATAAATATCCAAGAGCTTGAAGGGCTCAAGTTCTGGATTTTTCATTATTTTTTACATTTCTTATTTTCTGGAAAACAGAACTTGGCCAAAAGCAGTACACCTAGAAAATGGGGATATATCATGGGTCTTCTATGTTCTAAGAAGAAACATTTTTCCTTTCCACCTGTATGGTACCTTTCCATAAGTAGGGGAAAAATTTATGTATATATATATATATATGTATATACAAAGAGAGCGAGCTGAGAGAAGCAGCTGGAGATACATGTTTCTTTATAACAGTGCTTATCTTGGAGAAGAAAGATCTGCCTCCAAAGGCTCAATATTCAATTTCTATTATTAAATTTCTTATCAACTTCATAAAAAATAGAGATCCTTCTCTCATGCAGATGATTATTTTAACCATAGGGTAAAGAATCATGTCCCCTCTATATGACTCTTGAGACCTTTCTTAAAACTGGCTCAGCTTCAGTAAGAGAGACAGTAACTTTATGTAGAGACCTCTTTGCCATTTAGGCTTTCACAAAGGTTTTATTTGATACGGATGAGGAAGTGACTGGAGTCAGGTCAGATATAACCAGAACACCTGATGGTTAATTCATATGTTTTAGATGAAAAAGAGCAGCATCTTTCTTTTGAGAAAAAAATATTTGTTGGCTATGATTTGAGCAGAGCTCTGTCTTCATGTACAATTGTCTGCAAGCTCAGCTACAGAATTGGACTGTTGGGAAACTGTAAATAGATTCTCACTAGACTTTTGTAATTGCTCAGTCCTTCCAAGGTGTCTATACAGCTATGGAACTTTAGGCACATAAATGTTTTAGTACTGAAAAATTTGTTGCAAAGGTGGTTAAGGACTTGACAAACACCTTTTAAGATGTGATTTTCTAAGCTCCTTGCTCAAATACATTTTTGTATCTAAATGCTATTGAAAATCTTGACCCAAATATTTCTCTGCTTTCTCGGTGTCATATTTAATTTCTTTCCCATTTGAAAATAAAATCAATAGATTAAGAGAGCAACTTCTGATAAGCCTCATATTTAATGGTGTGAGGCTACAGAAGAAATGCACTCAGTGGTGATGGGAATGCAAGCTTTTGTCATTATACCTGAGTATTATTACAGCAAATAACAAACTCTGAAGACAAACTGGTTTTTTTCATACACCAGGATAAATTAATTTAATATTGATGGGATTGGCTTAGTAAATAGATGTTTTCTGCTCTGGCTGGGTTTGTTTTCAATGGCAAGTTTGATGCACTGCAGGCTTATAGAGTTGATGCAATGCAGTATAGAACAATATAAAAATTGCAGTGCTGCACAGTTTTCTGCTTTTTGTTTTAGTATCTAGGCTTTTACGATTTTCTTTTTTTCTTGGTACCAGAAACAATACATTTTTATTAAGACCTTCAAAGTCATTGCAGAATTGCATTTTTTCCGTAGTTTCAGACTGTTATGTTAAATTTTAAACTTACTGTACTATGACTTCAGATTTTATGTCTGTTTCTCTATATTCACATGTATAACATTCTCACAGTTCACACAGGAATGAACGTTCGCATAGCTAGTGTGCAAGGTCTTTTTCAGTTGTACTTGCATTCAACAATTTATCATAAGATACTACTTGAAATAGACATATTTTCTAGTTTTCTACCAAAAATGTTATATCTGTTCAGAAATGCTACAGAACTTCTGTTAAAATCTGCCTTGTATTAACATCTGCAAGTTATTTTTAAAAGTGGAAAAAAGCCCAACTTTCTCTATATGAAATCGTGTCACATGTTTAGGTTGTAGTTATTCCTAAAACATAACAGCAAGTTTTATGGCCCTGAGAATCCTACATCTGTAACTATAGGCAAATTAATATACATTTTCTGATAAGAATTTGTTTCTGGACTGGGAGGAAGATGACAGCTATTTCCACTTGTCAAAAATACTAACAAAAAATTAATATATGAAGTAAACTTTTATTTACTGTTTAGTGTTTAAAATTTTCTTAAAACTTTGCTAAATATTAGTTTAACTACAGTGTGATGATAAATGTGATGTGGAAATTATGCAGAGTACTTCCATGTGGGCAGTTTACTCGATGGGTGGGAAAAAAGGCTAAAGACAGAAAACCAGAAAATTTTATTAAAAAAACCCAAAACAAAATAAAAACCCCATCATTTGTACATCACATCTAGTGGACGATAAAAATTACAAAGTCTGTTTTAAATAGAAATTAATAAAAGTGAATATTTACTATTTATTACTTGCATAGAAGGAAACTCTCCACATAAATGTCATTTGTAATCTGACCAGATTCTATGCCAGTCTTTTTTGTGACTTGTCAACATTTCTGCATGAATTCAACATATAATTTTGCAGCAGCTGCTGCCTGTTATCACTGTGCTTTGTAGGACAGACAACTGAAAATGTTGCCTCACAAATATTTCTAATGTAAATTTAGCAGTGCTTACTTTTATTTTTGGTTGTTATTGTGATAACCACTTACCAGGATTATATTAGCTTGATTTTACCCAGGTTATAAACACCCAGAATTTTTTGTCATCTGGTTCACTTTTTTTAACCTCCTTATTCACCTATATTCCTGAAACCCTAAAAGCCAAAATTGCTTATACTTTTTAAGGTTTCCTAAACATTTTTGCTCATTTTTCATAGGTGATCCCTACAAAGGGAAGGTTTTTCTGATTTCTTTTTCTATATATAAAAGCCTGAATTATTTGTGAAGTTTTTATCTCAATTTTGCCATTAATAAAGGGATGTTTTGAAGTGGAAAAGATGATGCATTAAAGAGTGATATGACAAAACATGTCCCATAAAGACACTTAATTGACTAAACTTGCACATAAAGGCTGAGAAGGATTTTTTCTTTTAGTATATCTCACATATGCTGTGAAAGAAAAATGGAAACAAGCCAGATCCCTGACTACACAGAACATTAATCTGAACATTCTGACACAGTATTTTAATCTGATTTCTAACTTTTCAGCAGAACTTTCTGCCTAAAATTGTGGTAGACTGTTAACAAATAAATTAAGTAAAGTAAAATTAGTCTTTAATTTTTGGATCCCAACATAGATAAAATTATGATAGCCACAATGAAAAACCGAACACTGTCATATGTTCTCTATTCACCAAGACATCTACACTTTTCAAATATCAACAACTGAGAAGAGCATATTATGAAAGTAATTAAATGCTTTCCCTCCCTAGAGTATCACAGTCCCTACTGTCCCAGCCATCCCTGGTCTGACACTAGCCTATAGTTGGTTTAGTATATATATTACTGGTTTAGGGGGTCTATAAATGTAAGAGTTATTAATTCTGTTCTGTGAATGTATGCATGTACAACTTATTCATTATGTCAAATGTAGCTGCTGTATCAGTGACCACTATTGACAGTAGCCAATGTCTCTTGAGAGGTTTTACCCTCACATGGGGAAACTCAAGTTTAGGAAAATGCATTTCTCTTAGAAATAAAACAATTCCTTAATGTCAAAAACATTTAATTAATAGTAAATATCTTAATATATTTCCTAAAAATATCCTTAGCTTAAGAGGTCTCTAAAAGGGGCATGAGCTGATCACACATTTCCACCTTTATTCTTTTTCTTTTTTTTTTTAAGTCTAGCTGTAGTCTGGAACTTTTAAACCATCTATTCTGTCTCAGTTCATAGCTTTCACATCTGACCAGAGCAGAGACGTTTTGTATAAAATACCTTTAGAATCCATTGTTCTATACATAATTGCTAAATCAATGCACTCGGAACTGAATAAAAATGACCATACTCACCATCTGTTACAATGATTTCAGATGCCAGCTCCAAATGGTGTATTGACTGAGACTGAGAATGGCCTCATGGTTAACAGAAAAACCTGGATGTCAAGAGACTCAAGCCATACCCAGGTATTCCAAGCATAACTGTTTTCATTTTTTTAATTTTTCTTTCTTTTTTTTAAATCAGGAAATAATAATTTTAAGGTATTCATAGGCACACTTTAAGATGCTGCCTGGTTCTTTTTAATTGGTTTCTAAAAATTGTTGGGGTTTCTGTATCAAATATTTTTCAAGTTCAACATTTTTAAAACAAATTTAAAATAAATATTTTTAAAATAGCTATATTTAAATAAATGAAAAGTGCTTGATTTCTTCTTTGAATTAGGCTTCTGTGCTACACAGTGAATTTAAAGAATCTCTCATTCTTTCACTTTATCTGTCAACTTTTTATCTGTGTATTTATTTGATTGGTTGATAAACAGCTTTCTTTTATTTATTCTGTTACTGAAGTCCTGTCAGTGGATATTTAGACTAATCTTTACATGTTCTTGCTTCTTTAATTTTCAAATTAATTTCCTAAGCAAAGAAGTGAAATACACTTTCACTAAAATTCAATTTTCATGTTGTTTACTTTTAGAGTATTTTATCCTGGATAGATAAAATAATTTATTTTCCTAAGAATTAAGAATCAAAGATGGATAAAATCTATAGTTAGTTGCAGGGAGGAAGGGGACAGATGAAGGGGGGGGTGTGACTTTAAACTAGTTTGTTCAAGTACTTCCCAGAGCAGCACATCACTTTATGCTTTTCCTTTCTATGAGTGCTATCATTCCGTAGACCTATCGGGATAGCTACTAACCCTTTTAGTACCCTAATGGAGATTTTTCTTGCCCTTCCTTCCATGTTAGTGAAACATGATCTGAAATTCATTTCAATAGCTCATTAGCAGAAATTTGTTGTGGGGAATAGCTGCTTTTCCCTGAGAATATTTTCAAAAAAGAAATAACGCCTTTCCAGCCTTATTGCATTAGAGCCTTCACACTACCTGCAGTCTGAGAAAAGTTTGAGACTACTTTTTATGACTCCACAATAATTCTCAGCATCTGCTATACCTTTCTAATGTTAATTCTAACAGCGAACAAGAATAAATCCACATAGTATAGTCATTAATCAGTAATAATCCAGTACTCCTTTTTATGTCAGCTTCTTTCAGTTAATGTGATTTCCAGTGACTATTAGTGAAAAGAAGATTTTGGACTGGGTACTGGAAATAACATGGCATTCTAGATTTCCAATGTTACAATTCTACTTCCACAGGAAAAATGTGAATTCTTAGATGATACGTTCTTAGATGAATTCTTAGATGATGCATTAATTCCTTTGACAACAGTGATGAATACGAATTTGCACTACAGAAATATTTAAAATGCAGTATTCATTGATGCAGCAATAACTCTGGGTATAGTTCTTTTCCATCATTAATCAGCTGTTAATGGTATTCCTTCAGTTGATCCTGAATGTGGTATTAATTCAAATACTATTAGTCCTGTACTTCCATGTTATTTCACCTTACCAATCATAGCTGTCTCAGAAAACAATCTGGAAGAAATTAGTACCTGTTTTGAAAAGAAAACAAAATGTTCAATTTCAATCTCATTTTGACAGCAACATTTGTGCTATTGTGAGATCCCAATATTGTATTTTATAGATTTCCTTTGATTTGTTTCACCTTCAACTTAATTTCTTGTTACGCAAGTGAATCTATGTCAAATTTCCAATCAATCCAAATTTGCCAATCAGAAGGTTATATTTATTATCCTGACTTTTCAATCTTCGATGTCATATTCTCTTAATGTGAAAAATTAAGATGAAGTATGCGTTTACTTAATTTCTAAACCTAATTTTTCTTTCACATACGGATCAGATTATGGCATTCCTGTGTATGTCTGTGTGTCTGTACATATGGTTAACAAATCTGGTTGAGTTCATATTTCATTCTCAACCATACTGTATTTTAACATCTACTACATGTGTATGTTTGTACAAGGGGAAAAATCTGGGTTGTTATATCATAATGCCTCACTTAACTAGGATGCCTGAAAAGGATAGATTAAAGGTATTGCTAACAGTTGGTTTGGAATTCATGCTGGGAAAAGTATTGTTGCACAAGATGCTGGAAGAGAAGTTGTGCCAGATAAAAAACTATCGTTAAGTACAGAGATTTCCAACTATCCCTAGTTAGAAAACAGTGGGATTGCAACTTCCCAAAAGGAGACAGCCTAAATAAGGAGCAATGAAAAAGTATCAGTCTTTCCTGGTTAGGGAATAGTTATTGAACACATCAAAAACTGTTAGAGATAACCCTTTTTTGGGGATTTGTGTACTACTTTGGTACCTCATTGGTGTATTTATAAAAAACTATGATTTGACTAGATTTGATAATGTAGATAGAGCATTTGTTTAGGGTTTATGGAACAAGAATAAAAAATACATTATTCAGATTGCCTTTTCTCATTGTAGGACATACACTGAGTTTGTTCTTTTCACACAAGATATAGAAGTACTTAATTTTGATTCTAGCCTAAAGGATTTGAATGAAACTGTAGTCAATGATACTACTTGTTTTCTCAGAAATCTATGAAATACATAGGACATCTTTACCATAACAATCCAGTCTTTTCCTGACTTCATTTTGAGATTTTCTTTTAATTTGAAAGTCTGTGGAGTTCTTGCCAGCTTGTTCAGTGAACTGTAAAGTAGCAAATTACCTAAAAATCTGCAAAGTTTGATCACGATTTTTCTCAACAATACAGAGGCTTATGTATGTAGCTTCTCCATTTTGTAGGTATTTCAGAACAGATTCTGCTATTCTTTCTTTCCTGATAATCAGATATTTAATCAGGAGCATTTCCCAGTTCACTTAGATTCAGGAGCTGTATTTTTCCCATACATGTACAAAATTTCGTCTTGAAATGGGATTTTTCAAAGATGGTTTTCCAAGAACTCTGGTGTTCTCCTTGCTGTCATCTATTTCTTACTGTAATCTTGTGTCCCTACAGGAGGCACCACAGGACCGTTCTATATAATGACTGTTGGCAAATGCGAGCAATGGAACAAGTGCCAACCCTTCCAAAGCCAATGCCTGTCAATGCCTGCTCCCTGGTTGGCAGAGAGCACCCTACTCAAATGCTAAGAGGTTTGTTGGCTTCACCGTCTGCTATAATTCACCCTGTTATGGAAGAAAACAGCTGTCCCGCGATCATGACCTGGAAACATGCCATAACAACTCGCTGAGTTAAAATCCCAACTTGACTGCTAGTACTAGGATTCAGTCTCATGACTGTTGGTGAATGAACTGCAGAGTAGTCTTAAGGGGATAGAATATAATTGATTATTTTTTAATGCTATGTCTGGAAAATGGTCTGCACTTGAAAGTCTTTATTGCATGCATAATTAACACAGCTCTGACATTTCATGTGTTCAGAAAGCAGAAAAGTCAAACAAATCTTTTCTAATGCAGCCACACCTCCTATCCCTTGCAGATATATGTTAGATACTACACATGCTGGTAGGATTTGCTATTCAGTTATCAGATACAGACTGTGATCTACCCATGAAACTCTGAGAGACACCAGTATATAGCTCTAAAGTAAAATAAGTCACCTTTTTCCCCAGAAGGGATCTTTCTACTTTCTTATCTAATCTTCACACCAATTCAATACCACAAATTTCTGTTAAAATTCTTTGCTAAAGAATTTCATGCGACTATTGCATAGCCAAATGGATTAATGCTCTGCATACAGATGTAGTAATTAAGAAGGATATACTATAAGACTAGATTTGGGCCTCCAGTGGCTTTAGTCCTTTATTTATTGCAGTTAAAAATAACCTTTAATTTAAAGGAAAAAATTAGCCTATGTCCCATAAAGAACAATGCAGGAGTAATCTGTTCCTAGAATCTTTATAAGTCTGAGAGTCACCTATGAATTTTTTAATTCCCTGCAAGGTATTCTCAAACTAGTTCAAATCACTGGAATAGCTGATGTACTTCTCACAGTAAAAGAAAAATCTGAAAGAAAATCGACAAATATATAAAAGAAAGAAGACAATATGTATAATGCAAGATAAATGTCAGTCAGTTTATATAGTTCACTTCAGGGGAATCTTTAGGGGAATCTACATTAGTCATGTATGCAGATTGATGAATCATCAGATTGTTGGTTTTGACAAATTATTTAAATTCTGAAAACAGAAAAGGAATGCACTTTTAGGAATCATTTTATTTTAAATCTACTTTACCTCTGATAGAAAATGTAAGTTATGTTTGGGTCATTAATTTTCTAACACAAATATAGAACTAGGCTGAAAATAAAACTGTTTCTTTAGCTATGCCCACTGTGAAATTTTACTTTCCTGAATTCAGTGGCATTTTGAGTAGGTTTCTACTGAAACTCAAAAGAGCAGGAGTTTTGTTAGGACTCTATAATGAACTCTTCACTAATAATTTCATCACCATGTGATAATAATGAAAATATTAGTAACAATTTCTAAATAGAAATATTTATAACCTGATAATCCCTTTACCTGGGAAATCATTTATGTGAGGCTTGGGATAACCAGTTTTTACTCCTATACTTGTGTATCTCCACTGATTCAAATGAGTAGCTGGGGATTCCCCCAACCTGGGAAAAAAGCGAAGCTGGCATGAAGTCAAAATAGCCCAGTGTTTAACATGCCTAAAAGCCTATGTCACCATGTTTATTTGTGTTTGCATATTTATTTCTATTGTGCAAAGAGAACTAAGTACCATTAATAGAAAACAACTTCATTATTTAGACATATTAAATTTCACCACAGTTTGCATATTAGATCTAAACATGGTTTTCCTTCTGTTTCTTTCTTCTGAGAATAATTCTGCAAAATCTCTTTGAGTAAAAAACAAAGTGATTTGTATTTTTCAAAAGAGGTGTGAAAATGTGAAGTGAACAAGAAGCAAAAATAAAACTTTGATTCTGGTTCTTTCAGTAAAAGGCATTGAAACAACTTTCACAGTACAGTATGACAATGAGGAATCTTAATTTTAGCACAAATGTATTATTTCTTGCTCTCTAATTAGTTATTACTTATTTACTCAAAAAGTGAATTTGCATGGTACCATTATAAGGTTATATGAAACCAGAACCTTAGATCTAGTATTCTGCTGCTGGAAAGAATATTCACGTTACCCAACCCATTCATTTCTAAAGGCATGGAAGCTGACCAGCACTTTGAGCATAATTTGTGACTGGAATGTTCCCTTGTCAGCTAGTGACAGGCTATATCCAGCAGCTTGACATCTAGGAATCCATGGCAGATGCTTCCCATGTAAGACACGAAAAAAATCTCCCCCTGTTCCTAGATGTGCAGGACACACTGCATGTGTGATAAAGAGTCCATCCCCTCATGCAGGGCTGTAACATGGAACATGTTGAATGACATTTACATGGCAGAAGGCATTGAACTCCTTTCCTTTGAACCTATCAGTGGTGCTCAGGTTAAGTATTTGTCCTGGCAATTTACACATTCCTTGATAGTCTTCTGAATGCTTGAGAAGGTCTTGCTAAAATCAGAACTACATTTGAGTGTGATAATTTAATTGCCAACATAGACACTAACTGCTTATGAACAAAACTAGCACTTATATTTGCCAATGGAGAGAGATCTAAAGAATGTTGAAAAAAATAATTTAGACCTTTTAGTTTACTTTATGTACTAAATTATCAGGGAGTACTTTACAAGTGTAATAGAAACTGGTAATACATAGACCATGCAGGCAAACAAAACACCATTAAGGTCAGTTTTAATTTAAACACTGGTCAAAGACCAGATGCTATGGATGAGAAAAGACTCTTTCATGGCACACTGAGCTCCTACCACAGTGATGCCTAGCAGCCACAAAAAATACATTGTCTGCAGTACTAAGTGCCAGCGAGGATTTGTACTTATGAGCATTATAACCTGCTTTATTGAACAAAGGGAAATTCATCAATTGCTGTGTAATTGGTTTCACTGAAAGGCTGATATATTTAACGAGCAATGAATTGTACAGTTCAAAAACCTTAACACAGCTTCATCATAAATGACCAGTTGAACAAACTTTTGCTGGAATTGCCATTAATGTTCGGTACTCTTCCTTATAAAACTACAAGAGCAAAATAAAATGATGAAATAAACCCTTAAAAATGTAATATAAAAAGTATGTGTATTAAAATATTTTAAAACATAAATTAAAATATAATTATAAATTGTAATAATAGAAGAATATGTAATATTTACAGTGACATTTATAAAGTGTACTTCAAGGGTGAAATAATACAATTTTCTTCAGTAATAAGAACCATTCTTATTCAACCATGGAAGTGATGATACATGGCTTTTTATGAAAAGTTCCATCTTTTATTTGTATGTTGGTAGAAATTCCAAAGGCTCGACATCTCTAAGCACACATTGAGTAGATGGAGTTAATGCAATTTTCAACCACCAAATTAAGATCTTTGATCATTAATTCCCTACTAGATAGGAGAATTCAGTGATAATTAATTAAGCAACCAAAGATTGTATGTCATAGAATAGTCATCAAGAAGGAAAAGTCACAAATTATTTATATTAGAATTTCATGCTGGCTGTGCTGAAGGTTATCAGCCAGAAGACCAAAAGGTTGAGCTTTTTGTCCTGCATATTCCTAAACTTGAAGGGAAAATCACAGTAAGTGAAAAGCCTTACCATTCTATTAGTAAAAAAGGTCTAAACTTCACTTTAAGCTAACATAAACCATCTAAATTTCCTGCTAAGTAAATATCACTTTGCAAAGTATATATGAAGAATTACCTCAGAAATAGGTATTAAGTCAGAAATGTTAATAAATGAAAGGCTTGACTGAATTCAGTTTGCACGCTGCAAAGCTGTTCTTATCTGTGAAAGCTCAAAAATCCCTCTTAAGACTCGTAGTTTTCTTTGCCATTGCAGTCAAAGCATTTCTTATGGTCTGGAGAGAAAGACATGGGTATTTTGAAATATACAGAGGGGGTAATCTATAATAAATAAACAACCTTCTGATAATCCTCTGATACTGAACAAGATATTTCAGACTGACCTCTCACCTCCTTCACCAAGGAAATAGTTTAGTTGTCCCCACTACAGTAAAATTTGTCACTCCTTAAATTTTGGTATATCCTTAATGTTTTTATTCTTTGCTGAGTGAGAACCTTGAGCTACCACTGAATATTTGCAGCTTTTGGTAGTTGTCTGTCACTTGCATTGCACAGGCCACCCCTAATTGGAAGGTCTACATGGCAACAAAACTCGGAAATCTTTTTGGTAGCTTATGCTGCCTGGAGAGCAACATCAGCCTGTCAAATGAGAATATAATATGAAATCTGAGCTATAACTGTGGTCAGGTCACTAGACAATATTTCCTTATGGGGGAGCATATCAATACACAAAACACTTTCCTCACCGTGAATATGATTTTCAAACCTGAGTGAAATCTCATTCAGAATATTGTAGAGCAAGACAGAAATTCTGTGTAACTGTAGACCCTTGCTGTATAGAAGTGCCCTCAATTTCTTTCATCTCTTTTTCCTTTATTCTGTTTTCTCACTGTGAGAAAGAAGATGTAAAAAGTTTTCAGATTCAAATAATTGCATTTCAATGGATTTTTAACCACAGCTTATGAAGATATTCATACAACTACAGGGGCATTTCAGTGGTCAGGCTTACAACATTTTAATAAAGTCCCATTCCTTCATCTCTGTTTGTTTTAATTTATCTTACAGTTTCTTTCTTCTAATCATATATGCAGCTTTCCTGACAGGGAGAGACTGTTTTTGTTTTGCTTTAAAATCAGTGACATTAAATTGGGGGGTGTGGGTGTGTGTGTGTCGTATTTCAAATGATGACATCATTTTGGGTTTTGTCCTGTGTTCAGAAGTATGTTTTGCATGTGGTGAACCTATGGAAATATATAATAATGCTACTGCATTTTCCATCTCCATTTGTTTTCACATACTTGGATGTACTCTGTGTTCACTTGGAAGCAATGCTCTGACAAATTTAAATGCATGTTACTCCAAAACCAAGAAGTGATCATATTTTTTCCTCTCCAGACTCTGGATCCATAGATTTTATCTTCAGTTAAAAAGTTAGGCTTTTATCTGGGACTGTGATGCATCATAAAGCTTTTTTATCTTTTTTTCTTTTTACCCCTGCTATGACTTCCTCATTTCAAATGACGTTCTTTATTGATGTAGGCTCCTCAGGTTATTTATCTGTAATAAGTATTAAATATTCTTGAGCAGATCTTTATTTGGTATAAATCTGTAGATGTGTTGTTTTCATTGGTGTTCTGTCAGTATACCCCAGCAGAAGTTATAGAGCATAATATTTTATGATCAGGGCATGTTAAAGAAATAATAAGTACCTCATCAAAAGCCCTCAAGGTCTTTTAGAAACATTAACAGAACAAGCTTTATTTCACCAATGTGTGGTAGACAAGCATTATTAGATTTCCTGGCATTTTCTTTACCAAACATTGAGTTGTTATTTTTATAAACTGTTTCAAGGGAAGGGAAGTACTTTTTAGAGAAAATGAATATTAAAATGTTGCATCTTAAAATAGGATTTCTAAAATAATCAGGTTAACAAGAAATTCACTCAATTGATCTTGTTCCAACCTGCACAATCTTCTACCTGACCACCTACCAAATTCTAAGCTGACATAAAAATTTTTTTGATGAAGGAGGTTTGGCAAAACATCAAACATTTTGAAGCCTATTCCTTTTTACATCCTAGATCAGATCCATTACGTTGACCTAGACCGCGCCAAGAGAAGTGAAGACACAAACCGCTGATTGAATAAAGAGTTATGTGATTATTTTCGTGCAAGGCTTGCAAGGTTTTAATAAAAATATTTTTTAAAAATGATATAGAAGATATCTAATTTAAAATGAATTGAATAACTATGGGAAGTCTGTGATCTTTATGGTCCTTTCATAAACCAGAAGGGATGAAAAAGTTGTGTATAATGTTTAGAAATATGATACCTACTAAGGAGTTCTTCCAGTTACCACAAGTCATCATGATAGTCATATCTCCCAGGTTGCAACACTGCTTTTATCATCAAACATGTTTCTTTATCTACCTTTTCAGGTTGCCTTGAAGATCGATTTTCTTTCTGTCTCCCTATCTGTGTCTTCATATATAGCTATCATTTCCTCATGTTCTGTATTTCTTCCTAAATAATACCTGTTAAGTTACCACTTCTTGTGTGTGTGTATATATTTATAATTTTCTCACTCTAAGACTTTATCATGTCTAAATCACAAACCAGCCATCAAATAATCCAGTTCTCTCTATTGTTAATTTCCTGATGAGTGTCTTTTTTGGCCTGTTTTCCCCTTTATTTCTATGCTAGCAAATGTACAGCCTTAGTCTGTTTCCGTCTTGTTTTCAAATAAAAAAATATGAAGGAGTTACTTTTCATTTCTCTGTCTTGTCTGCCTTGTTTTTAGTGCATACTGATTTTCACAGATTCAAAGAACTGTAGGTGTTGGAAGGGATCTCAAGAGATCATCAAGTCCAACCTTCCTGCCGAAGCAGGTTCCCTAGGACAGATTGCACAGGTAGGTGTCCACACGGGTCTTGAGTATCTCCAGAGAGGGAGACCACAACCTCACTGGTCAGCCTGTCCCAGTGCTCTGTCACCCTCACTGTGAAAAAGTTCTTCCGCATAATGGTGTGGAACTTCTTATGCTCTAACTTGAAGCCATTGCCCCTTGTCCTGTTTCCACAGACCACTGAAAAGAGGCTGGTCATTTCCCCCTGTGACCCAAACTTAAGCTATTTATAAAGAATAAGATCCCCCCTTAGTCATCTTTTCTCAAGACTGAGCAGCCCCAGTTCATTCAGCCTTTCCTTGTAGGGAAGATGCTCCAGGCCTTTAATCACCTTCATAGCCTTCTGTTGGAGTCTTTCCAGGAGATCCCTGTCATGTTTCCATATGTTTTCATACCACTCATATTCTAGTATAATTTAATAAAAAATTAATAAAAATATTTTACTTTTTCTAAATTAATTTTTTCTCAGTGTCCTGGTCTCAGTCAGGATGGAGTTAACTTCTTTTGTAGCAGTGGGTGGAATGCTGTGTTTGGGAGTTAAAATGAAAGCAGTGCTGATAACACCCTGATGTTTTTAGTTGCTGTCAGACAGTCAAGGACTTTCTCAGTTCTTCATATTTCTCTATTCATGAGAAAGGAGGGACGAAGCCAGGACGGATGACCCAAACAGGCCAAAGAGAGTATTCCATGCCAATTACGTCATGCTCAGTACAAAGGGGGGCTGATGGGAGGAGAAGCGGGGGCAGCTCCGGGACGTGTGATTCTTGGGGGACGGTCGGGTTCCGGGACAGCTCTGGGTGGCACGGCCTGAGTTGTGGGTTCGGTGAGAAACTGCATTGTGTATCAACAGCTTCATAGATGTTTGTTCTAAAGTCCTGTTAGCATTGTTATATTTTATCTTTCTGCTATTTTAGTAAACTATCCTTATCCCAACCCACAGACCTTTTGTTTTCTTGGTTTTGGGGTTATTTGCCCCTTCCTTTTCCCTTCCCTTGTCTCACACCTCCCCCCCCACAATACTCCCCCTGCTTCTCCCCCTGCTCTTTTCCTTTAAAGAGCAGGCAGCTGCGTGGATCTTGGCTCTCAGACGGGGTTAAACCACGACACTCAGTTTTTCTGATATCTCTCCTTTCCCATTTCCCACTGCTTTCCTGAAAAAAAAAAAAAAAAAGAAAAAAATTGTCTTCGAATAGTCTATTGTTTTATAAGGTGGAACAGTAAAGGCTGTAAAACAGCCTGGCTGGTTTTCTCCCTTAATGGAATGAAATTTTTTTGCCCACTGAGATGTTTATCCCTTCTCCCTCACGAAACCATGGCTTTTTTATTGTTTAACTTTACTCTGGACATACGAGTTACCACTCTCAGTAAAGAAAATTAGCAATTTGGGGCAATACTGCATTGCATTTGGTCAGTGAAGCAGACAGAATATATTTTTAGGCACTGCTTGCTTATAAACTAATTTTCCCTCATCACTTTGCAGAGGTGACCTTGTTTTAATACCTTCAGCACCTGATGTTATAAAAGTGAAATTCTTTTCAAATCTCCTCTGTTAATGTGCTACTGCTCTGAAACAAATGCCAGATAACATTAACATTCTTCCCACAAAATACCTGCTAATTTGCTTGCAGTGAAGATAGAAAGCTTTTCATTACATATCACAAACTTCATTTATGTAGAATGAGTCACCAGGCCTTCTGAAAAGCCAAATGAGCACCTAATCTCTAATGCTGCCTTCAGCTATAACATCAATCCTCCCTGGTTCTACTCATCTTTTATCAGCCAGTCAGTTTTTAAAATTTTCCATTCTGTTACAAAATTGTATTGTTTGTCTGTCAAAACAGCTTTGATTTATGTTTTTTTAATATTAAAGCATCAGAGAAAAAAAAACACAGAAGTATACTATTTTGTTATTAGAGACAATCAAATCAGTGTAATGTAAAATGATTAACTCTGTTTTGCACAATTGTTGACATTATTAATTTAATAAGTCATACTGCTGTTGATAAACTCTCTATGATACTCATCATATATATTATTTTTTGAGTTTTTCTCTTCTGCAGAGATCATGCAAGACCCCACCTAGAGTACCATGTTCAGCTTGGGGGGTCCTCAGTACCAGAAATACATAGAGCTGTTAGACTGAGTCCAGAGGAGGGCCATGAAGATGGTCAGAAGGCTGGAGCACCTGTCCAATGAAGAGAAGCTAGGAGTTGGGTTTGTTCAGTCTGGAGAAGAGAAGGCTCTGGAGAGATCTCATTGCAGCCTTACAGTATTGCAAAGGGGGCTACAGAAAAGATGGAGAGGGCTTGTTTATCAGGGAGTCCAGCAATAAATTCTGGGGGTGGTGAGACACTGGAGCAGGTTCCCAGAGAAGTTGTGGATGCCCCCTCCCTGGAAGTGTTCAAAGGCCAGGTTGAATGGGGCTTTGGGCACCCTGATCCTAGTGGAGGGTGTCCCTGCTCATGTCAGGGAGGGTGGAACTAGATAAGGTCATTAAGGTCCCTTCCAATCCAAAACCATTCTATGATTCTAGGAATTTGTATATGCTGTATACATATACATATATGGTAGATGATATACAGAAAATAAGTGGTCTGTAAGCTATCATTTAGCTTATAAATTAATAGAAGCTACCACCTTTGAGTGCACCAACAGGTGCATGAGACTGTGAAAATGCAAAATGTAAAACCCTTGAGAAATTAGTTTGGAATTGGTCAAATTAATAACAACATTTTGGCAAGAGTTTATTGGATGAACAAAATTTACAATGAATGGAAAATACATGTGTAGTTTGATCTAAGATCACTGAGAAGTTGCTTTCATCTGGACACTGAAATAGCCGTCTGGAAAGGAGAAACACCAGCTCACTGCTGTAACCGAGAGCTACTTCATCTTTCCGGCAAAAAGCTCAGGGCCAGGAGGTTCATTCAAGGTGTTCAAAACTCAGATTATGTTCTTCTGCTTCCTAAAAGGTCTTTAACTCCTATTGCTAACTTTTCAAGCAAGCATCCTGATAGTTAATAGTCTAGAAAAGAAATAAAAGGAAGAGGAAAAAAGTCCAAAGCTTGCTTGCCATGTATACAAGGTTATAAAAACACAGAATCACAGAATCACAAAATGATTCGTATTAGAAGGGACATATTGAGACTTTTTGGTGCAACCCAAAAGCTGTGGTTATTTTTGGATTACTAAATAGTTTAAGTTTTCATATAGATTGGCTGTGAATATCTTACTCCCCAGTGTATTAGAGAATGGTGATAGGAAAGCTCCTGTACAGAAGTTTGGCTTCCCTCAGTCAGAAAGGTGTCACCCAAATCCATTTCCCTGTCCACTGGCCTATCCAGAGAAAGAACCATCATCTTCCACCTGATTCATATGGGTCTTCCCGTCTAACTTCAGCTAGTATAAAAAAAATGCAAGTACCTTCCATGAAAATGAAATAATGTTGTTTGAGCATATTTATTTCAGCAAAGATAAACAATGTAAAAACAATAAAATTTTTGTTTGTTTCCATTAGATGTAAACTATACCAATTTTTCAACTGATCGTCATATTAAAAACCTAGTACAGCTGTAGGGTCCTCTGATATAGAAGACAAAAGAAAAGGAATCGTACATTGCTACAGAATTGTGAGAAAATATATTGAGAGAAATAAAGCTCTTCTATAATCACAAAGAAAATACTGAGACAAAAAACATCGAAAGTCTTCAGAATTTGGAGCCCTTTATTTATATACTTGTTTCTATAATGTCATACATGAAACGTTATCCTTTATCATTACCAATGAGTGTCTAACGAATTGTTAGGATGTATAGTCCTATGGCTTCTTGTAAGAAAGAACAGACACATTTGCTAAAAACCAAAGTGTCAAAAGGGCAGGTTGTCTGCATTTAGTTAAGCCTTCTCTAGTATACAGAGACCACAAAGCACACAGCTAATGTAAACTTGGATTTTAGATTATCTTTTTTTGACACTCTAGTTGCCTTCATGCCATGCTTGGAGTGAGGACACAAGGGGCAGACTGAGGAGCTATCTCCATTCTGTGGTCAGAAGACAACTGTGCCCTCTTATCTACAGCACAAATTACAGACATCCTCAGGGTATTTATTTATGACAGTCCCAGGGGCTGGTGGGTGAATAATCAGAGCATATCTAGCACTCTTGCCAATCTTCTTGTCAAAGGCAAAGGTACCTGACTAGGACAACAAAGACACAGAAGAAAGATAGCCATGATCCTGCTGCCTATTTTGCCCATGTTTGAATTTGTTGCTAATGAGGTGGGAATTCACAGAGGTCACCAGCTGAAATTCATTCTCCACTCAGGAGTACTTCTACTGTGCTCCAGCTACACCCTCATTCTCTCCCTCTTGAAACAGGTCAACAACAGACCCCTCAGCCTGACCGCAGATCTTTACTCTTTTTAAGGATCTTTATTCTATTCAGTTGCCTAGTCTGCATAGAAACAAGCACAATTTGCCAAGTACATTTTTGGCAAATCACAGATTCTTGACTTTTAGAAGTCCTCAACTGTCTCTTCATACAGCACAAAAGAGATGGGAGTCTGCTGGAATATGTGCAGTGATGTCGATTAGTCAAGCCATTATAACAAGACTGGGACGTGTAATTTCCTCATCTGTCTGGCACTCAGAATGACTAATGCAACCTTAATGCCTATTGCTTCTGCAAACCCTGGCTTGAACTACAAATTGGTTGTTATGACTTCCTCGCTGTGCAACAGATTCAACAATTCTGATAGTTCCTTCAGGGAGGTTAACACTGTGCTAAAAATTTATGTAAGTTCTTTACTTCTACATCGAACAAAACCATTAGGCTAACCAATTCATTACACTGTACACAATATTACTAATTGTATAATAAAAATTATTTGAGTAAAGTTTAATCCTCAGCAGAGAGAATATTCTTTAGTGAGGAAGTTTCTATGTCTAAGAAAGAATCTGATTTCAGTAAACAGAGTTTGACAGCAAGCTAATAATATTAAAGATGAAGAAATGACTGGTACATAATAATTTATGAAGATTTCAGTTTATACAGATTATATATTCTATTACAGAGCTAATAAGAAATAGATTAACTGCTATTTTGCATGTGTACTCTCTTTGTCCAGTTAGAAGAAAGACAGAAATTTTCTCATGAAAATTCACTGAAAAAAAACATACTCAGGTAAGCCTGAAGAATTTTCAAGTTCATTTTTAATTACTTTGTTTGCGTAAGAAAAAAAACAAACAAAAAATAAATAAAGAACATATACGTTCAACAGCCTAAAATTGAGAAACTTCATATAGCATTTTTATATATTCTGTTTCTATTATTACATGTAATATGAAATCCATAATTATGAGTTTAAAGTCTGATGTATCACACTAAAATGTGTCCCTAGAGGTCACTGTTATTCTAGACGAACCCACATATTAAGAGAATTACTGGGCAGTAAAAACATGACCCTTAGAATCAAAATGTACAAAAATAATTTCTTGATAATTGGGCACAGCGGTAGTTCTATTACACAGGATACTACTTACAGTGCACACTGTTTCCAAATTACTTGATTACTCTTCAGATTTAGATAAGGATTTATATTTTGGTAGGTAATTAAGGAATTAGTTTTCGTAGGAAATCACAATCTTTGGAAAAACCTGGATTTCATTAGAGGTAATTCTTACTATCCATATACCTATACTTACATTTTAGACATTAAATAGCAAAACATAAATAATAATTCAGAATTCAAAACACTAAAGATTTTCTTATGCTTATGAGATATTCTTTATCATGTTCAAATATGAAGAATAATTTTTAAAAAAACAGTTACTCTTTTTTTTTTCCGTTGTTTAAGGATATCTTCTTCTTGATGTTTTAGTTTCAAATTACCCCCCGTCATCCTACACTTCATACAATATTTCCCTCTTTCCATTGTTATAAGTTGCACACTTAGCATCTTTGGTGATCCTCATTTTAGTACTTTGCCACTTCTGCCTTGTCAAGGGGTCATGAATTAGTCACATTTGGTTACAGGTTACTCTGACCAGTGCCTCAGCCAGCCTTTTTTCCACTTAGCATTCACAAATGCTCCATTAAGGCTTAGGGGCAACATACATAAAAGATAGAGTGTAATAGTTTAAAATATGCATCGTCACCTTTGTTGTCCTTTGGCACAGAATCAGAGAATGGTAGGGATTGGAAAGGACCTCTGGATATCACCCAAGCCAACACCTCTGCTAAGGCAGGATCACCTCAAGAAGGTTGTAAAGGATCGCATCCAGGCAGCATCCAGGAGTCTCCAAAAAAGGATACTCCACAACCTCTGTGCACAGCTTGTTCTGGTGGTCTGTCACCCTCAAAATTTTTCCTCATGTTCAAATGGAACTTCCTGTGTTCCAGTTTGTGTCCACTGCCCCTTGTCTTGTCACTGGTAACCACTGACAAGAGTCTGGCCCCATCCTCTAGACATCCACCCTTTGGATATTTATGAGAGTTAATGAGATTCCCTCTCAGTCTTCTCTTTTTCCAGGCTAAACAGACTCAGCTCTCCATGTCTTTCCTCATATGAGAGATGCTCCAGTCCCCTAATTGTCCTTGAAGGCCTCCACTGGACTCTCTCCAGCAGTTTTCTGTCTTTCTTGAACTGGGGAGCTGTGAACTGGTCACAGCAGTCCAGATGTGGCCTCACTAGGGTGGAAAAGCAGTAGATGTTTCATGCTGCACCAAGTAGGATTATTTCTTTTTCTCCGTGACGAGTATCACTTTCGATTAAAAACAAAAAAAATCAACTATTTTGCCATAACTTCAAGATTTTACATCTGAAACTGTTTTGATTTGAGAGTTGGGCTTGTTCAGCCTGGAGAAGAGGACTCCAAGGAGACTTTATTGCAGCCTACCAATTCTTAAAGGGGTCCTACAGGAAGCCAAGACAAACACCACAGTGTGTATATGTAGTAGTAGAAGAATGAGAAATGCACTATGTATGCTTCACAGGCTAAAAGCATATGTTAAATGAGCACTTCCTAAAAGTGACAGAAGGGTCAAAGTGTCAACTACCAAAGTTAAACTCTCTTAGCTTTTGAAGGAAATACAGACAGTTCCTCTTATTTCTTATTGGTAATAGCCTGTAAGAACACCTTGAGTGAGAAAACGCTTTTTCAGGAGGATTAGCATTTAAAGAGTCTTTATTGACAATCTGAAGCTAACGAAGG
Organism: Gallinula chloropus; assembly: GCF_964237585.1. Taxonomy (NCBI): domain Eukaryota; kingdom Metazoa; phylum Chordata; class Aves; order Gruiformes; family Rallidae; genus Gallinula; species Gallinula chloropus. The sequence continues at coordinate 10,958,147 of NC_140088.1, forward strand.
AGTGTAAGCAGCATATTACCCTCTATTAGTCTTGCTGCTGCTTGCTATTTTTAAACTAATGTTTTGATAATCAAGAAGATAAAGTGTGTTTTGATTTAAAGACCATAGTCTTTCTATTGTGCCAGTCAACTGCATTAAGATCATTTTGTTTTCAATTATTGTCTTTCATTGAGTACCATTATCACGCATCAACCCCTGCACAAATATCACATTGTCCATCTTCCCAGGCAAGTACTGTAATTACTCAATAACTGCAATATTGATTCTGGAGAACTGAGTCTTACTGGCTGGCATACCAAGTTGCTTACTAACTCAGAATTGTGGCAGTCAGATAGAGTTGTTTTTAATGCAGTTCCAAGCAAGAAGTCACTCAAATGAAATTTAAAGTTTTCTCTCTTTATTTGATGCCTAGAGTTGCTAAGATTGTATTATTTAATCAGATTTTAAATCACAAGTGAACCGAAAGCCTGCAGCTTTGTAAAGCTTTGCCGAAGGCCTGCAGAGCTTAATGTAAGCAGTGGCATATCGGAGGTTGAACAGCTCCTTTTAAACAGACATCTGCAATGTATTACCAAAAAATCATATTGTGAAACATCAAATCCATGAAGAGCAATCCCAGAGTAAAACATCACACAGCCATGGTCTGTACATAGGCAATGCTTTCAGTTTCTCATTCACACAGCTTCTTTCTCACTCTTGTCTCACAAAAGTTTTTCCTCTTTGCAATACTTCCAATGGCAAGCTAACAGCACAAACCACACCTTTAAAAACGAAATTAATTTATTCAGCACTTGTATATGATAGGACATGGAAATCAATTTTGAAAAGTCTCATGGAGTTCATATACCTTTGCCAAATATTCTCAAGTAAATTAAAAGATCACCACCAAAGAATGTTTGTGAATCTGGCACTGATGATTTGCTGCAACTCACAAACTCAAATGCACCCTGGATACAGACTTGGTGAAACCTGGAAGAGACAGCAATATTTTTATTTTATGTTTTTCTTCCCAATGTTCAGTTCATAGTATTCACCAACAAGGTACTAGTCTTGTAGTGTCATCAGTGAACTGGGATCCCTGTGATACTTTTCAAAAGCTTCTGTGGACTTGTATAACTGTGTGGTCTGCAGAATTTGCTACTTCTTTAGATTATAGGCCTAGTATTAAATAACTTCAAGCCTAATGCAGAGTCTTGCAAAATTTTAGTATTCTCTGATTTTGATAAAAATATTTTTTTTCAAATGCTTTTAACTCTTCTCAGATTGAGATTTGAGCTCCATTAGTTTTGTACACTAGGCAAAAGGTTTAAGACAGTCACAAAGTTATACAGAAAATTACTTAAAACGTGATTCCACCAATGTTAAAACCATTTATACACCTCTAATAATACATTTTTTTCAAAGAAACAAGTTAAATATATGCCATCCTTGAGGGCATTTTATAGAAGTAAAGAAGATCTTACAAGTAGTTCGTAGTCATGTCACCAGTGTTTCCAATTGCATCTTGAACATTACCCAGTATTTTCTAATGTAGCTTTTACCATGTCACACTCAGTTATAGCTAGAAATAAGGTAACTTCTGTAGTTAGCAAAAAGTTACCTTCATAAAAAATCAGATTCAACTTCAGTTCTGGAGATCACTGAACGAAATTATAGATTGTTTTAAGTAGCAGTAATAATGTGGGAAATCATTTATAATAACCTAAAATAGAAGACAAAAGCTGAATTTCCTATTAATTTCAAAAGGAGGGTTTTTCCATGTGGGAAAGCTGTCTCCATAGGACAGCTACCATTACAGAATTTTTATGCTGCAGGAAACTAAGACAAAAAGGCTGACACTAGTAATTTACTTTGCTGCTTAAGAGGATCAGCTTAGGAGGATTACAGAAAAACATACAAGAAACGGAGTGGGATCAAGTTGTGCATCAGCTCTTTATGTACTTTAGGCCTTGCACGTTCCACACTGGAGATCATGCCTGGAGTACAGATTTGGACCAACCTAAGCCCGGACTTATTTGCTGACTTGTTTGCTGTACAATGGCAATATAAAACTTCTACATTTCAGAATACTCCGGTTTGGGATTTTGACAAGCTCCCTTCACTATCAGTGTGAACTCAATGCTGAGTCACAACCAAGAATTAGGGTAGAAGTTATTTGCTATTACCTTTTAGCATTAATTACCACTTCCTAGCTGAGCCTGGCTGGATTGATCTTCCTTCGCTGTCTTGGAAAATAGCAGCTGTTAGCTCCATGTTCCAGCTGAGACCAGTATCTCTCCATGTTGCCACCTGGAGACAAGGAAAGGAATACTAATCTCAGCTTTTTGTCTTTACTCTTAGCTAAGAAGATGCATTTAAGGCTATTTTCCAATAGTGGAAGTTCACCCTGTGATTTCTCTCTTCAGTTCTTAGCTTGCAGGAGCTAAGTAGCTTTTCTTCCTCTTAAAACCAAGGGAAAGAGCAGAGCTTTTCTTCATTTGAATCCAGGAAGAGGTGATGTTAGTTTCAGCTTTCTAGTGAGAGCAACAGCATGATTTCTGTGCTAAGCAAAATATTTGAGCAGAACAGTAGTAAGCTACTCAGGTATGAAGGGGCTGTTTAGCTTGTATGTCTTAGTTCCTTTCACATTCTGCCCCAAACATAAACTAAAAATAAGTTGTCCGAGTTCAGGTACTTGTCTACATAATATTTATCAGTAGTGCTGAAAAAGAGAAGTCTAGTGCTTACTTTTATACAAATGAGTTGCGTGCCTAAGTATACTCTAACTTGGATGAAGTACCAGTAGATTCACCTGACCCAGTCCCAAGGTTCTGTTTTCTAATACGGGTGTAGGCTGAGAAATCAAACATGTAGGATCAAGTCTACTAAAACCTTTGTGTTTCTTCAATTCTTTTTCACTTGCTGATTGTTTTTCTGCATGTTCAGTACATAGTAAGGCAGCATGTGATGGTGTGCAACTTTTCAGAGGGTTAATGTACTACCACTTTTGGGGTATTATCAGCAAATCAGTAAGAAATATTGCTCCAGCTGAATTTCTGCTTGACCCATGAAGGCAGTCTAGTTCCTAGCAATAGTTGAACTTTTCTTCACAGCAGAAGCTAGACAACATGGTCACTGGTGAAAACTGATGATCATGAATTTTGAAGTAGCCAGTGAACTCTGAATCCCAAGAACTTAGACTCAATAACTCCTGAAACACGCTGGCAGACACTGATCAGGTTTGAATCTGCAAGCTCTATAGCTCACAGGTTCTGCTGAGTGCAGAAGTCATCAAGCTGAATGTGCCCTCACCTCTCAGAAGTGAAGTATCTCCAGAGCTCAGGAGAAGCTTCAAAACCAGCAAGACCCGGAATCCCCTTCTTGCTGCAATGACTTCTCGCTCTCACTGCATTCTAGCTCAGCAGGAACTGGAAGGAAAGCAAAATACTTGCTATCAGCCTGAGAATGAATGACTCTCAGCTCCTGCTAAACTGAGAACCTTATAAACATGAAAGTTCTGTAGTATGCTGATAGCTTATGCAAACTCCTGCTGAAATCAAAAGAAATCTTTCAAGATGCTTCAAAAGTCAATCTGTCAGGTCATAGACCTGGGCTAAATCAGATTGTGCTTAAAACTCCTCTAGAAGATAATGATTCTTTTTTTCTTTCTTTTTCATCTAAGGGTATCATTTTATAGGAGAAATGACAAGATCGGAAGCTGCAAGTCTCAGAAGCACCTTCAGCTGCTGGTTAAAAATTCCATACAAGAAGAGATGTTTTTCTCATGTTCCATCTTATGTATACAAAAAAAATCCAAGTTGTAGAATTGCTTTCCATTTGATACAGTTGAAATCAAGACTAAGGACATCAGTTAGGGTATTGTGGTATGAGAATATGACAATAAACTATTTGATACACAATAGGAGATAATAGGACAGAAATATTATGGTATCATATAAAAAGATATTTTTTCTTTCTAGCAGTATATATTTTAAGTCTGCTTTTACTCTTTATCATATGATTTAATTGCATTTCTGTAAATGTTTTCCAGTGTATGTTTTTTGTTTGTTTTAATTTCTGCATTCATTAACTGGCTGTGAACGTTAGTTTTGGCTTGCTGCCTCTTTCCTGCCTTAGGGAGTATTTCTCAGTGGCTAACAGTAGGTGCTGAGTCCTGAAGTGTCGATTCAGAGCAATGGAGACAGGTGGGCCGTCAGCAGGAGTAGTAAAGTGATATGCCACCATAAAAATGAAACTGTGACAGCTCACAGAAACAATCTATTTTTCCTTTCAAACTTCAGGCATGACAGGTCTTAAACTCTAAAAGTCAGGCTCACGTAGCACCATAGATTAGAATTCAATCTCTTTAAGAATATTTCCTCTAATGTGATATGAAGGTATGTATGTAGGAACAGTTTAAAAGCAAGAGAACATGGCAAGTCTCGACACATGGATATTTAAATAGCTGCATTTGGAGAACAGATTTTCCCCTCCTCCCCCTTCCCCCCCACTTGGAGACAATTGCAAATGAGGTAATGTTTCTCCTTGAGTAAACAGAGAGAGATTTAACTTATTTTAGATGATACCCTAGATAGGAAGAACAAACAAACACATTATTGTTATTATTAGTGGTATTACTAATATCATGCTATTATTTGTTTCTGTCAGTTTTGAAGTCTGGAGTTGTTCTAAATGAGCTCTCTATTCTTTCTCCCCCTTTCTCCTAACACTCACATAAACGTGCATACATTACTTAATTATCAACAGTGTTGAAGGAGAGAAAAAAGAAATACTTCAAGCCTGATGGGGAAAATAGTTTTGCTTTCTTATTTTCTTTAATGGAATGATTAAAAACATATTTAATATTTCTGATATTTTTAAGAATATCAAGCTGTCTATGTATTTTAAATCTCTGAACATGTCCATAATTGGGACAATATGATTTTAATGAAAGACTGGAATTTCTTGGTATTCAAAATGTTCATAAAGCATTGGAATACTGGTGAGAGTAAGATGAAGGACTCACTACGTGTTTTGTTATTAAAAACAGGAAAAGATTGTTGTTTCACATCCAAAAATGCATTTCCTTGCAAGTATCCTGGGTCGTTTGCTAAGGTGAAAGTGAAAGCTTTTGCTGTTAACAAAGAGCCCCTCTTCTATGTTCAAAACGCACAATGGGAAAGAAAATTACTTGTACTTAACACTTTTATAGAGATCTTTATTTCCTAGTCTTGGCTGGGGTATCTAAGGAGTTACAAGCTGCTCATAAATAAACCAAAACCCAACAGGTACAATTGTTGCACCATCTGAACAGGCAGCACCATTCACAGGTGAAAAAGAAAATAAGAGAATAAGCCGTAAGAGAACCTCAGTCACTCACATGAAAGTCCATGGGTAACATACATACGCTTTATCAGCTTTGCTGCCTTGAGCTTGTTGTGGTCATTTCTTAGAGACACTGGAAAGAACCAGTGTTCCTTTTTTTCACAGAAATAAATGTGAAACTCTATCTGAAAAAAACCCGCAAAACTGTTCTGTCAAGTGAAATTAAGAGCAAGGGATATATCAGTAGTTTCATTTCATAAACATGATATGAAAAACTTCATCAAAAAGAGTAGTAAAATGTGACACTAAAACACCATTACCTTTGAATATTTATGGCAGTTTGCATCTGAAGATCATTGTCAGTTATAATGCTGTCTTCCCAAATACTAAATCAGGAAATTCTTCTTCCATATCTTATCTACTTGAACATATTTATCACATAAAGTCAAAATTCACTGTTAAAATGTAACAATAATTCTAACAATGAATCATTATATTTCAAGGTAGTTTCATTACCTAGCAGGACCCAAAGCAAGAAAAGGATCATTTATAAAAGTGACATCTCCCTTGTAAATTCAAAGTGCATATAAAAATAAGTACATATTCAGCTATCAGATGTTTTAATCCTTTAAAGTCAGTGCAAATAGAAACTCAGGGGAATTTGTGTGTTATTAATTAGTTAATAAGTTAGCCCACCTTCTGCTAACCATGTTCCTTTGTTGGTTTTTGTTTGTTTGTTTGTGTTTTCCTGGCATTATTGTTGGTTTTAATTAATACTAATTCCCCAATTTAAATCTTTTAGAAAGGCAAACCCCAAATTATTATGCCTGGTGCCTAAAACGGCAGAACTTTGAGATACTTAAACTCTTTCATTTGTTTCCTGCTCTGGTTGATGCTGAGCTTAGCATTATTGCATATGGATACTTAGTTCTATGATATAACTCTTTATCTGTTTCTAGAAAAAAGCCTGTAAATGCAAGAAGAGCTGTTATAAAATATTTTGTTCTATTAAAGCACTACTCTATACCATTGCTGAAGAGGGATTTCATTGATGGATTAAGTGATTCTAAAATACTGATTGAGGAAACACTATTCCTAAAGTGGTTTTGAATACCTTTAGAGTACTTTGTGAGGTAAGACATATAATCTCGTCTACTGCCATTAGTCTTAGAGAAACTGCTAAATTGTACATAACTTCTACAGTAGAATATGTAGACTAAATTTTTAAGTTTCTTAAATAATTTTCTCAATGAACACCTAAAGTGAAGTAAAATATCTCATGTGCTAGTTCTTGATCAGAAAGCATAAGCTTCAAATTTATCAAAACTTTCATTTAAATTAGTCATACAACTTAGTACTAAGAGTTAAACCAATCCAATTACCAGAACCCCATGCCATAATGAAGTCAAGGGTTTTTTTGTCATGTAAGATTTATGCAAGTGTTAAATTAGACTGTGTACTACAAATCTAGCTCTGCCTCTCATTTGTATATTCTTGTATTAGAATACATTGATTATTGTTGCAAGTTTTCAAATTATAAGATATTTATAAACTAATTGGAATTGATTATTTGCAGGTTTTGTTTTTGATTTTTTGTTCTTTTTGCTAAAAGTATGATCTGATAAAAAATGCAAAATAGATTTGTTTGGCTTCTGAAAACAAATAGCTGCCTTTTAAAACTTTTTGTTATTGAAAACCATTTTTAAGATCACATCACAATTATATTAAATAAACCTTATTGGGCTACATGGAAAGCTTATGCCAATTTACCTGTGCCACTTTCTAATGAAATGGATGTGCAAGAAATAGTCATAAACACTTTTTTCCTTTACATTTCTTAGAGTTTCTATATATTGCAAACCAGTTACAAGATAATTGTTTCTCTGCATTGCAAAAATGCTTATGAATTTTTTGGGTGGGAGGGGAAGGAGGTTGCAACAAAATTATTCAATTTATATAGTGGCTAAAAGAATTAAGACCAATAGTTAGGAGTGCTGGTTAGCCACTTCAATTTGTGCAACACTTTGAAAGATCAGGATGCAGATAAACGCTGTAACGATTTAAAGCACAAAAGATATTTGGCATGCACATGTGAAGAGATTGCTTCTGTTAAAACTCAGCCTTGTCTTGGATTCTGGAAAGAACTGGATGAATATTTTAACCCTCTGTAAACAATTTCCAGGCATCAAAACCAGAAATAAGAAAACCCATTATTTTTATACTGCTACTATTGCAAATAAAACTTGCTTGAAAAAGACCATTTTGTATTCATAGAAATATACCAATTAAATTGCTATAACCAGCAACTATAATTTAATGTATGAAAATGTAATAACATCACAGTGAACAGAGCTCCACACTGCATACAAAACCACCAGTTTTTAATTGAGTACAGTTCCTATTTCTGGTTTTCTTTTTACTGATAAATCTTTTGAGGAAGGTTTCAGCACATGAAAATGTTTTTGACATTCATTTTAAGATCCATCCACAATTATAATATGGCTTCTTTAAACATTGGAATTTAAGAGTAGCTCAACCCCACCAGATTGCAAAAGAATGATGAGAAGAGCTTAAGCAGCACAAATACACTTCTGCGTTATTTAAAAGCTAAATAACACATGCGTAAATGTACCCGTTTTCCTTAAAATACAGTAGTGTGGTTCTTCACTGGTTGTGAGAAATTATTAAAACACCAAGCAGGTGTTTGAGGTAGAAATACATAAAAGGAACCACATTTGAAATCTAATGGAGAACTAAAATGTGAGTGATTTGTCTTCCATACTAAGCATACTGTAAACTGAGTTTATTAGTAAATCTGAAGAATATTTGTAAGCTGAGGGAAGTTACTCTTACAATACACATATATACCTGTATAACATATGTATGAATTTAAACATCTTTATACATGGTGGGGTTTTATATGAAAGTATTCTAATGTACACTCATCAGAACCAAAAGTCGAGCTGCAAAATGTACATCCATACAGAAAATTTCAGTCTTTCAATATTTGTCCCCCAGCAAACAGAGTAAGTTTCTGAAAAACTGACAAACATCTGGAATGGTGGTAGGGTGGGATGGAATCTGTTGCCTGCCTAGCAATAATGAAAAGAATCAAGAAAGCTACCATTGTCCCTTTCTGCAATGAAAAGGTATTTATTCACTTTGATTTAAAAATTTTCTGGAGGAAAATTTGGGTTTGCAGAATAGGCCATTTTCCATCTGAAAGAAAGTATCTGTTGTATAAATCTCAGGAAATAGGCATATTTTAATGTTTCAGAGAATTATTGATACCTGGAACTATTCTAGAAAAGGAAGAAATTTAAGCCTGAAATTACTATCAAATATTCAGAGAATCCTTGGAGGTCTTTTTGTTTTCAGATTCCCATGTGCTGATAGTTCTATACTGAGACACATGAGCACTCAAAGCAACCATAGTTAGAGGAAAACTGACTGACTACTTTTTTGTAACATATTATGACTATTCAATGAGTAGCCTGGGAATATGATCCTTCATTTTACATGGAAAAGAATGTGGAAAATCTTTCATGCTTTCTAGTGAGAAATCTTTCCTTTTAAAAGGAAATTTCTACACTGGAAATTGTCTCTTGATTTATTTTTTTTGTAAACATCTTCTATGGTTTTTTTTTGTGTTAGGTTTTTTTTTTGTGTGTGTGTGTTTTATTTTGTTTTACATGGAGAGAAGTGAGCACTCCAAAATAGAAATTCTACTGTTATATTAACAGACTAATATCTCTTCTGAAATAATTTGGCTTACTTGTGTGACCATACCATTCTGTAGCTGCAGGTGGCTAGCTGGAAAAGACACAATGCATCATGTATATTCCATGTAGATTCAAGATCCTGGGAGGTCTTTGTGTCCTGCTATGAAATCCAGCCTGTAAAAATGGCTGAAGCATGAGATTCTAACCTATGGGTTCCTGGAGGTCACACAATGGCATTTCTGAAAGTTCACGGTTTGGCTGGAAACTAATAGCTTTCATCAAAAAATGTTTTGGACTTTCATTTCCTGGCAGAAATTTCTATATATTCTGCAGAACAGCAGGAAACACATGGACAAGATTTATTTTATTTTAAAAAATAAAGAAAGATATGTCCTATTTTTATGTCATTCAACTATACCATCCCCTGAAGAAATCCTTTTCTACCTGTTCAATGAATCTTTCTGTGCACTTAATACCAAAAATATGGCAAAGCATTATATTTAAAAACTTAGCACAAAAGGAAACATAAGAGTACTTACAAGATTTAATAGAGAGTGAAACATAAGGAGCTTGAAACAGTTGTTCTACAGAGCTAAACCGGAGCAATTTGCCATGACCTCTTTGAGGAGTACTTGCTGCCACACACCTTAGTTATTTCTGAAATTTTGGTAATTGATGGTAAAACGTTGGTCCATGAAATTAAAAGCAATGGAAATGAACTAGCCTTTTTTAAAAAAATACCTCAAGAAATATTATTGTTATGCAAATTTAACACAGACACATACTTTGTGCGAAATTCAAATCCCCCTTTTAGATAATAAAAACACATCTATCTTCTGGAGAAGGTGTCCTGCAAGTAGCACCCATAAGAAAACATGATGAACATAAATATAACAAGAACTTTGGGTCTATTGTTCATTGAATGCAATGTCCTTAAATTTAATAGAATCACAGAATACCAGGCTGGAAGGGACCTCAAGGATCATCTGGGCAAACAATACTTGGACAAAACCACCATCTGGACAAGGTTGCCAAGCACTCTGTCCAGCTGAACCTTGCCTGTCTGATGCTGGAAGATTATTCCAGTGGCTGGTTCTTACTGTGAAAAATTTTCCTCTTGTATCTAATCACAGTCTCCTCAGGAATAACTTGCACCTATCAGCCCTTGTCTTTTCCATGTGACTCCTAAACAGGGGATCTCCATCTTCTTCGTAGCCTCCCTTTAAGTACTGGAACATGGTGAGGATGTCTCCTCTAAGCCTTCTTTTCTCAAGGCTGAACAAACTCAATTCTCTCAGCCTTTCCTCGCATGGCAGACAGACTTCCCTTTCAGCCTGGTGTCTCTCCCCTGAACATGCACAAATTCAGCCTACCCTGGAACACAAACACAAGGTGCCAGGGCCTTTTGAAGAGAAGGCAGAGGGCTCTATGGCCAACAATAGATATCTGTGATATTTACTGTAATTCTGAGTGCAAGGGAACGAAAAGCCCATCAAATCAATTATTCTTCAAGTCTGTCATGTTTTATCTCCCTATATAACCAACACAGAGAAAAAAATCTTTTAATACTGCAATAAACATAATGACTAAAATGCCTTCACATCTATGACTGAGATATAGGACACAGTATACTTCTATGGTTCAACAAATTTCAGTATTCATTTCAATTTACAGAATCTCATTATTAATTTTTCATCTTCACTCAGACTTGTACTATTGCTGTAGAACATTGAAAATTCCTGGTGGATTATGAGATTGATTTTTTTTTCTTGGTGCACTTTGGGTTGTTTTTGGTAGATTTGTCTGTCTGGGATTTTTTGGGGGATTTTTTGTTTGGGTTTTTTTTTAATATGTAAAAATTTATTAGATGTTTAAAATAACTTGTTTCATATAAAAGTTCCTTAATGGCCCCTTGATGCTTGAAACATAAGAACTTAGAAAATGTTTTTGAAAATTTTTTTAGGTTCCTTTTTTTCTCTGTAATTAAAAATCCAATTCAGTCTTTTTATTTAATTTCTTACTTCATTAAGACACATTTTAACATCTACTGAGAAATTGTATCTGAAAATTAGTATAACACTGGAGAAAAACTCCTATGGCTCTTAGTTTTGTGAATGGACTTTAATGAGAATTTTATAAAATAAATTTTAAATATAGACTGTAAAATTTATTCTATGAATCTAAAATTCCTTTGAAAATTTCCTGTTATGAAGGTGAAAAGTACTGAGTAAAAATATTCTTTCTTATAAAAAGAAACGGCACTTAGAAGTTACAGGGAAATACATTAAATACCACTCCTAGCAATTCCGAATACACATCCCTAAAAGCATATAATTACAGAAAACTATTGAAAGTTGTTAAAATATAAAAAATACAACATAGAAAATACCAAAATTAATATAAATTGTGCAGCCTTAAGTAGACTCCTTTGAATACACAGATGATGATGCCGTCTTTAATTACATAATTATATGTAATTTTATTCTTATTCCCCTATTTTTAAAAATAGTTGCAAAAATGTTGCTTTGATCTTTTATCTCACTCTCAAGCCAGCTGAATTACTGTTGATGGAGAAGACGCTCAAGAACTCATCTTGGGACAAAATCCGATGTTTCTCCAGACACTAATTTGGTAAAGTTGCAAACCATTGAAACCATAAGAAACATTGGAAACAGTTTAGTAATAATGTAGGACTGGATTTTGATATTTCGTCCTTAACTGTGGAACCGTGGGTGCTGCCCTGACCTTAGACTGTCTTCCTTCCTGGTATAGTCAGGTAGAGAGCAGAGGTAGGAGGACATATCCTTGCTTTGGCCCAGTCACTGTGTTAAGAAACAGCTAGTGCAGAGTATTCATGTGATTTGCTGTGGACAAAGGCTCTCATAGAAGGGAGTTCTACTCCTGGACTGCTGTGGCTTATATGCTATTTCTTTTTCTGACCTGTGCCTAAAAGTACAAATTGGTATACTGAGTATAGCATATCTGAACAAAATGTTTGCCAAGAGGTCTGGAGTGATGGACATTTTTATTGCATATATCAGAACTGTGTCAAAAATTTGAATTCAAGTCCTGGGGAATAGAATAGTACATTTTAAAATTTAATTTGCACAGCTTAGAAATATGTAGGGTCTACATAATAGTGCGTCTGATCTGAGAAAATCTGTTCCTTTTGAAACAGAAGCATACTGCTGCACTCAATCATACATGAACCTGAAGATCCAGGATAGCCTTAACTGAAAAAAGCAAGAGAGAAACATGACACAAGGTCAGTTTTGACAATTTAAAACTAGAGTATTTGAAAAACCAATGGTATCTTATGATTTCTCAGAACATATAATGGATTACAGGAGAATACAGCCTGCAGGCACTCTGTTTGGATATATGCCCAAGACAGACAACAACATATGCTCAAGCACAGGGACATCAGGGTAATGCAATATAAAATAACTGTGTGCTTATCATCAGATGTGGGAAGGCAGCCAGAGGCCTATAATCCCTAGAGGTACTTCTAGGGGCTGTTGTTTGATGTGAGATGTTTGGTACTAGGTAATGCTGATGTTTGGTAGTAGGCATCCTAATGTCATTTGCATATGGAATAGAATATAGAGTACTAGCAAGCAAAGATGTGTCAGATCACCTTCAAGCACCAAGCACTCCTGTCATCAGTAAACAGTAACTGTAAAGGACTAATAAATCTTCATGGTGAATGAGAACAAAGTGACTTATGACCAGTGATCATGTAATTATGATTCATTTGAGGAAAAGCTCAGTGCCTAATGGCCCTCAAACATTTACCTCTGCCTGTGCATTGTAGTTGTCGATGTCAGTTGTCTAATTGTGCAGGATGGAAAAACTAGTATTTTTAAGACATTCTGAGGGAATCTTCCTTTTACTTTGTATTTAATTTCTTCTTCTAGGTGTAATTCTTTTCTCAGCAGAAACACGAGAATGGCCATAAAAGAGAAATACTGATGAATTTTCTTTTCATTTTTAGACTCTTAAGGAACAATGTTTTAGCCAAACACAATGTCTGGTTTCTTCCTCTTGCACTGAAACACATAAAAACTACGGTTGATAAAGCAATGTATTTGTATGCTCAAAAAGACAGATTTACAAAAGGAGTCAGACAACACCTACAGCAAAATCCAGACCTGAAGTTCTGCATTTGGAAGAGGGGTAAAGCTGTGTGTCCAAAAAAGTGTTTCTTAATCATCAGTAACCAGAGAAGGGTGTCATCTTCAGGAATCAGATACAAATTCCACTCTAAGTAATTTTAATTTGCTTTGTGTAAAACTAAATATCTGCACTATGAAAAAAACACTGAGAGTTGGAGGAGCAATTAGTTGTGTGTCTTTGTTTAACTGCATTACTCCTTGAACATCCTGCAGATTTGTAATTCAGAGAAGAAAGTCAGGCATGGTTTTGAAGCTTTTTTTCCATTTAAATGAGATGTAGACTTGGTGTTGCATCTAGGATTCTGAACCAAGTTTATAATACACTCTCAACATACATGGTGCCCACAAGCCACTGACTGTGTGAAGTGCCTAGTATGTCCCTAGCAGAGGATAAAACCTTTTGGGAATGTCAGACAGTGTGTATGCTTTGAGTAATCCAAATTCAATTATTCAGTGGTGTGATACAAATTCATATTTCCCAACTCACCTAAAAAGATCTTTAACTGCAGGAACTGCTAAGAATCTCTGCAGGTTGTACTCTTAACCCAATCTGTTAAAGTGCTCTACTTGTGTGGCATAATTAAAACGACTTGTGAGCCTGTCTCTCAAGCCAAACAAAAGCTTGGAGTGCTTATCTGGAATACTCTTCACAGTGCAAAGCAACTGATCTCTAAGATAGAAGGGTAAAAATATATGTAAAGAACTCGCCTTGCTCTTTACACTTTTATTGTACATTTTGTTTAAAAGATTATGCTATATTTAACTGAAATTAACATTTTTTTCATAACTATATTTGACGACTATGTGTCGTTTGCTATGTGCATCAGTGAGTTTAGCAATACAGCAAGCTAAACAGAAGTCAGATTCCTTTTGAGACAACTATTATGAAATTCAAGATGATGGAAGGAAAAGGTAATATGAAAGTTTTCAATTCTCGGAGTGAAAGGGATATACTAACAAAAAGAGTCGTGCTTCCCCTGCCACACTGGACTCCTTTCCTACTGCTTAGCAACGGATAAGATGTCACTTATTTTCAGACAGGAAACAGAAACAGCAAGAAAGCTGCACACAAAGCTGGTATCACTGCAAGTGTCCTGTACAGCTCACTGGTGCAGGGAGACTTGGCCTATAATGAAGTCATTTGCATTCACATGAGGGCCTGGCTGTGTGGACATCAGTCCAGACTCTGGGAGCTGTTGTTTCACTGAGTCAAAAGAAATTTGCACATGAAAGCCACATCCGCATTACTTAACTCTGCAGCTCACTCGGGATTGCCTCCCTTTTAGACCAAAGCAAATCTAAACCTATGATTAAATCTTCAGAGGATTTATTTTATTTTCTGTGGATATCTGCTAGATTTGACAAACGCTGAACATACTCCATGCAAATATAATTTGAGGTGCTACTTACCCACTCTCCTTTTCTGAATCTTGTCTTCCTTAATATAGAGCCATGTAACCACTGAATTTTCTCAAATCTCATCAGCCAGATTTTCTGCCAGTTGGCAATGTGAAGGCATTTATGTTTTCAATATCTCCATGTCTTTCCAATTTAATTGCAAACTTTATTCTCATTGGCAAGAGAGAATTAAAAGAACAGGCATGCCTGCTGTTAAATATTGATTGTATTAGACTCAAAAAAACCTGTCACTATCAGATGGAAAATCCAAGACAAAAAAGTTATATTTGAAGGTAATGCTGGACAGACCATAATGCATGTAATGCCATTTATCTACACGGTGAATTATTTTGCCATCAACACATGTATAGCAAGTATAATTTATGGTTTCTCAGTTGCAAAAGAATATTACTGATTCTCCACAGGTCCTGACACCAATACAAAAATTGCACGTGATGTGGAGGTCAGCTGTTGACTGCCTTGGTTCTTGCCTCCACTGTATTTCTGATGTAAATTTTTTCTCTGTCTCTCTGATAAATAAACAAATTCAGTAAAAGAAAAAGCCTCAGTGTTTATAATGTCTGGGTAATGCATCATATTACAGAATTTAGTCACAAAGTCTTTGGCTTATTCACCGAACAACCCCAGCACTGACAGTGGAAATTCCTCCACAATATCCTGTTAATACACTTCAATCCTGACCTGAAAGAACCTTTATGGCTGACAGGATAGTTTAATTTTCATGCCCATTCAATCTTTGGCCTCTGTGCTAAGACTGCCAACAGGAGTGCAAATTAACACCAATTATTCTGATGTTTTATGTACTGGGCTGAGAGCACCAACTCATTTTACACAGGCCATCACCCAGCTGTCAGATGTTAATGACTTTTGGTTACTTCTGACCTGCTTCAGATTCATCTGAGTAGCTCAGAGTTGAAAGGGTGTCTATTTCATTAATAAGAAACTGATCTGTACAATCCTCTTACAATTCCCTTTCACAAATTCAAGCATGAATGTTTATTTTCCCATTAAATAATTACAAAGGGACAAAGCCCAGCCTCTTGCAAACTCAGTGTATTTCTGCCAGTTTAAAATTTAGCCTATGGATGTCAGTTGCACTGGACATGGACAACAACAAATACCCCTCAGAGCTGATCAATATGTATATATATATATATAAGTAGTCATAAACATTTTATTCTGAGCACCTGTCATTTAAAAACAAGTACTATAACAGCTGAATATTATGCCACTATCTCTGAGTATAGAGGAATAATAGATACATTTGGTAGCAAATTATTTATTTGATACTCAATGCAGAAATTTTTTCTTTACCATCATATTTTTAATATTACTCAATTACATGGTGTGTAATTGAGTTGGTTTGTGCCTTCTCCACTCCTTAGAGCATGGGTGGCTTCAGGATATTCTTTCCTCATAACTCCTATGAGCAAGGAAGACCTGTTTCCAGAACAGACACTAAAGATGCAGATAGAGGTGCAGTTTTGCAGCCCACATTTCTGAGAGTTTGCTCCCTTCAGTTATGTGAGAAAGGCTGAGTTTTGCAGTCTGGAGACTTATTAATCTGCTAAATTTTAACTTCTGTTGAGCATAGTCCTCAGGTATGGGAATGCCCAGTGACAGTACAGAAGGTACAGCACTACATGGTGTTCTGCCCTATAAGAGTGAAGGTAAAAAAAGAAGATGAAGGAGGTTCCAAAAGCTGCTGTAGATTCACTTAGCATTTTCTTATTTTCAAAATACACTGTTGTTTTGGGATTTTTGAAAGGTAAGCAATGTGTGCAGTGATAATTATGACTTAGGATCTAGTTGAAGATATTTGAGACAAAATGGCCAAGATCAATGACTAGATGTACTGAGCTTCTTTATTGCAGAGAAGTCCAGAGAGAGATGTGATATCCACCTTTAAGTATGAAAAGGTGTGACGGAAAGACACTGAACCACAGGTTTTTAAAATATAATTAATAGTAATTTATTTAAAAAAAACCCAGAATGCAGATTCAGTACGTCACTTGCAGGTTATTGTTGGATACAATGGGGAATTCACTATTGCAGTTTGGAAGTATGACCACACTGATTACAATCACAAAAGATCCACAAAATACTCTTACTACAACCACTGTGGCTTCCCTAAAACATAGGATCACAGCTCACAAGCACACAAAATATTACAATCACAAAGATCCACAAAATACTCTGCTGCCAACACAACACACAATAAAATGATCTAAAACAGAGTCACAAACCCCACGGTTACACTCGCCATAGGCAATTAGCTTCCCTACGATCACAAAGATCTACAAATACTCTTATTACAACCACTGTGGCTTCCCTAACACATAGGATCACAGCTCACAAGCACACAAAATATTACAATCACAAAGATCCACAGAATACTCTGCTGCCAACACAACACACAATAAAATGATCTGCAACACAGTCACAAACCCCACGGTTACACTCCCCGTAGGCAACTCACAAAATGCTCTTATTACAACCACTGTGGCTTCCCTAAAACATAGGATCACAGCTCACAAGCACACAAAATATTACCCATACGTTAGTCACTCAAAACGACACACTTAAAACATATCAAATAGCCACTTACCCCGTCTCTCAGGTAAGGGTTCCCAATACATTACCTCAGCCAGCCGCCCGGCTAAGGGGGAAGGGTCTCCTCCTAAGGTTGGAGGAACGGCTCCCAATACTAGCTCGAATGCCAGGGCTTTTATTTGGTTCATTTTGCTGATGTGTGTGACAGGATGCAGGGCTGGGCCTGACACCTCCGGCCCTATCTCTTGCATATTCCCATTGTCTTGGCCCATCGAAACCAAATGGGGACCCTTAGGGCTTGTCAAACAGTTTGAGTAGTGGTTTGATTGGGACTCAGGACATATGTTTGTGGAAGGAAGCCAAGGCTTAGCAAGGCTCCATACAAGTTTTTCAGGTTTTGTGAAGTGCCCGCTTCAGTCTGTTTACAACACAACTCAAGTCGGAGCCATCTACACAGCTCCCCATGAGGTGTCTCCGCAGACAAAGAGCTTAAAAGCAGCCCAAGACTGAGTTGTGTATTACAACTCCCCGTAGGCCGCCTGCTCTGTTTAGGCACTATTGAAACCTGTGTGTATAGCTCAGCCTTACAAAAGGGGCTAGTCTGTTTGCCATATCTATGGTTAAGAACACGAGAAATTTGGGCTTAAATCGAAGACAAGTTTAGGTTAGACTTCAGAAGTCTCTCTCAGAAGGCATATTTAAGAACACATTGGAAAAGCTGTATCCGGAAGGTAAGGAAACATACTTGCTGATATGAATATAGATACATTTAACTGTCTTAGAGTGTTAGATTTTACTAGATAACCTATTGCATTGTCCATTATTTTGCCAGCTGACTATAAATGAGGTAAAATCACATTGATTACAGTATTACCTGTCTACAGAGAACGTTTTACGTCATGTTAGGTAATACAGCCTTTTAAGCTCATGCTATAATTTAACTTTGGTCCCTAAGGAAGATTACCACATAAAGCAGGCAGGAAGTATTTCTCAATTTGAGGTGGTGCCTGTAGCATTCAGGAACTTAGTGCAGTGACTGTGTGTCAGTCTGTCATGAGTCATGTCTACTGCCCCTTTCATATCTGCCCTAGAAAATCAGTGACTAGTTTCTTAGAGGCATGTGTTACTACATAGATCTGGACTGAAGGGAAACCCATTGGGATGAAAACTTTTTTAACATTTTGGCCCTCCATCTTACACACATATTTGAGGAGAAAGCCTTCAAGTGATATCTCAAGAACTGACAGACCTCTGTTCATATTCCACCCACACAAGGAAGACAGTCCAAAACACTGAAGACTTACACTAGAGATGTATGAATGTGCTTCACATTGCATATGGTAAATTTGCTTAGCTGGAATATTGAAATCTTATTTATTGAGATTAACTATTCAATATATTATAATAAAGGTGTTGTGAAACAGGGAATAATAATATTGTAACAATTTCTATATCTACAAAACCCCCTGTGCCACATGTTTAAAGCACCTATGGCTACACAAGAAGAGAGTGTACAATCTTGGAATGTATGGAAATCATTAAATGAAATCTGAAATAAAAATTATCCATTGTGATTCAGATATTAAACTGTGCTCTGTTCTCTTCACTCCTTCCTTTTTTTTTTTTGTTCTAAAACTTGCTAAGATTTTGAGGAAAGTATTATAAGAAAAATATAATTAATAACTTTAGCGGTGCTTCCTGGTGAGGTACTAGAATCTAATTGTATAATTTATGGTGTCACTGGTAATACTCTTGCCAGCAGCTCAAGAGCTGTGACAAAAGCTTTCTGCTTTACAGCTGTAGAATAAGAAAAGGTGTTAGAAGCCTTTTTTACTGTCTCCAGCATTCCAGACTCTTCAAAGTTTAAGGTGCAGTTGTGGAGCAGCCTTAGTGAGTACAAAGCAAAGATATATTACATTAATGTTGTGACAATGTAGTCATTTACAAAAATGTAACGAATATTCAGCCCAATACTCTTCACTGTCTTCATAATCACAAATACCAACCATATCTGGGTATAGTAATTTGTTATGCTGCTGTTCCTCACAAGTATAATAATGCACATCACAGCAAAAAGTAACTCAGCACACTTTGAAATGCTTCTGAAGAAAATAAGGACACTAGTAATCGCTACATTTTACCATGCAAAATATCCAGGAACTAAAGTGTCTTCTACGGTGTGGAGTTAGAATACAAGATATCTGTTGCCCAAAAAGAACAGGGAAAAAAATGCACAAATTGGTAAACATTAAACAAGTTCTTAGTACAATGGGACAAAGTGCCTGTAAAAATTTATTTCCTATTTTCCTACTTCCCTTCAATCAGAGCTATGGCTGTGTCCCTTAATGGATTTATTCTTCTCTATCCCGAATCCATGCCAAACAAAAAAGTCTGCTTTTATGATTTTTTTTTGGTACCTTTAATGATGCATGCTTTTGCATGCTTTTTGCAGCCAGATGTAAATATCATCTGGATTTTTCCATTTAGAAAATTTGTTCTGAATCCTTAAGCATCCTGAGTGTTTTCTAGGCTTAGAGAATCTCATCTGGATCTCAAAGGCCACAGACAGAAATGTTCCCTCATTACTTTTTTCAAGTTCTAGGTCTTTCCTTTCAATGTTTTTTTAGTGAAATAAATTATGGTTTACACCAAGGTTAGCAAGCACATTTCATTTACAAGATGAGTCATTGTCTAAATTCTGGCTTCAGAAATTGGGAAATACTTTTTAAGGTGCAGAAAGTATGGAAGACAGAAGAGAGCTAGAGTTAAAGCATATGTTTGGAGGGAAAGAGAATGGGAACTCCAGTATTATTAGTAATACAAGCAAAGCGCTCACACAGTGACTTTGGAAGTGACAGTGTTAGGTATAGTCAATAAAGTAGTGAAAATCACCACCATCTGCCGGAAAATGATGAAAATTTTTTTCTTCTTTAGGCT
The DNA here is from genome assembly GCF_964237585.1 of Gallinula chloropus. Lineage (NCBI taxonomy): Eukaryota > Metazoa > Chordata > Aves > Gruiformes > Rallidae > Gallinula > Gallinula chloropus. The sequence continues at coordinate 10,978,257 of NC_140088.1, forward strand.
TTCTAAAATAAATACATGTGATGTGAATACCTGTTGTATAGCAGAAATTAGAAAATATTTACCCATCATAGCCATGACTGGAAAACTGTTACAAAAGGTTATGTGAATTTGCAAGAGTTAGTATCACCCAGTAGCCTATCCAGAATTTGCTTACAGAAATTTCAGAAATTTCACTGAGATTTAATTCTATTCAATGAAAACGAAGAAATTATTTTCCCATTTTCAATAAAGCAAGAGATTGTGTAGTATAGAGATAATGGTACTGCTGCAGTATTATATTTGTTATTTTATGGGATCTGATTGAGATGGAGTTCATTTTCCTCACAACAGTCCTCATAGTAATGTGCTTTGTAATACTAGCTAGAAAGGTGTTGACAGCACATTGGTGTTTAAGCTACTGCTAAGCAGTGCTGGTACAGCATTGAGGCTCTCTTTCCAACATCTCCCCCCACTTCCCACCCCAAAAGCCAGTAGATTAGGAGTGGACAAGATCTTGGGAGAGGATGTAGGCAGGACAGCTGACACAAACTGACCAAAGAGATATTCCATACCATATGACATCTGTTCAGCAGTAAAAGCTAAGAGAAAGAAGGAAGGGGGTGCATTCAGATTATTACAGTATTTGCCTTCCAGAAGAACCTCTATACGTACTGAAGCCCTGCTTCCTGGAAATTGGCTGGACATCACACACTGATGGGAAGGAGAGAATAAATCTTTTGTTTTCTTTTGCGTCTGCACATGGCCTTTGCTTCTGCTTTTATTAACCTATCTTTGTCTTGACTCAAAAGGTATTTGTTTTTTTCTTTTTCTATCTTATTTTCTCTCCTAGCTCTTGCCGAGGAGTGATAGAGCAGCTTGGTGGGCGCCTGGCATCCAGTCAAGGTCAACCTACCACAGTTACTGAGTTAGAAAAAATATAATATTTGCTTTACTTTGCATAGGTATGTTCTGAGTTCAGATTCCTAAGACTTTAATTATACTGAAGTCAAGGAATTTATCTTGCCATAATAAAAAAAATCACAATCTTTTTTTCTGTTTCTTTTTAAGCAGTGACAATAAAATGATATGATTATGCATGTCAGCTGAGCTTTAGATAGTTTGTTCAAGTTCTATTTCAGAAACCTCATGTCTAAAATGTCAACATGAAAAGTTGCTGCAAAGAGGGCTTACACGGAAAAGATGGAAATCTGTTTTGTTATTTTTCAGTTAGAGAGGAGCTTCCGTAGCTTTGTTTTGTTTTAATCCATTACTTCCTCACACTTTAGGAACACCTTAAAAATGGCAGGGGAAATTAAAACTGATAGTTTCTGGCTCAGAAACTGGAGGCATTGTGCCTGTTTTCATGTCCTTAATTTAAAAATTTAAAGGGAAAAAAATGTGAAAAGATGTTTCCTTTTACACAACTGTGGAGTGTTTGAATGAGTGTATGAATATGTTGTAGCACAGTGTCCAAAAACTGAGTAATGGCACCACCTGGACACTCAAGGCTGACTCATGTATGTGGCATTTCTTGCTTCCATTGGAAAGAACTCATCTCTTATAAGTACAGAAAGTACTGTTTCTAACTCAGGAAGGGATTGACATTGCCTTGACCTATTATCCAGCTGCCCAGAGAGAAGTTCCCACACAGGTCTAAGACTGTTCTCCCTACCAAAAGGAAGCTTTGGATGAATTGCTCATTCATCACTCCAACATCATTAAATCAAGCTCTTCCTCTGTGTTGTTGCTTTGTTACTCCTCAGTACTAGCATAGAAGCCAAGTTTAGCTAAGGCTAAGACAAACAAGATAACTTTGTACTCCAACCTGTTGTTCAGTGGGCTTTCAATACTGATCTGTCTTATAGTAAGATCCCGAGTGAAGAGAAGATGAATAGAGTATGTGTTAAATTTTAAGGCTCATGTGTCTCTCACACTGAGAGAGATCTGTACTATCTTTTTCCCTTCTGCTTTGTATTATCTAGTACCTTTTTTCTCATGCACGAGAACTCAGGATATAATCAATCCACATACTAAAAAAAGTACATAGAAAAAAGATGCTCAAAAAAACCTCAACAAAATCTCACAGAAAAACATGAGTGCTCTTCTATATTCTATGCAGAAAACTGATAAACAGAACCTCTATATGTACAGCAGCAGGTCTCAACATTCACACCAAAGAGATGACTCAATCTTGTTATTTTTTTCCCAAATGTAACTAAGACTCAGTTCGTGAAAAAGAGGTTTTGGGAGTTGAGCTGAAGGTCTCATGACTAGGGGAATAAAAGTGCAATAAGATATTAATGTGCTACAGTTTAAAATATTTGGACATTTATGCTGAATACATAATAATTTAAAATTAATTGCAATTATTATTTTTTAAAAAGTGTCAGTATTTGATCTATCTATCAAATATCTCAAACGATCTTATTGTTTGTGTGGATTTTGTTTCCCACTCCCAGCTAATGCCAAGGCTTAGGATGTCAAACAAGAAAAAAATCAATCCCACAACATTTTCAAGATATAAAAAGTTTCTTCAAGTACTGCAAAAGAGGTTGAATCAGTTTTCTTTGTAAAATTATTTCTTATTCTTTATTCTCTTTAAAGGATTGCCTGAACTGCTGTGTCAAAATGCAATATAATGTATACTTCCTTTTGCTAAACTGACCTAATTTAATTATTTTTTGACAGAATAAAAAATACAGATGTACATTCACTCACTTTAATCATCACTTGGATTGGTGCTGGAGGTTGTAGACTTCATTTGTTAGCAGTATGGCAGGTCTAAACTTATTTTCACTGAAACCGGCAAAATCATTATCTGTGACTTTAATGATGGAAAACTAGATGCTGTCAAAATTGCTCTATAGCTTGACAATAATTATACTCATAGAAAAGTAATAATGCCAGAGGTCTAGGATTTCTTGTCTGTCTCCAACCTGATTCTTCTAAATTAATTTCTAGCCCATCCTGATGTCAAAACCATTGGGGTTTTATATTATTTGCTCTAAACTTTGTTGCTGTTTGTTCTTTCTGTTTAAGAATATAAATGAAACTATCTTTAATCTTATTATACTCTTAGACATCTATAAGTTTGGAATGAAAAACATATTTTTCCTGATATATAGAAAAGTTTTTCAACAGAAAATCTGATTGACCAGAATAGATATTGCATATTGGAGCATACGTGACCTGCTAGAATAACCTTAGTTCTTCCCCCTAGAAACAATTTTATATCAGTGAAAGCTCTTTAGATGTACATGACATTTCAACCTTTTTGGTTCTACCTTCTTACCTGAACATCCGAATACTGCAGTTGCTGGTTGCAAAACAAAGCAAGCTGAACTAAATTAATCAAATGTCTTAAAGTAGAAGAGCTGGTGACCCCTTATGACTTTAGGTAGTTTGTTTTACAGAATCACAGACTAACAAAGAATAGTAGGCATTGGGATGGACCACTCTGGAGATCATTTAGGCCACCCTCTCTGCTAAAGGAGGACCACCTACAGAAGGTCACACAGGACTGTGTCCAAAGAAGGAGACTCCACAACCACTCTGGACAGCCTGCGTCAGTGCTCTGTCACCCTCACAATGAAGTTTCCCCATGTTCAAATGGAACTTCCTGTGTTCCAGTTTGTGTCCACTGCCCCTTGTTCTGTCACTGGACACCATGGAAAAGAGCCTGGTCCCATCCTCTAGACATCCATCCTTTAGATATTTATAAGTATTTATGAGATCCTGTCAGTGTTCTCTTCTCCAGGCCAAACAAACCCACCACTCTGAGCCTTTCCTCATACATGAGATGCTCCAGTCCCTTAATCATCTTTGTGGCCATCTGCTGGACTCTCTCCAGTAGTTCTTTGTCTTTCTTGAACTGGGGAGTCCAGAACTGATCATAGCACTCCAGATGTGACCTCATTAGGACAGAGTTGAGGGAGAAGATAGCTTCACTCAATCTGCTGGCCACACCGTTCTTAATACATCCCATTGGCTGCCTTGGCCACAATGGCACAGTTCTGGCTCATGTTCAATTTATTGTCCACCAGGTCTCCCAGGCACTTCTCTGCACAGCTGCTTCCCAGCAAGTCAACCTCTAATCTGTACTCCCTAGGTGCAGGACCCTACACTTGCCCTTGTTTGGTTCCTTTCTGCACAGTTCTCTAGATTTCTCTGACCAGATCTCAATGAACAGCAGCATAGTTCTTGGGTGCATCAGCCACTCCCCTCAATTTTGTATCCTCAGCAAATTTGCTGAGGGTACAAAATAAAGTTATTTCCTTACCTTCCATTCAAAATTCCAAGATTTAGAAAACCTCTGGTTCAAATTATTAGTCTGTTTCCTTTATTTCATCTAGATCATCATCTAGTTGATACTATCTTTGGAGATTTGTGTATAACACATTACTTTATCCATTGCTTGCCATTTAATCCTCTAATTACATCTTCCTTTGCATATATTCTGTTCAGTTTATTTCATCTGTCATGTATACTATACATCTATGTATAAACTATGTCATCTACCTGGATTTGTGCAAGGCCTTTGACACAGTCCCCCACCACATCCTTATCTCTAAATTGGAGAGATGTGGATTTGGTGGATGGACCATCCAGTGGATAAGAAACTGGTTGACAGAACGTAGACAAATGGTGGTGGTCAATGGGTCTATGTCCAGGTGGAGGCTGGTGACAAGCGGTGTCCCCCAGGGGTCTGTCTTGGGACCAGTTCTCTTTCACATCTTTATCAATGACATCAGTGATGGAATTGAGTGCAGCCTCAGAAAGTTTGCGGATGACACCAAGCTGAGTGTTGTGGTTGACACAATAGAAGGAAAGGAAGCCCTGCGGAAGGATCTTGACAGGCTGGAAAGATGGGCCAGAGTGAACCTAATGAGGTTCAACACTACGAAGTGCAAGGTGTTGCACTTGGGCCAGAAGAATCCCAAATATATATACAGACTGGGAGAAGAACTCCCTGAGAGTAGCCCAGCTGAGAAGGACTTGGGGATTGTGGTGGATGAGAAACTTAACATAAGCCAGCAGTGTGCTCTTGCAGCTCACAAGGCCAATGGTATCCTGGGCTCCATCAGAAGAGGGGTGGCCAGCAGGGACAAGGAGGTGATTGTCCCTCTCTACTCCGCACTCTTGAGGCCCCATCTGGAGTCCTGTGTCCAGATCTGGGGCTCGCAATACAAGAAAGATGTAGAACTGTTAGAGAGGGTTCAGAGGAGGGCCACGAAGATGATTAGAGGGCTGGAGCACCTCCCCTATGAAGAGAGGCTGGGGGAGCTGGGCTTGTTCAGCCTGGAGAAGAGAAGGCTGTGGGGGGACCTCATTGCTGTACCTGAAGGGAACATACAAACAGGAGGGGAATCAACTTTTTAAAAGGGTAGATAATGGCAGGACAAGGGGGAATGGATTAAGACTAAAAGAAGGAAAGTTTAGATTAGATATTAGGGGGAAGTTTTTTACAGAAAGAGTGGTGAGGTGCTGGAACAGGCTGCTCAGACAGGTGGTGGATGCCCCATCGCTGGAGGTGTTCAAGGCCAGGTTGGATGGGGCCCTGGGCAACCTTGTGTAGATCCAGGCCTGCAGGTTGGTGGCCCTGCCTGTGGCAGGGGGGTTGGAGCTCTACGATCCTTGGGGTCCCTTCCAACCCATGCCATTCTATGATTCTATGATTCTATCTACTCTCTGTCTCCAGCAATGTTGCTACAAGCCATACCTTAAGAATTTGTCTAATAGTTTTCGTGTCCTTGCCTCTTTCGGGTGTATGCAGTGAGGAAGAAGTCCATTAGTTATATCACATGACAGTAACAAGAGTCAGGCTTAGAGAAGGAAAAAATCCTCCTAATTCCCAGATCTTCCCTTCCTGGTTAGTGGCAGACTGGGGTTGTTACCACAGCCAGTGTTGAGAAGGGCAGGAGCTATAGCTCAAAATAGTGTCTTCAGGGGCTCATTAAGAGGGTGCAAGATTTCTCCTCCAGAAATCTCAGAGTTCAGCCTGACCTTGGGATTATAGATCTTCCAGGTCTCACAGAGAAACAAGATATCTAGTTTATGCAAAACTGTATTTTACAGTGGTGAGAGGCAGAAGCTTAATAAGTTAACTGCTTCACTAAACCTTTTTTGTCATGATCTTGCAGGCATTCCATTTTCTCTAGAAGTAAAGTGCATCCAATTGGGGGAGAGAGGAGGAAGGGAGAAAGAAAAAACAAAAAGATAAAAAGAAGTTGACAACAAAGAAAACCCAAACCCAAAGAATGGTATATTACTCTTTTATCCATTTCAAGCATTAAAGTTGAGCTTTTGTATTTCTCTTTTTATGTATATATATTTGTATTTTATTTTATTTTATTCTAGTTCTTCATGGGGAAACAAATATTTCCATATTTATTTCCGGACATAGTTTAAGTGAAATTACTAACTAACCCAGACTGACCTCACCTGAGAAATAAAGATTTTGGATGTTGATGCAAGGTCCACATAATAATGAACAGATATTTAAGCAAGAAGTACAGACTATGCTATTTTGACTGTGTTGCCGCTGGTTACAGCAATTGCAGTCAGCTGAAGTGTGTCAGCTTATGCCCAACATGCATTCTCAGTGAGGAGGTAGCTTTTTGCAAATTGAGAAAGCCTCTCAGCAAAAGGCAAAGCCTCTCAAAGCTTTCAGCTAGCACCTCCTCCACTACAGCAGCTCAGTGTGTGTCAAGTTGATCACTTCACTGACAGCCAGACTACATGTCAAAAATACTGCATTCCTTCTCATCTACTACTAGGAGCTATTTCCTTCCACTTTTATTCTCTGACACTTGCAGCCTTAGCCCTGTTACAATGGAGGTTAATTCTTTGCAATCAGAAGCTCTAGAAACATGCTGAAATTATTTATCAAACATTGAAATAGCCCATGTATTAACTACTGTAGGTGAAAAAATATTATGTGGATGGATGAGTGCAAACCATTTGTTGGTTAACAGACCCACAAGTCTGCACAGAGAAGCAGATGCCCACTGGATGCCCCAGCTGCTGGAGTTCACATATGAACCTTTGGATTAGCTGACAGATGTGTAAAAATTCATGTAGGCAGACGGACAACTCCCTGCTAAAACTGCTCCACAGCAGAGGCTCAGTGAATCCAGTACAGAGACTCTGCTGTGTTTATGAACGATTCGTTTCAGATCAGGGTATAAACAGACAAGCTGGCTGGACATGAATTGCTCCCAGTCCACCTATTCTGGCACAGTGTTTGAGCAGGATAATGTTGGCTTCTCAGACAAGAACATTAATTTACTTGTGTTATAATAAATGTACGTACTTGAGCCCACTGAGTAGTTTTACTTTTTCTACAGGCAGAGTGAGATTGGCACACTTTGGAAATGCTTCCATCCCCACATTAACAGTGATGGTATGGAAGTTATCATCTGGCTCATATTTGCTGTCAGAAATGTCCAAGTTGTGAGTGAACACCTGTGCTCAGTAAATGCATGAAATGAAATAAAAGTAATGAAACAAACTCTTAGCTTAGGTTACTTGTCATAAAGCTGAGTGGCTCAAAGCAATTCAGCAACAGTTCAGACCACTGAAGGCTGACACTGCCAGTTCTGTTAAACATGCCCTGCTGCAAGCAGCTGGCACTACAAATCATTATACCTTGACTGACAGTTTAAGTAGGAAATGCAGCATAGGCACACATTGTAAAGACAAATTATTTCATATAAAGGAAACCTTAATCATGAAAACAGAATCTGGCCTGTGAATGTGTTAATTTTTTATAAACTTTTACTTTCGGTAGCATAAACCATGATTTGTGTTTCAAAATGAAGAAACGTGAAACCAATAGAAGTAAGAGGCAATGTGTTCTAGATTAGAGATTCAGAAACTTAGATTTATGCAGACTTATACTACTGATGTAACCTATGACTTTATACAAGGTGTTTCACTCAAGTAACTAAATGTAAAATATGGTAATGGCATTTCCCCTTCTTCTAGAAATCCAAAGAACCATATGATGGCAAAGTGTTACTACATGTGTGTGGTCTTTTTAGGTTTATATAGTAGGAACTACATAAGCCCCACTCAGCTTTGCTATCTTTGAGATCTCAGTGAAAAATGGAATGAAAATGTTTAGAAATAAAGGATTAGAAGTAAATGCAGTTCCAGGATAAGCAAACAAGGAAGTTTGAATCCAAAACTAAATTAAGCTCAAGACATAAGATTTGAGTTTTGATACACAGTATCTATTAAAGGAAAGTTATGATAAATAAAGCTAACATACATATTCATTATAAAACTTTTTTCATATTTTTAATAACATAACCATTAGCCCAATGACCAAGAGTACATGAACATTTTCATTTTCATGCTTCATTATTCCACAAATAGAGACATATGCAGACACACATTCACACACACAAATCTAGGCTTTTAAATGATTTCTAAGGGCCTTATATTCTTCTGTTCAGTCTAGGTTTTTTGAGAGTAAATTGATTAACAATGCCAGTGGAAAATCAAACACTTATCTGCTTGCAAAGAAAACTCTATATCCAGTATCTCTGTCAAGTTCTCTTTGCTGCTGCTTCAGCTGTCAAAGTCAGTGGTGCACTGCAGCATTGAAGGTAATTTCCATTTAGTGGTAAAAGCTGTTTTCCTCAATTTTTTGGCTTCTTTGTCTTTTGCCTTCTTTGTCTTTCTACTTGCTCCCTATCCATCTAATACCACTCAGATGTCATTGACACACTTGCATTTACCACACCCCAGTGATTCCTATCCACCTTCATGACATGCCTGTAGCACAAATGCTGATGATGCATTATATGTCTAGCACTTTTTGTCGCAGTGACATTCCTCAACAAAGTCCTGTCTAGGGGCAGATGCTGGTTTACAGCCATTCTCTTATGCAGCAATTATTCAGTTTGATTACATGTTGATGATAAGCTATTAAAAAGCACTCACACAGGACTTTTTATTTACCAACACTCACGACATTGCTTTTTTCCCACTGCCATCTACACATCTAATTGGAGACCAAAAAGGAAAAAAAATAATCTGACAGGTTCTCAAAAAGCTTGGATTAATTAGTGAATGTAAATGTATCTTTATTAGCCATAGTGTTTCTGAAAAAAATCTCAGAGAAAGTGAGAGACGGATACTTTTTTAATTCAAACACGTTTAAAATTAATTTATAAATTGCAGAATGACAAAATTCATGCATAAATCTCATTATATTCATTAATCAGCCAGATATCAAATAACCTTAATAGAATTCTGTTGGGCAAGATAAAGCTGAAAAACAAAACAAAGCACCCCCAGTTATTTAGCTAGTACCACTCTGTATGTAGCAAAGTCAGAAAGAACCTCGAATAGCCCCTCTATGGCGTATAAAGACAGCATTCAGACAGCTTTCTTGATTTATTGCTGTGTGAACTAGAATAAATGCCAAATTTCAATTTCTTAGAGACTCCTATGTCAAGGGGAGGGGAGGGAAGGGAAGCGAAGGGAAGGGAAGGGAAGGGAAGGGAAGGCAAGGCAAGGCAAGGCAAGGCAAGGCAAGGCAAGGCAAGGCAAGGCAAGGCAAGGCAAGGCAAGGCAAGGCAAGGCAAGGCAAGGCAAGGCAAGGCAAGGCAAGGCAAGGCAAGGCAAGGCAAGGCAAGGCAAGGGAGGGGAGGGCAGGGGAGGGGAGGGGAGGGCAGGGGAGGGGAGGGGAGAGGGAAAAGGAGGCGAGGGAAAAGGATGTGAGGGAAAAAGGCACGAGGGAAAAGTGCAGGAGGGAAAAGGAGGGGAGGGGAAAGGAAGGGAGGGGAAAGGAAAAAGGAAAGGGGTTCAGAACTATAAAATGACCTGATACTTAAAGCTGTCTATATTAGAGATATAACAGAAAGAGAGGACAGTAACACAGCCAGAATCTTAGTTATATCATAAAAATAGTTTTAAAGTGTGTTAAAAAGAGAAAAAAACCCACACCAAAACCACTAGAGTCTGTAAGTGGTTCAGAATGGACAGAAGACCAACTATCTTAAAACTGCTAAACCTGGCAAGACTCATGAATCTGTTACAAAATTCCAGATGTTTCATTTAATAAAAGAAACAACCAAACCAAATGAAATCAAACCAACCAAACAAAACCCCCAAATACAACAAAAAAACCCCAAACCAGTGGCTTAGTAACTGTTAAATATATGACCAAAAAAAAAAAAAGTAAAGAAATGCTTGTTCTTAAGTCCAATAGTAAGACCTTAAAAGCATACTTTATTACAGCTCCCTGCAAGATAGAGTTGTCAAGAATTAACTAGCCTTTTGAATTTAGGTAAAGTTCTTCCAGATACAGCAAAACACCCTGCTTGTGGAAATTGTAAACCATTGGCTTGATCTAATTATGTGTATTAGATAAAAACTGTAAATCTAAGTCTTCCTTTTGGGCCAAAACCTTACAGTCTTATGTATTGAGTGATTATGTGATGTAAAATATATCAGTTTATGCAGGGTTGATTTATGTGGAATTTAGTGGATCCTAAAACTCAAAGGAGGAAAAGCTATAGGACACAGTCAATAGTTTTTTGGAATGGTAAAATGTAATAATAACAGTAATCACAGCAGTTTTTTGTTGGAAGGGACCTCAAAGACCAAACCCCTGGCATAGTAGGGTTGCTCCCGACTAGACCATGTTGCCCAAAAGCCCCTCCAACCTGTCCCTGAAGACTTCCAGGGAGGGGTCATCCACAACTTCTCTGGAAAACATGTAATAGTAAAAATAATAATTGCTGGAATTCCATATGATTTACTTGATGCTTTAAGAAATCTGTTTGAGTTAAAGCTACATAGCTTAATAAAATTGTAAGTCAGTTGTTCCATAATTGCAGGTTTATGCATATTGGTCTCCTTGCATGATATGTAAGTGGGCAGTACAGCAAATTTGAGGATGAAGATTATACAAACAAGAAAAATGTTTATAAGTTAGACACTGCAATGTTATTCCCAAAGGTCCTCTATAGAATTATTCTTGATTCCAAAGCGTATCAAACAAACAGATCCTGAATTGAAGCCCACAACTACCACCTCTTTTATAGATATTTTCAGAAAGCATTAATAAAGTAACTAAGCAGCTTTCAGGTAAACATTCTCCCATATAAAATTTAGTACCTGCTTTGATTTTTCCTTTCTTTTTTCATAGCCTGATTACAAGATAGTCTAGCTAGTAAAAGAAAGGAAAACCATTACTGAAATGTCATTCTGACCCCATTCAAAGAATCAAAGACTTTTCAAAGAATCAGGTCTTGAAGTAAACCCAAAGACGATCAGCCTTTGATTAGTGCAGTTTATTTCCTCCTCTTGAAAGAGATGGAGCCCTAGCAGAGGTAATGAACTGTTCCTGCTACTGTGCATCAGCAATGTCCAGTAGCCTTAAGCTGAATACTGTCAGTACAAATGAATTGGAATAAAACCTCTATCAGCCAATTCGGTGATCTCATCCTTTTTTTATATATGACTGAGATATTAAGAGGCAGCAGAGAGAAGGCAGCTGGACCATGCAAAGTCATACATTGTTACAACTGGAAAATATGTCAGTCATTTGATATAGTTCTAGAATTCAGCTTGACACCATAACGAGAGAGTACTTTGCCAAAGGATTAGAACTTAGTGTTTTATAGATTTAGATGTACATATATATTTGTATCCCACTGGAAAAATATGGGTAAAATGCATTTAAAACTAAAATAAAGAGTTTAAACACGAACAGATACCTTTTCTAGTGCTCTAGAAACTGTGAAGATTTTAAATCAGAAAAGTCTAAGTTTAGAATTTTATTACTAAATTTGCTCTTTTACTTTATATTGAAGAAAATTAAAAAGGTTTTCTTAGATGTCTATTGTTCACCTCCTCTAATTTATTATTTCATAATGCACAGTTAGATTAATTGCAGTTTATCATTTTATTTTTGCATTAAAGCTTCTTTAAAAGCATAAATAAATGTCTATTTTAAAAAATATGTAGCTTATTTGTTTTATATGGCCATTCCCAGGCTAGAAAGAGTGCAAAAGAGTCCTATTTGTCTTGATTTAAATGGTAGAGTGCACATTACGTAATGTCAAACACCTCAGCTCTTTCCAAAGTAACCTGCATATAATGGCATTCTTAAAAAAGCCTTAATCTTCAATTTTCTAAAGTTTATATGGGAAAAAAACTCAAAACGACAAGGACTGTGAGAGAGAATTATTTGAGTGCTGGTCCATAAAATACAATTTTTATAATCACATGCAATTAAATGTTCTTTGGGTACTGTAATCACACAAAGTTACTAAGATGGGCCTACATAGTAAGGAAATGCTGATTTCTGATGCACTTCTTTTAGTTCAAGTTATTGTAAACTATAAAAAAAGCTTCAGGGTATCTTTTAGATGCTTCCGAATTATAAGCAGATAACTCAATAGTTAAACAATCAACAGACTCTTTAAAGACCCTGAACTGTGCATCACCCAAAACTGATGCTTAGCTAGCTCCTCAGCCACACCAACTCCCAGCCAACTCCCCCAGCTGTATACAGAACTTGATGTCATATGGTATGGAATATCCCTTTGACCATTTTGGATCAGCTGTCCTGGCTGTGTTCTCTCTCACGTCCTTGGGAACCCCATGTCTTCTCTTTGGCAAGCCAGTATGAGAAGTGAAAAAGTCCCCAAATACTTGGCAACAACTAAAACATCAGTGTGTTTTCAACATTATTCTCATTCTAAATCCAAACCATAGCACTACACCAGCTGCTAGGAAGAGAATTAACTGTATCTGTGATGAAACCAGAACATGAGGGCATAACAGAGAAAAACTACATCAGTAGTGTTCATAAGGAGTGGAGAGGAATAGGCTTTGCACACACTATTATGAACAATTCACTTAACTGGAACCTTTCAATTCAATCAACATGACCCTGTTCAGGGAAACAGAAGAATTTGAAGTGAAGAAGTGAGAATTTGAGAACAGAGGAATTTGAATAAATGAAATTTATATCATCATGACTATGCAATAAATGTTTTCACATTATAAAGATCTGCCAGTCTGTCTGAAATATTACTTTTTGCTGCCAAAAAGAAAAGTTATAATCTCCCAAGAATCTTCAGTAATGTATTTTAGCATTATAGATGATATTTCAAGCTGTTCCTTGCAAGAAAATGATTGGAATTGTGACAAAACACTTGTTTAAGAAAAAGGTCACCATGCTAACCTCTAGTGAAGAAATTATCTACTCGATAAAACTCAGTATCAAAGGTTTTTGAAACAGAACTAGCAAAACAGATTTTTTTAAAAGAAAAAAAAGAGCAGCTTACTAACACTGTAATTTGTACCATCAACACTTCTATGTCTGAGAGAATGTAAAGTGAAATATATATAACAGCAATATAGAAATTTCTGAATATAGCTCCACTGGGTAAAATCTTTCCTTAAAACTTAAGTACATATCTTTAGCTTTATCTCATGCTAGATCAACAGTGAATATCAATCTTTAGGGTAATAAAAATCAAATGCAGCCCATTCTCGGGATCTTAGTCAGCTGTCTTGCTGCCAGTAACAACTTATGGCAATAAACACATATTTTTCAAGTTTTGTGTACAGCAAGAACTTTTTTTTTACATTTAGTATTTCTAATACATTACAAAACTACTTAGAAGCATAGAATTTGCATGCAGTGCAATATATCTAAAGTTTGTTCCTTATACTCTGCAGTTCAGCTTTCTTAAAAATGTATTTTTTGTATGTTTGTGTAAATTTCAGCATTTTAGAAAGAAGGAAGTCTGTGAGATATCAAAATCTCAGTTGATAATTTATAATACAGTTTGTTGGCTTGGACTTAAAAAAATAGGTTTAACTTTCTGGCCACATGTGGAAGCAGAAAAATTAGAAATTTAAGGAATGTGGGTTTATATATATATGAGGATAACAGAGAGAGAGACTGAGAGACTCTCCTGACTAGAATATAGTTTAGGAGAACAACTCATCTGGAAAGGAAACTGTAAGCCTTTCTGGGTGAGAAGCAGGAAGATTATTTGTATTCCTCCAGGATCACATTAAATCTACAGAAGATGCTTAACACAGCTGAAGTACAGCTTTGTGTAAAGTTGCAAATAATTTGAGCAGTCTCTTAAAGACAGTCCAGAAAGCAATTGGAAGAAATTTACAGCTCATCACAAAGAAATTAAATATCAGAAATCTGAGAAACAATAAGGAGCAGAACCAGCAGTACAAGTCCCAGCAGTGTGCCCTTGCAGATATTTTGCATTCAGCACCCATGGCACAACAAATCCAGGCAGGAAAGAGAAACTGATGTATAAAAGCAAGTACTGATGTATGAAAGCAAATTTGAGTAGGAGAGTTAGGAAGGCAGTGAAAGGTAGCTTAGGGAAGGTTGGTGACAGGAAAAAACCCCAACACAATCCAAACACAAATACAATTTCTTGAGCAAGAGCTTCAGCTGTTAGCAGGATATGCTTGGGATTGAGATAGATTCCTGGCGTGCCTAGAAATCCACGTCTAATCTCACCTGCACCCTCAACTCTTTCCTTCATACTTCCTTTACAGAAGAGCTAACAAAGTTGAGTAGGACACATCCTCAGGCTTTGATGGCCCTGATTATAAACAGAGCAGCCACAAAAAATTATGAAGGAGTTATAGCCGTAGTTGATCAAGGATGAGAAACTGTCAAGGCCATGTCACAGAAGCATTATGAGAAACATTTACAGCACCAGTTGATCCACTCAAATGTTGATAGCTGTTTAAATATAGTCCACTCTCTGGTCCCCTTTGTAGTGAGATAAAATCAGCTTACTTCCTACAGCTGTGGTCGGTCACACCCTACATTATCCCTTGAGCTTCAGGGGCACATCATCTTTGCCCATCCTCCTCCATTTTAGGCATTTATTTTAAGTGCACACTGGAGCAATAATAAAACACATTATTAGTCCTACAAGTGGTAGTGAATAAAACAGCATTATTGCCATATCTTGGTCATCAATATGACATCTTCTCAATCTAATCATTAGCAGGGAGCACATATTTCTAGATACGCAAACTTTGATGGTCAGTTCCTGTACCATCTGTTGTCATCACAAACTGGTGATGTTTTTATAGATCTTGACAGTGATGCCTACTAAATATGCCTCACACAGATGGATAAATGAGTCTGTAATTACTGAAGTCAAATATGTGTGTATTAGGACATTACACATAATTGCAAGTGTTGCTGTTAGTGTAGACCTCCAATTCAACATTAAAGAACCCTAAATTTTTACATTTAAATTTATTAATAGAATGAATATAAAGTAAAGCTCTGTAACAAAATTTATGTACAATAAATTTGCATAACCTTCAAGTTAGCTCCTGACTTCCTTCATGTAGCACTCATATTCAATGTCTCAAATTAGCAGTTGCAAAACTAATATTGAATGTTATACAACGTAATCAAATAAAGTGAAATGCAATTCTCCAGCATTATGGAATTATTTTTATTCTCTTCAATAGCTAGTACGATTTCCAATACAATATTTGGCATCCAGCAGTTGAAACATTACCAATCCTAGTAGCTAGCATCATTAATAAGGTTTAATTGCTAGTAAAACAGATAATATTCAAGTTCATGGCATTTAATGCCCAGCAGATATACTTTCTTAAAGTGCAGATATGGAATTTATCTGCTCTACTTAAGAGTCTTCCACGTTCTTGGTATGGGAACTACAAAGCTAGCCTACCTTTAAAACTCAAGGCCTTAGCTTAGCAAGGAAGGTTTGGTGATGTTACTAAATAATTTCTGCAACCACAATTTCTAGGACATGGAATCTCTAAGATGTTGTAATTAAGGATTAAAGTTAAGAATCAACCAGTGAAATAACTGAAGTAGCAGATCTTGTGTAAACAAACCATCTCTGTTCTGTTTGTTAGTAAAAGGAAAGGAGAAGAAGTTTCAAAGAAAGCTTTGAGGTTTCCTTTCATCACTGGAATTCCCAGAAACTCTGAAACTATAAATATGGGATTCTGAAAATTCTGATCCTGTTCTAAATAACCTTCATAGTGGAGCAGAAAGGCACAGGAACCAGACCTGCAGACACACTCCTCATGAAGTCTAGATAGTTCACCTCAAGACACTACCAGAAATACCGATTTTCAGCTTGATGACTGGGAAGTGTTGAATTGTTGCAAAGCACAGAACTTATAAAAAAACGCACAACCCAACAGAAAAATGTACTCGTTTTATTCACTGTGACTTGTTAATAAGACAATGTAAAGCATACAGCAGTACCTTCAGCATATTCTTTGTCTGTCAAGATTTATGGAGATCCTGAGAACTAAGGCATTTACAGCACTAAGAGACCGATCAGCACATTTAGAGACTGAGCAATCAGGCAAGAAGACCTTTAAGTATTTATGTCCATTTTTAAATGAAGGGCTTATTGAAAAAAATATGGATTGCCAGTCTGTAAAGGTAGATTTCTGTGACGGAATTCAGTCTTAAAAGCTCCGAATGTAGCATTTGGGAGGTGGCATAATCTTCTGTGTAATCTTAATGGAAATGTTTTTTAAAAATATAAATTTTTATCTGGTAAAAAATGGTGTGTTTCCCTTCCCAAGGCTTGAAGTCACAGTAAGCAATATTTCTATATGGTTTTTTAATATATGCATTACTTTCTATTGTCCAGGAAGTCAAGATTCATACTTCTTCCAGCCTAGAAAATGAAGGTAGTAGAAAAAGCACTGTACTTGTTTCTCCAAGGAAAGTTAATCTATTTAGCAGAGTGCACTCAAACTTGCAGTGCACACTCCTATACCACATCCAGAATTTTCTGCTCCTCAGAGAATTTGTGAAGAACCAGTTTGTGTGTGTCTCTACCTGCCAAGCCCTCCATTCTGAAGCATGGCAAATACATAAATTTTGTAGAGCTTTGAATTTTGTTTCACATCTATGGTATTCTTTCAAGCAGAATGAGTTACACTGTTGGAAGTGATCATAAGCATGAATTTCTCTTACTGTGGTGACTTCCACATTGATATATTCTATCTTAGTGTATGAACATTTTTAAAACTATAGCAAGGATGGAGAAAAAAATAACTAAAGTAGTGTTTTTATGCTAATATAACTCCAGTGTATAATCAAAACCAATTATAGAATTGTTTTAAAAAGATTGTTTGGGTTCCTAAGTCAGAAGAGTTTCTTTTAAACTATTTTCAAGTATATATTCCATTTTCTTCACATTTGACATCAGTTTTCTCAAATCCATGGAATTCTGTTTCATCTTGGGTTTATAGTTTTTTATTCCAACTATGACTCCCCCTCAAAAAACTGGTTGGGATTCTGTGGTTTGTGGTTTTCAATGCCTTGGTAAATATGGCAGTGCTCTAGCATCTGGCACTTGGAAAAACTTCTAAGTGATTCAGTCCAGCCTATTCTAAGAGAACATTCACATTCACGATTGCTTCAGTCTCAGCTTCTACAGCTGTGCCCTCATGGTCTAAGTTAGACACACTATAATTCTCTCTCATCAAACCAATTTTTGGTTGTTTTAGTAGATCTATATTTTTATTCAGCTTGGTATTCAATATTGTTTAGGAAAACAATACACCAAACCCCTAATATTTACTGTAAACAAATGCTCAACAATATACACTGTGAAATCCTGTATGTTAGAAATTATGGTTTTGCTGATTTTCCAGAAACCAAACAATTCCTGTTGTTAATTACTCTCTGCATAAAAAGAACTGAGATTTTACATGCTTTCTTGATATACATCCTTGTTTCACACTCAGATTAGAAACTCTACTCTTAGATAAAAGTTTTGTGTTATTCAGATGTTGGTTGCAAAAATATTGGATGAGTTAGAAACTGACTTAATGGTTCGGGTTCTGTTTCACAAAAATTAAACTAATAGTATTTTAGAAAATAACAGCAACATCCTTATATTTAGTGCTTATGATTAAAAATTTGTGATTCTACGTGCCATGTGTAATAACAGAACTAATACAGAATTATAATTTTGGGGACTAACTCTAAAACTAGTCATAAATGGATATCAGGTCCAGGTTTATCAGACCTAATACTAGAAACTCTGTGTTCTGTTTTGTTTTGTTTTGACTCAGAGCTATCCTGGTATTTACATTATGGTTCAAATTAACCTTACACTTAAATAGCCCTCAACATCAAAGTGTTAATTTGCTTTTCCAAGGGGCAAATATTATGGCGTAGTTTAAAACAATAATTTAACTTTACAATAGTGAACTCCATATGACCTTACTGGACACATATGATCACAATAAAAAAATTAAATATTAAAACCAACGTAGTTTTAACATGCAGCTGTTTCTCTTCATTCTTCTCTATTCAGTTTTTCCTCAACCAGTATGATAAATTTCATTAATAAAATGTAAGTATAATGTTACTTTGGCATCCTTATTTCCTGTAAAAAATTTCAAATTAGGGGGGAAAAAAGCTAGAGCTTTTCAGCTGGTACCATATGAAAATATACCAACTACTGTGGCAAGACCCCAACAGAAACATATTTTGGAAATTTTTCTAATATATCACTTTGCCATAAAAATGTAACAAAAAGATTTTTTTAATTCATCTACAATAATATTCTTGAATAGGATGTTTTAAATAAGGGTATGATTTTTAAACATATTTTCATTCAGCTGATCTTTCATACTGATTGTTGCAGGGTAGTATTGGGACTGTGCATAACAAGAGAAACACATCAAAAATTAAGTATCAGAGAGTGTAAATAAATTATCTGCTTATAAGGTGGGGATGTTATATATTCAATAAGCTATAATTTATACAAACTCTGCCAAGAATTGCAAAAAATCTTTTTAATTGTGTCTTTAAATTTGCAATAACATCTTATTGCATAACAGAATTTAGAGCTGTAGCCTCAATTGCAAGAATAAAGGCATTGATTCGCCTTCAAAAAATACCCTCAATCAATATTGCCCTTGTACAGAAACTTATTTTCATGACTTAGCAAGCTATTTATGATACTTAATTCTGTATCTGTATATTTGAGCTAGTTTTGCCATTCCTTAAGAAGGTAAAGAAAATTAAACAAACTGATGTTTTCAACTTTTCAGAAAGTACAATGCTGAGGGCTGTAGATAGAAAAAAATTAATATCTTTGTTAATCCTGCATTTATATGTTAAAACAGCAGCTAGATATGTACTGAAAAAGACCTAGGGTGGGATTTAAGCTCAGGGAATAAGTTTCCTTTAAAGTCTGCCAAGAGGAAAACGAATTTATAAAATAGAGTTGATCCTGCCCTAAGGTATGCAATTAAAGTACTTCCAAATCTGTTTATCTCTCTCTGTTGACTATAAATGGGAACTTTGTAGACTTATTTACATGCAGATGTCTATTAGAAGTCTAAAGTTAGGTGAAATTAGTTTCAGACCTCCCATCTAGATTCATTATAAAACATATGTAACATAGAATTATTAAAAGCTGTGTTTAAAAACTTAGCATATAGAAGATGCACTTAGTGCCACAAAAAACTGAGTGATTTCTTGCTAGGTGGCTATAGCAAGTAGAGCTGTTATTCGATTATTAATTTTGTATTCATTCACATAATGAAAACAATCAGACCTACTGTGTATTTTTATATATTTGTATACACACACACAAGTTTCCTCTTCTGCAGTGTGATGAAGCCATACACAGCTTCCCAGAAAATATCCTGGAGAGTGTACAGTATAAATACAGAGAAAGCAGCTAAAACCAGAATGTACATAGGGAGAGTGGACTACAGTCACTTAGAATACCGATAGGTTGAACTCAGTATCCAGATGACCTCAGTGAGATTGAGATAGGTTTAGGATCCAGAGTAGGAAGTGTGAGAACTGGGGTTTAAATTTCAGGAGGAGAAAGAGATTCAGGCTTCATTGAGACCTGGGCTACTGAGGAGATGGACAAAACAGTTTGGGGTTTTATTTTTATATTGAGGATAATCCGAAATGATCAAATCCCTGGTGGGCTCCATGCATCCATAGATGTTAGAAAACTAACTTCTATGAAATAATGGCAGCCTTTTCTAATAACCCCCATCTGTCCTATAAAGCATGCTGTTAACCATCATCTATACCTGTTAAATTCTGCTTGTTTATCTTTCCAGTTGTGACAAAACAATTTATAACCTAAGAATTAATGCCAGGATCAACAGGAGCTTTCTCTGGGGAAGAGATTGTTCTTCAAATTGTTTTATGTAATTTTCTAATAGAAATGTGGTTTTAAGTGGAGGTCACAAATCCAAATTAGAAATATATTTCTGATTGGGTGATATACTAGAGAAAAAAAATGTACAACTAGGGTATAACACTTAAACCATTAAAATTTTTTTTTTTCCAGTATTAGATGCTAATAGTTAATGCAGTGAGACTACTGCTCCACTGTCCTTCAGAAATTAATTTTTACATTCTCTAATTTTAATTTGATTATTAAAATCATTATATGGTTTTATGTACAATCACTTTAGAAGAGTTTTAATAGCCCTTCATGTTATTGAATGCACTTCAAACAGATTCTCTCACAGTCTAACTTGCTTACAACTAGTGTGACTTAAACTGTTCATATTGTCTTTACTGTTATAGGTAACTAAACATACTAACATTATATGTTCAGTGGAGTGTGTTTCCAAAATAGAAGTAAATATACACCTTTATCAAATTAGTAAGGGGATGACAATTGAAGTCTTGATGATAAATATTAGAGAATTCATACAGCCACTTTCCCTGTGTCTAGATAACCTTTCTGCTAAAATAGTTTTGTAGCTTTTTCCGAGAAATTTTTTTCTTTCCCCCCCCCCAAATTTAAGGACTCTACTCAAATGGGAAAAAAGGTATCTTGGTTTCACCAAGAAAATGGATCTATTCTGTGAAATGTGTCCTTCCTATAGCCTCTATTGAAAACACACAAATAGAACAATACCTTTAGTTTGAAACACTTTGGAATCATACTTGCCACCTTCTGTGGGGAAAAGAAATATTGCTCCTCTTTACTTATATACAAAAAACAAAAGCTGTATTATCTATGAAAAATTATATGTTTCCATCTTTTACTATATTCTCCTTTTTCCAGATAAATTGTACCTCCAAATAATGTTACTCATAGCCTCTGAGTATCTTCTGCCTATTGCTGTCCAAACCACACTTTTGGTAAAACAGTGGGAAAGACAAATATCCAATCTGATAGAATAAGTTTAAAGACTTGAATTCCAACTACAGCCTAATTCAAAGCAGAGTAATGCATTCTTCCCCTTAGTCATTGACTGCAATGTTGGTTTAGATAATTATTTTAATTAATAATAGAATAAATGAGGATTAAATTAATATCTTAAGATACAAAATATATGATGGAAAAATATTGCTGAAAAAAGTATGGATTTTTTAATAAGATACAGGTTATTATTCTCTTAGTCCATAGTTCTAAGACTCAGTTGACTTCAATGGATTAAATTAGGCCCTTATTGGTCAGGTGTCGTCTTTTATCTGTATTCCCTAAAACATCTTACATTCTTGCAGAGTGACCTGCGTTCTGCACCTACATGACACTCATTCATCTCTGAATTACAGGTAATAGTTTGTCTTATCTCTAAGATTTATGATATTCTTTTTACAGATAATTATTTAAATAGGGATAATATACAGGTTTGGATACTTCAGTGTCCTTATCCCCTTTTTCTTCTATCTTAGATAATTCCAGAAGTCAAGTCATACTTGCCTTAATGCTCATAGAAAAAATGTTTTAAGACTTTAAGCACTCACTTCAGACGGCAAATTTTATATCACATGGGAAGTTCTTTATACCATATGTGGCATAGAACCTTAATAATTAAGACAGGAGACAGACAGTATTCCCAAAGTCCTTCACTGGAACTTTGGCACAGAGGCAATTAAATGAGTCAGACAGGGCTCTGGCTGGACACTTTACAGCTTGGCTCAATCATACATACATATTTTTTCTGTGACTGAAGGAAAAAAACTTTAAAATTCTTCACCCTGTTAGTAAATCCTAGATAAGCCTTATATTTTTTCCTCAGTCTGCTGTACCAGGATTCATAGTCTAAGAGCGATTCAAAGTGTTCTAAGATTCTCCATAAAAGTCATGTGACTAATGTAAACAATAACAAATAACAAGCACAAAGGTTAAGAAAAAGCCTTAAACATAATTATTTGGAATATGAACTGTGTAAGTGTACAAATTTTTGTGAGCAAACTAAACAAAGGAAAAAGAAAAAAACTGCTGAGCTTGTATGAGTTATATCAGAAAGAGATACCTATTTGCTTCCTCAGGCACATATTTAAAATTATGTGATTTGAGAGGCTAGGTCTAGCTGGAATTCCTTTGATGGGTTTTATATTTAAAATTTTATGTTCATTCAATATATATCTGGGTCACAAAGCTGATCCAATAGGATGCATATGTATTTAAAACACACATGGCAAATTTGTTCAGTTTCACAAAATATTTAACATTGTCTCATTTTTGTACTTATTTACCTAGCTGAACTATAGTCCTTAACTTTCCCCAACTGCTATTTTTCATTTTGTATTTATAGTTCACAAAGGATTTATTTTTTTCCCTATAAATAGAAAAGGAAACAGCACTGTGTATAGAACTGTGAACATGTTAGTACATGTCTAACAACCACAAAAGCCTGAAATATAAAAAATGTCTAGCAAGGATACTAGCAGGACAGAAAAACTATTTAAATACAGAGATCCCACTAGGTATATTGTTTTCCTCTATTATGTACACACAGTTTTTTGTATTGTTTATCATTTCAGTAGTAGCCTGGAAAAAAAGGAACTCGAAAATATGCTTGTATTCTTTAAATTCTCACTTTTTAGTGACTGTGGGACAAGTGATGTTCCCAAAAGGAAATATAATTATTTATTAAGACTATAATTACTTCATTAAGTCCCCTTCAGGACTGCAATGACCTAAACCATCATTAAATACAAGGTGGAATTTGTTGTAGAGGTTGTAATTAGAATTTTAATTCAGTAGTATTTTGAGGAAACTGAAGAAGTTTCCCACAAAATTAGCATAGGCAAATTGAGAAGGGAGTAACTTGAAAAAGAGGCATATACATTTAAGCATGTATGGCATTTATTAAAACATTAATCACACATAATATTTTATATTGTATTTCTTCAAAGTAATGTTATGATGTTTAGCCCTGTAAAAGCATCAATGACCTGTGGAGTGTGTTATTTTCTTAAAGTGCTGTCCAACCTCTGATGAAGTTGATAGCTTTGGCTTATGCAGGATTGGCCTCCTTCAGCTGAAATGAGAATCACATGGAGCCAGGTCAACAACCCTGAGGATGACTGACTTATGTTAATAGCAAGATTGTTTGTACCAATCCAGCTGGTAAGCTGCTGACATTCACAAAATGTAGCAATGAATAGCAACATAAAATTATTTAGATGATATTCACCCTGGTGGTGTTGTAGTTTTTGTATTATAAATAAGGTAGTTCATATTACTCTCCTGTGTTTCTGCAGCACAGTAGAGCTAATAATGTGTAACCGATAGAATTTCTAATAAAGCCTTATTAAAAATATTTGTTTAGTGATTCTTTCACCCCTTAGTTTTGACTTCTTGTGACTGTGGGCGTTGCACTTAGTTTCTGACTATCTTATGTCTTCACTCTTTTATTTTGTAGCATCCTCTTAATTGGTTCTCTGCTCCTGTTTGTAAGCAAGTTGACTTAATGAATTCAATGAAAAAGGGCTTGGTATTATGTGCTGAATATTTTATATCCATCGTAAAATCAAAGAAGCACAAAATTAGCATCCTGTGGTAAAGGGTACAAAAATTCACCCCTCTCAATCTTAAGTCACTTGAACTAGAGGCTGTCATACCTTGAAGTGGTTTTCTGTGTCTCCATAGACACAATGGACAATGACAGACTCTCAGATTCAGTAGCTGCTTTCAAGAAATTCACAGAGCTTTATTTTAGCACTTGCCACTGTGGAACTTGCTTTGCAGGCATTCCTGGGGGCAATGCTCTTTAAGTTAAGAGACTGTGCCACAAGAAGGCAGGTGCAGCGAAGACAAGGCTATTGCGTTAAGTGCAGTATCCTGAGGGAAGTACACTACAGTTTCAAATCACATCCATTAGAATTCAACAGGAGATTCCTTGCCCAGTCTCACGAACATTCAGTTTAAGTTGAAAGCAACAACAGTTGTGAGAAAACTGTTACCATATAATGAAAGAAATGTTAGTGAACTTTTAAGTGCCTTTTTCTAAAACGAATTGCACAAGCAGTATAAAATTTTATTTTCTTTCAAATGAGCTCATAAGCAAAGTTGTTGTAACATGCTTTAAAAATTTTTAAATATGCAGCTATGTTACAACAACATACGACAATGTTACAAAACAATTGCTGTGCTGATGGAATTAATTCATATATCTACTTTCCTAAGCTTGGGTAAGTGTGAATACATGTAAATGTGAAGTGAGGGCTTCATCTGTAAAAAATTTGCTAGTCATGTGTGAGGAAATAAATTACCATTCTAGTTACATGACCACTCATAAAAACTCAATCAATTCCTAACCTATAGTAAAGCTCCACAAACAAAAACCAAACCAAACCAAACAAAAACAACCAAACAAATAACCTTCTAAAAGTTATCAGCAGAAAAGTGCATTGAATAAGTACAGCTAAGAATCCAGGCCATTAGTGATAATGAATGACTGATGTAGACAGAATATATTTTAGGCATCTCCATTTTGTCTGTATATGCTTCAGAGACAAAAAGGTCTTTGGGTCTTAGTTTTGGTCAACTAATAAAATATACATTCCAAACTCAAGAATGGGTTGTGAAGGATACAAGTTTAGCCATGCTATTTCTTAAACAGAAACAGAACTAGAAGGAACAAATGTGTCTTCCACATTTCCCCCATTGCTTGTTTGAAAGAATACCAAGACATGATGTACCTCCTGTAAACGCCAGTTTACGATGCTATGATGAAGTGGATAGAAAAGCAGAAAAGCACAGGAAGGAAATTATCATCCAAATTATGAGAAACTTGGTGTTTTGTGTTTAGTGAGCAGCCTTGTTCTTTCCAACTTCATGTTACCTAACAAACACAAACTCAGCAGATGGTGAATCAGAAAATCAAATAGATTATATTCAAACAAACGTAAAAGCACATTGAACAGTCATGAAGAACAGCCACAATCTTAACTGTGCCAAACTCAAAATAAATCCAAGAAAAAAGTCTCAAGATGAAGTGGGTATTTATGAGAGATAAAGGCAAAGACTAGACTGGAAGACAAATGAGCTGCAGAGTGGAACTCAAGCTTCAGTACTCTTTCTTAAGAAAGACAGGAAAGCTAGTTTAAAAAGAGCACTACAAGAAAATAAGAGACATAAAGAAACAGGAAAAGGGAAAAAGAAAGCAGGTAGAACACTGAAAAAAGTAATAGTTGGATTGTGGAATAGTCTTGAAATTTCTTATATTTCAAAAGCTCAGAAGAAATTATTCTATAACAAACAATGTACATAATTTTTGAAGAAGAACAAACTGGATTTTAGGACCAGTAGATTCCATTTAGAACATTCATTCTAAAGACATTGGTAGAAAAATGCTTCAAGTTAATTTTCAGTCAGTAGCAGGACTAAACTTCAACGGCAACTGACAGATAAACAGCTTTTGGTAGATCTTTCATTTGGCAGACCTAAGTGTTTGATAAAGTAGACCCACATCTTGGAATACGTTTCTGTCATGAAATATCGTAAGTTACTGATGTTCTCAGGAAGATATCATAGCTGAACATGAAGACTAGCATCAAACAGATTTGCCTTCTCTCGTCACTGCTAACATCTAGAGCATAAAGAAATAGATAAAAGTCTGAATATTCTTGGTATTATGGACACAGCTGAAAAACAGACTGAATAAAATTCTGACAAAGCTGTGAGATATTAAATAAAGAAAAAATGTTTAATATGATAAGAGAGCTTACCAATTTCACCAGAACTTTAATGACACATGCAAACATCATAAATGCACTAATATTGAGGTAAGAAAAAGTACAGACTGTGTTTACTTAGCTTAACAGTGGACAGACTAAAGGGTTCACAACAATGATTTTTGCAAACATTGAGACATTTCAACTCAATTACACTGATACATGATGGTTAGTTTTATAAAAAATCTAAATGAACAAACCAAAACACCACCAAAAACCCCACCTTTAAAGCAATAGCTGAGATACATCTTGCCTGTCTGGCTTAAGACATCTATAGAGAAAACATACAGGGTTATGGTGGTTCTCATGGGCTCCCTAAGAGGTTCATTACTCTTATCCACACAGCAACCCCTAAGAGAACCTTGTATACCTTTAGTATAGTCATCTAAAGATGAACTACTTTACTCCAGGTAAGAGAACCTTGTATACCTTTAGTATAGTCATCTAAAGATGAACTACTTTACTCCAGGTAAGACATTTTCAACACCTAGATCTCAAATAAAACTTCCAGCAGCTGTTTTTCACCAAACCCAGGGAAATTTCACATAACTGGGTGCCTACCTTGACACTCCCATGACAGCATCACCAGCAGTATGGTGTTTCAGACCCAGACAGCAACTGAGTACCACATACCACTCATTCAGTCCTGCAGGAGAGAGAAACAGCCTCCATGGGCTGGGATAAGGACAGTTTACTGACAACAATCACCATGAACATAGAACAATAATAGGCATACATGTTATCAATGTCTTGGTTGTAGCTATTACTGCAACTTGTCTTTCCGTTACTAACAACATCACAGTAGTACTACTTGAAGAACTGTGATTCCCTGGCATCATGAGTATCTATTACTCCTACTTAAGGCAGAAGATATCACCTCCATGTCCCTACTTTCCTTCCTTTGTATTGTACACACAGTATAGGTCAAAAAAGCTGCAGAGTCCATCAAGGGATGCTATAAATAACATTTTAATTGAATCCTGACTCTGGTGGTCTACATTATACTACAGGGATTTTTATGCCATTCTGCAGTAATTGTAGTCCAAGAAACTTATCTAAGTAACTAGCTGGACACTGTAGATTCTTGCTAGTTAGAGTCTATCAGATTGCAGAGACAAACTGTTCACTCTGCTGTTTGCAAAATAGAGATAGTACAAGTGAGAAAAGAATAAAATTACTCTGGCAAAAATGTTTGTTCCATTTTAGGCATAGAAAATTGAAGAGCACATATTTCGCTATAAACTTATTTTCTATACCATAAGCTTCAGCTCCTTTTTCTCTGATAATCTCTTCTATTTTTTCAAAGATCAGAAAACTTATTAACCCGCCAAACCCCATGCTGAGCTTTCCTCTTATGCTTCCCTGATTGTTGGTATTGTTGCAACCTGTTCACAGTAAATACATCAGATTATCTTTCACAGTTTGCTCAAGCTCCTCCACCTCCACAAAGCTGTCAAAGCACTATTTGAAACACACGCACGCATACAACCAGAAAAATATCATCTTGACTGAAAGTTTCCATTCTTCATTTACACGTACACTTGATACTTCACTTCTTACAAACATCAGGCTCATCTTATGAATCATATTTAAGATACTTTCAAATACCTTATTTTATAATATCCAGGCAAACTTTACTGCCCAGGAGATGAGTCAGGGTTGAAACACGGGCAGCAGCTGAAGAGGTTTTTGTGTGTTAAAGCATAAGCAGAAAGTTTAAATATTTTTCTAAAACATCAGAATTTTTTTTCAGAGAAAGATGAGGATGATTTCTTTAAATATGGTGATTCCAATTCCAGGTGACATAGAATATCTAAATAAACTTGAAAAGGAGAAAGGAGATGACAGATTCTGAAGGACAGTTAGCATGAGAGAATAAGTTGATACGGATGAAATTAGAGAACTAAATGAAGACAATTCTTGCAAAATCTACTTTTTGTAATTTATCAACCGAAAAATTATTTTCTTAGTTCATGTCCTTCAAAATTATTTCAATTACTTCTCAGACATAGGTGGAAAAGACTTCAGGTCTTTTGTTTTGTTTTGTTTTCCTCCAGTGTAGGACAGATAATGCAAATCGGTAGTTTGAAAGATGGCTAAATAAATTATGTCTGAGAAATCAGACTTCATAATTCAGCTGTTAACACATGCTTAAACTTTAGACTTGGAAACTTTCCATTCGTTTCTTGGTTTATGATGTTTATTTCTAGTTCTAACAACATTGCTTTAAAAAGGAATTGGCTATTCAGTTCATTTATTGCTGAGCAGGCCCTAAGGTTTTCATGGTTGTTTGTCCCAATGCCATAAGGAACTGCATTCCCTTTGACTGAAGTCCCCTGCTGTTTCAATTGGCTATACCCTTTCTGCAGAAGGGAAGAGCTACTGGGTTTCGCTTTAACAGCGATTGCATTTTAGTAGTTGCTAAATTGTTCCGTGTTCATACTATTTAAAAAGCACTCAAATAGCATTTTGTTAGCTATTCTCAAATGTTTTGCTAATAATTCCACATGTTTCGAGCACATAGCAGCCATCGTTTCACATTAGGAGCACACACAAGTGGCACTTTGACAGTGGTGTGTGCTGTATGTTTAACACTTCAATTGTTGTGCCTCCTATCTAATCAGCTGGATTTTAAAGGGCTCACACACAGTTGCTACAAAGAGAGAGCGCTTTATCTTCCAGCTGGCTTATCCTCCCAGTACTTATCCTCTAGTTAGCTCTTGCTCTTTTTTTCAGTCTCTATCCCTTTGAAAGGTTTAGAGAAAACACTTCAAAGTGTTGTTTTTCAAAGATGTGGTACTTAAGATAAACTCCCCTCCAGTCTGACCCTCTCCTCATATTTCCTGTTTTACCAACATTAACATTCAGCTCCCTCTTCTCCAATTTCTTGCTGCTACATCCAGTGGACAAGCCTTGCACGCACTTCCCATATGCAATAAAAATATATTAGGAACAAAAAAAAAAAAAAAAAAAAAAGAGCAGGGCTTACAATAATATTCATTTAACAGATTCCATTAAAGAGTTTCTCTGTAGTTCAGTTTAACCAGCCTGCATGTGAATAAGCATATTGAACAAGAGGATTCAACGTTAAAAAAGCACTGCTAGTGTACCTAATCCATAAAATAATTAACAATTTTTTTCAAAATACCTTTAAAATAATTAAATGTCCAATTATAACTGAGTTTCAGAAGGAACTAATGGAATAGAAATACCAAGAAATATCCTGGTTCTAGGAAAAGTCACACTATCCCTGTTTGTCATCTGTCTGATCTGTAATTATCTGTTCTGTGCATGTGCAAGACGGACTGTCTGTCTTTCCCTAAAAGTGATAAATATATGAAGTGGTCCAGCTACAAAGTACAAAGTGTAAAAATAGTCCACCAATAACCATGTAGTATACCTATATCAAAGTATAATATAAATTATAGGAAGTCTCATATCAAGGGTAAAGTCCATCATTTCAGCATTAAAGTTCTACATTCAACATTATTTTCTGAGTTAATGTCTGTTTTATGCTAAAAAGCCCAACACCAACAGCAGAAACAACCTTCTTCACAAAAACAATGTTCTGGAAAAGAAGTGATGCCATGACAAAAAATGGTTCTTCACCCTCGACACTTTTTCATTTCCCCTTGGTTTTACAACAAATTCAAGTGCACTGCCACTTAGATAATACTTGTTGCTGGACTTGTGTCAGCTAGGGAAGATCATTGAGAATGATAAAACTGCTGTGCCTGATTAGGTGTGTTAGCTGCTGTAATGACTTTGTGTTATGCAAAACAAATAGGTCATGTTGCCCCTAGTCTGCTCCTTAGCATGTGCTTGAAATTGGCACTGTGTCATCATTGCCACCTGCTCATTCACTGGCAGGACAGAACGAGATGATGTGTTCTGGCAAACGGATATCCAGCAACTCAATCACTGACACAGTAACAAAAGCAAAAGGGCAAAAAGAGAAAATATCCCAAAGGAAAGGTCCCTTGCTACTGCCAGCACTGACAGCCAGTAACTCCATTTCACATCCCCTCTCTGCTCAATGTAGAGAGTCACGATTCTCAGTAGCTCTGTCTGTGTACTTTTACAGATGATATATTTGAAAACTTGGCTAGACACATAATAGTAGTAATGAAAGTGTTAATTTCAACAGCTCACTGGCTAGCTTCCAGGTCACACTTCCAAAGACTGATACCTTGACTTAGTAGTGGCATGGGACTTTTAAAGGACATGCAGCAATGACAGCAAACCCACTGTGATTTTAATAAAATTTACAAGATATTATCATTTATGTTGTGTATATATTTACTCACATTGGAAAAAAAAGAGCAGAAATAAACGCTATTATAGAGACAAAATTCTAAGAAAGAAATGTTGCCTTTTTAAATGTCACTCCTTCTGGGACTTGCTTTTCTTTAAGGAACCACATTATGCTTTCAATAAATTGCTGCAATTATGGCTCTGATTCAGGAATGCACTTCAGCACATATTTAACTTAAGCATGAAACTGGCATGCGTGCTCCTGAGTGCTGGCTTGCGATGATATTGCTGTAACTGAAGATAGAAACCCTACACCTTTTATTCAGTGCACAATAAAAGTAAAACTTTCAGACAATAACTCAATAAAATAATCCCAATACCAATAGATTGATAAATATATGTTTAGTATTGTGAAATCTACTTTGCACTGAGTTCACAACACTGTTTTCCCCAGCTTTTCCTATAATTTCTCTTGAAATAGCCATTCTGTGTTGATGAGTACTAACCAGTTTTATCAAATGAAAACTTACAGGTGTCCTTGAAAGAAAAACAAAAGATCCATTTACCTCATGGAGTAAGACAATTCAAAGTTAAAATTATCACTCTTACCCAATAGTGAAAATATCTTTATAGGAGGAAATTGATAAAGAACAACATAATATTATGGGTCCCTTCCAACTCAGGATAGTCTATGATTCTATGATAATATGTCCAGGACAGATAATTGTGTGCAAGATTGAAGTTTTAATCGTATATGAACTCTAAAACATCTAAACCTCCTGTCCAGCTAAGCAACTATCAAATATTTATTTGAAGTCCAACAGATCTATCAATACTTTTAGGGAAAAAAAATATCATAATATCCCTGCAGACACATCTCAAATCAGGACTCTTTTAATGTTTCCCACCTTTGATCTGAAGGCACATATATCCAGCTTCTTCATTACCAACTCTAGGCCTCTGTAATCTGAAAAAAAAATTGCTTTTGGCTTCTTTCCACTGCCAGTGTTCAGTCCTGCAAGAATTACTATACAGAGAAGAAAACAGAGAAAAGGAATTTTCTATCCTTATTTCTTCTTTAAGAATTAAGTAATTTTTTTCATACACCAAAGAAGCAGCTTTTTGGTTTTTGGTTATGGGGGTTTTGTTTTTGAGAAAAATGGTCTGTGAGTTCTTTTCCCTAATTGAAGTGAAAATATGCTCAGTCTTGCTTTTCATGCCTTTAGGAATCTTGAGGGAAGTAAGGACTTCTCACTGCAGAATCAACAAACTAAACATCTGCGAACTCTGCAGGTCTACCTATATTTCATGTACATTTTTCATGTTTTGTAAATCTGAGCAGGGAACAAGGCAGTACTCTTTATTTGGGTCAGACCCTGTAAAAAACCCAAGAGGAATGAGTTAGCAAGGAGAGACCTTGAAGGCATGGTAAATGTTCATAGAGGAAATGTTGCAACAATTTTAGTCTGTGTGACTGCTTTAAACTGAATGCTTCAAACTTCTTCCCAGTGATAGCTTTATTCCTATTGCAGGATGATGTTTCTCCAGCCTGACTTTTAAACTTTTGGATTTTGACAGCACCATGAGGTAAAGGTCTTTTCTGACTCATTAACTTCCCATGTTCCACTATCTGCTCTTATATTTAAAGTTTAAGAATTAATCTGGCAGCAGAGTCCTAATAACAGCATAATGATTTATTGCCAAAGACTATTGAATAACTTCACATTTGAGTACAGATTGGGATTTGAGAGAATCATCATAAATAATACTGAAGAACAGTGAGAGTCCATAAATAAAAAACATACAAGCCAAGAATATAAATAGCATCCACTGCCTTGTATATGAGATTGTACAAGTAAGAGTGTTCTTTAAGCAGAGTTCTAGATCAGAGTCTGATTTCAGCTGTGATGATATAATCCATTTTAATCCCATTACTTCTTTTTAATCTACAATCAAGTTCTGGGGTTTTGTATAAGAAATAACTTTTATGCAAATGACACGTGGTATTATATCACTTCCTGTTCCTGTGCCAAATATAGAAACTGTTGTAACTAATGTACCATGAATACTGTAACTGCTTGCTGTTAAGGTCTAACGTGGTCCATCATCTGTCACTTCTTTACCCTTTTTATGAGACAATCAATAAAACTTGTCATGTTGTTCCTTTTTATGGCTCATTGAGCTCTTATCAAACACTCAGTGAACTATTGATTAATGGACAAACTGAGCAGTATCAGCTTTTACTCACCTTGAAACACCATTTCTGTGAACAGTAGGACTTTAATATACAGCTTTGCAGAGGTCTAATTCTAGATTGTGAATCATACATGGAATTTCAGATGTTTCTCAGCATCATCACTTATTCATCTCAGGGTGTTTTGGTCCATGAAATCTGCAATTAAAATCAAATGCTAAATAGAATTCTAGTCCTTTTATATGTTAAGTCATGATTTTTCATTCCACTAAGATCAGTGCAGAAATACAACTGGGATCCATCAAAGCATAAATTTTATTTGGCTAAAAAGATAACATGTTGCCAATTAAGTGATAAAATGTTAATTTTTTGCATCTGTTTGCGAATGAAACTAAGCTACTTTGGTCTGCCCTTAGCTAAGACATGCTGGAATTCTTATTCATAACCACAATTTTATTTTACTATTTCTTTTCTCCCCTCAACTCTTACAGACTCTTGCAGTCTTCATTAACCTCCTCATTTACCTTCCCACCAAAGGTTGCAACATTTTCTTTGTGACTTCAATATTTTCACTCTAGCTTCCGATGAAGATAAAGTCAAGGAGTTGTTATGTTGCATATTTACCTATGTGGTATTACTGTTTTTCCCAGAACTTAAAAAAACTCAGGCTTATTTTTGGTACCATGCTTTTTTCAATGCACCATTTTTAACAACTATTTTTGTTGGAATCAATAGTTAATAAGCTTATTTTAGCTCTCTATACATGTATGTATGATTGTACCCAAAAGCTCTTAAGAAAACTCTCTTGACAGTCTTTTCAGTCTTCTCTGTTTGAAAAATTTTTCTTTTTAAAAAATTTTCTTTCCTTTGGCATTGTGTGATGTCATAGTAAGGTATAATCTTCCTATTTTTAATATACTTTAAAAAAATAAATCAATTAGCTTGCTTCCTCGTTCTTTTTCCGTAAAGCTGCAGTATAGAGACACCTGCTGGGAAATGAATGAACAGAAACAAATATATCCATCATAATAACAAAAATAGTATTAATAACACAATTCTTTTTGTTCAGCTCTCAAGATGGAAAGTATTGGCTAGCCTTATTTTTATTTGGTATCTTTATTACTGCAGAAACCCTATTAACTTGATCCATATTTTAGATAAGGATGCTCAGTTTGAACATTCAATCTGACTGATCATTATGGAGCTCAACCTATCCATGGGATTTAATATTTTATCATGTATTTTTCCCTTTCAGTATTTATCAGAAAGAATCCTCGTGATTGCACCCATGAGTAAGCAATGCCATGCATCAAATTCTTTACATTAATTTTAGGAGTTAAATTATTTAGGAAAATCTAGTGTTATATCTAATGATTCTATATATGAAACAAAAAAAAAGAAAAAGACAAAGGAAAAAAGGTGAAAATAATACAACAAAGTAAGTCCTAGGGAACATGTTACTGAAACCCATACTGTATGCAGTATGTTCACACAAATGGATAGTTAAAGTTAATGCTTCATTTGAATATGATATCGAAACTTTCCTCTCACATTAGATTGTAATTCCCCTATTATTCATATTATTCAATAAACTTTTCATTAGTCAGAAAAGCCAGAACAATAAACTTGGCTAATAGCTATTTTATTATTATATAATGATTTTGTTTGTAAAACATATATACTGAATGACTTATTTATTTAGGCATCTAATGGTAAACAGTAGGGTTTTTGTTGTTTACTCTTTTCTGTAGTTTCTGTCATAATTCACAAGAAAATAGCTTCCTACTCTGCTTCAGAAGTCTCCTGAGAATAAGTGCTGTGGCACACGCTCCAAAACATTTGCAATGATAGCTCCATGTGCTTATGAGTTAATACAATCTTGGAAAAAATCATTCTAGCAGTGAATATTTTATAAACACTTTCCTAAAAAAATAAATCTTATAAACAAGTTAATATTAAAAACTATTAAACTTTTTTTTTTTTAATTTTGCCACCAGTGGGAACAAATAACATTTTCCAAATGATTGCACTCAGGAATAAACTCACAGAAGTACTTTTATTCTGCAATGTTTTGCATTATACTTCCTGGCTTGAGGCATCTTGCTACTCATGGAAATGACAGCACTGAATTAGGCATTTTGTTAGGATTGACAGCTGAGGGAGATTCACCATTTACTTGAAGGAATTCAATCATGTTTTGTTCTACCTCTTAGCTAAGAACACTGATCCCTAGACTCCAGGAAGGACAGTCTGGGCCACTGACCTCATGCATCCTGTGCTTTCCACAGAGCCTAAGGTGGTCTGGGGAGGGTAGTGCAAGAGCCTGTTATTAAAGCTGTGACAAGGGTATTGTGGAAAAGGAGGCCCCAGTTTAAAATCTTCTTCTTTTAGTGTGTTAGGTTTATGTATGCAATGGAAGAGTTTGGATATTTAGTCATTTTATTTGAAACTTCCTTCTAAATTTATAAACATATCTTATTATGCCCTGATGGGTTTTGGTTGCTCATTTAGTAATTTTTCCTCTTACTAGGTCTTTTGACTTTGTTAATTGTTCATAGCTAATAAATACCTACGGAAAGGGTGATATTAATTGTTATTCTCTGAACAATTTCTGCATTCAACTTGAGTAAGGACTTTCTTGCCCAACCCAGCATTTCCTGAAAGACATACTTCCTCTCATAAGGTGAGATGCTATATTGTTACATTTGGGGGTATTTTCAATCAATAGTATTCAACACATGTATCTCTTATATGAGTTAGAGGTTCTGCTTCAAACTTTTCTTTTTTTTTTAAGGTTCTCGTTTTTGGTATACTTTATCAACTTTATTTTTGGGAGGGGAGGAGAGAAATTTTTTGCCAGCTGCTTAATTCCCTTGCATGATATTCCAATATTTTTCTAGGCTGTCTTTGATATCAATCTACGTACTACCGATTAATGTACAATTTTTACTCTAGGTTGCGTTGACAGCTACAATGTTACATGTGTCTTAGTGACATCCTAAGTAGAATTCTGAATTCAAAATATATTTTCTTGTCAACTTTGCTTCAGTGTCTAGTTTAAACAGACTCCCCTAACAATGATACTTTCATGAGCCAGTAACCTAAGGTGGAACCTTAGATAACAAGAAAGAAAGAGCACCAAGCAACCTTCAGGCTTTGAATTTATATTTTTTTTGAATTATGTGAAACTTAAATGCTTATCTTCCTTCATATCTATTGTATTCATTCTGAGAGAATATTGAGATTTTACATGCAAGTGGAAAAGTAGAAATTTATGTACACATATCTAAAAATTTATGTGTACACTCCCATATATATATAAAAACATATATACATATGTATATATAAACTATAACTAGATAAGTGTGGTTGAGCACTGGAACAGGCTCTCCAGGGAATCAATCACAGCACCGAGCTTGACTGAGCTCAAGAAGCATCTTTACCATTCACTCAGTCACATGCTCTGACTTGTCTGTACCTGTGTGGAGCCAGGAGTTGGGACTTGATGATCCATATGGGTCCCTTCCAACTTATTATATTCTATGATTCTATGATATAAATTGTAATAACCAAGCTCTTTGAGTGGTGAATTTTTGAAATAATCTATTTCAATTTTAATTTTACATATACACACTTCAACTCTGAAAAGTATGCATCTTGGTCCATAAAAAACCCACATTGAATTCACCTTTTATTTATGACTCCAGGATATACTATTGTCTTCTGTACCAGATGCTACTTCAGAAAGTCTGGACAGCTACCACTTCAGCATTAATGTTATTGCTCAGCTGCTTTTCTCTTTATTGCAGATGAAAAGGGGTCCTGTTGGTTTTGTTCTTCTTCAATAAACTTGAGCATATCTGTAAAATGAAACATGAAAATAACAGTTCTGTGAAACTGTTGCTACTTCAGTTTGTGTGATTAAGGGGACCATAGAAAACAGTATCTCAACATTAGTAGATAGCTAATTGGGATTTTTCTTCTCTTAACCAAGATAAAATATAAGCTCCCTGTTTCATATTCTTTGACAGTATTTGGAAATTCAACTCATATTTGGCTTGTCACAATGTGGCTAAAGGTTAGATAAAAGTGTCTTAGAGCTGAGGGGCAACAGTTAACACTGATGCTAGTTCCAGTACCACATTTCAAGTCTACCTTAAAGGCTGTCACCTGAAATGAGTTTAAAAAGAATTTGATATTACTTCTCCTGATACAGGTTCACTGATGGTAGATATTAATAAGTAACCCAAATAAATTAGTGGAATACACGCTAGAGCTGGTGATCATGCAACATGAAGAATACCTCTGTATCAGTGTGAATATTTCTTAAACCTCTCATGGGTTTTTTTTCTTATAAATGTATGAAATATTCTAGCAATCAGGCAAATAATCTCCTTAATCAAAAAAGTTTCTGGACTGTGGACATGTAACCACTATTTTAGGTAAGAGGTCTATCCTTCCTGATAGCAACATAGATAGTGGAATTGCGTACTCAAAAGGTAGTAGAGAACCAAAGTCTAGATGAGAGACCTAAGTTTATATAGCCATTCAAGACACAAACAAAGCTCTTCACTAAACAATATTCTTGATCTCAGTTGAGGTCAAGTCTCTGTATTATTTGGAAATAGATTGTTCTGTTCAGTACAAAATCAAGAATGAAAAGTCATTTCCTGTGGGTAGCCACATATTAGTTTATTATTACAACTTTCAAAGAAAGTAAAAAGTGCATTTGTCTCCAACAAATAGAGGGATTTGAAGTGTCTTCTAATTGCACTAACATGTTAAATAAAACCTGATTTTAAACAAAGTGGCAAGTTGATTTAGGAATAAAATACTTAATAGAGTTCAGAAAATTCACGGGCATTTTAAAAATAATTATTTGACACACATTTTTCTGAATTCACCATGGTCTTTAGAGAATGACTCAAATAGTGTTTAGTACAGTTGAAGGCATCCTGACACAATATAACTTTTTCTTTTCTTTTCTGAATTCTTTAAAATAGCATAGTACAGATATGCTTGTGATTTACAAATGGAAGAAAGATCTGAGACCATTGGAAAGCCTCACACAGTATGAGAAATTTTGTGCTGATGAACTAAGTACTAAAGTGTAACTTTTTATATATTAATATTATTTAATACTTTGACATTTCATATCTGTGTAATAATTGTAAAGATCAATGAATGGTGCAGATTTGCTTTGCTGGATTCTAATGGAGAAGGGAGGATCTGCAGGGACAGCTCCTGCAAGAAGCAAAGAGAAGCTCTCTGCAGGCCCCAGAGAGTAAACATTGACCGATTCAAGGCCAGAGTTGCTGCTGACCAAGGCTGAGCCAATTGACGACGGTCACAGTTGTGAACCATATTTAGGAGGAAAAGAAAGCAAACATTAGCAGCTGCATTTTGACACCAGAGAAGGGAGTGAGGAGATGTAAGAAACTGTGCAGACACAAAGGGCAGTGAAGGGGGCGGGGAGTGGGGAAAGAATGAGGCACTCCAGGTGCTGGAGAGAAAGATTACCCTGCAGCCCGAGGAGAAGACCATGGTGAAGCAAGCTGTCCTCCTGGAGCCCATGGATAATGACAGGGAGCAGAGACCACCTACAGCCTGTGGAGAAACTGACCCATGCCGCAGCATGTTTGCTGGGGGACTTGTGACTCTGAGGGGGACAAGGCTGGAGCAGTCTGGGCTCGAAGGTCAGCACCCCATGGAAGGGAGCCACGCTGAGGCAATTGGTGAGGAGATGACACCCTGATAGAAAGGACTCACATTGGAGAAGTTTGTGGAGGACTGTCTCCCAAGGGTGGAAACCCACCCCCTGTGCAGCAGGGGAATGGGGTGTGGAATGCCACACCCAGCTAAGAAGGAAAACAACCCGTGAGGAACTGACTGAAATCCAGCACTCCCATTCCCTGCCCCAACCCATGCCTCAAGGAGGGGTTGGGGGGAAGTGAGCAAAATTATGACTAAAGTAAGTTCTGCTAAGAGGGGAAGGGTGAGGAAAGATGCTTTAAGACATGGCCGTACTTCTCATTACCTGACTCTAGTTTCACTGGGTGTGTAGTGTAGTTGTAATAAATTAGTTTTCTTTCCTTTATTCTGTGGTAAGTCTGTTTTGCTCATGACAATAACTGCAGAGTGATCCCTCTATGTCCTTATCTTGAATCCTAAGCCTCTCAATATATATTTTCTCCCCTTTCCAACTGAAAAGGGGAGTGATAGAGTGGCTTTGGTGGGCATTTGGGCTCTAGCCAGGGCCAAAACACCTCAGTGAAATACATTATTTATTTTTAATTTACCAGACAAAAGCTAAAAGAAATTGGTGCCCATATGTTTTGCAAATAACAAAGTACTCTTTAATGATTCTTCTCTCCCATCAGCACTTCCCAGGCAGTCAGTCTAAAGAGGTTTACCTAGAGATATAGTGAGATCCAACACAGAGGTGTTAAAGTTATCATTCAATGCAAAATTAGCTACCAAATAAAGGACAGTCTTATTAGCACACCTTTTCTGTGTCTGTCAATGTTTCCCAACAGAACAAATTAATTCCTCTGAGACAGGCACATGGCTAACGTACCTTTTATTGGTTTAATACCTGAAATAGCACATTTGGGGTCAGTTAGCTCTATGCAACTATTCATTGCACCACATTAGACTATAATGTGATTAAAGGAGCAATAACTGAAAAAACTGCCAGAATTAGATATCGTAGAAGGAAATTTAAGAGTAACAAAACGTTATGTCTATAGCGAGTCTGTGATTAAACTGGACAGTACATGAGAATTTAAGACTGTTAGAAGTAGATGGGAAAATCTAGAGAAATTGTCCCAGATTTGTGTGCTCATTTTGGACATAAGCAGATTCTTTTCAACACATTTGACAAACCCCAACTGTGGCTCTAGTACTTCAAGGTGCCACAATGCAAGCTAGCCACAGTCAAATGAATCTAATGAAAAAGACCAGCTTAAAAAAAATCTACATGAAGAGCTATCAGGCAGCCCCTGAGACTCTGCTCTTTGAATTTTTCTGCTGAGTTGACTGTGTTAGGAATTTCATGGTCAATGACAGTATTCCAATAGTGGCAAGGCACTTTTAGCTCCAGAAAGAATTTAAAGGTTTGAAGAAATCAAATACTACAGGAACTGCGCAATTAGTGATTCATCTTTTTTTCTGATCCAAATAAGACCTTACTTTTTGCAATTTAATTATTTCTTAGCTTGAAAAGCAATTCATGTTACTCGCCTTAATTCCTTGCAGTGAGGAAGGACAGTAGAGTTGGAACAGTTTCCTTTGGTTCTATTATTAAACAGTATGTGCAGAAAATCATCCTACAAGCTCCGTAATATGGGTGTAGTTTATAATGACAGATGAGATACACAAGAACTAAGGTTTTTTATTTAAATAGATCTGGAATTAGTTATGTAACAAACTGTGACTAGATGGAATTTTACAGCAATGTATTTTTTTCTTTTTTTTAAAATATATATATAAAATGAGCAATTTGTGGAGGAAACCAAGGCAAAGAAAATATGTGGGTTGGATATTTAATCATTGCTTTTCTAGAAAGAAGCAAGTAAATTTATAGCACTGTACCAAATTATATCAAGGTTTAGAGCAGGCTGAACAGCATGAAAGAAATCTAACCCTCAAAATGAAATAAAAAATCTAAACTCTCAAACACTTAACTTCTAATGAACCTATTTTAAAAATAGAATGAACAGTATTTAGTTAAAAGTTTTCAATAAATTTTTGTAGCTGTTTGTATACCATACAAAATACAAACTCTGTTCTTCCACTCTTCATTTGGCTGGTCTATTTAGGCATCTTAAACTATTTTTAGAAAATATGGTGGAAAAAAATTGTACTTCTATGTTCCTCCAAAGAGCTTGCCTGTGGCCAAAGGCTAAAGGCCAAAGGCCAAAGGCCAAAGGCTATTTATGTGGACAATAATTAAAGGCATCTATGTCAGAGTATAAAGTCTCTGAGGCAGCCAATTTTTTTCTGACTGACAGGATGCAACCCAGTGACAGTGTTCTACATATAATTTCTACCTCAGTTATATATCTCCTGCTTGACCTCAATTCATAAGGAAGGGTAAGATGCATTTCATCTATTTTTTTACCATCTTCAAATACTTAGTAGCAACAATGACAAACAAGCCATGCCAAAGTAGTTTCATATAAAAATATTTAGTCTCAGTTCATTAATCAAGCTGTCTCTGTTGCCCATGGAGAGATGGGCACTTCCAGAGGGCAATTCCTACCATCCTAAAATACGTGTCAAATCTTCTGAGATGAATCATATTCTGGAATATCTTATTTTTTCCCTTTGGCTTGAAAAGTGCTCATATGACTAGCTTAGAATGCACATCTAATTTATACGATGACTAAAGACAAATGAGATAAATCATATCCTCAATCCATATTTCTGTATATAGGACCCTTTGTAAAATAGGAATATGAGCTTTAGAGCTGTAAGAAGAGGAGCTTGAGACTACCCTCTGAGTAGGCATTACTGCCTAAGGCAGATAGAAGTCTAAATATAACTTTTAACACATACTGTCCTGACCCTGCTTAGAACTGGTAGAAAGTAATGTAATACAAGTAATAGTATTAACTATTCATCCTTAAAAATAATAGAAAGTACAATTGTTTAAATCTACCTCTACACTTAATTGAGAATGACGCTGTTTAGATGAGATTTCTTTGGCAAACATTTAGATACTAGAGACTGATATGTGATATAGGCAGTTTAAAATCTGACATCATTCAAGATCACCAATTTGCCAAGAATACAGCGTAAGGTTTGTTGAGGAAAGTACTCAGGCAATTTAAATGTGAATTTCAGGACATGAGAGATGGTTAGAGCTCTAATTAAAAGGATAGACAAGTTTTAGAGTTTGAACTGAAGTAGCAAAAGCATTCATTTGGTTATACATGACAATAACAGAAAATCTGACAACTCAAACAGCTGTCCAAATTACTGTACATATGTGCTACTCTGATTTTTACAAAGTCACACACATATATTCAGATTATGAGTCTGCAGAGGATTTGTGAGCACAGGAAAATATCAGGGCAAATGGAAAAATTTCAGGATAGGGAAAAATTAGCATCATACCCCTGGGGAAAAATATACATGCAAACTACTGAATAGCAGAGCAGAAGCAGAGGGGTTTGATGACTGAATATAAGCTACACAGTCTATAAAGAGATCAGGAGGACTGTAGCTTTCAGGAACCATCAGCACCAAAAGAAAAGCTTGATTTGTTTCTTCTTTCCTTCCCCTTTGTAAAACCTCTTACAGTGCACTATTTAGTCCATTCAGAATCTCACTGAATCTAACACCAGATTCTGTGCCAAACCAAGTAAGAACATTTAATCAAGGACTGTTTTGGATTTTTTATATTATTTCTAAAAAATGGAGGGGAATGATATAAACAATGTATTATGCCCTTGGTAGAGTGCATTTAGTAATGCATTGCCTTTTAATCTAAAAACTCATCAGCTAACAGCCAGTGTTTGGACAAACTTTTGTAACATTGCAGCAGCTAAACAGTTAGGGAAAAAAAAAAAGGGGGGGAGATTGGCTAAGCAAAAACAAGGATAATAAAAAACAAAAGGTTTTCTAAATTACTGTTGCCTGTGTCATTAAATTTCATATTGTGCATGGAATCTAAATACATCACTTTGTTCTGCATGACAAGCAGAAGTGAGCATTCATACATTACTCAGCCACTTAATTAAGAGCCTGGGATATTTGCAGTTAGCAGAAACTAATAAGGGAATCACATTTAAATTCAAATCACTCCTCAGGGTAGCTGTCTGCAACATAAGCAA
This sequence comes from Gallinula chloropus, assembly GCF_964237585.1. Taxonomy (NCBI): domain Eukaryota; kingdom Metazoa; phylum Chordata; class Aves; order Gruiformes; family Rallidae; genus Gallinula; species Gallinula chloropus. Next base: position 11,020,522 of record NC_140088.1, read on the forward strand.
AGCTTACTGGGTAGATGTTCCACTAAATGCTCAGCTAAGAGCTTCATTTTACTGTATTTGTGAGTAAAGAATAATTCTCTTCTTGATTAAAGGTGAGAAAAAAATAAACAAATCTGGTTTGGATTTTCAAGTCAGGTTTTGTCTCAGTTATTTTTAAATTCTACTACGTCCGTTACTTTGTATAATAAAATAAGGGTGTGATTTAAGGCTTTACCAGCAAAAAACAAGAGGTTCTATAAAACAGTCAGCTGGACTTACCCTACACATGATATTTTGCAAGAATAAAACCTGTTGCAGACATCAAGCAGTCACCCTTGCAGCCTTAAGGAAACATACAAAAATCCATGAACATTATGAGCTATATTCCAATTTCAAAAAACATATTAACCAAATGAGATTTACTGTACTACCAGTTTTCAACTCTTAGAGAATCTCAGATTTTTTTCTATAATGGACCAAAAGTAAAGTAGTAATGATAGTAGTAGTAATTATATTTGAAATACCATTTGACAGGAATATTGTCCTTGATGATATGCAGATGACAATGCACCATTTTCAGACTGTTGCCAGGCCCCTCACATCAGCTATAACCCTTTCTTTCCCTTTTTTCTAGTGGACATCTGCTTAAAGGATCAATGGCTCTGAAATCTAAAAATCCAGGCAATGTTCTCTAATTTGAATGGAAAACATGCCACTAAAATAGGCCAAAAATATTCTTTGAAAATAAAGCTTGTTTATGACACTTCACAAATACATGTAGTGAGCATTATATTAACCATAATATTATTTAAAAAATATTAAGGCTGTTTCATTAAACCTTCTCAGAATTCTAAAATTTCAAACATTAATATCTGAAAATTCACATGAGGAATGTGTTGTTATTTTTCTGGTTTAAAAGGTTTAAATAGAGCCAAGATAGTGCCAATAATTTATCAATTTAAAAAAAAAAAAGTCAATTTAAAACAGAAAAAATATGACATCAACCAAAAAAAACCCCAAACTTCAAAATATTTCATGCAAATTTTCAAAACAAGAAATATTGTCATGTCAAAAATGTAAGCAACAGTGAACACTTAATGTTTACCACAATATTAGGTGTGTCTATCACAGCAAATGCATTCTTGAACAGCTTTCAAGTATGTTTAAGCTGCTCTGAATAAGTTCAGTAAAAAAAGTCCAACATTGCAGCAACAGAAAAATATGACTTCTAACCTAGAAATCACTGCAGTATGTCTTTTTCACTTCTTGCTGCCAGTCCAAAATGTGCATGTTCCCTGTTGGCCACCTCATCCATACTTCGAGTATGTATAACTGACAACATAAAATATCCTTTCTTCTGTGACCTTTCCACACCTCGACAAAGTATAAGGTGTTTTGGTTTTTTGGGTTTTTTTTTTTTTTTTCCTGTGAAGTTATTTTCCTAAGGTTCTGCTGGTCTTTGAGTTTAGCAATTCTGAGACTCTCAGCTTTTGGATCTGAAATATTGCATTTAAAGTACTTAAATAATGATGGATTTTTAAATGCTTCAGAACTTCAACACCAATCATAGAATTTTTTCAATACATTTATGAGGGAACTTGCAACATATTTGTTGTTTTGAAATTTTTTCTTTACTATACCATGTATTTTCAAAACCATATTATTATTGTACTGTATTTTTGTATTAAAAAAATATAATTTCTTTATGGTTACTAGAGACCAATGGCCAAAGAAGAGTCTTGACTCAAAGTTTCCTTAACACTTTGGTGCTGTGCAAGAATTGTATGATGTTTTCAAGCATTGAATCTTTAATTCTCACATTCTTGATGATGCCTGTGCTTGGATATGCACCTATGCAGTGCAATGGAACAGTGCAGAGATGTTAGCATTAAGTGATAACCAAGCCTGCTCCAAAATTAGTAGTTTGATTTCATCAGCATGATTATGTTCACTCAGTATTTATGAGTGGCCTGACATATTTCTGCAAAGGCAACATTATTCCAGTATTGAGCTAGTCCTTTCATATCTGAGTTTTTATCACCACATTAGAGATCTCTTCTGTGCTCCTCTTTACAGTATTGGTTGCAACCTAAGATTTTTCTATCCTATTAAAACACAGAGTGTGAGCAAGCCTTCGGAGGGTAGGGATATATTCTTGCTCTTCCTTTGCTCATAAAGAAAGAGAGGAACTGATAAATAATAGTTTAAAATGCCTTAGGAATCATTCTTTTTAAGCCTTGCACTTCTACCACCTGCAAAAACTGTTTCTCCAATCATGTTTCATGACAATAAAATGAGCAAGAGAACTGTGAGCAAATGCAAATTTGACTTTTCCCCATTCGTTTTTTTCTGTGACAATACATAAACCACAGCATAATACACCTTGAAATGTCCTGAAAAATACAAAATCTTGAAGTAGATTTTCACACACAAATACAGACAAAATGGCAAAGATATGGCTTGAAGTTATTTTCTTACTTTCTTTGGTTCTCCTACTTCAAAAGCAGCTGAGAAAGTAGCCCAATAAAACACATAACCCTTGAGCTATAAATATACATTGGCCTGATATTTTGCTTTCTAAGTATTTTCAGCCCTTTAAGACATTTGTCTTTTCCTTTTCCCTTCTGCAATACAAAATAGGGAAGAGTAAGAGGGGTGCTTGAGCTGCCTGGTAGAGGAAACCTAGCACTTGGCAAAGGAAAGAGAAGTAAGCAAAAAAGCAGAGGGAATCTTCCTTCTCATTTTCAGGATTAAAGAAACAATAACAAAAGCAATATAGGATGTGCCAATGAGAGGACAAAAAGTGCCTTTCTACATTTTAGATGTGGAAGGGCAAATGTAAAGATTCCAGAAATAATTGGGAGAAGGTAGATACTGCTTGCCTCTGACAAACTTGCATGCACATGGACATTGTGTTTTCATTGGTGTACAAAACCAGCAGTCCTTTGTATGAAGAGAGTTACTGTCTTCTATAGCAGAGTATTGCTATGGAAAGAAAACTCTCCTGAGACACTCTTGCAATTGAAAACATATTTTAAAGTATTTCTAATTGTGTTTTTATTCTATCCATGAACAAAAAAAAATAATCTGGGAATGTGTATTTTACTTGATCAGTCTCTTTTTATAACATTTGCAATGTTTTATTTCCAATTAGTTAATCTTCTGCAGATACATGTAATCTCCATGCTCTATTGTGTCAAAAAGAGATAAAATGAATTCCAAAATAAGCTTAATTAAAATATCTGAAAACCCGTGTTACATATTAATGTGCAAAAAGGCATTTGACCTGAAAAAAAAATAGAATAAATGGATTACTAATAAATTAATGTTATACTTAGCTGTTCTATCAAATTTTCTGTCTGCAGACTTCAAAGGACATGAATAGCACTTTCTTTATTGGCAGATGGAAGAAATGAACCATAGAAATTGATGGGTGTCTAGCAGGTTAACCTGGAGATTTGGTACCTCTTATTTTTCTGAGGTCTACAGTGACTTATGATAGTAGGATGATTCTGTTTATCTCATGGAGTGCCACCTGCAAGGTGGTAAGCATAAATCACTTACAGGTAAAGAATTCAACTATGTTTATGAATTCCACACTGACAACTCTCACGTACAAATTTAAGCCCAAACTGAACTGTGTGTAGACACAGATTGTGATAAACTGCATTTTATTTTATTCAGAGGACTAGCAAAATATCAGTATGATTCTGAGATGTCATATAAGTTCTTGGAACAGATTTTGATGGTGTATTGACTCTGGGATGAAATTCAGTCTACACAGTTCTCAGCTGCAGATAAATGCCCTTACCATTAATATATGTTACCATTAAAAACCATCAGTTTATTATGAGTTCCTTGACTTATTTCAAATTTTTATGTTTCATTATTTTCTAACTAACAATAAAACTGTATTCTGGAAAGTAGTAGGCATTTTAAATCAGCTTCATTATTATCAAATCAAAAGTCATAAGCACATGGATGCATTTTATCTGTATTTATACCTGCCCTAAAGTTTCATTTAATGGAATTTATTAATGAAATTAATTTTTGTTATGTACCAACATGTATTTCTGCTGCATCCCTTTGATTTTATAAACCATTCTGCACTTATAAGTTCTAATATGTGAAGCACTGTGTTAAAGATATGTTAAGAAATTGTAGTCAAATTATTTTCTGTGCTATCTTTAGGAATAATTTCCAATGATTTAAACCTTCTTAGACGGGGAAAATTTCCTTAGGAAGGGTTTTCTTCCTTTCTAAATAATTAATAATGGTCATAAAACCAAATGGTCTTCCAAAGTGCAGACAAGCATGAGGAATATTGTCCTCCTAAAGCTGAATTACCAGATCTTATAGAACTTAATAGGATTTTTTTTTATCATGAACATTCAAGGACAGTAGTTGGTCCTTGCAGAGGATGTGTGCAATGTAGGGACTGCAAGTATAACACACATTTGACCTGCAATATCCCAGATGTTTCAGATGTGTGCATGTCTCAGACAAAGTCTTTAAGTTGTAGCAAATTTTATGGTGAATTTGTGAACAGGACATCCACAAAGAATTAGTCTCTGAAGAGAAGGAGATTTGAAACAGCTTTTCTTAACTGTGAGTTTCTTTGTTTATCTGTAGTCCTTGTAGTGTTACCATTACAAAACAGAGATTTTATGGAATGGGAAGGGGAAGGGAAGGAAAAAAGGAAAGATAAAGGAAAGGGAAAGGGAAAGGGAAAGGGAAAGGGAAAGGGAAAGGGAAAGGGAAAGGGAAAGGGAAAGGGAAAGGGAAAGGGAAAGGGAAAGGGAAAGGGAAAGGGAAAGGGAAAGGGAAAGGGAAAGGGAAAGGGAAAGGGAAAGGGAAAGGGAAAGGGAAAGGGAAAGGGAAAGGGAAAGGGAAAGGGAAAGGGAAAGGGAAAGGGAAAGGGAAAGGGAAAGGGAAAGGGAAAGGGAAAGGGAAAGGGAAAGGGAAAGGGAAAGGGAAAGGGAAAGGGAAAGGGAAAGGGAAAGGGAAAGGGAAAGGAAAGGAAAGGAAAGGAAAGGAAAGGAAAGGAAAGGAAAGGAAAGGAAAGGAAAGGAAAGGAAAGGAAAGGAAAGGAAAGGAAAGGAAAGGAAAGGAAAGGAAAGGAAAGGAAAGGAAAGGAAAGGAAAGGAAAGGAAAGGAAAGGAAAGGAAAGGAAAGGAAAGGAAAGGAAAGGAAAGGAAAGGAAAGGAAAGGAAAGGAAAGGAAAGGAAAGGAAAGGAAAGGAAAGGAGAAGGGAAGGAAAGGAAAGGAGAAGGGAAGGAAAAGGGGGAGGACGTCCGTTTTTATTACCAAAAATGATTCTTTCAGAATGTGATGTGAAAGAGATTTGTTCCATAGCTCACTTTAAAGTAATATTGATAACATGGACAATTGCTGAGGAAGTCAACAAGGTTTTTGCCTCAGTTTACACTGGCAATTGTTCTAGTCCCTTAATCTCGAGGGAGGGTTTGGGGGAAAAAGTCCAATCTATTGTAGGGATAGGTCAGATTTGAGACCTCTTGAGGAACCTGAACATACAACTCCATGAGACCTAATGAAGTGGATCCCAGGGTCTTGATGTAGTTGCTAAATTCCATATCTGAAAAGTAATGGCAGTCAAGTGACTGGAACAAAAGCAAACATCACACCCAGTTTTTTAAAAAGGTAAAGAGGTGGACACTGAGAACCACTGATATATTGACTTTGTGTGGCAAGATTTTGCTAATGAAGGTGTTGAACAAAAGGCTTCTGTCAGAAGATGCCAGAAGCTTTATCCATTTCTGACAGAGCCAACGCCAACCACCTCCAAGATGGCCACCTCCATCACTGTCCAAAGCTCAGTTAATCAGCACTTCTGCAATAACATATTTAAGAAGGAGGGGGAAACAGCTGCTCAACAGTAGCTGGAAGAGAGGAGTGGAAATATGAGATAGACACAACTCTGCAGAAACCAAGGTCAGAGGTCAGTTGACAAGCTTGAGGAAAGGAAAGCATGTGGCACTCTTTCTGGATTCACTCTTTCTGCTTCACTCTTGTGAGACTCTACCTGGATTACTGCATCCAGCTCTGGAGTCCCCAGCACAAGAAAGATGTGGACCTATTACAGCAGACTCAGAGCAGTGCCATAAAGATGATCCTAGGGCTGGAACACGTCTCCCGTGGAAAAAAGGCTGAGAAAGTTTCAATTTTTTGCTCTGGATAATGTTTCAGGGAGATGTTATTGTGGCTTTTCAATAGTTAAAGGGGACTGTGATAAGACAAGGTGTAATGGTTGTAAACCAGAAGACAGTGGAATTAGATTAGTTATAAGGAAAAAATTCTTTACTATGGGGGTGGTGAGACACTGTAACAGGTTGCCCAGATGTGGTTGCCTTTTCCTTGGAAACATTCAAGGTCAGCCTGGATGGGGCTTTGAGCAACCTGATCTAGTGAAATTAGACTAGACTAGACTAGACTAGACTAGACTAGACTAGACTAGAATAGAATAGCTGAGTTGGAAAGGGTATACAATGATCACCTCCTCCAATTGCCTAAAGACTTCAGGGCTGAAAAAAAAGGGAAATGATATTATTAAGGGCATTGACCAAATGCTTCTTAACCACTGACAGTTATCCCTGCCCATGGCAGATGGAGTGGACTCAATGAACTTTGACA